>NC_091250.1:94653883-95278883 GCF_042477335.2 Ovis canadensis | reverse complement strand
TGCATGTAGAGGCATTCTTCATCAGCCTTTTGATTAAGACCTGTAGGGATTGCAGGAAATTGGAAGTGACAGTAACAAACATGCACCTCTGATTACTCCTTTTACTATGAATTATTAAGTTGTTTGTCTCTTACTCAGGATTCTTGGGTCTCCTGCACATGAAGTAGTAACTAACTATCTTATAAGCTTGTAAGTAGAGCAAAACCCTAGACTATTCATTATTAATGATATTAAGAAGGAATTTCAATATAATGTAATACTACAATATTCAGGATGAATATCATTGATTATTCTTACACCATCAAGTAGTAATTCCCAAACAGTTTGTCTCCTCCTCAACTTATCTGAATGAAATTTATGAAATAATCCCTTAAAATGTGGAGTTAAGTTTAGTGTTTAAACAAATATTTTCTAAGCCCTTAAGTCCTTTAGTAGGAAATAAGAATTTAATTTCATTCTTGAGAAGCTTCTAGTCAGTCATTTGATGAAAACCAGAATGTCTTCTGAAAAGAAGTGATAGTTAACAAGAAAGAAGAGAGTTGAGAGTTGCTTGTGGGAAGTGTTATTGTTAGTTGTAGTTGCTCAGTCATGTCTGATTCTTTGTGACCCCATGGATTGTAGCTGGCTAAGCTTCTCTGTCCGTGGAATTCTACAAGCAAGAATACTGGAGTGGTTTTCCATTCACTTTTCCAGGGGATCTTTCAGACCCAGGGATCGAACCTGGCTCTTCTGCATTGAAGACGAATGCTTTACCATCTGAAGTCACCAGATTGAGGGGAGGTAGTGGACAATTCTAGGGAAAGGAAAGAGTGCATATAGATATCAATCATGATAACATAATGTGTTGTGCTCTGAGTAATATAAGTTCATAAGAGTACATATTAAGTTGCAGTTATGAAAATATATATTTTCAGGACTACTAGCACAGGACTATTGACACAATTAAATATCCACCTACCCACCACATCCTGTTTGTTACTGTAAGCCCCAAAGGAACTAGAGCCATGCCCCCTCAAAAACAAACAGTAATAGTTGACATTTGGTGAGCACTCATTATATGATATTATAATATGACATGATATATTTTCATGAAAGCAAGTTTTAAATACATATTTTCTCTGATTTATTAAATTCAAGTTTCTCTTTGATATCTATATTTTTATATTTGAGAGGCTTCTCAAAATTACTAAGTTTATAAAGAAATGCCTAATCTTTGCATCACTGTGTTCAGTTCAGATTTTTCTACAGCTATGACCACATCAGCAAATTGCAAACCTATTTTTCCAGTTTCTTGGGAAAGAAGATGTAAGTCAATCTATACCTTTTATTATTTTTCACATTAATTCCAATCACCCAGGGAAAACTGTTGTCACTTCTTTCACAGTATAAGAGAATTTGATTGCTTTTTACTACCTTCACAGCTAGCATCTTGATTCAAATTACCATCATTTTTCACAATGATTATTATAACCCATTCCTTAATTATCTCACAATTCAACCCTTTAGTTTCCACAATTTATTCTCAATTAAAAGACACTTACTCCTTGGAAAGAAAGTTATTACCAACCTAGATAACATATTCAAAAGAAGAGACATTACTTTGCCAACAAAGGTTCGTCTAGTCAAGGCTATGTTTTTTCCAGTGGTCATATACGGATGTGAGAGTTGAACTGTGAAGAAGGCTGAGTGCCCAAGAATTGATGCTTTTGAACTGTGGTGTTGGAGAAGACTCTTGAGAGTCCCTTGGACTGTAAGGAGATCCAACCAGTCCATCCTAAAGGAGATCGGTTCTGGGTGTTCAATGGAAAGACTGATGCTGAAGCTGAAACTCCAATATTTTGGCCACCTCATGTGAAAGGTTGATTCATTGGAAAAGACTCTGATGCTGGGAGGAATTGGGGGCAGGAGGAGAAGGGGATGACAGAGGATGAGATGGCTGGATGGCATCACTGACTCGATGGATATGAGTTTGGGTAAACTCTGGGACATGGTGATGGACAGGGAGACCTGGCAGTGCTGCAATTCATGGGGTTGCAAAGAGTCAGATACGAATGAGTGACTTAACTGACTGAACTGAATCACTGATAATAAATAAAAATAAATTTATAAAGGAATGATAATGGATGCCATCCTAAATCAGATTAGAGTTTTAAAACTTATTTGCTCAATGAGAAGTTATGAACTTGATGATCTATAAAGTTTTAAAGAGACTATTATCATGGAGGGAATGATATTTGGATGAACAAATGTGAAAAAAGAATACACGACCATTACAATTGGTAGGTGAATTGTGATTGTGTCTTGGACTAGATTATTAAAAAAGAATCGATATAATTGAATGGATTATAATGTAAAAGGAAGACAAAGTTTATAGAGGCCTTATTTGTATAACATAAGGGAATGGGTCATCTGAGTTAAATTCATCCATTCCAGTCCATTTTAGTTCGCTGATTCCTAGAATGTCGATGTTCACCCTTGCCATCTCTTGTTTGACCACTACTAATTTGCCTTGAATCATGGACCTGACATTTCAGGTTCCTATGCAATATTGCTCTTTACAGCATTGGACCTTGTTTCTATCACCGGTCATATCCACAACTGGGTATTGTTTTTGCTTTGGCTCCAACCCTTCATTCTTTCGGGAGTTATTTCTCCACTGATCTCCAGTAGCATTCTGTCAGACCACTCCACCATGAACCGCCCCTCTTGGGTTGCCCCACAGGAATGGCTTCATTTCATTGAGTTAGAAAAGGCAGTGGTCCTAGTGTGATTAGATTGACTAGTTTTCTGTGAGTATGGTTTCAGTGTGTCTGCCCTCTGATGCCCTCTTGCAAAACCTACCATCTTACTTGGGTTTCTCTTACCTAGGGCGTGGGATATTTTTCACGGCTGCTCCAGAAAAGCACAGCCGCTGCTCCTTACCTTGGATGAGGGGTATCTCCTTACCACCACCATTCCTGACATACGACGTGGGTCCCTCAGAAGAAATGGAGTAGCCATCATGGGCAACAAAAGAATCCAAAATGCAGTATTTGGATGCAATCTCAAAAATGACAGAATGATCTCTGTTCGTCTCCAAGGCAAACCATTCAATATCTCAGTTATCCAAGTCTATGCCCCAAACAGGAATGCTGAACAAGCTGAAGTTGAATGGTTTTATGAAAACCTACAAGACCTTTTAGAACTAACACCCAAAAAAGATGTCCTTTTCATTCCAGGGGACTGGAATGCAAAAGTGGGAAGTCAAGAAACACCTGGACTAACTGGTAAATGTGGCCTTGGAATGCAGAGTGAAGCAGGGCAAAGACAAATAGAGTTTTGCCAAGAAAATGCACTGGTCATAGCAAACACCCTTTTCCAACAACACAAGAGAAGACTCTACACATTGATATCACCAGATGGTCAACACCGAAATCAGATTGATTATATTCTATGCAGCCAAAGCTGAAGAGGCTCTATACAGTCAACAAAAACAAGACCAGGAGCTGATTGTGGCTCAGATCATGAATCCTTATTGCCAAATTCAGACTTAAATTGAAGAAAGTTGGGAATACCGCTAGACCATTCAGGTATGACCTAAATCAAATCCCTTATGATTAGACAGTGGAAGTGAGAAATAGATTTAAGGGCCTAGATCTGATAGATAAAAGTGCCTGATGAACTATGGAATGAGGTTCGTGATTGTACAATACAAGAGACAGGGATCAAGACCATCCCCATGGAAAAGAAATGCAAAAAAGCAAAATGGCTGTCTGGGGAGGCCTTACAAATAGCTGTGAGAGGAAGAGAGGCAAAAAGCAAAGGAGAAAAGGAAAGATATAAGCATCTGAATACAGAGTTCCAAAGAATAGCAAGAAGAGATAAGAAAGCCTTCTTCAGCAATCAATGCAAAGAAATAGAGGAAAATAACAGAATGGGAAAGACTAGAGACCTCTTAAAGAAAATTAGAGATACCAAGGGAACATTTCATGCAAAGATGGGCTCGATAAAGGACAGAAATGGTATGGACCTAATAGAAGTAGAAGATATTAAGACAAGGTGGCAAGTATACATGGAAGAACTGTACAAAAAAGATCTTAATGACCCAGATAATCATGATGATGTGATCACTAATCTAGAGCCAGACATCCTGGAATGTGAAGTCAAGTGGGCCTTGGAAAGCATCACTACGAAAAAAGCTAGGGGAGGTGATGGAATTCCAGTGGAGCTATTTCAAATCCTGAAAGATGGTGCTGTTAAAGTGCTGCACTCAATGTGCCAACAAATTTGGAAAACTCAGCAGTGGCCACAGGACTGGAAAAGATCCATTTTCACCCCAATTCCAAAAAAAGGCAATGCCAAAGAATGTTCAAACTACCACACCATTGCACTCATCTCACATGCTAGCAAAGTAATGCTCAAAATTCTCCAAGCCAGGCTTCAGCAATATGTGAACTGTGAACTCCCTGATGCTCAAGCTAGTTTTAGAAAAGGCAGAGGAACCAGAGAGCAAATTGCCAACATCTGCTGGATCATGGAAAAAGCAAGAGAATTCCAGAAAAACATCTATTTCTGCTTTATTGACTATGCCAAAGCCTTTGACTGTGTGGATCACAATAATCTGTGGAAAATTCTGAAAGAGATGGGAATACCAGACCACCTATCCTGCCTCCTGAGAAATCTGTATGCAGGTCAGGAAGCAACAGTTAGAACTGGACATGATCAACAGTCTCGCTCCAAATAGGAATAGGAGTACGTCAAGGCTGTATATTGTCCCTGCTTATTTAACTTCTATGCAGAGTACATCATGAGAAACACTGGACTGGGAGAAACACAAGCTGGAATCAAGATTTCCGGGAGAAATATCAATCACCTCAGATATGCAGATGACACCACCCTTATGGCAGAAATTGAAGAGGAACTAAAAAGCCTCTTGATGAAAGTGAAAGAGGAGAGCAAAAATATTGGCTTAAAGCTCAACATTCAGAAAACGAAGATCATGGCATCTGGTCCCATCACTTCATGGGGAATAGATGGGGAAACAGGGGAAACAGTGTCATACCTTATTTTTGGGGGGCTCCAAAATCACCGCAGATGATGACTGCAGCCGTGAAATTAAAAGACACTTACTCCTTGGAAGAAAAGTTATGACCAACCTAGATAGTATATTCAAAAGCAGAGACATTACTTTGCTGACTAAAGTCCGTCTGGTCAAAGCTATGGTTTTTCCTGTGGTCATGTATGGATGTGAGAGTTGGACTGTGAAGAAGGCTGAGTGCTGAACAATTGATGCTTGAATTGTGGTGTTGGAGAAGACTCTTGAGAGTCCCTTGGACTGTAAGGAGATCCAACCAGTCCATTCTGAAAGAGATCAACCCTGGGATTTCTTTGGAAGGAATGATGCTACTGCTGAAACTTCAGTACTTTGGCCGCCTCATGTGAAGAGTTGACTCATTTGAAAAAACTCTGGTGCTGGGAGGGATTGGAGGCAGGAGGAGAAGGGGACAATCGAGGATGAGATGATTGGATGGTATCACGGACATGATGGACGTGAGTTTGAGTGAACTCCGGGAGATGGTGATGGACAGACAGGGAGGCCTGGGGTGCTTTGATTCATGGGGTCGCAAAGAGTCAGACAAGACTGAGCGACTGAAATGAACTGAACTGAACTGAAGGGAATGGGTATAATCAAGGATTGATTAAATGGTAAGTGAATGATGATAATTCCTAAAGAGTTATTGAATAAAATAATTTTAGTAATTAAAAAATTTAGATTTGGATATGTTAATTTTAGAACTCTAAATAAAGAAAGCGGTATGTCAATCAGGCTTTCTGTATCTCTTAAGAGTGATGCTCTCTGATATTTGAGAGTGATGCTCATCGATTCTGATGCTACGTGTTTATGTAAAGAAATGTATAACTAGATCTTAGAGTTTGGAATGCATCTGACAATTATTACCCATTTTTTCTTCTGGACCCTAAATACATTTAGAAATAATACTGAAGTGTTTCTGTTTAATATTATTCCTTTAAATATCTTTTGCAAATAATTGTGAGACCAAATTAAAATAATATTTAGGTGCTCAGAAAAATATTATAAACCTTTTTCACCAGTTTTAATTCCTTTTCTAGTTTCTATATGACCAACTTTTCTTTCTTTTCTACTCTTTTCTTTGATAAAAATTTAAAGCTAAACTTTTTTATTTAAACACAAATTATTTAAAGTCATAAAGTAAAATATTATTAAAATCAGCTAAGTATTTTTAAATGTCTAGTTCAAATTGATAGTCTTACTGAATTCACATTGAGAAAGCTTTTATGAGTTAACATATTGTTAAAAAGTCAGAATTTTTATTAATTTAATTTGTATTTGGATATATTAAATATGATAAGTAGGTTTTTGAACACTTGGTGAAAGTATATTGAAGTAATTAACTTGTCAACAATGAAGACAATCATCTTGATATAAAGAATATTTGAGAGTTAAATTTTTTTCGACATTTTAATATACTGGTGATACATGGCAAAATAATTTTAAATTTTAAATCCTTTAAACCATAACTATTAAAATCTCAATTTTCAAGCAATAAGATATATGCTTGTTATATAAGGCCTGTCAAAACCTGGTTATATTGATAACACCAAATAAACACTTGAAAATATTGAGAAATTTTGAAAATATTGAGAAATTATGTCAATATTTATAAACACATTTTAATAAAAAGTAAGTCTGTATATCAAATTTAGTATTGCTTTGTAACTTGAATTTCTGTCGTGTTTTATGAGCAATATAGACAATGAAAAATGTGCTTCTAGTTAAGTAAAAGGTTTTTTAATGTCAGTGATGTCCTCAGTGAGAGTACCTTAGAGATTATTTTAAAGCTTGAGAGCAAAGCATTTCAAAATGCACAGGTGCTGTGATTATGCCTTTCTTGGAACTACATCCAAACACAAATTTTAGCATTCTTAGTATCAGTTATTGGGAACTGACTTTCTGTTCTTTATCACAATTTGCTGAGGAAATAGAGACACAGCAAATGTATGTATATTGGCAGTATGATATATGATATTTCAGTATAAATGAAAAATTCATTAAGTGATAGTAGTACATAAAATAATAGCATTTTACTACATAAATATTAAATATTATATTGGGTTAACCAAAAAGGTTATTACCAAAAAACCCAGATGAACCTTTTGGCCAACCCCAATATTTACACTGAAGTTGAGTTAACAATACTATAGTTAATCACACTGTCATGAATTTCACAGATTTCCACTGATTTTGAATCTTTAAAGTTCTGAAGTCAGAAACCACCAAAAACTTAATAGTTGTTAAAAACTTAGACTGAAGAAACCTGTTGCATCATTTATTTGTTACAAAATATTAAGTGTGCCTTTTTTGTCCTACTCAAAAATTAGGAAACAAAATGCTAAATCAAGTCTAAAATTGTTCTATAATCACGCCATATTCTGTTAAGCTTATCATTGCCACCACCATTTGGCACAATTAGCCATCCATATGTTACAGACTATTATTAACTATAGTTGATGTAGAAAAAAAAAATAATAGAATGCTTGCTTAAAAGAAAACAAGATGCATGACTTAAATAGAAAGTTCAACACTTACCAGGTTTTATTGTTGTTTAAGTAATAAGTTTTAAATTTCGGTTTAAAGCACGTTTCATTCAGTCAGCTTTCCTTTTCTGCTTGTTAATGTTAAAGAAATAATTGTTTCTTGTCTGTCTAGAGAGTTTCAAGACTTATTTAGTGAATCTTCAATCAGTTGCAATTTATTATTGTATTTCTCCTCCAAGAACATCTATTTATTGATTGAAAAGTTAAAGAAAAACAGACAATGCTTATATGTGTGCCCTCCTTGGATATGTTCCTTGGTAACATGTAATTTATCTTCTTTCTCTTCATGTACTGTGTACCAGCTACTACAGTGTCCTGGACATAATATTATTCAACATATATATGAATTTTAAATAGTCTAAAATAATTTATGGGTGTCTGCTTAACCATCTATTGTACCAAGGCTTAATATAATCTAGTAACTGTGCTAGTTGCAGTGACTCACTTTCCCTTACATTATTTAGTAAAATGAGAAATTCCAACTTATAATTTGATCTCTGGTTCCTCTGCCTTTTCTAAAACCAGCTTGAAGTTTCTAAAACTTCATCTGGAAGTTCACAGTTCACGTATTGCTAAAGCCTGCCTTGGAGAATTTTGAGCATTACTTTACTAGCATGTGAGATGAGTGCAATGGTGTGGTAGTTTGAGCATTCTTTGGCATTGCCTTTCTTTGGGATTGCAATGTAAACTGACCTTTTCCAGTCCCTTGGCCACTGCTGAGTTTTCCAAACTTGCTGGCATAGTGAGAGCAGCACTTTCACAACATCATCTTTCAGGATTTCAAAGAGCTCAACTGATTTTCCATCACCTCCACTAGCTTTGTTCATAGTGATGCTTTCTAAGGCCCATTTGACTTCACATCCCAGGATTTCTGGCTCTAGATGTGTGATCACACCATCACGATTATCCGTGTCATGAAGATATTTTTGTACAGTTTTTCTGTGTTCTTGCCACCTTGTCTTAATATCTTCTGCTTCTGTTAGGTCCATACCATTTCTGTCCTTTATCGAGCCCATCTTTGCATGAAATGTTCCCTTGATACCTCTAATTTTCTTGAAGAGATCTCTAGTCTTTCCCATTCTGTTATTTTCCTCTATTTCTTTGCATTGATCACTGAAGAAGGCTTTCTTATCTCTTCTTGCTATTCTTTGGAACTCTGTATTCAGATGCTTATATCTTTCCTTTTCTCTTTTGCTTTTTGCTTCTCTTCTTTTCACAGCTATTTGTAAGGCCTCCCCAGACAATCATTTTGCTTTTTTGCATTTCTTTTCCATGGGGATGGTTTTGATCCCTGTCTTCTGTACAATGTCACCAACCTCATTCCATAGTTCATCAGGCACTTTTATCTATCAGATCTAGGCCCTTAAATCTATTTCTCACTTCCACTGTCTAATCATAAGGGGTTTGATTTAGGTCATACCTGAATGGTCTAGTGGTTTTCTCTACTTTCTTCAATTTAAGTCTGAATTTGGCAATAAGGATTTCATGATCTGAGCCACAATCAGCTCCTGGTCTTGTTTTTGTTGACTGTATAGAGCTTCTCCATCTTTGGCTGCAAAGAATATAATCAATCTGATTTCGGTGTTGACCATCTGGTTATATCCTTGTGTAGAGTCTTCTCTTGTGTTGTTGGAAGAGGGTGTTTGCTATGACCAGTGCATTTTCTTGGCAAAACTCTGTTAATCTTTGGCCTTATTTATTCTGCATTTCAAGGCAACATTTGCCTGTTACTCCAGGTGTTTCTTGGCTTCCTACTTTTGCATTCCAGTACCCTATAGTGAAAAGGATATCTTTTGGGGGTGTTAATGCTAAAAGGTCTCATAGGTCTTCCTAGAACCGTTCCACTTCAGCTTCTTCAGCATTACTGGTTGGGGCATAGACTTGGATTACTGTGTTATTGAATGATTTGCCATGGAGATGAACAGAGATCATTCTGTCATTTTTGAGATTGCATCCAAGTAGTGCATGTTGGACTCTTTTGTTGCCCATGATGGCTACTCCATGTCTTCTACGGGATTCCTGCCCGCAGTAGTAGATATACTGTTCATCTGATTTAAATTCACCCATTCCAGTCCATTTATTTTGCTGATTCTTAGAATGTTGATGTTCACGCTTGCCATCTCTTGTTTGACCACTTCCAATTTGCCTTGATTCATGGACCTAATATTCCAGGTTCCTATGCAATGTTGCTCTTTACAGCATTGGACCTTGCTTCTATCACCAGTCACATCCACAGCTGGGAATTGGTTTTGCTTTGGTTCCATCCCTTCATTCTTTCTGGAGTTATTCCTCCACTGATCTCCAGTAGCATATTGGGCAGCTAATGACCTGGGGAATTCCTCTTTCAGTATCCTATCATTTTGCCTTTGCATACTGTTCATGGGGTTCTCAAGGCAAGAATACTGAAGTGGTTGCCATTCCCTTCTCTAGTGGACCACATCCTATCAGATCTCTCCACCATGACCCACCCACCTTGGGTTGGTTGGGCATGGCTTGGTTTCATTGAGTTAGACAAGGCTGTGGTCCTAGTGTGATTAGATTGACTAGATTTCTGTGAGTATGGTTTCAATGTGTCTGCCCTCTGATGCCCTCTTGCAACACCTACCATTTTACTTGGGTTTCTCTTACCTTGGGCATGGAGTATCTCTCCAAAGCTGCCCCCGCAAAGTGCAGAGGCTGCTCCTTACCATTGATGAGGGGTATCATCTCACCATTGCCCTTCCTGACCTGCAATGTGGGATAGTTCCTCTAGGCCCTCTTGCACCTGTGCAGCCACCACTCCTTGAACGTGAGGTGCTCCTCCCTGCATCTGCCCCTGGCCTCGGGTGCAGGGTTGTTCCTCCCGTCCTCCACCCCTGTCCTCAGGCTCTGGGTGTCTCCTCTCGGCCGCCCAAGCAAACTGTAAATTTATCACATCTAATTATTTCAATAACTATTTTCAATAATTATTATTTAACTACTACTCTTGTTACTATTACTGGTTTTAAAAAGGAAGAAAAGAGATTTCTTTAAACTGCCCATATATGGGACACCTTTTGCTAGAGCTTAGATCTGAACTTCATTCAGTCATATGTTCCAAGTAAAGTGCTTTTAGAGAATAGTTTTATTCAGTCCCTTCCTTAGGCCACACTCTAAATTAAATTGGAAAATACTGCTGATAAGTGCAATGTTTAACCTTTTACTTTGTTTTCTCGCTTAACTTAGGAGGCTGATAGTTCCTGAGAAATCGCTAGAAAAGAGCACTCAGAAAATTTCCACAGAAAAATCCATCACTTCCACTTGCCTCACGCCACACTTAAAACTTAAAACTGCCACATTTATTGCTGTTTTAATTATATTTTCTTTGATTCTATGTATCTTGTGGACTACATCAATCACCAGATTTGAACTATCAGCCTGGAAGTATTTACCCCTTTCTTGTAAGTCAGCTTGCCTGAAACAGGCCTTTCCTGTGACTCTGCCCCACCTACCTTCTTATCTCATCCTTACTAGCCAAGTCAGTGTTTCCCTGTCCTAAATCATTCCAAAACCAGGTGGCAGGCACTGTAGACCACCACCAGAGCCAAGAAATAGGTAGAATTATTCAACTAAACTAGTCTTACACTGTAATCCCTGACCTGCCTTGCTTTTCCTGCAGAAGCTCCAAATAAGGTCCTGGCTCAGGCTTTCCCTTCACTCCTGTGTTCTGACTTCTTGTGTTTCCCATTGAGCCTGGGTGGCATGACATCTCCCTTTCTGTAGGATAATGTTAATAATATATTCTTTTAATAGCATTGGCCTCTCTGTCAGCATTTGGTAATAAGTTTATAAGTTAAGATCTCAGCACAGAAAAATCATCTCTTAAGGTCATAACATCTATGACACTGCTAGTCCTTTAGATCATTTGCCTACAAGTCTTTATTAGAGTAAGTAAGAGCACAGATCTGTTACTTAAAACAGTATTTATAGCTCTCACCCTTCACGCCAGGTAAGGTAGACAACTGAAAGAGATTAAGAAATTGAACACCTGGATTGGCAGATATTTATTGTTCAATGTTGTTTAATATCATTTGTATATTGTCACCGTGCTTATTTAACTTATATGCAGAGTACATCATGAGAAACTCTGGGCTGGATGAAGCACAAGCTGGAATCAAGATTGCTGGGAAAAATATCAGTAACCTCAGATATGCAGATGACACCACCCTTATGGGAGAAAGTGAAGAAGAACTAAAAAGCCTCTTGATGAAAATGAAAGAGGAGACTGAAAAAGTTGGCTTAAACCTCAACATTCAAAAAACAAAGATCATGGCATCCAATCCCATCACTTCAGGGCAAATAGATGGAGAAACAGTGGAAACAGTGGCGGACTTTATTTTTTTAGGCTCCAAAATCACTGCAGATGGTGATTGCAACCATGAGATTGAAAGATGCTTACTCTTTGGGAGAAGAGTTGTGACCAACCTAGACAGTGTATTAAAAAGCAGAGACATTTCTTTGTCATCCATCTAGTCAAGGTTATGGTTTTTCCAGTAGTCGTGTTTGGATATGAGAGTTGGACTATAAAGAAAGCTGAGCACTGAAGAATTGAGGCTTTTGAACTGTGGTGTTGGAGAAGACTCTTGAGAGTCCCTTGGACTGCAAGGAGACCCAACCAGTCCATCCTAAAGGAAATCAGTCCTGAGTGTTCATTGGAAGTGCAAGAGTCATTTCGTAGGCAGGTTGATAAGAAGTCTAGGGGTCCCCAAGGAAAGAGGGGTCTGGAATTTTCAAGGAGAAAGAAAGGACAAATTTTTTTTTCCTCTACATTCCTTAGGATTATGTATCCTGTTTGAGGACAGTGTCTGGATTAAACCTGGCAAATCTGAACTGAACTGAATCATGTTATCTTAAAATGTAAATTATTGGAGTAGGTCTGGTGAGGTCTTTACAAACTCCAGACATTCTTTGGATTCATTGGAGAATATATAACTCCATTGCTAACACTAGCAAGGAGGTACTGTTTTTACCCCCTTCTGATGTCTGTGTCAGAAGCTTTCTCTATCTCCTTTGCACTTTAATAAAACTTTATTACAGAAAAGCTCTGAGCAATCAAGCCTCATCTTTGGCCCTGGATTGGATTTTCCTCCTCTGGAGGCCAAGAATCCCAGCGTCTTACGTGATTCAGCAACAACCTTTCAAGACTGATGCTGAAGGTGAAATTTCAATACTTTGTCCACCTGATGTGAAGAATGACTCATTTGAAAAGACCCTGATGCTGGGAAAGATTGAAGGTGGCAGAAGCAGGGGATGACAGAGGATGAGATGGTTGGATGGTATCACTGACTCAGTGGACATGAGTTTTAGTAAACTCCGAGAGTTGGTGGTGAACAGGAAGGCCTAGCGTGCTGTAGTCCATAGGCTTGCAAAGAGTCGGACACAACCTAGTGACTGAACTGAACTGAACTGAACTGAATATCATTTAAGAGTACTAAGTATCTCTCTACTTCTAAGAATACATTCTGAATGGGACAAATTTATTTCAGTTTGAAGAAAAAGGAGTATACTTGAAATCAGCTCCTGAAAATATATTTTTTAAACTTTAAATGATAAATAGTATTATTATTATCTTACAATATTCAGCTAAGTTAAAAAACAAGCAACCTTTTTTCTCCCCTCCACTAATAATCAGTGGTCATGGATTGGGTTATAGCATGAATGAATAAGCATCAGTCATGTAATAATATGCTATATTTCATGTCACTTTCTATGTTTTTAAAGTATTTTCTAATAGCTTATCAGATATGCACACTAAGATGAATGTGTGTTGTGTGTTAGTCTCTCAGTTGTGTCCAAGTCTTTGTGACCTCATGGACTGTAGCCCACCAGGCTCCTCTGTCCATGGAATTCTCCAGGCAAGGATACTGGAGTGGTTTGCCATTTCCTCCTTCAAGGAATCTTCCTGACCCAGGGACTGAACCCTAGACACCTGCTTTACAGGCAGATTCTTTTCCATCTGAGCCACCAAGGAAGCCCTCCACTAAATACTGGGAGAAGGTGAGTAAGGCTACTTTAAAAAATAATTTTGTATTTTTGATAAGTAGCAGACATCTAAGATGACAAACAAGCTTAGAGGTAAATAATGACTCCTAACCTTATGCTTTTCTTATTTTCCCTGTAAATATTGTTAAACAACAATATCAAGAACAAGCTACAAAATCTATTGCAATTAGTACTTTTTAAATTGTCATTTCTAGTTTGATTGCCCTCAAGGGATCAATATATGGATCAGAAACTCTTTGAAACAGTTGGATATGTGGGTATTATGTTTATATTCATATTTTATATATATTTTAAGAGAAGAATATAACTATACTAAATTACTTAAATGCAACTTAACATGAAATAATTTTCTAGAAGTTGTGCTAAGGTGAATATGTGCCAAGTTACTTTTATATTTAATAGCTTCTGGGACACTGAGATCTAACTTCCTAGTAGACCATCTTCTGGACTAAAAATGTTACAGTAATTTTTTTGTTTCTTAGTACAAAACAGAATTTCTGAACAACAGTTTCCAAACAATTTAATTACATTAAAGGACTGAGTCAAGAAAACAAGTATCATCATATTAGGATCAAGAGAACAGGATGTTTTTAATGTTGTTTTAGAAATGAAATCCTGCCCCTGGATTCTAGGAATGGATGTCAGAATATTTTAATAAATTTATATAAAATTATTCAAGGTAAAATAATGCAGTGATAAGCTTACAGCTATTATAATTTTTTTTCTCTGTGGCTGCCATATAAAATAAAGCAAAATCACTTTTTCCTATTATTGCCCTTTTTAACTTGGCCTCATGTTTACATATTTCATGGAAATGAAAATTTTCCTACATTTTTCATATGTTTGAAGTGAACAGATAGCTAAAATTATTTTTTGTAGCTTAATATGCTATATCATCTCTGATATCTCTCATTCTTAATGAAGAATTTTGAAATATCATGTTAATCTTTAATAATACATTTATATGAGTTTTGTAGAATAAAATTACGTTTTACCATATCCTTCAACATTATTAAAATTCTGCAATCTAATATATATTAGGTGACAATTTGATCACTGTGTTAATAAGAAGACTGAGAGCTGCCCTTAACCTTGGTTTTCTGGATGGTGACCCTGATCTCTGTCAGTTTTGTTCCTAATGACAGGTAAAATCACAGCATAAATAGCAGTTACACATGTAGTATGTAAAGAAATATTGACTACCATAACTTACTTTTCCATTGCTTCCAGTGACTAAGTTAAGATGAGGGATACAATATGCTAAAATTGATTTTATTCAGGCCATTGGACATTCAGCTCAGCATGATTTTTCAATTTTATAAACAGCAGGAGACTCTACAACAGATAATGAGGTAAAACAGGACAGTGAAATCTCTAGCAGTTTTATTTTCTTCTTCTTTGGCCATTCAAGGTCAAAAGTTAATGCTTTTAGAAGGCAAAGCTAGATTGAAATGGAATTCCCAAGTAACCATGATTCATGTATGTGTCCTACATATACAGTGAATACCGAAACATTTATCCTTTTAAGAAACATCATAAATTATAAAGGAGAAATGGATTGTGTACTTTTCCAGATGTTTAAACAAACTGGATTCATTCACTACAGTAAATTTTAAAATATAACTCTGAGTCAGAGATATTGATGCTTGAGAGTATTTTTCAGATTTTTATGAAGATAGTCACTCAGAACTTTTGTGCATCTTTGAATATGATATATATTTAATAAAAGGCTGAAGTTTCTAGATATAGGTGAAGTGTTTCACTTACCTAGGTACATGCCTCTAGCCTTCTGCTCTTATTAACATCATTATATATATATATATATATATATATATATATATATATATATATCTTTTAGAATGTCAATTAGCCATCATATGTCAAAAAATTTTTCCTAGCTTCTAATTATAAACCTCTATCTAGTCTTCAAATTTCTACACAAATTCAATTTTGACTATGTTGCTGCTGCTACTAAGTCACTTCAGTCATGTCTGACTCTTTGTGACCCCATAGACGAAAGCCCACCAGGCTCCCCCGTCCCTGATATTCTCCAGGCAAGAACACTGGAGTGGATTGCCATTTCCTTCTCCAATGCATGAAAGTGAAAAGTGAAACTGAGGTCACTCACTCATGTCTGACCCTCAGAGACCCCATGGACTGCAGCCTACCAGGCTCCTCCGTCCATGGGATTTTCCAGGCAGGAGTACTGGAGTGGGGTGCCATTGCCTTCTCCATTTGACTATGAAATATATATATAATATTTGATCCTTTAATTATTATATTGTTTTCATCATGTGTATAATTACTGAATACTGGTCTACATATTCTTGGAAAGTGAAAATGTCTTTTAACTCTACCATCTAGAAGAGTGTTGACCAATAGAAATTTAAAAAAATGAATAAAAAAAATGTGAGCCAAATAAGGTTAATATTAATTATACAGTTTTCTTAACTCAGTGTTTTAATTCAATATATAGTCTGTATAAAATATTAGCAAAATATTTTACATTTTTTTCCTAAGTGTAATCTCTTGAAAATATGTTGTTTATTTACTCATACAGAACATGTCAATTCCACTGGCCTCATTCAAAGTGTTCATTAAATTGATGAAAATGTGTGCGTTGTGTATGTACATATGTGTATGAAATAAGACATTAGAAAACATAACAATGTGGAGAAGGCAATGGCAACCCACTCCAGTACTCTTGCCTGGAAAATCCCATGGACAGAGGAGGCTGGTAGGCTGCAGACCATGGGGTCGCTAGGAGTTGGACATGACTGAGCAACTTCACTTTCACTTTTTACTTCCATGCATTGGAGAAGGAAATGGCAATCCACTCCAGTGTTTTTGCCTGGAGAATCCCAGAGACGGGGGAGCCTGGTGGGCTGCCGTCTATGGGGTCGCACAGAGTCGGACACGACTGAAGCAAATTAGCAGCAGCAGCAGCAGCAGCAGCCACAGGAATAAAATAGAAATGAAGTTGTTGAATCTGGAAACTGGCTGCTCAAATGAAACTTGTATCAGCCTCTAGTCTTCACTGTCATCTGAATGTTCTTAGGAATTTGGAATTTAGCTAATGAAGATGTGTCATTTCTTAATGGAACTTTTCAGGTATTTCTTTCTGGACTTTTTTTGTTTGCATGGAACTTTCTTGCATATTGCTAGATGGATCAGTGGTCCCCTTTTGGTGCAAAGCCAAGACACTTAACCTGCTTTGAATTCTGATGGGAATAATCTGGAAAGAACATTGATTTTCAAGGGAGAAAGACTCCTTCTTAGAGGTCCTAAATTATGTTACAGTATTCTGGAGTTTTGTTGCTTGAAGTCTTCTTTCTGTCCTCACAGGCGATTTTGCTGAAGTATAATTGTCACATTTGGGGGAATTATTAAAACTCTAAGATATAAAGTTTCATTGCTAATTGCATGTGAAGTCCCCCAGGGATGTATGAACAGGTGCATATCTTTAAAAGTGAAAGATATCCAATGATGCTGTCAATAAAAAGGTTTTTAAATAATTAAAAAAAAACAATGATACATTAAACATTCAAATTAATAGCTACAAAAGAGAAATGTATTTGGAAAATAAATAATTTTGATTTGTAAATAGATATGCAGAATACCTAAAGAGACATGAAATCAAATAAAAAAAAACAAAATTAAACAGAATAAAATTATTCAGTTATAAATTATTTCATTTTTTATAACACAATGTTTAATATGTAGCTGACTTAGAGATGACTTTTATCTTTTAAATAAAAATGTATGCAAAAATTTTGGTGGTTGACATGTATTATATATATATTCTTAGCAGAAAAATGGAACAATATATCTTATAAAGTAAATGTTGCCAAAGATTGAATGTTTATCTAAGTAATTATTATAATCCTTTAAGTGTTTTAAGGAAAAGTTAATGTCACTGATTGGAAAGGCCTTCAAGCTATCCTAAGTTTATTACAAGAGAAAGCTTCACCTATCCAAGGAAACACTGAACCAGTGAGCAATTGTGGAAACCAATACACTTCCAGAGTTCCCATCCATGGAATGTTAATTTCATCAACTACCACTCATAGGGGCAGTGTTTCTGTCCATCAATAAATTGGCTTACCCTTCCAGTGATCCAGTTCCAGACACTTAGAAGATACAATCTGATTGAAGATTGAATCTTCTCATGCAATCATTACGACTAGGAGAGTAATGTTAGTCACATGACACATAACACTATTCTTTCCAGTTGGTCATGTGATTGATTCCTGTGTAAATGCTCTTAGGAGAAAAAAAAAGCAATGGAATGGCATCTTTTATAAACTTATCATATACTACAATATTATCTTCACTATATAACAGCCATCATGTAGTTTGTTATATATCTCTTTCCATTCTTTCTCCCTGACATACAGTTTAAAAGAAATATGCCTTATTTTAATAAATAATTTAATTTCTTATACCTTACAATACAATTATACCTCAGGAAAAAAAGAAATCACAAATAAACAATCCAATCTTATAGTGGCTCAGATGGTTAAGTGTCTGTCTGCAATGCAGGAGACCCGGGTTCGATCCCTAGGTTGGGAAGATCCCCTGGGGAAGGAAATGGCAGCCTACTCCAGTATTCTTGCCTGGAAAATCCCATGGACCACGGAGTCTGGTAGGCTATGGTCCATGGGGTCGTAAAGAGTCGAACACGACTGAGCGACTTCACTTTCACTTTCAAGACAAAAACAAAAACCAAAGTTTGTGGAAAGAAATAAATTATAAAAAAACAGAGCAGAAATAAACAGAAATGAAGAATAGAAATGATTAAAGAAACTAAAACTATTTCTTTAAAAAAAATAAAATTAATAAACATTTAGGCACACTAAAGAAAAATGGGAGAGTGCTCAAATCAATAAAATTAGAAATGAAAAAGAAGTTAGAATCTTTGTATTTGTATGGTGTCCATTATAAGAGACTACCACAAGCAACTATATGCAAATAAAATGGACAATGTAGAAGAAATGGGTAAATTCTTAGAAAATACAATCCCCTAAGTCTAACCAAGGATAAATAGAAAATATGAACAGACCAATCACAAGCACTGAATATGAAACTGATTAAAAAATTATCAACAAAAATCCAGTACTAGTTGGCTTCATGGGCTTCCCTAGTAGCTCAGTTGTTAAAAAATCCATCTGCAATGCAAAAGACACTGGTTTGATTCCTGGGTCAGGATGATCTCCTGTAGAAGGGATAGGCTGCCCGTTCCAGTATTCCCGGGCTTCTCTGGTTGCTGCCAATGCAGGAGTCCTTATTTTGATCCCTGGGTTGGGAAGATCCTCTGGAGAAGGGAATGGCTATTCACTTCAGTATCCTGGACAGAATTCCTTGGGCTACAAGAGCAGGAGCTGGCTGTGGCTCATATCATGAACTTCTTTACCAAATTTAGACTCAAATTGAAGACAGTAGGGAAAACCATTAGACCATTCAGGTATGACCTAAATCAAATCCCTTATGATTATACAGCAGAAGTGAGAAATAGATTTAAGGGCCTAGATCTGATAGATAGAGTGCCTAATGAACTATGGAATGAGGTTCATGACATTGTACAGGAGACAGGGATCAAGATCATCCCTGTGACAAAGAATTGCAAAAAAGCAAAATGGCTGTCTGGGGAGGCCTTACAAATAGCTGTGAAGAGAAGAGAGGTGAAAAGCAAAGGAGAAAAGGAAAGATATAAGCATCTGAATGCAGAGTTCCAAAGAATAGCAAGAAGAGATAAGAAAGCCTTCCTCAGTGATCCATGCAAAGAAGTAGAGGAAAAGAACAGAGTGGAACAGACTAGAGATCTTTTCAAGAAAATTAGAGAAACCAAGGGAACATTTCATGCAAAGATGGGCTCAATAAAGGACAGAAATGGTATGGACTTAACAGAAGCAAAAGAAATTAAGAAAAGGAGGCAAGAATACACAGAAGAACTGTACAAAAGAGATCTTCACGACACAGATAATCATAATGGTGTGATCATTCATCTAGAGCCAGACATACTGGAATGTGAAGTCAAGTGGGCCTTGGAAAGCATGGCTATGAACAAACCGAGTGGAGTGACGGAATTCCAGTTGAGCTCTTTGAAATCCTGAAAGATGATGCTGTGAAAGTGCTGCACTCAGTATGCCAGCAAATTTGGAAAACTCAGCAGTGGCCACAGGACTGGAAAAGGTCAGTTTTCATTGCAATCCCAAAGAATGCTCAAACTACCACACCATTGCACTCATCTCACATGCTAATAAAATAATGCTCAAAATTCTTCAAGTCAGGCTTCAGCAATACGTGAACTGTGAACTTCCAGATGTTCAAGCTGGTTTTATAAAAGGCAGAGGAACCAGAGATCAAATTGTCAACATCCGCTGGATCATGGAAAAAGCAATAGATTTCCAGAACAACATCTATTTCTGCTTTATTGACTACGCGAAAGCCTTTGACTGTGTGGATCACAATAAACTGTGGAAAATTCTGAAAGAGATGGGAATACCAGACCACTTGGCCTACCTCTTGAGAAATCTGTATGCAGGTCAGGAAGCAGCAGTTAGAACTGGACATGGAACAACAGACTGGTTCCAAATAGGAAAAGGAGTATGTCAAGGCTGTATATTCACCCTGCTTATTTAACTTATACGCAGAGTGTATCATGAGAAATGCTGGACTGAAAGAAACACAAGCTGGAATCAAGATTTCTGGGAAAAATATCAATCACCTCAGATATACAGACGACACCACCCTTATGGCAGAAAGTGAAGAGGAACTAAACAGCCTCTTGATGAAAGTGAAAGTGGAGAGTGAAAAAGTTGGCTTAAAGCTCAACATTTAGAAAATGAAGATTATGGCATTCGGTCCCATCACTTCATGGGAAATATATGGGGAAACAGTGGAAAGTGTGTCAGAATTTATTTTTGGGGGCTCCAAAATCACTGCAGATGGTAATTGCAGCCATGAAATTAAAAGACACTTACTCCTTGGAAGAAAAGTTATGACCAACCTAGATAGTATATTCAAAAGCAGAGACGTTACTGTGCCGACTTAGGTCCGTCTAGTCAAAGCTATGGTTTTTCCAGTGGTCATGTATGGATGTGAGAGTTGGACTGTGTGGAAGGCAGAGCACTGAAGAATTGATGCTTTTAAACTGTTGTGTTGGAGAAGACTCTTGAGAGTCCCTTGGACTGCAAGGAGATCCAACCAGTTCATTCTGAAGGAGATCAGATCTGGGATTTCTTTGGAGGGAATGATGCTGAAGCTGAAACTCCAGTACTCTCGCCACCTCATGCAAAGTGTTGACTCGTTGGAAAAGACTTTGATGCTGGGAGGGATTGAGGGCAGGAGGAGAAGGGGACGCAGAGGATGAGATGGCTAGATGGCATCAGGGACTCGATGGACGTGAGTCTGAGTGAACTCCGGGAGTTGGTGATGGACAGGGAGGCCTGGCGTGCTGCGTTTCATGGGGTCACAAAGAGTCGGACACGACTGAGCAAATTTGACTTTCTTTCATTTCAGATGGCTTCACCGATGAATGTTATCAAACAGAGAAGAGTTAACACTTATACTTCTGAAACTCTTTCAAAAAATTGCATAGTAAGAAATGCTCCTAAGCTTATTCAATGAGGCCACCATCACCCCTATATGTAAACCGAAGAAAGATACAGCAGAAAAAAGAAAAAAAAAAAATTACTGGCCAGTATCACTGATGAACATAGACAACAAAAGTCATCCAAAAATCTCTAGCAGTCCAAATCCAACAATACTTTGAAATGATCATACACCATGATCAAGTGGGATTGAACTCAGGGATCCAAGAGCTTTTTAATATCCAGAAAGCAATCAGTGTAATACATACAGATCAACACATTGAAGAATAAAAGCCATATGATCAGCTCAATAGATTCAGAAAAAGCTTTTGACAGAATACCAATTATGATAAAAACTCTCCAGAAAGTGGTCATAAGGGAAAATACCTCAGTAAAGGTCATATATGACAAATCTGCATCATACTCAGTGGCAAAAAGCTGAAAGCATTTCCTCTAAGATGAACAAGATAAGGATATCCACTCTCAGCACTTTGATTTAACATAGTTTTAAAGTCTTTCCATAGCGATCAGTACAAAAAAAAAAAAAAAAAGGAATCCAAGCTGGAAAAGAAGTAAAACTATTTGCAGAAGATATTGAAAGAGTCAATTCCTAGGCAGGTTGATAAGAAATCTGGTGCCCCCTAGGAGGAGAAAAGGGTCTGGGGCTCTCAAGGAGAAAAGGACAAATCAATATAACAGTGGTTTTTGCACCAAGGTATGTTTCTCCTTAACAGGAACCTTCTGACTTATCTTATTATCTTGTTATGGGAGTGGGACTGGTAAGATCTTTCTATTGTTAGTTCTGATCTTTCCATCTTAAAATGTAAATTGTGGGAATGGGTCTAGTAAGATCTTTACAACCTTGAGACATTCCTTTGATTTACTGTAATAACCAATTGAAAAAGTATATAGCTTCCTTTTCTAAGACTAGTGATGGGGGCACTCTCCATCTCTCTTCTGATGTCTATGTCAGAAGCTTTCTCTGTCCCTTTTCTTACTTTAATTAAAGTCTGCTACACAAAAGTTCTTGAATGATCAAGCCTGGTCCCAGGTCTCAAGCTAAATCTTCTTCAGAAATCACGAATCTAACACAGTTTAACATAAGCTATCAACATGATATTATAGATAGAAAATCCCAAAGATGCTGCCATAAAACTACTCTTAATATAACTCAATGAATTTGGAAAAGTTTCAGGATAGAAAATTAACATACAGAAATCTGTTGCATTTCTGTACACCAACAGAGATTAGAAAGAAAAATTTGTATACCATCATGTCAAAAAGAATAAAATACCTAAGGAGACAAAAGACCTGTACTCTAAAAACTATAAATAGACATAGATGAAAGAAATAGAAGATGACACAAACAGATAGAAAGATATACCATATTCTTTGATTGGAAAATCAATGTTGCCAAAATGACTATAGTTCTCAAGATGATCTACAGATACATACACCTCAATGTTTCTAGCAGCACTGTTAACAATAACCAAGACATGAAAGCAAGCTAAATGTCTATCAACAGATTAATGGATAAAGAATATTTGGTAATATATACAATGGAATATTACTTAGCCATGAAAAAGAATGAAATAATGCCATTTGCAGCAACATGGATGGACATGGAGATTATCATACTAAGTGAAGTAGAGACTTAGAGAATAAATTATGATTGCCAAAGAGAGGAGAGTAGAGGGGAGAGATAGATTGAGAATTTGGGATTGATATATACACACTGCTATATTTAAAGACCTACTGTATAGCACATGGAACTCTATATAATATTCTCTAATAACCCAAAATAAAAAAGAGACATCTTATTTTAATAATTTAAAATTTTTGTTAGTACATGAGGAAGCCCTTCTTTCTTATATTGCTAATTTAGCACATTTTTAATATATTATTAATGCAATTTCAAGCATTCTATTGCCTGTCAAGATATACATGGACCAAGGGTAGGTTTATTCCTGACATATGCCTGGAAAGTGATGTGATGTTAACTCAAAAAATGTTCATAAGAGTTCTTACAAAGGCTCTTGTAAAGCACTTTCAAAGTTAGTGAAGTTAAACAACCAAGTTCTATTTCAGGAAGGTTTAATAGACAGTTTAAATCTCAGTTATTTCTAGCAATGCTTGATTATGAAAAACACCTGTTGGAAATGATTTATTTATTTTTATTTTATTGCTTAATTATACAATACACAAGTTCAATAGCTATTTATAATAGTATGAACATAAAATCTTAGGAATTTAATTTTATTACAAATCACTTATGAAGACCTACAAGATCTTTTAGAACTAACACCCAAAAAAGATGTCCTTTTCATTCTAGGGTAATGGAATGCAAAAGTAGGAAGTCAAGAAACACCTGGAGTAACAGGCAAATTTGGCCTTGGAATGCAGAATGAACCAGGGCAAAGATTAATAGAGTTTTGCCAAGAAAATGCACTGGTCATAGCAAACACCCTCTTCCAACAACACAAGAGAAGACTCTACACATGGACATCACCAGAAGGTCAACACTGAAATCAGATTGATTATATTCTATGCAGCCAAAGATGGAGAAGCTCTATACAGTCAACAAAAACAAGACCAGGAGCTGACTGTGGCTCAGATCATGAACTCTTTATTGCCAAATTCAGACTGAAATTGAGGAAAGTAGAGAAAACCGCTAGACCATTAAGGTATGACCTAAATCAAATCCCTTATGATTATACAGCAGAAGTGAGAGATAGATTTAAGGGCCTAGATCTGATAGATAGAGTGCCTGATGAACTATGGAATGAGGTTTGTGACATTGTACAGGAGACAGGGATCAAGACCATCCCCATGGAAAAGAAATGCAAAAAAGCAAAATGGCTGTCTGGGAAGGCCTTACAAATAGCTGTAAAGAGAAGAGAGACGAAAAGCAAAGGAGAAAAGGAAAGATATAAGCATCTGAATGCAGAGTTCCAAAGAATAGCAAGAAGAGATAAGAAAGACTTCTTCAGCGATCCATGCAAAACAATAGAGGAAAACAACAGAATGGGAGAGACTAGAGATCTCTTCAAGAAAATTAGAGATACCAAGGGAACATTTCATGCCAAGATAGGCTCAATAAAGGACAGAAATGTTATGGAAGTCACAGAAGCAGAAGATATTAAGAAGAGGTGGCAAGAATACACAGAAGAACTGTTCAAAAAAGATCTTCACAATCCAGATAATCATGATGATGTGATCACTAATCTAGAGCCAGACATCTTGGAATGTGAAGTCAAGTGGACCTTAGAAAGCATCACTATGAACAAAGCTAGTGATCCTGAAAGATGATGCTGTGAAAGTGCTGCACTCAATATGCCAGCAAGTTTGGGAAAACTCAGCAGTGGAAAATTTGGAATGAAAAGGTCAGTTTTCATTCCAATCCCAAAGAAAGGCAATGCCAAAGAATGCTCAAACTACCACACTATTACACTCATCTCACATGCTAGTAAAGTAATGCTCAAAATTCTCCAAGCCAGACTTCAGCAATACATGAACTGTGAATTCCCTGATATTCAAGCTGGTTTTAGAAAAGGCAGAGGAACCAGAGATCAAATTGCCAATATCTGCTAGATCATGGAAAAAGTAAGAGAGTTCTAGAAAAACATCTATTTCTGCTTTATTGACTATGCCAAAGCCTTTGACTGCGTGGATCACAATAAGCTTGGAACATTCTGAAGGAGATGGGAATACCAGACCACCTAACCTGCCTCTTGAGAAACCTCTATGCAGGTCAGGAAACAGCAGTTAGAACTGGACATGGAACAACAGACTGGTTCCAAATAGGAAAAGGAGTCCCTCAAGGCTGCATATTGTCACCCTGCTTATTTAACTTATATGCAGAGTGTATCATGAGAAATGCTGGACTGGAAGAAACACAAGCTGGAATCAAGATTGCCGGGAGAAATATCAATCACCTCAGATATGCAGATGACACCACCCTTATGGCAGAAAGTGAAGAGGAGCTAAGAAGCCTGTTGATGAAAGGGAAAGAGGACAGTGAAAAAGTTGGCTTAAAGCTCGACATTCAGAAAATGAAGATTATGGCATCTGGTCACATCACTCCATGGGACGTAGATGGGGAAACAGGGGAAACAGTGTCAGACTTTATTTTTCTGGGCTCCAAAATCATTGCAGATGGTGACTGCAGCCATGAAATTAAAAGAAGCTTATTCCTTGAAAGAAAAGTTTTGACCAACCTAGATAGTATATTCAAAGGCAGAGACATTACTTTGCCCACTAAGTTCTACCTAGTGAAAGCTATGGTTTTTCCTGTGGTCATGTATGGATGTGAGAGTCGGACTGTGAAGAAGGCTGAGCACCGAAGAATTGATGCTTTTGAACTGTGGTGTTGGAGAAGAGTCTTGATGGTCCTTTGGACTGCAAGGAGATCCAAACAGTCCATTCTGAAGGAGATCAATCCTGGGATTTCTTTGGAGGGAATGATGCTAAAGCTGAAGCTCCAGTACTTTGGACACCTCATGCAAAGAGTTGACTCTTTGGAAAATACTCTGATGGTGGTAAAGTTTGGGGGCAGGAGGAGAAGGGGACAACCCAGGATGAGATGGCTGGATGGCATCACGGACTCGATGGACGTGAGTCTGAGTGAACTCTGGGATATGGTGATGGGCAGGGAGGCCTGGAGTGCTGCTATTCATGGGGTCGCAAAGAGTCAGACACGACTGAGCGACTGAACTGAACTGAACTGAAAGCAATAAAAATATGCTTAAAGTACAGTTAAACACCACCATTACAAGTGGAAAGGTATCTGTCAAAACATTATGTAAATGCTTAGTTGTAGGATTAAATCTTCATCTTACCTTTACCAACCCCCTCCACAAAAAAAAAAAAAAAAAAAATCTGTCTCAAAAAGTTACCCTAGCATGAAGACTATGTACTGTAGAAAATCATCAGATTTCTTAACTCAGAAGAAACTCTGATGATAATGAAGTCACTAATGTAGGGTTAGGTTATTTATTTGACTTTTTTCTTGTTTCTTGAGGTAATGTCAAAGATGCATACTAGGAATTTTAACTAAAAACATGACATAAATGAGAGAGGAAACTAAACTATTCAGAGTATCTATATTATGTATAGCATATTTTGAATATATTCACAGTGTTTAAATAAATATTTGACTATTTCTATCCATATGCCTAGCTTTTATATTGTTCAACTGCTCTAAGAAAAAAATTAAAAAATTTATTGTTAAAATAGAGCATTATGTATTATTCAGAACTTCTTTAAACATGTGCCTAGGAAATCACCATATGTTTTAAATGTGTACACATAAAACAAGTATTTAAGTTAGATTCTGAACTAGAAAATGAATGTATGACTAGTTCAAGGAGAATTCAATACATGAAGTGAATTAAAATGATGAAAAGTACACTAAACATGAATTGGTGGTAAAATTATGAATAGATCATAAAGCTGAGAGAAAAACAAAAGAGAGACAGGTACATGATAGAATCTGGAACCCTATTAAGAGACATATCCATTGCTGGAGACAAATACTACTCAAGGCAGAAAACAGGAAAAATATCTATATGTCTTGGCTTTTCCCTCCTTCATGTCTTGCTATCTAGTTCTATTACAGCATCACCTATTGTCCAGATTCAATATGTAACTGTATGATATGAATTTTATTTTAAAAAATGAAAATAATAAACAGCACATCTAACAAAAATAAGAGGAAGCAGAATTTATTTCAGGTTAGAGGAAGACCTACGCAAGAGCCATTGATGATTATCTCTTCTCTTATTTTCCTTGAAATTACTCATGAACATATATGAAATATTCTTAAAAAGAATACAATCATAATAACACCTTAATTTTTAAAAATCTTTTGAAATGATATGGAATGAATTTCCATTAAATAGAAATTGGATATTATAGGCTGGGGAGAAAAGACTCCATAATCTGCTAGTCATTAACTCATGTAGGAGAATAGCTCAAATAATACCAACTGCCTCCATTAGTTGTTTTTTTTTTTTTTCATTATGGATACTGACTTCTAACGAAAGGAGTTCTTAGGCAAAATGGAAGAGACTAATGTATTTCATAGGTAAAAGTATTATAAAGTAACTTTTATCGTATATCACAATATTTCTGAAATGTTCATTTGCAACCAGGTCCTAGGTAGCCATTTATTTGATTAACAAATTTAAGAAGAACTCTGTTTTCCAGGGAGGAGGAAGCAAAGTTCAAATATACACTTCACAGAATATCTAAGAAAATAGGCATTCAGTCAAAAATGCAGCAATGTTACACAAACCTTGAAGGAAGAAGTAAAATTAAATTGGGAACTGCAGTGGGTATGATAATGGTTTTCCAAAGGTATCCTTATCATAATGTTCTATAACTGATGTCCTAATCTCTACAATCTTCAAATTGTGATAGATACAATAAATGGATTATATACCTGGGTCCAATCTAAAACATAGGTTTTTAAAAATCAGAAAGGTTTCCCATCTGTCAGCAAATTGAGATTTTGCTCTAGAAGAAGAATCAGAGAGATGTGATGTTGCTGATTTGAATATGGAGAAATGTGTTCCTGAGGTGGGGAAGGGGACAGCCTCTGAAAGCTGGAAAAGGCAAGACAGCAAATTATTCCCTATAGCCTCCACAAAGGATGCAGTTCTGTTGAATCTTCATCAAACTTATGTTGGACTTCTAAAGAACTATAAGATAATAAATATGTGAGATTTTAATCCATTAAATTTGTGCTAATTTGCTGTAACAGCAATATAAAACTAAGAATATACTAAAAATAAAACCCTAGTGTTAAGAGGATAAGGCAAATTTTCATTTAGAAGATTATATTAAGATTTCTTTAAAACAAGAGTAGAAATTAAGTTGGCACATAAGAAGTAGCCCCAGGCACAAAAGACTGGAAGTGAAAGCAAAGAGCTGAGGCTCTTTTGGGAAAGTTTAACAAAAAAGTTCAGTTAAGTTCAGTCTCTCAGTCATGTCTGACTCTGCGACCCCATGAATTGCAGCAACCCAGACCTTGTTCAACACCAACTCCCGGACTTCACTCACATTCATGTCCAACGAGTCCGTGATGCCATCCAGCCATCTCATCCTCTGTCGTCCCCTTCTCCTACTGCCACCAATCCCTCCCAGCATCAAAGTCTTTTCCAATGAGTCAACTCTCCGCATGCAGTGGCCAAAGTACTGGAGTTTCAGCTTTAGCATCATTCCTTCCAAAGAAATCCCAGGACTGATCTCCTTCAAAATGAACTGGTTGGATCTCCTTGCAGTCCAAGGGACTCTCAAGAGTCTTCTCCAACACCACAGTTCAAAAGCATCAATTATTCGGCTCTCACCCTTCTTCATAGTCTTACTCTCACATCCATACATGACTACTGAAAAAACCATAGCCTTGACTAGACGGCCTTAGTCGGAAAAATAATGTCTCTGCTTTTGAATATGCCATCTTGGTTGGTCATAACTTTTCTTCCAAGGAGTAAGTGTCTTTTAATTTCATGGCTGCAGTCACCATCTGCAGTGATTTTGGAGCCCAAAAAAATAAAGTCTGACATGGTTTCCACTGTTTCCCCATCTATTTCCCATGAAGTGATGGGACCGGATGCCATGATCTTCATTTTCTGAATGTTGAGCTTTAAGCCAACTTTTTCACTGTCCTCTTTCACTTTCATCAAGAGGCTTCTTAGCTCCTCTTCACTTTCTGCCATAAGGGTGGTGTCATCTGCATATCTTAGGTGATTGATATTTCTCCCAATCTTGATTCCAGCTTGTGTTTCTTCCAGTCCATCATTTCTCATGATGTACTCTGCATATAAGTTAAATAAGCAGGGTGACAATATGCAGCCTTGAGGGACTCCTTTTCCTATTTGGAACCAGTCTGTTGTTCCATGTCCATTTCTAACTGTTGCTTCCTGACCTGCATACAGATTTCTCAAAAGGCAGGTCAAGTGGTCTGGTATTCCCATCTCTTTCAGAATTTTCCACAGTTTATTGTGATCCACACAGTCAAAGGCTTTGGCATAGTCAATAAGGCAGAAATAGATGTTTTTTTTTGAACTCTCTTGCTTTTTCCATGATCCAGTGGATGTTGGCCATTTGATCTCTGGTTCCTCTGACTTTTCTAAAACAAGCTTGAACATCAGGGAGTTCAGAGTTCACATATTGCTGAAGCCTGGCTAGGAGAATTTTGAGCATTATTTTGCTAGCATGTGAGATGAGTGCAATGGTGTGGTAGTTTGAACATTCTTTGGCATTGCCTTTCTTTGGGATTGAAATAAAAACTGACCTTTTCCGGTCCTGTGGCCACTGCTGAGTTTTCCAAATGTGCTGGCATATTGAGTGCAGCACTTTCACAGCATCATCTTTCAGGATTTGAAATAGCTCAACTGGAATTCCATCACTTCCACTCGCTTTGTTCGTAGCCATGCTTTCCAAGGCCCACTTGACTTCACATTCCAGTATGTCTGGCTCTAGATGAGTGATCACACCATCGTGATTATCCAGTTCATGAACATCTTTTTTGTACAGGTCTTCCGTGCATTCTTGCCACCTCTTCTTAATATCTTCTGCTTCTGTTAGGTCCATACCATTTTTTTGTATGAAATGTTCCCTTGGTATCTCTAATTTTCTTTAAGAGGTCTCTAGTCTTTCCCATTCTATTCTTTTCATCTATTTCTTTGCATTGATCACTGAAGAAGGCTTTCTTATCTCTTCTTGCTATTCTTTGGAACTCTGCATTCAGATGCTTGTATCTTTCCTTTTCTCCTTTGCTTTTCACCTCTCTTCTCTTCACAGCTATTTGTAAGGCCTCCCCAGACAGCCATTTTGTTTTTTTGCATTTCTTTTCCATGGGGATGGTCTTGATCCCTGTCTCCTGTACAGTGTCATGAACCTCATTCCATAGTTCATCAGGCACTCTATCTATCAGATCTAGGCCCTTAAATCTATTTCTCACTTCTGCTGTATAATCATAAGGGATTTTCTTTAGGTCATATCTGAAAGGTCTAGCGGTTTTCCCTACTTTCTGAATTTGGTAATGAGGAGTTCATGATTTGAGTCACAGTCAGCTCCTGGTCTTTTTTTTCCTGACTATATAGAGCTTCTCCATCTTTAGCTGCAAAGAATATAATCAATCTGATTTCGGTGTTGACAGTCTGGTGATGTGCATGTGTAGAGTCTTCTCTTGTGTTGTTGGAAGAGGGTGTTTGCTATGACCAGTGCATTTTCTTGGCAAAACTCTATTTGTCTTTGCCCTGGTTCATTCTGCAATTCAAGGCCACATTTGCCTGTTACTCCAGGCGTTTCTTGACTTCCTACTTTTGCATTCCAGTCCCCTATAATGAAAAATACATCTTTTTTGGGAGTTAGTTCTAAATGGTCTTATAGGTCTTCATAGAACCGTTCATCTTCAGCTTCTTCAGTATTACTGGTTTGGGCATAGACTTGGATTACTGTGATATTGAATGGTTTGCTTTGGAGGCGAACAGAGGTCATTCTGTCATTTTTGAGATTGCATCCAAATACAGCAAGTACTTTGGCCACCTCATGCAAAGAGTTGACTCAATGGAAAAGACTTTGATATTGGGAGGGATTGGGGGCAGGAGGAGTAGGTGACGACAGAGGATGAGATGTCTGGATGGCATCACTGACTAGATGGACGTGACTCTAAGTGAAATCCAGGAGTTGGTGATTGACAGGGAGGCCTGGCGTCCTGTGATTCATGGGGTTGCAAAGAGTCGGACACGACTGAGCAACTGTACTGAATTGACTGCATTTCAGACTCTTTTGTTGATCATGATGGCTACTCCATTTCTTCTGAGGGTTTCTTGCCCGCAGTAATACATATAATGGTCATCTGAGTTAAATTCACCCATTCCAGTCCATTTTAGTTTGCTGATTCCTAGAATATCGAAGTTAACTCTTGCCATATCTTGTTTGACCACTTGAGTTCACTCTTGCCATGTCTTTTTTGATCACTTCCAACCGACAGGAAGCCATGAAATTAAAAGACGCTTGCTCCTTGGAAGAAAGGTAATGACCAACCTAGATAGCATATTCAAAAGCAGAGACATTACTTTGCCGACTATCATCCATCTAGTCAAGGCTACAGTTTGTCCAGTAGTCAGGTATGGATGTGAGAGTTGGACTGTGGAGAATGCTGAGTGCCAAAGAATTGATGCATTTCAGCTGTGGTGTTGGAGAAGACTCTTGAGAGTCCCTTGGATTGCAAGGAGATCCAGCCAGTCCATTCTGAAGGAGCTCAGTCCTGGGATTTCTTTGGAAGGAATGATGCTAAAGCTGAAACTCCAGTACTTTGGCCACCTCATGTGAAGAGTTGACTCATTGGAAAAGACTCTAATGCTAGGAGGGATTGGGGGCAGGAGGAGAAGGGGACGACAGAGGATGAGATGGCTGGATGGCATCACTGATTCAATGGGCGTGTGTCTGAGTGAACTCCAGGATTTGGTGATAGACAGGGAGGCCTGGCGTGCTGCAATACATGGGGTCGCAAAGAGTCAGACACGACTGAGCAACATAACTGAACTGAACTGAACCAAGAGGAGCCACCCTGCGCCCAAGGTCAGGGGCAGTGGCCGGAAGGAGTAACCCCACGTCCAAGGAGCGGTGGCTGCCTTGGCACAGGAGGGCCTAGAGGAGCCATCCCATGTGATGGTCAGGCAGGGTGGAGGTGAGGAGACACCCCTCATCCAAGGTAAGGGGCAGAGGCTGTGCTTTGCTGGAGCAGCCGTGAAGAGATACCCCAAGCCCAAGGTAAGAGAAACCCAAGTAAGTTGGTAGGTGTTGCAAGAGGGCATCAGAGGGCATACACACTGAAACCATACTCACAGAAAACTAGTCAATCTAATCACACTAGGACCACAGCCTTGTCTAACTCAATGAAACTAAGCCATGCCCGCGGGGCAACCCAAGGCAGGTGGGTCATGGTGGAGAGGTCTGGCAGAATGTGGTCCACTAGAGAAGGGAATGGCAAATCACTTCATTATTCTTGCCTTAAGAACCCCATGAACCGTATGAAAAGGCAAAATGATAGGATATTGAAAGAGGAACTCCCTAGGTCATTAGGTGCCCAATATGCTACTGGAGATCAGTGGAGAAATAACTCCAGAAAGAATGAAGGGATGGAGCCAAAGCAAAAACAACACCCAGCTGTGGATGTTACTGGTGATAGAAGCAAGGTCCAATGCTGTAAAGAGCAATATTGCATAGGAACCTGGAGTATCAGGTCCATGAATCTAGGAAAATTGGAAGTGATCAAACAAGAGATGGAAAGAGTGAACATCAACTTTCTAGGAATCAGCGAATTAAAATGAACTGGAATGGGTGAATTTAACTCAGATGAACAGTATATCTACTACTGCGGGCAGGAGTCCCTCAGACGAAATGGAGTAGCCATCATGGGCAACAAAAGAGTCTGAAATGCAGTACTTGGATGCAATCTCAAAAACGACAGAATGATCTCTGTTCATTTCCAAGGCAAACCATTCAAAATCACAGTTATCCAAGTCTATGCCCCAACCAGTAACCCTGAAGATGCTGAAGTGGAACGGTTCTATGATGTCCTACAACACCTTTTAGAACTAACACCCCCAAAAGATGTCCTTTTCGTTCTAGGGTACTGGAATGCAAAAGTAGAAAGTTAAGAAACACCTGGAGTAACAGGCAAATGTGGCCTTGGAGTGTGGAATGAAGCAGGGCAAAGACAAATAGAGTTTCGCCAAGAAAATGCACTTGTCATAGCAAACACCCTCTTCCAACAACACAAGAGAAGACTCTACACATGGAGATCACCCTATGATCAACACCGAAATCAGAAATCACATTGATTACATTCTTTGCAGCCAAAGATGGAGAAGATCTATACAGCCAACAAAAACAAGACCAGGAGCTGACTCTGGCTCAGATCATGAATTCCTTATTGCCAAATTCAGATTTAAATTGAGGAAAGTAGGGAAAACCACTAGACCATTCAGGCATGACCTAAATCAAATCCCTTATGATTATACAGTGGAAGTGAGAAATAGATTTAAGGACCTAGATCTGATAGACGGAGTGCTTGATGAACTATGGAATGAGGTTCGTGACATTGTACAGGAGACAGGGATCAAAACATCCCCATGGAACAAAAATGCAAAAAGCAAAATGGCTGTATAGGGAGGCCTTACAAATAGCTGTGAAAAGAAGAGAAGCAAAAAGCAAAAGAGAAAAGGAAAGATATAAGCATCTGAAAGCAGAGTTTCAAAGAATAGCAAGAAGAGATAAGAAAGCCTTCCCTAACGATCAATGCAAAGAAATAGAGGAAAGCAACAGAATGGGAAAGACTAGAGATCTCTTCAAGAAAATTAGAGAAACCAAGGGAACATTTCATGCAAAGATAAAGGACAGAAATGGTATGGACCTAACAGAAGCAGAAGATATTAAAAAGACGTGGCAAGAATACACATAAGAATTGTACAAAAAAGATCTTCATGACCCGGATAATCACGATGGTGTGAGCACTCACCTAGAGCCAGAGATGCTGGAATCTGAAGTCAGCTGGGCCTTAGAAAGGATCTCAACGAACAAAGCTAGTGAAGGTGATGGAATTCCAGTTGAGCTGTTTCAAATCCTTAAAGATGATGTTGTGAAAGTGCTGCACTCAATATGCCAGCAAATTGAGAAAACTCATCAGTGGCCACAGGACAGGACAAGTTCAGTTTTCATTCCAATCCCAACGAAAGGCAATGCCAAGGAAGGCTCAAATTACCACTCAACCACACTCATCTCATACGCTAGTAAAGTATGCTCAAAATTCTCCAAGCCAGGCTTCAGCAATAAGTGAACCTTGAAATTCCACATGTTCAAGCTGGTTTTAGAAAAGGCAGAGGAACCAGAGATCAAATTGCCAACATCCACTGGATGACGGGTAAAGCAAAAGAGTTCCAGAACAATATCTATTTCTGCTTTATTGACTATGCCAAAGCCTTTGACTGCGTTGATCACAATACACTGCAGAAAATTCTTAAAGAGGTGGGCATACCAGACCACCTGACTTGCCTCTTGAGAAACCTATATGCAAGTCAGAAAGCAACAATTAGAACTGAACATTGAACAACAGACTGGTTCCAAATAGGAAAAGAAGTATGTCAAGGCTGTATATTGTCACCCTGCTTATTTAACTTATATGCAAAGTACATCATAAGAAACGCTGTGCTGGAATAAGCACAAGCTGGAATAAAGATTGTTGGCAGAAATATCAATTACCTTTGATATGCAGATGAAACCACACTTATGGCTGAAAAAAATGAAGAGGAACTAAAAAGCCTCTTGATGAAAATGAAAGTGGAGAGTGAAAAATTGGCTTAAACCTTAACATTCAGAAAAATAAAACCATAGCATCTAGTTCCATCACTTCATGGGAAATAGATGGCGAAACAGTAAAGCAGCCTCAGACTTTATCTTGGGAGGTTCCAAAATCACTGCATATCGTGGTTGCAGCCATGAAATTAAAAGATGCTTACTCCTTGGAAGGAAAGTTATGAGCAACCTAGATAGCATATTCAAAAGCAGAGACATTACTTTGCCAACAAAGGTCCATCTAGGCAAGGGTATGATTTTCCAGTGGTCATGTAGGGATGTGAGACTTGGACTGTGAAGAAAGCTGAGCACTGAAGAATCGATGCTTTTGAACTGTGTTGTTGAAGACGACACTGGAGAGTCCCTTGGACTGCAAGGAGATCCAACCAGTCCATTCTGAAGGAGTTCAGCCCTGGGATTTATTTGGAAGTTATGATGCTAAAGCTGAAACTTCAGTACTTTGGCCACCTCATGCGAAGAGTTGGCTCATTGGAAAAGACTCTGATGCTGGGAGGGATTGGGGGCAGGAGGAGAAGGGGACGACAGAGGATGAAATGGCTGGATGGCATCACTGACTCGATGGATATGAGTCTGAGTGAACTCCGGGAGTTGGTGATGGACAGGGAGGCCTTGCGTGCTGCAATTCATGGGGTCACAAATAGTCGGACATGACTGAGAGACTGAACTGTACTGAACTGAATGACTTGTTAGTGAATTAATTTGGACTGAATATTTTAAATACTTTAATAAATTGAAAGTGAAAGTTGATCAGTCGTGTCTGACTTTTTTGCATCCCCATAGACTATACAGTCCATGGCATTCTCCATACAAGAATACTGGAGTGGATAAACTTTCTCTTCCAGGAGATCTTCCCAACCCAGGGATCAAACCCAGAAATTCCGCAATACAAGTGTATTCTTTACAAGCTGAGCCACAAGAGAATCCCAAGAATACTTGAGTGATTATCCTATCCCTTCTCCACTGGATCTTCCTGACCCAGGAATAGAACTGAGGTCTCCTACATTGCAGGCAGATTCTTAACCAACTGAGCTCTGAGGGAGTTCAGTTCAGTCGCTCAGTCGTGTCCGACACTTTGCAACCCTGTGAATTGAAGGACGCCAGGCCTCCCTGTCAGTCACCATCTCCCAGAGTTCACTGAGACTCATGTCCATCGAGTCCGTGATGCCATCCAGCCATCTCATCCTCTGTCGTCCCCTTCTCCTCCTGCCCCAAATCCCTCCCAGCATCAGAGTCTTTTCCAAAGAATCAACTCTTCTCATGAGGTGGCCAAATTACTGAAGTTTCAGCTTTAGCATTATTTCTTCCAAAGAAATCCCAGGGCTGATCTCCTTCAAAATGGACTGGTTGGATCTCCTTGCAGTCCAAGGGACTCTCAAGAGTCTTCTCCACCGCCACAGTTCAAAAGCATCAATTCTTCGGCGCTCTGCCTTCTTCACAGTCCAACTCTCACATCCATACATGACTACTGGAAAAACCATAACCTTGACTAGAGGGACGATAGTTGGCAAAGTAATGTCTCTGCTTTTGAATATGTGATCTAGGTGGTCATAACTTCTCTTCCAAGGAGTAAGTGTCTTTTAATTTCATGGCTGCAGTCACCATCTGCAGTGATTTTGGAGCCCAAAAAAATAAAGTCTGAAACTGTTTTTACTGTTTTCCCATCTATTCCCAATGAAATGATGGGACCAGATGCCATGATTTTCGTTTTCTGAATGTTGAGCTTTAAGCCAACTTTTTCACTGTCCTCTTTCACTTTCATCAAGAGGCTTTTTAGCTCCTCTTCAATTTCTGCCATAAGGGTGGTGACATCTGCATATCTGAGGTGATTGATATTTCTCCCAGCAATCTTGATTCCACCTTGTGTTTCTTCCAGCCCAGTGTTTCTTCCAGCCCAGTGTTTCTCATGATGTACTCTGCATAGAAGTTAAATAAGCAGGGAGACAATATACAGCCTTGATGTACTCCTTTTCCTATTTGGAACCAGTCTGTTCCATTTCCAGTTTTAATTGTACTCTGCATAGAAGTTAAATAAGCAGGGAGACAATATACAGCCTTGATGTACTCATTTTCCTATTTGGAACCAGTCTGTTCCATTTCCAGTTTTAATTGTTGGTTCTTGACCTGCATACAGATTTCTCAAGAGGCGGGTCAGGTGGTCTGGTATTCCCATCTCTTTCAGAATTTTCCACAGTTTATTGTGATCCACACAGTCAAAGGCTTTGGCATAGTAAATAAAGCAGAAATAGATGTTGTTCTGGAACTCTTTTGCTTTTTCCATGATCCAGTGGATGTTGGCAATCTGATCTCTGGTTCCTCTGCCTTTTCTAAAACCAGCTTGAACATCAGGGAGTTCATGGTTCACTTATTGCTGAAGCCTGGCTTGGAAAATTTTGAGCATTATTTTACTAGCGTGTGAGATGAGTGTGGTTGAGTGGTAATTTGAGCATTCTTTGGCATTGCCTTTCTTTTGATTTGGAATGAAAACTGACCTTTTGCAGTCCTGTGGCCACTGCTGAGTTTTCCAAATTTGCTGTCATATTGAGTGCAGCACTATCGCAGCATCATCTTTCAGGATTTGAAACAGCTCAACTGGAATTCCATCACCTCCACTAGCTTTGTTTGTAGTGATGCTTTCTAAGGCCCACTTGACTTCACATTCCAGGATGTCTGGCTCTAGGTCAGTGATCACACCATCGTGATTATCTGGGTTGTGAAGATCTTTTTAGTACAGTTCTTCCGTGTATTCTTGCCACCTCTTCTTAATATCTTCTGCCTCTGTTAGGTCCCTACCATTTCTGTCCTTTATCGAGCCCATCTTTGCATGAAATATTCCCTTGGTTTCTCTAATTTTCTAGAAGACATCTCAAGTCTTTCCCATTCTGTGTTTTCCTCTATTTCTTTGCATTGTTCGCTGAAGAAGTCTTTTTTATCTCTTCTTGGTATTCTTTGGCACTCTGTATTCAGATGCTTGTATCTTTCCTTTTCTCCTTTGCCTTTTGCCTCTCTTCTTTTCACAGCTATTTGTAAGGCCTCTCCAGACAGCCATTTTGCTTTTTTGCATTTCTTTTCCATGGGGATGGTCTTGATCCCTGTCTATTGTACAATGTCATGAAACTCATTCCATAGTTCATCAGGCACTCTATCTATTAGATCTAGGTCCTTAAATCTATTTCTCACTTCCACTGTATAATCATGAGGGATTTTCTTTAGGTCATACCTGAATGGTCTAGTGGTTTTCCCTACTTTCTTCAATTTAAATCTGAATTGGGCAATAAGGAGTTCATGATCTGAGACACAGTCAGCTCCTGGTCTTGTTTTTGTTGACTGTATAGAGCTTCTCCATCTTTGGCTACATAGAATATAGTCAATCTGATTTCGGTGTTGACCATCTGGTGATGTGCATGTGTAGAGTCTTCTCTTGTGTTATTGGAAGAGGGTGTTTGCTATGACCAATGCATTTTCTTGGCAAAACTCTATCAGTCTTTGCCCTGCTTTATTCTGCATTCCTAGGCCACATTTGCCAGTTAGTCCAGGTGTTTCTTGACTTCCTACTTTTGCATTCCATTTGCCTTTAATGAAAGGACATCTCTTTTGGGTGTTAGTTCTAAAAGGTCTTGTAGGTCATCATCAGGAAGCCCTGCTTTAATAAAGAGGTTATCAATATTAGATTAAAGCTAGTGAAATTCTCACTGCATGTGTGAAGCTCAAAACATCATTTGTACCCTTGAAGCACTCAGCAAATTTTTTCATTTGATCATTTTTAATCTTCCCTGATTTACCTCCAAATAAGTTCTAATTAATTTATATACATGTGCAGGTAATTTGTTCCTTGGTGTGCACAATTAGTCGTTTCTCCATGTTAAAACATTTCTGTTCTCTAGTTCTTCAATCAAAAATTTATGTTACATCCCGAGTTTTTCACAAACAACCAGTATTTTAACTAACATGAGTACACGGCCCTCTTTTATGTTAATCTTGACAAATAGCTAATAATTTATTTCCTTAGTCAGTAAATTGGTCAATGAGTTACTTCCTCTCAAACGTCAATTTTATAGCATGTATGGTGCACTCTTCAAAGAAGGAATATATTGTCAGTGTCTAAGTTATTTTTCCATCTTTTGCTCCTTGATTTCTCTATGTCAGTAATAATTACAGTTTTGCCTATACTAGATTTAACGTATTACAAGAGTTGAGGGTAGTTCTTAATTATCTTTACCTGCAAAAGAATTGTTTCAAAATTTCTAAAACCTATGTCATTTTTTTTTTCAGTTGTGTTCGACTTTGTGCAAACCCATAGATGGCAGCCCACCAGGCTCCCCCATCCCTGGGATTCTCCAGGCAAGAACACTGGAGTGGGTTGCCATTTCCTTCTCCAATCCATGAAAATGAAAAGTGAAAGTGAAGTCGCTCAGTCGCGTCTGACTCTTAGTGACCCCATGGACTGCAGCCCACCAGGCTTCTCCATCCATGGGATTTTCCAGGCAAGAGTACTGGAGTGCGGTGCCATTGCCTTCTCCGTGACTATTATAAATAAAAGCATGTATTCCAGAATCCATATGAAAATAGAAGCAACTAAGTTTCAGCAAATATTCCATTTTCTCTCCAATCTGACCTTGTGATTGATAACAAAGATCCTTAGAAACTTTTGGAACAATGTATTTATTTTACATGTTTCCTGTTGTCTAATGCTGACAGAATTACCACTGATATTCCCTGGTAATCACAGGAAAAGATTATTTTAAAATAATATGGGTAAAGGGACTAACAGAAAGACAGAACTGCTTATTTAAAATACAGTATTTTATTTTAATCCTTGATAAAATTTTCACTACTCAGAGAATTCACCCTGATTTTGATTATTCTTTACATCTCAATTTATTTTTTTAATCTATTGGCTACTTTATCTTCAAATAAAAGATATTTTATCTGTCTCTAAAGTCTCATATATTCTTACTAAATTTTCTTATTCAGAAAATGGAAATTCTGACAATAGTGCAATTTTCTAACCTCACTGCTATTTCTCATAGTATGTTTAACCCAATTTTCTGCCTTGATCTCTGTCCATAAAAAACTGGATTTTAAAACTTCTCCTTAAAGTTGTTTTGAAAAGTACTATATTAGAGCAACTTTGGAAGATAGTCTGACAGTTCCTTAGAAAACAAAGCATGCTAACTATATGAACTAGCCATCTTCATTTTTTTTTATTTAGTACTTACTCAAATGCATTGAAATTTTACATCCACACAAAACCTTCAGTGAATATTTATAGTAGTTCTGTGCAAATTTATTAGCACTTAGAAGCATGTGTTCCTTCAACAGATGAATAAATAACCTGTGGTACAACCTTACAATGGAATATTATTCAGTGCTAAAGAGAAGCGAGCTATCAAGCCATGATACATGGACACTTAAATAGTAGCTTAGACCTTTCTTTTTTCATTAAAGAGGCAAATGAAGATAAAATAATCATAATTTTTTTCCATTTTATTTGCCCCTTTCTATAATTATGATGGATGAAGATAAGAAGATCCAACTAGTCAATTCTTAAGGAAATCAACACTGAATATTCATTGGAAGGACTGATGCTGAAGCGAAACCTCCAGTACATTGGCCCGCCTGATGTGAACAGCTAACTCAATAGGAAATACACTGATGATGGGAAAGATTGAAGACAGGAGGAGAAGGGGATGACAGAGGATGGGATGGTTGGATGGCATCAAAGACTCAATGGACTTAAGTTTGAGCAAGCACCAGGATATGGTGAAGGACAGGGAAGCCTGGCGTGCTGCAATCCATGGGGTGACATTTAAACTGAGAGAGGTACCCAAATCAAATTTATAACACTCCAGAATGATATAGGTTAAAAAAGATGAAACCAGCAATTGTCAATTTTAGCAATAAAAAGGGGGAGTGAGGTAAGGAGGAGGGTCACAGTGGATTCTCAAATCATTTTTAATGATCATAATGATATGAAAAAATTTATCCTAATAATATTAACAACTTTAAAAAGCTGGTCAAATACCTCAAAAGAGAAAGAAACTATAGCTTTCCCAAATTGATAGAAGGAAAAATGGAGAACAAGAATATTAAAAATATTGAATCCATAACAAAACACCATCCCCCAAAGAAAAATGGTAGCCAAAGAAAGTCCTCAAAAATACAGGGGAAAATTCCAACAAATATATGAGAACAGGCAAAATCACTGGAACATGCTATTTTCTAACAAAAAAAGAAATGAACACTCTCTCTTGTCTGAAGATAAATGTGTGATTTTCTATACCATTGCTTATATTTGTCTCAGTACTAAAAGGAAGTATTTCTTCTTTCCTAGTATTTTCTTGATAACTAAAATGTTTTTTTTTTTTTTAATTCTGAATTAAATATTAGTTTTACATTTAGAGACTAATGTCTGTTTTCACACTTTCCTGTTAACACAAATAGATTTTAATTTAAATGTGATTTCCTTAGGGGGTTTCAAATCAGTAAAGTTTAATAGTGGTAGCAGTCGCCCAAATATGTTAGCAATTTTGGTTGTCACAATGTGATGCTGAAACTGAAACTCCAATACTTTGGCCACTTGATGGGAAGAACCAACTCATTAGGAAAGACTCTGATGCTGGGAAAGATTGAAGACAGGAGAAGAAGGGGATGACAGAGGATGAGATGTTGGATGGCATCAACGACTCAATGGACATGAGTTTGAGAAAGCACCGGGAGATGGTGAAGGACAGGGAAGTCTGGCATGCTGCAGTCCATGGGGTCTCAGAGTCAGACACCACTGAGTGGCTTAACCACAACAACTATCCTAAGGAGAAAAATGTAAACAGCTGCCATTTGTTTGGCTTCTGTCTTTGCCATGGAAATTTCAGCTTCTCATACCTATTCAAATATAAATATTTTTCATAATAAATTGTACCATTTCCCACATGCTTAAAATTCCTGTGCATGTAAAAACTTGCTCTTTTTTTGTGAAGTGAGAGGTGGTGTGAGTCAGGAAAGAACGTTTTGGTGGATTTAAAAATTCGCTTTTAAGGATGTGCCTGGTGATGATGAAGAGGAGGAAAACATCATGATGATAAATTCAGTAGCACAGTCAAGCTACATGAAAATTAGGCCATTTTCTTTAGTCCTAATACAGATTTTCTTGTGCTTTTTTTGTTGTTGTTCTGTTTTTGCTTTTTAAAGTGGCCTACAGGCGCCTGTCAATAAATCTGGATGCATTTGTAAAGGCAGGTTTTGCTCTCAGCATAACCAACTGGAGCATTCCATAGAATAGCTTTGTGCCAGAGTTTTAATCTCCAGGACTATAAGGGAATTCCTGATTGTTTTATAATGAATTACTTACTAGTAGCACTCAAAACTTGAAGATCTTGCTCCTAGATATTGCCTCTCTTAATGATTCCCAGTTCTCCTTTGTGCCACCTAAATTATTCAGATATTGTTTATCAAGTTTTTTCTCAAATTCCTCTTTTTTAAACTCCCTGCTAAGCTTGAGCATGCACAGAGAAATGCTCAGATAAAATAAAGAAAGGATTTAAGAGTTGTAACAGTGCTGTTTCCCCTCTCCAATAAGAACATTTAAGACACACATGGCATTCTTGTTTATCTTAATTGACTCTCACTTTTATTGCAACATCTTTACTCAAATTTGCAAAGTATACAGCTATTCCACTGTGATCTTTGCAATAATTAACAGCAGGGCTGGTGATGCAACAATATAGCTAAAGGGTTTTCTTTCTGCTAAGGTATCAACCCACATGTAACTTGTGTATCTATTATAAACCAGATTACCTTTGTGATTACAAAGGTGTGATTAATCACCTAGAACCAGACATCCTGGAATGCGAAGTCAGGTGGGCTTTAGGAAGCATTACTGTGAACAAAGCTAGTGGGGGTGATAGAATTCTAGTTGAACTATTTCAAATCCTAAAAGATGATGCTGTGAAAGTGGTCCACTCAATATGCCAGCAAATTTGGAAAACTCAGCAGTAACCACAGGATTGGAAAATGTCGGTTTTCAATTCAATCTCAAAGAAAGGCAATGTCAAGGAATGCTCAAACTACTGCCCAATTGTGCTCATATCACACACTAGCAAAGAAATGCTCAAAATTCTCCAATCCAAGCTTCAGCAGTGCATGAATCATGAACTTCCAGATGTTCAAACTGGTTTTAGAAAAGGCAGAGGAACCAGAAATCAAACTGTCAACATCCATTGGGTCATTGAAAAAGAAAGAGAGTTCCAGAAAAACATATATTTCTGCTTTGTTGACAATGCCAAAGCCTTTGTCTGTGTGGATCATAACAAACTATGGAAAATTCTTCAAGATATGGAAATACCAGGCCACCTGACCTACCTCTTGAGAAATCTGTATGAAGGTCAGGAAGCAACTGTTAGAACTGGACATGGAACAACAGACTGGTTCCAAATAAGAAAAGGAGTACGTCAAGGCTGTATATTGTCACCCTGTTTATTTAACTAATATACAGAGTACATAACGAGAAATGCTGGGCTATAGGAAGCACAAGCTGGAATCAAGATTTCCAGGAGAAATATCAATAACCTCATATATGCAGATGACACCACCCTTACGGCAGAAAGTGAAGAAGAACTAAAGAGCCTCTTAACAACAATGAAAGAGGAGAGTGAAAAAGTTGGCCTAAAGCTCAACATTCAGAAAACTAAAATTGTGACATCTAATCCCATTACTTCACGGCAAATAGATGGGGAAATAGTGGAAACAGTGACAAATTTTATTTTATTTTATTTTGGTCTCCAAAATCACTGCAGATGGTGATTGCAGTCATGAAATTAAAAGATGCTTGCTCCTTGAAAGAAAAGTTATGACCAACCTAGAAAGCATATTAAAAAGCAAAGGCATGACTTTGGCAACAAAAGTCTGTGTAGTCAAAGCTATTGTTTTTCCAGTAATCATGTGTGGATGTGAGAGTTGAATTATAAAGAAAGCTGAGCACCAAAGATTTGGTGCTTTTGAAGTGTGGTATTGGAGAATACTCTTGAGAGTCCCTTGGACTGCAAGGAGATCCAACCAGTACATCCTAAAGGAGATCAGTTCTGAATATTCATTGGAAGGACTGACGCTAAGCTGAAACTCCAATATTTTGACCACCTGATGCAAAGAACTGACTCATTTGAAAAGACCCTGATGCTGGGAAAGATTGAGGGTGGGAGAAGAAGGGGACGACAGAGGATGAGATGGTTGGATGGCATCACTGACTCAATGGACATGAGTTTGAGTAAATTCTGGGAGTTGACGATGGACAGGGGTGCCTAGTGTATTGTAATCCATGGAGTCCCAAAGAGTCAGGCATGACTGAGTGACTAAACTGAACAGTATCAACCCACATGTAAATGGTGCATCTATTGTAGATTCTGCTTTGTAGCCTTTGTAGTTATAATAAATTAAGAAAGCAAAAAGCAACATATAATGCTTTCATATATTCTATATAATAGTCTGTATCTTATATGAGATTTTAAAATATCTCTAAATAACCCTTATTAGCTAAGCCATGCTTCTTTATTTACACTGTAGTTTAAAAAGATTCCCTCAAACAACAAATAACATAAAGATTAGCATACTAATATTCAAAACATTCTTAAATTAAGTAATTGAAAGAATTTATTTTTTGCTTGAATGAATGAACATTTGACAATTTTGCAGTGTAATTTTCTTCAAGTTATTAGCATGTCATCATCTTTTCTTTAAGGACAAGTGCCAAACATATCTAGAAAAGGCTTACATTTATTGTAAGATTTAGTTGTTATTAAGTATTTTTAAAAGTTTTGAAAATTTTGAAATATTTTATAAAACAATTTAGAAACTTATTTATTTTGATTTCCCTCTTAATAATGAGATGGAATTCATGATGAAGTGACCATTAGGGCCTTAATCTTCCTCTCAGTTTGACAAAACTTTAGACTGGTTCTTACCTGACTCTAGTACCCTGACTTCCTTTTCCTTATAACATTAATTTAATAAACAAAGCAAATAAAAATTCTTGTATATCCTTTCTTTCCCTCTTTGAGATGTAAATCTTTTGAAAAGCTTCTTGCTAGTTTTATTTATTTTTTTTCATCTTTGCACATGCTGAAAATGTATTTAATAATGCTCAACATTTATACTTCATAAGGAATGTATAAATAAAGCAGGAAACAGTAGCTATGCTTTCTTATGTTAAAGATGAATCCACCCTCAAATAATTTAAGATTGTACTGGAAATGACCCTTACAGTGATGAGCAAGATAATATGTCACGGCTAACTCACATTGTTCCAGAAGTTCTGGTTAACACCATTGGACAAGATGAAGAAACAAAATGAATATACATTAGTGAAAGAAGGTGTAAGTATTATTATTTTTAGATGATAAAATTATATACATGAATAAAATAAGAGAATCAACTAAAACACTATGTAAACCCTGAGAAAATTCAGTAAGGCATCAGAGTACAAAATTATATAGAAATACATAATCTTCATAGATACAAAGAACAGGCAACACTGAGAAATCCAACTACTGGTAGAGGCTCAGCATTTCCAGTAATACCACTGAAATTTTCTTGCTAGTTTTAAAATGTAGATGTGTCTTTCTCAAGAACTAGAAGCCATCCTTTTGAATTTTAATTAGCAAGGAAGACAGTACTCCTGTTTCCCAGTCTCTGTTGGAAGACAGGAACCTAACTTTGGTGGGTACCTTGTTCCAAGTTGTAAAAGTACCACTTATTATGTATACAGGAGAAATTTTAGTTTTCCTTTTCTTTTGGGAAAAGTCAATATTTTCCACTATTAAAACCCCTCAAATATTTGTTTTAGTATCATTGAGATCAGACTGCGATTTGGATTCTCTTCCCTGTTGCAGCAAATTTGGGTAAAGCCTTTCTTGCCTACTTAATTTTTCTAGATGCAGAGTTTGCTATGACATACTATAAGTTGATAAATGATACTCGTTTGCTGAGTGTGTATATATACGTGTGTCCAGATATACATATATATACACATAATATACATAATTGTATTCATTGTTACATGAAATATATAACATGTAGTATATAACAAATTATATAGCAATGTTATAATCTATATTAATATAACACATAATATATAACATATCTTCCCTCATTTTCTGTTCAGCTGACCCTGAACTTCCATATGTGTCATAATCTCTTCATAGTAGAAAATTTAGCACTGATTTGAAATTAAAAAGTTAGTCTGACAATGAATGATCTATGTCAAGTCCTAATCATATTTGTACACTAATAGGAAGATATTATTAAATATGGGAAAAAGAAGAAAAACATATGCTAGAAGAAAATTAACAGGTTGAGGCAACTGAAAATCCCCTTATGATGAGAACAATTGCTTCTTTGAGAGGCTTGATAATGCCTGTCCTTTGGAAACCAGGATGGTGGAGGAGGATGCTGTCATGGATCTGGAATACCTGATATTATAGTGCATCCTGGGATTCAGATTGTAGAGGCCAGTTATTTCTTTATGAAACCTAAGGCAATTTAAGGATGAAGAAGTGGTATTTGAGATGCCTTAAACCTAGAGGGAGCTCTGGCATTGTTTAGTAAATTGATTTCCAAAACAAAAATCGCTGGTCAGATGACTAAAATTTTGCTTAATTTGTGGAATAAGACAAAATAAGGAAGATAATTTCAGTCATCCCAGTGTAAAAATTTGGTAGCTTGCTGAATTTTAAGGTCTTGAGCCATTTCACAGATAACACACTCAATGGCCAGAAGCTGTGTCCATTGAATAGGACCAAAAACCACAGCAAATAGTCTCAACACACAATCCTTCTATTCTCTATAAGATATTTCTAACTTTTTAACAGGCTAATGGTACACACAGGAAGAGGGATTGACCAGCTTATTTCAAAGATTTTTAGATATGATATAAGTATGAGCTAACATCAATGTCAGAATCATGGACTACTTTGGTAGATTTCTAGTTAGAGTTTGTGTTTACGAAAGCAAGGGAATTAATGCAGTATTGACTCAAGTTGATATTGTAGAAATCAGCTGTCATTTTTATATTTGACTCTTAAGGTGGAGTATCTTTTCCTAGTTATTGTTTTTTTTTTTTTTTTTAAATAATACATTTTATTCAGACAGAAACTGAGAGAGAGTCCTAAAATCATAATACCATTTACTGTATTTATTTGCCTGCTATCATATAACTGAATCTCAAATTACTCTAATACCTCCACTACAAATTATAACATTGTGTTGTGTGATAAGGGCAGGCCTTCTTTTCAGGGAATATGGCAGATGAAAGTAGAAAACAGTTGCTTAAGAGGACTTGCATGTGAAGTGTGACATGTTTAAATGTCATTTTATTTTATTTTTAAAATCATATTTCCTTTCTTTATTTTTTAATTTTTTTATTATTTTTATTTTTTTAATTTTAATTTTTACTTTATTTTACTTTACAATGCTGTATTGGTTTTGCCATACATTGACATGAATCCACCACGGGTGTACATGCAATCCCAAACATGAACCCCCCTCCCACCTCCCTCCCCACAACATCCCTCTGGGCCATCCCCGAGCACCAGCCCCAAGCATGTTGTATCCTGCATCAGACATAGACTGGCAATTCGATTCTTACATGATAGTATACATGTTTCAATGCCATTCTCCAAAATCATCCCACCCTCTCCCTCTCCCTCTGAGTCCAAAAGTCCGCTATACACATCTGTGTCTTTTTTGCTGTCTTGCATACAGGGTCATCATTGCCATCTTTCTAAATTCCATATATATATGTGTTAGTATATTGTACTGGTGTTTTTCTTTCTGGCTTACTTCACTCTGTATAATTGGCTCCAGTTTCATCCATCTCAACAGAACTGATTCTTGTTTTTAGTAAATTACTTTGAATTGCTTCTGCTAGAAACTAATATGGAGTGATTGTTTTTTGCATTTAATTTGATTCAGGTTCACAGTAATTCTTTTTTTCCACTCAACTATGTTTTCAGAAGTACAATATTATTGAATTCAACACCATAAGTATACATTTTTCTCAAGTTCATATGGAGGATTTACCAAGATTTTCCCTGGTCTAAGCCATAAACATGTCTTAACACATTTGAAAAAGATGGAAATCATACAATGTTTTCTCTCAGACCACAGGGATTTTAAACTAGAAATTAGTAACAAACCAATACACTCCAATAAAAATTAACTTAAAAAAACAGGAAGATAACTGGAAAACACTCAAATACATGGAATGAAATAACATATTTCTAAATAACACATAGGTCAAAGAAACAAATCTCAAAGGAAAATTTAAAAATATTTTAAACTAAGTGAATGTAAGCATGACATTAAAATTTGTAGGATGAACGAAAGAAGTACTTAAAGGGAAATTTGTAACAGCAAATATGTACATTAGAAAAAAGACATTAAAAAATAATCTACATTTCCACCTCAGCAAACAAGAAAAAAAAAAAAAAGTCTGAGGTACGCAGGCCAAAAGAAAAAATAAAGAATGAGCAAAATTAATGAAATTGAAAACAGGAAATTAAGCAACCCTGTCTGCTTTAGAGGTCCCAAGTTGGGACAGGAGAAATATTGGCAGAGTAGAAGACCTTGAGCTCATCCCTTCCCATGAGAATATCAAAATCACAACTAACCGAAGAACCATCGATACAAAAGACTAGAACCTACCACAGAAGATATTCTACATCCAAAGACAAAGAAGAAATCACAAAGGAGGGGCACATTACAATAAAATAAATTGCATACCTCCCCCCAGGTAGGCAACCCACAAACTAAAGGATGATTACATCACAGAAGCTCTCCCACAGGAGTGAAATTTCTGAGCCCATCAGGTTCCCTATCCTGAGGGGGTTCTGCCATCAGGAAGAGGAGCCCCCAGAGCATTTGAAGGCCAACAGGTCTTGATCACAAGAGTTTTGTAGGACTGGGAGAAACAGAGACTCCACTCTTGTTGGACCACACAAAGTCTCATGTGCACTGGAACCCAGGGCAAAAACAGTGACTTAAAAGGAACCTGAGACAGATCTACCTGCTGGGCTTGAAGGATCTCTTGGGTTGGGGCCTACTGAGACTCTCTTTGGGACATAAAACATCATGAGAAGTATATCTAGAAGTACTGATCTTGTTAGATAACAATGAAAAATCAGAAAGATAAATTAAGGAATCAATCCCTCTCACCATTGCAAAAGAAGAATAAAATATCTAGGAATAAAATTACTGAAGGAGACAAAAGAACTGTACACAGAAAATTATTGACACTGATGAAAGCAATCAAAGGTAACATAAACAGATGGAGAGATAGTCCATGTTCCTGGGTAGGAAGGATCAATATTGTGAAAGTGATTATACTACCAAATGCAATCTACAGATTCAATGTAATCCTTATCAAATTATCAATTACATTTTTCACAGAACTAGAAGAAAAAATTTCACAATTCATATGAAAGCACAAAAGACCAATAGCCAAAACAGTCTTGAGAAAGACAAATGGAGCTGGAGGAATCAATCTCCCTGACTTCAGGTTGTACTACAAAGCTACAGACATCTAGACAGTATGATACTGACACAAAACAGAAATATAGACCAGTGGTACAAGATAGCCCAGAAATAAACCCATGTACCTGTGGATACCTTATTTTTTACAAAAGAGGTAAGAATGTACAATGGAGCAAAGACAGCCTCTTCAATAAATGGTGCTGGGAAAACTGAACAGCTACATGTAAAAGAGTGAAATTAGAACACTTCCTAACACCATGCACAAAGTTAAACTTAAAATGAATTAAAGACCTAAATGTAAGTATGTGTGCTACAGCATTGTGAAGGTGAGTTAGTGACATGATATAAACTTGGAGATGCTAGTATGAATCAACAAACACAGAACCTAGTAAGTAATGTGTTTTGTGCTGAAATATGTACCCCCAAATTCCAGACTTAAGCCTCAGTACCCTAGACTGCAACTACATTCGGAGATAAAGACTTTAAAGAGGCGAGTGCATTAAAATGTGGCCATTATATCAGGTTCTAATGCAATATAAATTATGTTCTTACAAAACAAGGAAAAGACATCAGGGCACCTATGTATAAAGGGACAAAGATAGAAAGAGGCGAGAAGAGGGAAGTTATCTACAAATCAAGGAAGTCAAGGTTGCTGGAACATTGACTTTAGCCTTATAGCCTCCAGGGCTTCTGTTGTTTAAATTCCCTAGTCTTTGCTATTTTGTTATGGAAGCCCTAGAAAACTAATGCAGTATGGTAAGGGGTTACCACAATGATATGACTGACACTTTTTTTAAAAGATTTTTTTTGTATATGAGTGAAGAATGGACTAGAGAGCAGAATATGGAGATGGAAAATACAATTGAGAGGCTTGTGAATTTGTCAAGTGGACCAAACAAGAAATGCTGAATTATGGCTTTTTTAAGAGATGTGGGTTAAAAAATACATTTTGATGAAAGACCCTCAGAAATATTTATATGTCACTGAGCATGTGGAACAAGCAATAGTTTAAAATGTTCACTTGAGTTTACATTTCATATGTCAGTAAATTTAAGGATATACCAGTTTTAAATGTATTTATTTCCAAAATAACTCTAGTCAATATCAATTATCAGTTAAGTTCACATATCTATCTTTTTGAATAGTTAAGGAAATAAGATGAGTATTTGATATTTTTATTTATTTTTTTTGTATTAGGTATGTGAACATTTCCATACAAAGTGGAAATTAGAATCACTGAGTCTTTAGTAAGATTACAAATGTTCCTTCAAAGTTAGAAAATGTTCCCATTCTTCAAGTGAAATGCCTTAAGCAGCCACCTATTCTTCTATCTTATGTATTTGTTTTCTCAAGACTACATAATTACTTTAAGGGAAGCTAGAATAATTTATCAAATGTTAACAATTAGCATTAACATAATTAGACATGGTTAACAGTATAATATAAATAAGATCGGACTTCCCAGGTGGCGCTAGTCATAAAGAACTCGCCTGCCAATGCAGGAGACCTAAGAGTCATAGGTTTGATCTCTGAGTGGGGAAGATCCCCTGGAGGAGGGCAACCCACCCTAGTATTCTTGCCTGGAGAATCCCATGGACAGAGGAGCCTGGTGGGCTACAATCCATGGGGTTGCAAAGAGTCAGACATGACTGAGTCAACTTAGCATATGCACACAACATCATAATGCATGGTGAAAAGCTGAAAGCTCTCTGTTTAAGATGAGGAAAAAGGCAAGAATGATCACTCTTCCACTTTATTCAACTTGGTGTTAGAAATCTTAGCCAAAGCAATTAGGTAAGAAAAATAAATGAAAAGCATTCAAATAATAAAGGAAGAAGTAAAATTTTAACTACTGCCTATGACATGATATTACTATAGAAAATCCTCAAGCCTCCACCAGAAAAACTGTTGCATGATAATACAATAATATACAAAATTATGTTACATGTCTATCACTAATAATAAACTATCTTAAAGAGAAATAAAGAAAATTTCAAAAAAAAAGAAAATTTCATTTACAATTACATTAAAAAGAATAAAGTGCTTAGAAATAAACTTAAGGAAGTAAAAGACATGTTCACGGAAAACTATAAGACATTAGTGAAAGAAATTGAGAAAGACAAAAATAGATAATTTATGCTTTTGTATTGAAAGGACTAGTACTACTAAAATACCCTAATGCTACCCAAAGAATTTATAGATTCAATGCAATTCTTATCAGAATTCCAATAGCACAGTTCTATAAATGGAACAATAAATCTTGAAATTTGAATGGAACCACAGAATATTGAATAGAAAAAAGAATCTTGAGAAAAACTGAAACTGTAGGCATCATGCTCCCTGATTTAAAATTATATTTCAAAACTACAGTAATCAAAACAGGATTTTACGGGCATAAAAACAGACAGGAACACATATCAATGGAATAGAGTCTAGAAATAAATCCATGCATATATGATCAATTAATTTATGACAAAGGAGCTAAGTATATACAATGGGGAAAGGATAATCTATTCAATAAATGGTGATGGGAAAGTTGGACAGCTATGCACAAAAGAACAAAACTACACCATCTTATATTATAAGCAAAATTTAGCCCAAAATGGAGTAAGACTTCAATGTAAGATCAGGAACTGTAAAATTTCTACAAGAAACATAGGCAGTACTCATTGACATCAGTTGTGGGGGTGATTCTTTGGATCTCACACCAAAATCAAAGACAAAAAAAAGCAAAAATAGATACATCAAATTAAAAAACCTTCTACACAGAAAAGGAAATAATCACAAAATGAATGGAAAATGATATTTTCAAGTCATGTATCTGCTGATGAGTTAATATACAAAATACATAAAGAAATCTTTCTACTCAACAGCACAAACAATCCAACTTAAAAATTAAAAATGGGCAGGAGGTATGAGTAGACATTTTTCAAAGAAGGCATAAAAATAGCTAACAGATACATGAACAGATGCTCAACATTATTAGTCATCATTTCAGTTCAGTTCAGTTCAGTTGCTCAGTTGTGTCCGACTCTGTGACGCCATGAATCGCAGCATGCCAGGCCTCTCTGTCCATCACCAGCTCCTGGAGTTTACCCAAAGTCATGTCCATTGAGTCAGTGATGCCATCCAGGTATCTTATCCTCTGTCATCTCCTTCTCCTCCTGCCCCCAATCCCTCTGGAAATGCAAATCAAAACTTACAGTTTTGCAAGTTAACAGATTATTAGCATTTTAAAGTGATGTATAACTAGCAAGTATTTAGTTTCAAGTGTACAACATTATATATATATATATATATATATATATATATATAACAAATTGAATATGAGGTATCACCTCATACCAGTTAGAAAGGCTATGATGACAATGACAAGTGCTAAAGAGGATGTAGAGAAAAGGGGCATCCTTGTGCACTGCTGGTGGAATGTACATTGGTTCAGCCACAATGGAAAATGATATGGAACCTCTCCAAAAAATAAAAGGTAAAACTTTAATATGACCCAGGAATTCCACTTGTGGATATTAAAGAAAACAAAAACAGTAACTCAAAAAGACATATACAACCCGATGTTTATTGTAGCATATTTACAATAGCCAACATATGGAAATAACCTAAATGTTTATTAATGGATAAACAAAAATGTGCATATATAAAATTATATATATATGTAATATTATTCAGCCATATAAATGAAAAACACCATTTGCAGTAATGTGGATGGACTTGTAAAATGCCAAGCAAAATGAGTCAGACAGAGAAAGACATAGAGCATGTAATCTGACTTCTACATAGAATCTTAAATGTCAAACAAGCTCATAGAGACAGAGAACAGAGATTGGTATAGCCAGAGAAGGGAGTGGTGGAGGGGTGAAATGGATGAAAGGTGTAAACTGTACAAAATTAACAGTTGTAAAATAAATAAATAATGAAGATTTACCAAACAACATGGTAACTATAGATAACAGTTCTGTATTTCATATTAGAAATTTGCTAAAAACTTAAATTTAGAAGTTCTCATTACAAGAAAAAAAGAGTTGTCACTTCATGGTGATGAATGTTAACTACATTTATTGTGGTATTTATTTTGCAATATATATAAATATAAAATGCTATATACTTGAAACTAAATATATGTTAATTATACATAAATTTATGATGCTAATAATCTCTAACAATTAATAATATATATTCTAATTTATGAAAGGTTTGTTTTTGACAAACAAAATGTCTGCCATATCAATAGTATCTGGATACAAAATTTCTAAATGAGAGAAGAGGCAGACAGAGTTGTAAAAAGAGATCAATAATTAATACTTGTGATCATGGTTGGTAACTAGGATATATATTAAAAATATAAAACTAAGATGTAAAATCAAAATAGTTATGCATATACATATTAAAAATCACCAATATTCCTTTCTCTCTATAATTCTACCTTCTTTTGTTTATTATTTTATAATGCTAAATGTTTATAAATGCATGTAATAAAGAAGGCTGAGTGCCAAATTATCATTGCTTTCAAGTTGTGGTGATGGGGAAGACTCCTGAGAGTCTCTTGGACTACAAGGAGAACAAACCAATCAACCCTAGAAGAAATCTACCCTGAATATTCATTGGAAGGACTGATGCTGAAGCTGAAGTTTCAATACTTTGGCCCACCTATGCAAAGAGCCAACACATTGGAAAAGACCCTGATGCTGGGAAAAATTTAATGCATGAAGAGAAGGGCAAGACAGGATGAGATGGTTGGAAGGCATCATCGTCTCAATGGACGTGAGTTTGAGCAAACTCTAGGAGATAGTGAAGTGCTGGGAAACCTGGCAGGCTGCAGTCAATGGGGTCACAAAGAGTCAAATATGACTCTGTGACTGAACAATAACCACAAGATGGTAATGATAACCCTGGATGCGAGACAGCAAAAGAGACACAGATGTATAGAACAGTCTTTTGGACTCTGTGGGAGAGGGAGAGGGTGGGAATATTTGGGAAAATGGCATTGAAACATATATAATATCATATATGAAACGAATCGCCAGTCCAGGTTCGATGCATGATACTGGATGCTTGGGGCTGGTGCACTGGGAAGACCCAGAGGGATGGTATGGAGGGGGGGGGGAGTTCAGGATGGGGAACACGTGTATATCTGTGGTGGATTCATGTTGATGTATGGCAAAACCAATACAATATTGTAAAGTAATTAACCTCCAATTAAAATAAATAAATTTATATTTTTAAAAAGTTTTTAAAAGAGTAATGGAATTAGTTTAAAATGTACTATATTACCAAAACATTTAAGTGTATATATATATATGTGTGTGTGTGTGTCTGTGTGTCTGTGTGTGTATATATGTACATATATGTGTATATATATGTATATATGTATATTGTATATGTATATCTATATATATAGATATATATATGTATATATATACTAAGCATTATTGATGAGAAAAGGAAAGAATCAGCTAAATAATGTTGAAAAGTAAAATGAACTAAAGGTCCATTTTGCTAAATATAACATAGTAACAGTTGTAGTGTGCTCATTAAATTCAAATATACATGGCTACAAAACATTCATTTAAATCTATGTGTTTTATTAGCAGTTGACTGGCTAGACTAGCTTTAACTAGTGTATGTAATGACAATTGAAGTATAATCTTATTATAATGAATGTTCCACCCCTATTCAAACAATTAATTTTCTGTTATCTTATTTCTGTTATTTCCTCTTATCTTAATGTAGTTGTTGTTTTTATTGTATACTTCTTATATGAGTTTTAGTGTATATTGTGCATTAATTGTGTCCTCTCAAAAGATAAATCAAAGCCATAAGCCCCAATATCTGTGAATATGATTCTATTTGAGAATTGATCACTGCAGATGTAATTAGTTAAGGTAATGTTACACTGAAAAGAGTGCTGTCCGTTAAGAGGGGGTAAATTTGCATATAGACAGAGTTAAGATAGTCATATTAAGATGGAGTCAGATTGAAGTTATATTACAAGCCAAGGAATGCCTGAGGCTGTCAGAATCTAGAAAAGGAAAGAAAGGATTGTCCCCCAAAAGTTTCAGAGAAAGTGTAGCTCTCCCAACACCTTGATATGAACTTTTTAGCCTCAAATACTGCAAGGAATAAAAAACAATAGCTTCTGTTGTGTTTCAGCTATCTAATTTGTGGTACTTTGTTCCAGCAACCCTAGGAAATTAACACAGGGTATATAAAGTTATTATTTGTTGAATATATGACAAGTAGGTATCTTGAAGGAAATATTCCATTTATATTACTTATCCGTGTAGTTTTATAATTTAGAAGTGGTTTGAAAATTGTGTAATTATTCCACAGTAAATTAGAATTTAATTCTGCTATGCCTCATAATCTACTAATAGGTTAAGTTAAGGTGTACATGCTTGAGAATGAGGCATCATTAATCACACTTTAGCAAAAAGCAAAGAGACTTGTGAGGTAGAGGGAGAGGAAAGAAGAAAAGGGAAGGAGGGGGAGGCAGGGAGATAAAGAAAATAACAAGTCAAATGTATATATATACTTTTTACACAGATCTTTCTGCTTTTTCATTCTGCCTCTGTGTTTCAAACACCTTGTCTGAACATATTATTGGTGTATATTGAAATTATAATTTATTTGTAGTCTTTCTACTCCATAAATTTCTGAAAGCTATTGGTCAAATAAATCATACATGAATGAGTCAATTATGAAATGGTGAAAAAATGGCCCTATGAAGACATAGCAGGAAGGCAGCCATCCGCAAGTCACGGAGAGAAGCCCTAAGAGACTAACCCATGATGGCACCTAGGTCTCAGACTTCTAGTCTTGAGTTACGAGAAAATAAACATCTGTTGTTTTAACCACTCAAAAACAAACAAAACAAAAAATATAAAGAAAAACAGTGAAAGGCAGTATATGAAAAAGTTTCAAACTGAAGTCTTCTCTTGAAGGTAATTGGATGATGTATCATTATTTTTACACTAATGTCTTGTATATAACTGAGTCTATAGACTTAGTGAAAGTATTTATATGAGATCTTTACTGTGAAATATTGTGTACTGAAAATAGTCCTGCTTAATATCATTTTAATTACAAATAGATACAAACCACTGTATGACAAAATGCAAGAAAAATTAATGAAAATGTCTTGTGTGCTCTATTGCTTCCATTAAGAGGAAATACCTATATAAAGAAAACAGCATGAGCATTAGACATTCTGTTCTATTATTTATGTCATTAAGGGCATTTCTATTTTCTTAACTAAATTACTTTTCTCCCCTTATGACACCTCTTTCACACTAACTATTCTGATATTTCCCTTTGAAAATTTTCATGTACGTATCATTACAATTTAAAGTTAATATCAGCATTAAAAGGTCTCAGTTCAGTTCAGTTCATTCTCTCAGTCGTGTCCAACTCTTTGAGACCCTATGGATCGCAGCACACCAGGCCTCCCTGTCCATCACCAACTCCCGGAGTTTACTCAGACTCACGTCCATCAAGTCAGTGATGCCATATTTACAATAATAAATAGGCTAAAGGTACTACTTTGCTGTAAAACCACCTAACTGTGCTTACTTGAGAAGTAATTTTTCTATAAGGTGATTATGTATGTACAAAAATAAAACACAATAACAAAGTTCTTGCAAATTAATAATTTTTAAAGTTTTAAAATTTAATTTTTTTAAATTTCACTAAAAGTTTTGTTGTTTTTATCTGCTATTGTTGTTGTTGCATTTAATCTATAATCCCCAAGTATTGGTTAGACTTGATTCATTTTTAAAGCATTTGCCAACCTTAAGACTGTTCATGTTATTTAGCCCTTTCACGTAAGGGCTTCTGCCTATCTCTTCACTTCAACCAAAATTGTTTAGTTTCTTTCCATCCTACGACTTTTTAATGTATAGTTTACATTTACTCTAATCAATTTCTACTTATTATGTCTCTCAGCCCAAGTTGTCTTCCTCAAGAAAGCCCTTCCAAACCTTCCCTTGGTACCACTCCATGATGCCACAGTTACCTCAAAAGCCCAAGTAGGACTTCTCCACTCATGTGTTTGTCATAGTGTGCTAGAATGTTTCCAGTACATATGTGCTACATTATTGGATGGGACATTAATGGTTGAATGCAGTTTCTCATTTTCTTTCTCCTAAGAGGCACTCACCTGGTTCTGATTCAACCTACTCTATGACATTTATCTCCCTAACATTTCCTCAATCTCTGTAAGTGATGTCACCATTCATTCTGCTAATCAAGTCAAAACACTTGGTCCCTCATGTTTTCTCACTGTTCCCCCATTTCCAGTGTTTCAGCAAATAGTATCAATCTTACTTGAAAAACGTGTGTTAAACCTGCCTCATTCAAAACATTGTCATCTTCCATGATTTTAAGAACTTTTTAAATGTCTCTGAACTTAATTTCTTATAGCCTATTCTCTTTATAAGTTATGGTAAATTTTTTTCATTTTTTTTCAAGACAGCCTTTGAATAGGTAGTTAAATTTCAATGAGTTAAAATTCAGAAATTCCACTTGCAGTCCAAAAATAAATGTCATGGAGATACAATATACAGCATAGGGATTTTTTTAATAAAAAATATTGTTATAAATTTGAAAGTTACTGAGAAATTAAATTTTTAAAGTTCATAAGAAAAGGGTGTCAATTTGTATGGTGGCAGATAGTAAGCCATTTATTGGGGTGATCATTTTCCAACGCTGAAAAAGTCAAATCATCAATTTGTACACCTAAGATCAATACAATGTTGTATGTCAATTATACTTTAATAAATAAATTCAAGTTTCACAATTAAATTTATCAAAAACTTTCCCAATACTCACCTGTCACCTGAGGAGACTACCATGTTCAAAAAATACCATTCCTGACATCAGATGATGCATAGAATAAAATAATGCATATATTTCATTAATCTATGTAAGAATCAACACCATGTTTCTTTTTTAAAATTTAATATTATGAATTAAATAGTGGACAATATTTCATACCATAATTTAATAAAATATTTTGTATGTTTTACTTTAGCATATTTCATTAAATGATGTAGCATAATCCCTGGGGAGTGCTGAGATCTCAAACTATGAACTCTCTATTTCTTGTGCTATTCTGTCCATCAGGCTTCTGCTTTTGGCAGTGCTTGCACTGGATTTGAAGTTAGGAACTACATTAATATTATTCATAACGGGCTTTGAATTTTTGTTAGTTCCTCTCCTTTGATGTTTTCAATCATCTGTGGGTGCTGCCTTCATCACTATTTTCAAACAAGAGGTGAAAATTTTTATTTTTAAAGAACAAAGCAGGCCGTTCCTTAACGTGAAAACCTCTAAGAACTTCTCCACTCACTCCAAATACAACAGAAACTTCTAAAGATTCCTACTCAGAATTAGGAAACTCCTGATGACATTTTACAAAATAGAGCCTAGCAGCATTGAATTTCTTTGTATTCAGATAACACCATGTCATTTGCACCATAGGTCCAATGATTTTGTTCTTGTCTATTACTAAAGAACATTTCTCACAGGCCTTTTTCAAACACATGGCTCTTGTTTTAAATGACATTTTCTGGGAGAAGATTTTCCTGATAATGCCCCTCCTTGATTCTGAAAGCCTACTCTAAATATTATGTCCAGTGATTTCTTTCCTAGGGCCTTTCAATCTAATTTATTTGCTTGTTTCTATATTTTCTAGTCTTGCAGGATTATAATATAACCTCCAAAGTTTGAAATTATTCTGCCTTATTCACTGCCATTTTCTTGGTGCCTAAAATATATAATGGGCATTCAGTAAATATCCTTTACATAAATGAACTAAAGAATATAATATCTTAAGACTTTTCGGGAGAAAATTCAAAACATTAGTGAATATAGTAATTTGATAATAAACTTTGATATTGGAAATAATTCAAGGAGTTGTCTACCCTTTCATCATCTCATCATCTTCTGGAGAACCCACCTTCAGTCATGGATAAAACCGTGTAGTAGAATAAATGTAAAGATATTATATATACTTTAGAGATTATTAACACTAATTAATACTAACTATATCTTTGGGAAAGAGGTAGTGTGTCTAGTCATTGAAAGTATCAGAGCAGAACAATGGAACAATGACGATCAGAAGAGTAAAGAAAAATATTATTTCCATGATTGTGCTACCTACCAGTTGCTTTCATGGGTTGAACTGTGTCCTCCTTAAATGGTATGTTGAAATGCAAACCTCCAGGAACTCCAGATCTGAAAGTATTTGTAAATAAGGTTTTTATAGGCGTAGTCATTTTTTTGATGAGGTTCATTAGATGGACTCAAAGCCTTTGACTGTGTGAATCACAATAAACTGTGGAAAATTCTGAAACAGATGGGAATACCAGACCACCTGACCTGCCTCTTGAGAAACCTATATGCAGGTCAGGAAGCAACAGATAGAACTGGACATGGAACAATAGACTGGTTCCAAATAGGAAAAGGAGTATGTCAAGGCTGTATATTGTCACCCTACTTATTTAATTTATATGCAGAGTACATCATGAGAAATGCTGGGCTGGAAGAAGCACAAGCTGGAATCAAGATTGCTGGGAGAAATATCAGTAACCTCAGATATGCAGATGACACCACCCTTATGGCAGACAGTGAAGAGGAACTAAAAAGCCTCTTGATGAAACTGAAACAGGAGAGTGAAGAAGTTGGCTTAAAGCCTAATATTCAGAAAATGAAGATCATGGCATCTGGTCTCATCACTTCAGATGGGGAAACAGTGGAAAGAGTGTCAGACTTCATTTTTGGGGGCTCCAAAATCACTGCAGATGGTGATTGCAGCCATGAAATTAAAAGACACTTACTCCTTGGAAGAAAAGTTATGACCAACCTAGATAGCACATTGAAAAGCAGAGACATTACTTTGTCAACAAAGGTCCATCTAGTCAAGGCTATGGTTTTTCCAGTGGTCATGTATGGATGTGAGAGTTGGACTGTAAAGAAAGCTGAGCACCAAAGAATTGATGCATTTGAACTGCAGTGTTGGAGAAGACTCTTGAGAGTCCTTTGGATAGCAAGGAGATCCAACCAGTCCATTCTAAAGGAGATCAGTCCTGGGGGCTCTTTGGAAGGAATGATGCTAAAGATGAAACTCCAGTACTTTGGCCACTTCATGCGAAGAGTTGGCTCATTGGAAAAGACTCTGATTCTAGGAGGGATTGGGGGCAGGAGGAAGAGGGGACGGCAGAGGATGAGATGGCTGGATGGCATCACCGACTTGATGCACATGAGTTTGAGTGAACTCCGGGAGATGGTGATGGACAGAGAGGCCTGGCGTGCTGCAATTCATGGGGTTGCAAAGAGTCGGACACGACTGAGCGACTGAACTGAACTGAATCTAATATGACTGGTGTACTTGCCAAAAGGAGAAATTTTGATGCAAATATTCACTCTCACAGAGGGAGAATTATGTGAAGAGGCATGAGGATAATGTCATGGAAAGATTAGTGTTCACTTCAGTTCAGTCGCTCAGTCATGTCCGACTCTTTGTGACACCATGGGCTGTAGCACACCGGGCTTCCCTGTCCATCACTAACTTCTGGAGCTTGTTCCAACTCATGTCTATTGACTTGGTGACGTATGCTACCACAAACCAGGAAAAGTATGAGGCTTCCAGAAGCTAGGAGGAGGTAATGAAGGGGTCTACATACAGGTTTCTAAGGGATAAAGGCCCTGTCAACACATTGACTTCTATCCAAACAATGACAATAAATTTCTAAGATACCTATTTTGTGGTATTTTGCTAAGGTACTCCTAGGAAACAAATGAAAAGGTCAGGAAAAAAATTGGATTAAAAAATTAATTCATATAATTCCTAACATCCATAAGATTATACCAGATATCAAGTAACTTCATGAAATTTATAACAATGACAAACACCAGCTATCAAAATAAAATTATTCTCTAAGAAACAAAGAAATACTCTGAAAGAGAGCTCTCTTCACTAATATATATTGAAACAGAACATTTTTCAGAATTCTTCTCATTCCATAGGACAATCGTATATACTAATCCCCACCCAACTCTATCTAATATTTAGTCATATTAACAGGTTAAGAAATGTAGAGTGTTTTCATATTTTGTAATTCTTTTGCTCTCATCAAAACTACTTATGTTTCTTAGTTAAGGGACCATACTCCCAGAGCCTTACACTTTATGAAATAAAACTAAATATTCATATTTATCACTTTATTCCTAGAAAATATGTTTAGCGGTGTGCATAAAGAAGGGATTTGTCTGTGTAAATTAATGGGATTTATCAAAAACATTTCAAAGAATAGAATTTTGATATTGAGAAATACCAAAGAGTACCAACAAAATAGAGTTTTAGAAAAATGAAATAAGCACTTGGATCTTGTCGATTTGGTAATCATCCGAAATAAGTGAGGTTAATTTACACTAATTGCCAATCTGGTTGCTGAAAACAGAATATTGTAGGTAAACCCTAAGTTGAAATGAGGCATTTCTAAGTACTATTATTATTAAAATTGAAACTAGCTAACTAAAATGAAGATTATCTAGTGAAGTTATGGACAAAAGAGCAAGTGAATAGCTCTTTAAAACATCCCTCTAAACACATCAGTGTTTGAAAAATAATACTAGATATTTAAAATTATATTGAATCATTCAATAGAATTCTCTTTGCAAGTTGCTTTAGAATTATTGATGCATAGGAAAGTTAAAATTATGGATTTAGACAGTTAACTTAAAAGTAAAACTAATTTTCCTTTAAAAGTTATAAGCTTTTTATCATTTAGATTTATTTACGTTATAAACAAAATGTATTTCAAGTTTTCCCTTTTAGAACTTTCATTGAAAATGTTAAAAATAATTATTTAACTTAGTCCAAATGTTTCTAATTAAAGAGAAAAAAGTTTATGCTCCAGGAAAAAACATACCTTGTATACTTAATATAAAATCGTATGTGGCAACTAAAAATCAAATGTCAATGCATTCCAAAACCAAATCCAATTAATTGAAGTTTAGTTTAATTTGAAATTTATCTTCTTTCTTTTTCATTATTCATTATAGCACTTGCATGTTGCCCAAACTCCAAAGTCTTTAAATATAACTACTGGGTCAAGTTTGCTTTTTAAAAAATAATCATGGATATTGCATTTGATTATCCATTGGAAGTGACAAATAGATTCACAGGATTATATCTGACAGAGTACTTGAAGAACTATGTACAGAGGTTTGTGACATTCTACAGAAGGCAGTGATCAAGACCATCCCCAAGAAAAAGAAATGCAAAAGGGCAAAATGGCTGTCTGAGGAGGCCTTACAAACAGCTATGAAAAGAAGAGAAGTGAAAGGCAAAGGAGAAAAGGAAAGATATACCCATTTGAATGCAGAGTTCCCAAAATAACAAGGGTAGAAAACCTTCATCAGTGATTACTGCAAAGGAAAAGAAGAAAAATATAGAATGAGAAAGACTAGAGATCTCTTCAAAAAAATTAGAGATACCAAGGGAATTTTTCATGCAAAGATGGGCACAATAAAGGACAGAAAAGATGTGGACCTAACAGAAGCAGAAGATATTAAAAATAGGAGACAAGAATACACAGAAGAACTATACAAACAAGATCTTCAAATCCCAGGTAACCATGATGGTGCGATCAGTCACCTTGAGCCAGACATCCTGGAATGTGAAGTCAAGTGGGCCTTTGAAGCATCACTATGAACTAGTGGAGGTGATGGAATTCCAGTTGAACTATTTCAAATCCTAAAAGGTGAAGATGTTAGAGTGCTGCACTCATTTTCATTCCAATCCCAAAGAAAGGCAATGCCAAAAAATGCTCAAACTACTGCACAATTGCACTCATCTCACATGCTAGCAAAGTAATGCTCAAAATTCTCCAAGCCAGGGTTCAACAGTATGTAAACTGAAGTTCCAGATGTTCAAGCTGGATTTAGAAAAGGCAGAGGAACCAGAGATCAAATTGCCAACATGCGTTGGATCATCAAAAAAGCTAAAGAATTCCAGAAAATCACCTACTCCTGCTTTGTTGACTATGCCAAAGCCTTGGACTGTGTGGATCACAACTGGAAAATTCTGAAACAGATGGGAATACCAGACAACCTGATCTGCCTCCTGAGAAATTGGTATGCAGGTCAAGAAGCAACAGTTAGAAGTGGACATGGAACAGCAAACTGGTTCCAAATCAGGAAAGGAGTACATTAAGGCTGTATATTGTCACCCTGCTTATTTAACTTATATGCAGTGTACATCATTATAAATGCTGTACTGGAGGAATCACAAGCTGGAAACAAGATTGCCAGGAGAAATAACAATAACCTCAGATATGCAGATAACACCATCCTTATGGCAGAAAGTGAAGAAGAGACAGAAGCTATGGCAGAAACTAATGAGCCTCTTGATGAAAGTGAAAGAGGAGAGTGAAAAAGTTGGATTAAAGCCCAACATTCAGAAAACTAAGATAATGGCATCTGGTCCCATCACTTCAGCGCAAATAGATGGGGAAACAATGGAAACAGTGACAGACTATATTTTGGGAGGCTCCAAAATTACTACAGATGGTGACTGCGGCTGTGAAATTAAAAGATGCTTGCTTCTTGGAAGAAAAGTTATGATCAGCTTTGACAGCATATTAAAAAGAGAGACATTACTTTGCCAACAAAAGTCCATCTAGTGAAAGCTTTGTTTTTTCCAGTAGTTATATATGTATGTGAGAGTTAGACCATAAGGAAAGCTGAGTGCCAAAAAATTATGCTTTTGAACTGTGGTGTTGGAGAAGACTTTTGCGAGTCCCTTGGATTGTGAGGAGATCCAACCAATCCATCCTAAAGGAAATCAGTCCTGAATACTCATTGAAGGACTGATGCTGAAGCTAAAACTCCAATACTTTGGCCACCTGATGCAAAGAACTAACTCATTTGAAAAGACCCTGATGCTTGGAAAGATTGAAGGCGGGAGGAAAAGGGGATGACAGAGAATGAGATGGTTGGATGACATCACCAACTCGATGGACATGGGTTTGGGTAGACTCTGGGAGTTGGTGGTGGACAGGGAGGCCTGGGATTGTGCAGTCCATGGCATCACAAAGAGTCAGGTACAACTGAGAGACTGAACTGAACTGACTGACTCTGTCAAGTTTGCTTTTTAAAAAGCAATCATGAATATGGCCATGAATGACTAAATTATATGACATAGAGTTGTCATTTATTTTACTAACATATTGGTCCATGGCTGTTAAGGAAGTAAATTTATAAAAGCTTTTTGATAAGTGTATGCTTTATTATAAATGAAGAGATAATATGGTGGAAGTGATGATAAAATAAAATCTAACTTTACTGATAATTAACAATATGCAAGGCTTTCTTATGTTAATTGATGTGTGCAACAATCCCCTGCTGTTTATCAAGTGCATTTGGCAATCTATCTGTCTAGAAATCCATCAATCTGATACAGATAAATATCCATATAGAATGTTGACTATGATCTTGTAAGTGTATTACTCTTGTTTAACGAGTTTCTCTTTCATAAAACCTATTATTTATTTTCTCTTGTTGAGTACAAAGGCATAATCTGATCATTAAAATTCAAATACTGAGGTTTGGCTAATTTTGCTTAAAAGTAACTGTATACAGATCTTAATATGGGACCCCCACTCTATTCAGCATTAGGATAATTATCTCCTTCTTATATTTTAAAATGTCATAAAGTGTAATCTAACTTTGAAGATATTTTTATTATAAATTTCTAATACCTTTGCATTTTTGTTATTACTTGTTTTTCCCTCAAATTTTTATTTCATTATTAAAAAATAATTTATATTAAAAATCAAAATTTTCATTAATATCTTTCCTCAGATTTATGGACATATTTGCCAGCATCAAGTTGATTCTAACAGTGACTGTAGTACTATCTAAATTTTATAAAGAAAATATTAAAATTGCATATGAAAGAAAATGTAGGTAGTCCAAAATATATGATTGTTGACATAGAAAATGTAAAAAATAAATTTTCACCAGATAGTTTATTAGAATTAATGAAAGTTGCAAGGTACCTGGATCACTTTTTCTTTTTTGTGGCTGAGTAATACTCCAATCTGTGTGTGTGTGTGTGTGTGTGTGTGTGTGTGTATCACATTTCTTTCTTTTTTCATCTATTGCCAGACACGTAGATTACCTCAATATTTTGGCTATTGTAAATAATGTTGACAATGAACATTTGAGAACATGCACGTTTTAAATTAGTTTTTTGTTTTGTTTTCTTCAGGACAATACCTAGCCGTGAAATTGCTCTGTAATATGGAAGTTCTATTTTTAACTTTTTTGAGGAACCTCAATACTGTTGTTCATCCTGGCTGTACCAATTAACAATATTCCCAACTGTGCATAAGCCTTCACTCTTCCTCACATCCTCACCAACATTTGTTGTTTCTTGTCTTTTTTTAAAATATAAATTTATTTATTTTAATTGGAGGTTAATTACTTTACAATATTGTATTAGTTTTGCCATACATCAGCATGAATCCGCCACAGGTATACACGTGTTCCCCATCCGGAATCCCCCTTCCTCCTCCCTCCCCGTACCATCCCCCTGGGTTGTCTCAGTGCACCAGCCCCTGTTTTGACAGGAGTCTTTGTTTTTGATAGCTTTATTATAATGAATCTTGGAGAAGATCTTTTATTTTTTTTTCTGTCTAAAACGCAAACATTTTTATTATTTAGATAATTAAAATTTTGTCACATTACTTCCCCACATTTCTTATTAAATATTAAGATGACACTTTATATGCCATCTCTTTTTTTTTTTTTAACCTGTTGGGAAATATGTATATTTATTTTTTATTTTATTTTTTTTTTACATTTAATTTTAGTTTTTTATTTTTTAAATTTTAAAATCTTTAATTCTTACATGCATTCCCAAACATGAACCCCCCTCCCACCTCCCTCCCCATAACAACTTTCTGGGTCATCCCCATGCACCAGCCCCAAGCATGCTGCATCCTGCGTCAGACATAGACTGGCGATTCAATTCACATGATAGTATACATGTTAGAATGTCATTCTCCCAAATCATCCCACCCTCTCCCTCTCCCTCTGAGTCCAAAAGTCCGTTATACACATCTGTGTCTCTTTCCCTGTCTTGCATACAGGGTCGTCATTGCCATCTTCCTAAATTCCATATATATGTGTTAGTATACTGTACTGGTGTTTTTCTTTCTGGCTTACTTCACTCTGTATAATCGGCTCCAGTTTCATCCATCGCATCAGAACTGATTCAAATGAATTCTTTTTAACGGCTGAGTAATACTCCATTGTGTATATGTACCACTGCTTTCTTATCCATTCATCTGCTGATGGACATCTAGGTTGTTTCCATGTCCTGGCTATTATAAACAGTGCTGCAATGAACATTGGGGTACATGTGTCTCTTTCAATTCTGGTTTCCTCGGTGTGTATGCCCAGCAGTGGGATTGCTGGGTCATAAGGTAGTTCTATTTGCAATTTTTTAAGGAATCTCCACACCGTTCTCCATAGTGGCTGTACTAGTTTGCATTCCCACCAACAGTGTAGGAGGGTTCCCTTTTCTCCACACCCTCTCCAGCATTTATTGCTTGCAGATTTTTGGATCGCAGCCATTCTGACTGGTGTGAAGTGGTACCTCATTGTGGTTTTGATTTGCATTTCTCTAATGATGAGTGATGTTGAGCATCTTTTCATGTGTTTGTTAGCCATATAGACATTTCTCCAAAGAAGACAAAGGAGAAGATCTTTTAAAGTTGAATTTGTTCACAGAACTATGAGCTTCATGAACTTGAATGCCACTCTCCCAAGATTTGAGTTCTCAGCCATTATTTCTTCATATAAGCTTTCTGCCCTCTTTTCCTTTCATTCTCTGTCTGGGACTTTAATAATTTAACATTGCTTTTGTTGATGATATTTCATAGTTTGTGTAAGCTTTCTTTTCTATTTTTTCATTCTTTCCTTTTTATTCCCAAACTAGACTATTTAAATTGTATTTTTAGTCCACAGATTATTTATTCTGCTTGATCTGATGTTGATGTTCTTATGGCATTTTTTTTCATTTCATTCATACTATTCTTTAGATTCAGAATTTTGTTTTCTTTCTTATGATTTCTATTTCTTTGTTAAACTTCACATGCTGTTCACATTTTGCTTTCTAGACTTCATTGAATTATCTTTTTTCTTTTGTTTTAGCTCACTGAACTTCCTCAAAACATCTATTTTGAATTTTTGACAGGTAAATCACAGATTTACGTGTCTTTGGGGTCAGTACTAGAATATTATTGTGATCCTTTGGTGGTATCACATTTCTTTGGTATTTTAATGTTCCTTGATTAATGTCCTGCATTGCTGTCTTTGCATCTGCAGTAGCAGATCACCCCCTCCAGATTTTACTGACTGACTTTGGTAGAGAATTCCATCAACCTTCCTAGGAATCCTGAAGCTCTCTCAGACTCTGTGAATATGCCTACTCCACTTTTCTTACTCCTTGTGGCAGGTTTCTTATTGTTTTACGCTTATTCTAAATCTTGCAGCACATCAGTCTGCATGCTGATAGGGTTTCACTAAATGCTGATGTTTGACATCTCTTGCAGGTTTTCTGTATGTGCTCATTAACCATCTGAGTTCCCTCTCACTGCCATTAACAGTGCACACAGGAGCTGGCTACAAAATGGTTGAGGGATGTGTATGTGAGACAAGCTGTGATGTCGATGGTCCATGTTGTGGGGATCCATAGCCATGCAGTTAGTAAAATCTGCATCCTCTTGATGCCTTCCTAACCCTGGATGCTGTTATCCCAGCTGCTAAACTAATTCTTAGTATGTAGCTCACAGCTCAGTGCACTGGATGTTGTGAGAGAAATAGACCCCTTCGTCTGCATCTCATATGACTGGGAAACTGGCACTGACTCACATGCTCTGATACTGAGCTGAGCTGCCTTTGTGGTCAGGAGTCATAGGTAATGTCATAGTTTTCCTCTTATGCTCTTCAGTGTGTCTGATCATGGAGATATAGTTATTTAGTTATTTATTTGTTTTTATTTTTTTCTCCAGCAATATGCTGAAACTTCTCTGTTGGAATCTTGGACTTCCACAAAGACTCCCACATCCATAGGTGGTTTTCTAAGTCATTATTTTCCAGGGTTTCCCAGATCATGGACAAGAGGAGCTGGAGTCAGTTCACAGGTCACTTCATGGTCCACTGCTGCATCCAAGGTCTGTATGTTTATTACCTGACACACAGGCTTGTGAGACTTCTGCCAGGATCCATTGAAGTGTGGTGCTAGATTCCACATCAGCTACCAAGTCCCTTTTGTCCATGGATGAATGCCAAATATTTGTTGAGGTGGAGATTTGGACTAGGTATGTCTTCTTCACTTATCTTGCTACTGTCAGTCTTAATTCACACTGTTTTGAAAGTTTTATTGCCATTTCTTGTGTGCATATTTTATATGAAATTACTTAATAAGAATAGAAAAGAAAATACGAATATATCATATATCAAGACTCTTCCCAGAAAAACAGGTATACTGATCTGTTTTTACTTTATAAATTTGTATAAAGGAAATAACAAATTTCAGATAAATTTTGCAATGTAATTCATATTTTATGTCACAGTAATGTCTGGTATTTGACTTAGAATATTTTAACTGCTTTATTTGCTCTTTCTTACCCAGGAGAAAACATTAATCAACAAGATTTTGTTTTGGAATGGTTTTCTAAAGTTTATTTAACAAAATAAATAATTTAATATGAGAAGGATACAAAATTACAATATCAGCTTTTCCATGTTTAATCAAGTGTTTAGGAGGACAATAAACAATATTTTAAGTAAATTAAAATATAATTTCCTTTTTACCATGCCTTAAAAATGCTAAACAATGAAATGATTTAGTTTTTTAAGTTATTATGTCCCAATTGATCTTCCAGGAAGCGGACTTATTATCTAATTATGAAGAAATGCACATTTATCAGAAGTTAGAACCATCTGTCTCAATTCTGTTTAATTTCATTATATATTCATCATTTAGACAGTCAGCTTATGACATAAGCCTCTACTGACGAGTAATTCTATACTGATTATCACTCAAGAAAGTGCACAGGCACTACCAGTCAACACTTATTAGCCTACTTTGAAATTAAAATCTACTAATAACAGGCTGCTGACTAGCAACTCATCAGCGTTATACACAAGAAAAGCCTCTTGTGTCCCTCTAAAGAAATATAAAATGGTTAATTTTTTTAGCAAATTATATAGATTAACATTTATAAATTTAGCTTGAATTGAGAAGTAAATATATTTAGACCCACTGGACATCACCAGATGGTCAACACTGAAATCATATTGATTATATTCTTTGCAGCCAAAGATGGAGAAGCTCTATACAGTCAACAAAAACAAGACCAAGGGCTGACTCTGACTCAGATCATGAACTCTTATTTCCAAATTCAGACTTAAATTCAAGAAAGTAGGGAAAACCACTAGATCATTCAGGTATGACCTAAATCAAATCCCTTATCATTATACAGTGGAAGTGAGAAGTAGATTTAAGGGACTAGATCTGATAGATAGAGTGCCTGAGGAACTATGGATGGAGGTTCATGACATTGTACAGGAGATAGGGATCAAGACCATCCCCATGGAAAAGAAATGCGAAAAAGCAAAATGACTGTCTGTGGAGGGCTTACAAATAGCTGTGAAAAGAAGAAAAGCAAAAAGCAAAGGAGAAAAGGAAAGATATAAGCATCTGATGCAGAGTTCCAAAGAATAGCAAGAAGATAACAAAGCCTTCCTCAGTGATCAATGCAAAGAAATAGAGGAAAACAACAGAATGAGAAAGACTAGAGATATCTTCAAGAAAATTAGAGATACCAAGGGAACATTTCAAGGAAAGATGGGCTCGATAAAGGACAGAAATGGTATGGACCTAACAGAAGCAGAAGATATAAAGAACAGGTGGCAAGAATACACAGAAGTACTGTACAAAAAAGATGTTCAAGACCAAAATAATCATGATGGTGTGATCACTCACCTAGAGCCAGACATCCTGGAATGTGAGGTCAAGTGGGCCTTAGAAAGCATCACTACGAACAAAGCTAGTGGAGGTGATGGGATTCCAGTTGAGGTATTTCAAATCCAGAAAGTTGATGCTCTGAAAGTGCTACACTCAATATGCCAGCAAATTTGGAAAAGTCACCAGTGGCCACATGACTGGAAAAGTTCAGTTTTCATTCCAGTCCCAAAGAAAGGCAATGCAAAAGAATGCTCAAACTACCACACAATGGCACTCATCTCACACGCTAGTAAAGTAATGCTCAAAATTCTCCAAGCCAGGCTTCAGCAATACGTCAACCATGAACTTCCAGATATTCAAGCTGGTTTTAGAAAAGGCAGAGGAAGCAGAGTTCAAATTGCCAGTATCCACTGGATCATGGAAAAAGCAAGAGAGTTCCAGAACAACATCTATTTCTGCTTTATTGACTATGCCAAAGCCTTTGACTGTGTAGATCACAATAAACTGTGGAAAATTCTGAAAGAGATGGGACTACCAGACCACCTGACCTGCCTCCTGAGAAATTTGTGAGCACATCAGGAAGCAACAGTTCGAACTGGACATCGAACAACTGACTGGTTCCAGATAGGAAAAGGAATATGTCAAGGCTATATATTGTCACCCTGTTTATTGAACTTATATGCAGAGTACATCATGAGAAACACTGGGCTGGAAGAAACACAAGCTGGAATCAAGATTGCTGGGAGAAATATCAATATCCTCAGATATGCAGATGACATCACCCGTATGGCAGAAAGTGAAGAGGAACTAAAAAGCCTCTTGATGAAAGTGAAAATGGAGAGTGAAAAAGTTGGCTTAAAGCTCAACATTCAGAAAATGAAGATCATGGCATATGGCCCCATCACTTCATGGGAAATAGATGGGGAAACAGTGTCAGACTTTATCTTTGGGGGCTCCAAAATCACTGCAGATGGTGACTGCAGCCATGAAATTTAAAGATGCTTATTCCTTGGAAGAAAAGTTATGAGCAACCTAGATAGCATATTCAAAAGTTGAGACCTTACTTTGCCAACAAAGGTCTGTCTAGTCAAGGCTATGGTTTTTCCCGTGGTCATGTATTGATGTGAGAGTTGGACTTTGAAGAAAGTTGAGCACTGAAGAATTGATGCTTTTGAACTGTGGTATTGGCAAAGACTCTTGCAAGTCCCTTGGACTGCAAGGAGATCCAACCAGTCCATTCTGAAGGAGATCAGCCCTGGGATTTCTTTGGAAGGAATGATGCTGAGGCTGAAACTGCAATACTTTGGCCACCTTATGCGAAGAGTTGACTCATTGGAAAAGACTGAAGCTGGGAGGGATTGAGGGCAGGAGGAGAAGGGGATGACAAAAGATGAAATGGCTGGATGGCATCACTGACATGATGCACATGAGTCTGAGTGAACTCCGGGAGTTGGTGATGGGCAGGGAGACCTGGCGTACTGTGATTCATGGGGTCGCAGAGTCAGACACGACTGAGCAACTGAACTGAACTGAACTGATTGTGGTTTAGCTTGAGAGTGAGAAACTGCTAGGAGCTTCAATCTTAGAGTCTTTTACATTTTCATGGATTTAATCTTCCAAAATCCCACAAAGTTATCACTGTACATAACTAGGACAGAATCTCCAGTGGATCTGTCAAAAGATGGAAAAAATACTATCCATGAATTATGAATTAAGCTCACAATGCTCTTCATAACAATCCTTTAAGATAAAAAAAATAAATAAATAAAAGAAAGAAAACTCTACCAGAGAATTATTCCATGTAAACTATGAGTAGTTTGTGAGTCTAGCATCCTCTACCTTTATTACTCAAGTGAAGAAAAAATAAAAAAGAGAGAGTGAGAGAGAGAGAAATAAATCATTTGTGAAAATAATAGCCCAGAAACTCAGAGAAAAATCTAACTAAAACAATGAGATTTACTCATAAGATTATAGGACACTCGCCTTCCAATATACTTTACCACCATGCCAATTGGGTACCTGTGTAGTATCAATGGGATATAGCTTAAAGAACAGAAAGATACAGACACTATTTCATTAGCAGTTGTTCTGAAAGCCCAAAGACAATAGAGGAGATAAAATAAAGGATACTAGGGGATTTGAAGTCTTTGTAACATGTAGCTACAATATTCAGTTAATTTGTGAAATTCCAGAAAGATTTACATACAATTTCACACTGATACCTATTTACCTGAGTTCTTATTACCTGATACATTGTGTTTAGCTTTCAAAAAAAAAAATTACAGAGGATGCTAAAAGACAGAAAAATCAGTTTGAACAGACAAATCAGGCATGAGAACCATATTCCAATATAACAGAGATTTTGGAACCATTACAAAGGGAATATAAAGTAACTAAATAATATGTGAAGGGCTCTAAAGAAAAACCAGGTAGTATGTAATAACAGATGGATGTTGTAAGCAAAGAGATGGAATATCTAAAATAGCATAAAAAGGAAATGCTTTATTTCAAAATATCTTTGATGGGCTAACCAGGAGACCACATACAACTAAGAGAAACATAAGTGAGTCTGAAGACAGATCAATAAAAAATGTAACATACAAATAATTGGAATATCAGAAAGAGAAAAAGAAAATAAAGCAAAATAAATATTTAGATTAATAATTGCTGAAAAACCTTCAAAATTAATGATAATCAGACAACAAAGAGCAGGTCAAGGAAGCTTGGAAAACACCAAACAGTATCAATATATTTTTAAAAATTATATGCAGACATATCATATTCAAGCTGAAAAATACCAAACAGAGCAAATCTTAATCCTGGGAGTGGGAAGGGGGCAAGACCTTAAGTTTAGAGACACAAGGTTACAACTTACAGATTTTTTTTCATCAGGCTGTGCAATCAAGAAGAGAGGGGAGTAACATTTAAACTGTTGAAGGGGAAAAAGTTCCAGGTATATCTAGGATAGATAAATCCACTTATAGTTACAGAAGTCAAGATTGATCTTGCATAGACTGACACATCAAGAAGGCAGAAAATTAGTAAGAATACAGTGGATGTGAAAAGTGCCATTAATCAACTTGATCTGATTTAAATTTATAGAATATAGAATATCCCATGTAACAATAGCATCACTGACTCAGTGGACATGAGTTTAAGCAAATTCAGGGAGATAGTGAAGGACAGGGAAGTCTGGTATGCTTCAGTTTATGGGGTCACAAAGAGTTAAACACAACTTAGCAACTGAACAACAATATTCCAACAACAGCAGAATACACATCCTTGTCAAGTTCACTGGAAAATTGACTAAGATAGTACATATTATGGGCCAAAAGATATACCCTAACATATATAAAATAAAAATCATAGAAAATATGCTCTCAGAGCATAATGAATTTAGACTAGAAATCAATAACAGATAGTGGGGGGTCCCTGGTAACTCAGTGGTAAAGAATCCACCTGCCAGTGCAGGAGACAAGGGCTCAATCCCAGGCCTGGAAAGATCGCACATGCCACTGAGCAACTAAGCCCATGTGCCACAACAATTAAGCCTGTGCTCAAGAGCCCAGGAACTGTGATTATTGAGCCCACATGCCACAACTACTAAAACCTGTGTCCTCTAGAGTCCATGCTTCACAACAAGAGTCCATGCTTCACTGCAATGAGAAGCCCAGGCACTGCAATGAATTGTAGCCCCTTCTTGGTGCAACAAGAGGAAAGCCTACAGAGCAATGAAGACCCAACATAGACAAAAATAAATAAATAGAATTATTATTTGAAAACAGATAGTTGGAAAAAATTAAAATATTTAGAGATTGAATAACTTTCTTCTAAATAACACGTGTCAAAAAGAAATACAAAGATAAAAGAAGTTTGGATAATTTAATTAAAACTGAAATGTAAGTTATCCAAATTTGTGGGATGCAGCAAAAGTAGTGTTTAGAGGGAAATTTATAGAATTAAATACATACATTAGAAAATATTTAGTAAATATCTCAAAAAGACTTCACCTTGGGAAAATAGAAAAAGGAAAGGAATTTAAGTATAAAACAAGCAAAAGAAAATAATGCTAGTTAGAGCAGAAATAAAACAATTGGAAAACAGAAAACAACCAATCCAGCTAAACCATAAGTGGGCTCTTGGTAAAGATCAAAAATTTGTAAACCTCTAGCCAGGCTAACTAATTAAAATGTGCTGTGCTGTGCTTAGTCGCCCAGTCATGTCTGACTCCTTGTGATCCCGTGGACTGTAGCCTACCAGGCTCCTCAGTCCATAGGGATTCTCCCAGGCAGGAATACTGAAGTGGGTTGCCATGCCCTCCTCCAGTAGTTCTTCCCAACACAGGGATCAAACACAGGTTTCCTGCATTACAAGATTTTTTACCATCTGAGCCACCAGGGTGAAAAGACACAGATGACAAATATCAGCAGTTCAAGAAGAGTTATCATTACTAATCCTCATGCACGGTAAAAGATTAATAAAGGAATACTGTGAACAACAAGCTTCCCGGTGGCTCCATGGTAAAGAACTCACCTGCCAATGGAGAAGAAATAAAAAAACACCCCTGGGTCGGAAGATCCTCTTGTAGAGAGCATGGCAACCTACTCCAGTATTCTTCCCCAGAGAATCCCATGGACAGAAGAGCCTAGTAGATTATGGTCCATACGGTCTCAGAGTCTGACACAACTGAAACGACTTAGTATGCACACACTATGAACAACTTTATACAAACTTTTAATAAGATGATATTCACTCTCCACAGTCTCTTTCAGAAAATAGGAGCAAAGGAAAAAAGCTTTTGAACTCATTCAAAAATGCAAGCATTACCCTAATGCCAATGTCATATACAGATATTACAGAAAAGAAAGTCTACAAACCAATACCTTTCATAACAATAGATGGGAAATTTCAAGAAAGCAACAAATTTAACAAACAAAGCATTAAAAGAAGCAAACACCAGGAATAAGTGGGATTTGTTACAGATATACAAAGATTAAAATCAATTCCCCAACATCAATATACTAAAGTAGAAAACATACACACACAAAATGAAGTAGAAAACACATACTATCCTTTCACTGATACAGAGAATCATCTGACAAAATCTATTAACCACTCATGACAAAAGAAGCCATCAGAAACTGAGGACAGTTTTGGAATATTTTCACCTTCATAAAATACCTACATAAAAAAAAAAAAAAAACTGATGAAACACTGGATACTGCTTCTCTAAGTGCAATAAAACATTTACTCAGTACATTTCAACATCAAGAAAAGTAAATAAAAGTTATGAGGATTGGAAAGGGATACACAAAATTATCACTGTTTACAGACACATATACAGAAATATATATTTGTATGCAAGTGGAAAATTTTCATCTTTTTAAGGCTGAATAGTATTCAATTGTATTGATATATATTACATGTCACATTATATATCCACTTATGTGTGGATAGGCATTTAGGTTGTTTCCTTAGTTTGGCTGTTGTAAATAATGCTATAATAAATGAACAAAGGGAGGCATATATTTTTTCCAACTAGTGTTGTCATATTTAGAGAAAAATACCCAGAGATAAAATAACTGGATCATATGGTAGTTCTATTCTTAGTTTTTTGAGGAACTTCCATCCTTTCACTGAGCCTATTTGTCTTTAGACTTGAGATGAATCTTCTGGAGGTGGTGTATAGTTGATTTTTGCTTTTTAATTGATTCAGCCACTTTATGTCTTTTGATTGGGGGATTCAATCCATTTACATTTGGGAAAGTTATCGATAAGTAAGGCCTAGAATGTCTTTTTACCTTTTTTTTTTTTTCTGATTGCTGTATGTCTCCATTGTTTCTTTTTCCTTGTGTTGTTGTTGTTTAGTTGCTCATTCATGTCTGACAATTTGTGACCCCATGGACTGCAGCACTCTAGGCCTCCCTAACCCTCACCATCTCCCAGAATTTGCCCAAGTTCATATCTATTACATTGGTGAGGCTGTCTCATCCTCTGAGGCCCTCTTCTCCCACCCTCAATCTTTCCCAGCATCAGGGATTTTTCCAGTGAGTTGTCCATTTGCATCACATGATCAAAATACTGAAGCTGAAGCTTCAGTATCAGACCTTCCAGTGAATATTCAGGGTTGATCTCCCTTAAGATTGATTGGTTTGAACTCCTTGCTGTCCAAGTGACCCTCAGGAGGCTCCTCCAGTATCATAGTTTGAAGGCATCAATTCTTTGGTGCTGTGCCTTCTTTATGGTCCAGCTCCCACAACCATATGTGACCACTGGGAAGACCATAGCCTTGACTATACTGACCTTTGTCAGCAGAGTAATGTCTCTGCTTCTCAACACACAGTCTAGGTTTGTCATCACTTTCCTGCCAAGAAGCAATCGTCTTCTGATTTCATGGCTTCAGTCAAAATCTGAAGTGATCTTAGAGCCCAGGAAGAGGAAATCTGTCACTATTTCCACCTTTTCCCTTCAATTTACCACTCACTAAATACACCTTGGAAGAAAAGTTATGATCAACCTAGATAGCATATTCAAAAGCAGAGACATTACTTTGCTACTAAGGTCCGTCTAGTCAAGGCTATGGTTTTTCCTGCGGTCATGTATGGATGTGGGAGTTGGGCTGTGAAGAAGGCTGAGCGCCGAAGAATTGATGCTTTTGAACTGTGGTGTTGGAGAAGACTTTTGAGAGTCCCTTGGGCTGCAAGGAGATCCAACCAGTCCATTCTGAAGAAGATCAGCCCTGGGTGTTCTTTGGAAGGAATGATGCTAAAGGTGAAACTCCAGTACTTTGGCCACCTCATGCGGAGAGTTGATTCACTGGAAAACAATTTGATGCTGGGAGGAATTGGGGTCAGGAGGAGAAGGGGACGACAGAGGATGAGATGTCTGGATGGCATCACAGACTCGATGGACGTGAGTCTGAGTGAACTCTGGGAGCTGATGATGGGCAGGGAGGCCTGGCATGCTGCGATTCATGGGGTCGCAAAGAGTGGGACATGACTGAGCGACTGAACTAAACTGAACTGTGTGAAGGTGGATGCTATGATCTTAGTTGTTGTTGTTGTTTTCTTTAATATTTAATCTTAAGCCAGTTCTTTCACTCTACTCCTTCATTGTGTTGCTCTCTGCCATTTTAGTTTTGTGATTTTACTAAGATGTTTTTCTCAGTGTTTTCTTCTTTTTATCTTTTTAATTTGTGTCTTCACTCTAGGTTTATGTTATTTGGTTATCATCTGCTTTGTATAAAACCTCTCATAGACAAAATATTCCTGTTTCCTACTGTTAGAATCTTACCTTCATTAGTCTGTAAAGGTTCCATTTTTGCCCTCTTCCTCATTTATATTTGTGTTGTCTAAAATTATCCCTTTTTATGCTGTGAGCTTACTACCAAAGTAGCTATGGTTGTTTTTATTGCCTTTTCCCCTTTAAATGTACGCTTTAATTTTTTAACAACCTATTCTGAAAAATAGTTGCAGTTTTCAGATTCTGTTTGTTACTTTACTCAAAGTTTTGTGTACTTTTGCCTTTTCTTTTCAAGTGGAAGAGTTCTTTTCTGCATTTCTTGTAAGGCAGGTCTAGTGTTGATGAATTCTTGTAGCTTTTGTTTGTCTGGGAAAGCCTTTGTTTCTCCTTCATATCAAATGATAACTTTTTAAGATACAGCGTTCTTGGATGACAGGTTTTATCTTTTAAATTCTGAGTATGTCATTCCACTCTCTCCTATGAAGTTTCTGCTGAGAAATTTGTTAATGAGGGTTTCTTTGTAAGTTGCCATCCTTTTTACCCTGGCTGCTTTTTAAAATTCTTTGTCACTGACTTCTGACAGTTCTAATATAATGTGCCCTGGAAAAGATCTTTTTATGTTGAGGTAATTGATCATTCTCTTACCTTGGTGGACTTGTATATCTAGTTGCTTTTCTAAGCTTGGGAAATTCTCAGCTATTATTTCTTTAAATAAACACTGTGCTCCCCTCTCCATCTCCTCTACTTCTGGGATATTTATTATTCTAATATCGCCTATCCTAACAGAGTTGGATATTTCTCACACAATTGCTTCATTTTTAAAATATCTTTATTTTCCCTCTTTTTCTACCTGTATTATTTAAAGATTTCCATCTTTGAGCTCACTAATTCTCTCTTCTTGTGGTCATCCCTATTATCACTGCTTTCTAATGAGTTCGTTTTCTTATTTACTGAGTTCTTCAGTTCCAGAATTTCTGTTTGGTTCTTTTACAGAATTTCAGTCTCTTTGGTAAAGCGTACACTTTGTTCACTAATTTTATGCCTGATCTCTTTGAACTGCTTTTCTGAGTTTTCTTATAGCCTGATGAGTTCCTTCTTTATATCTTTTTTTTTTTAAATTCTCTGTAAGTTAGATCTCAATATTCTGTGACTTCAAGTATGGTTTCTAGGAAGCTGTCATTTGATTTTTGCAATACCATGCTACCATCGTTCTTCATGGTGCTTGATGATGTATTCCTCTGCATTTAAAATAGTGAACACCATTTCTATTTAAGTAAAGCCTTTTTATTTTATTTTTTTTTACTTGACTCTAGGGATTCAACAAGTTAGTAATTAGAAATCTTTCTTTTGTGTTGCAGTAGGAAAAGATATAACACAAAATTTGGACTTCTCAATCCTGAACTGCCTCTGGTTACATTTGATAATATGTATTTTTCATTTTGCATTGCCTCTGATAGAGGTGTTGCCCTTTATTCTTGCTTCTAGTGCCTCCAGGGTCATTATGTTTTGCTGGTGGGGGTCACTGGCAGAACCATCTGGAGCCTTGAGATGGGAAGAGAAAATTGGGAGGCCCAAGACTTTAGGTGCCTCTGCCAAGTCCAGGGTTAGCAAGCCTTTGGGAGTGAAGCTAGAGTTGTTGGGTTGGATATCCAGTGGAGGGAAGAAGGTCACAGGTCTCTATGCTGAGGCTGCTTAGTTCCCTATGGCTGCAAGTGCACTGCACCAGGAAGTGGGAATTTGTACCACCTCCTGCGATGCTACCAGATTCTCTGGAATTGAAAGCTTAGCCATATGATCACAGATCCAGAATCACAGGCACTACCTCTGATGTCCTTCTGGTTTTACCTTCTCAAGGTATTCTAGTGTGTCCAGCATTCAATATATAGATGTATAAGTTTCCCCAGCAGCCTGGTGTGTTGAATACAAGTACCTTTGCTGAGTTATGGATGTTTTAGTGGTTATAGATTGAAGAGGAAAGACAAATGGAACATATAACTTCACTGTGATGCTTACATCACTCTTATATTGTCTAATTTTAAGGCTTACTGTGTGTGTGTGTCTGTTAGTTGCTGTTGTGTCCACCTCTTTGCAACTCGATGGACTTATAGCACTCCAAGTTCCTCTATTTATAGAATTCTCCAGGCAAGAATACTGGATTGGTAGCCCTTCCCTTCTCCAGGGAATCTTCTTGACCCAGGGCTCAAACACCAGTCTCCTGAATTGCAGGCAGATTCTTTATCATCTGAGCCACCAAGGAATTCTGTCTTACTATAAAAATATATTAATCAAGACAGCACTATATTGGTGAAAGAACAGACACCAAAATCAGTGAAACAAAATGGGAGATATGGGCCCAAATAAATATAGTCAACCAAACTTTGAAAAATGAGCAGTTAACTCAACTGAGAAATGACAAAGATTTCAATAAACAGTACTGGAAAACTTGAATGTTAATATACAAAAACAAAGACAAAAACATAGAAAACCCTAGACATAGACCTAGATCGTACCAAAAAAAAAAAAATATATATATAGATAGATAGCTTAAAATGGATCCCAGACTAAATGCAAAACTTTAAATCCTAAGTTTTCTAGAGTAAAACATACAAGAAAATCTGCTTGACCTTTGGTTTTGCCATGAGTCTTTAGATATCTAAAACATGATTGATGAAGGGAAAAAATGTATAGATTGGACCTAATTAAAATTTGATACTTCTGTTATGCAGAAACACTATTAAAAATGAATATCCAATTCACAAATGGTAGAAAATATTTTTAAAACTTTTATCTGATATAGGACCTAAATTCAAAATATACAGAAGACGTTTAAAACTTAACAATAATAAAAAAAAAACCCAATTAAAAATTGGAAGAAGGTCTGAAGAGATACTTCACAAAATAGGATATAGAGATAGAAACAAATGAAATCATGTTCAACATCCTTTGTCATTCAGTTCAGTTCAGTTCAGTTGCTCAGTCGTGTCCGGCTCTTTGCGACCCTATGAATCGCAGCACTCCAGGACTCCCTGCCCATCACCAACTCCCGGAGTTCACTCAGACTCACGTCCATCGAGTCAGTGATGCCATCCAGCCATTTCATCCTCTGTCATCCCCTTCTCCTCCTGTCCTCAATCCCTCCCAGCATCAGGGTCTTTTCCAATGAGTCAACTTTTTGCATGAGGTGGCCAAAGTACTGGAGTTTCAGCCTCAGCATCATTCCCTCCAAAGAAATCCCAGGTCTGATCTCCTTCAGAATGGACTGGTTGGATCTCCTTACAGTCCAAGGGACTCTCAAGAGTCTTCTCCAACACCACAGTTTAAAAGCATCAATTCTTCAGTGGTCAGCTTTCTTCACAGTCCAACTCTCACATCCATACATGACCACAGGAAAAATCATAGCCTTGACTAGACGGACCTTTGTTGGCAAAGTAATGTCTCCTCTTTTTCAATATGCTATCTAGGTTGGTCATAACTTTTTTCCAAGGAATAAGCGTCTTTTAATTTCATGGCTGCAGTTACCATCTGCAGTGATTGTGAAGCCCCCCAAACTAAAATCTGACACTGTTTCCCCTCCTATTTCCCATGAAGTGATGGGATCGGATGCCATGATCTTCGTTTTCTGAATGTTGAGTTTTAAGCCAACTTTTTCACTCTCCACTATCAGTTCACCCAAATTTGTCAATATTTTGTTGCTGTTCAGTCACCAAGTCATGTCCATTGAGTTGGTGATGCTATCTAACCATCTCATCTTGTGTTACTCCCTTCTCCTTTGGCCTTAATCTTTCCCAGCTTGAGGGTCTTTTCCAATGAGTCAGCTCTTTGCATCAGGTTGCCAGAGTATTGGAACTTCAGCTTCATCATCAGTCTTTCCAATGAATATCCATGATTGACTGGTTTGATCTCCTTGTATTCCAAGGAGATTTCAAGAGTGTTCTCCAGCACCACATTTTGAAACATCAATTCTTTATGGTCCAACTAGTTTATGGCTCCCATTGATGGACTTCCTGTTTTAGAACCAGCTTCATCTATGACTGTCTTGATTTGCCTGTCTGTCCTGATAGTGATTTGCCTTGAAATTCCAGTTCTATAATAGGTATTTTTAAAATTGTTTTATTTTGTTCACATATTTTCTTCCTGGTGGCTCAGATGGTATAGAATCTGCCTACAATGTAGGAGACTTGGGTTCAATCCCTGGGTCAGGAAGATCCCCTGAAGAAGGGAATGGTTATCCATTCCAGTATTCTTGCCAGGAGAATTCTATGAACAGAGGAACCTGACAGGCTAATCCATTGGGGTCACAAAGAGTTGGACACAACTGAGGAACTAAACTTTCACTTCATGTTTCTTCTTGTAATGATGTGAGTGACAACTTCTAAGTTCTTTACATATTGGAATTGAAACTGGAGGTCTAATTATGTAATTCTAAAGCTGGAATTTGCAAGAATATGTCAATATTAGGTAAATATCCAAAAGACAATGTAACCACAAGCAGCAGAAGAAAAAAGGCAAAAAACTATAGTAGCCCCCCAAAATTAATTCAGCAGTTATATACTTCCAAATAACTATCTTTACTATGATGACAGACTGAAATAAGATATAGGAATTTTATTTGAGAAGCCGATCAGAGTTTTAATGGAAAACAGGAAGTAATTATAACGAACAAAGAAACATTGTAGGTGTGATGAAAATAATAAAAGAAAATAAATTACTCAAAGGTTATGTTTAGTATTTATTTATATACTCCTGAATAGAAAATGAACTGAGGGAATTCAGAAAAAAAATGTAAAATGACACATAGAGAGAAGAAATGAAAAAATACAGAAAGAAAGCATGGAGGTGAAGTCTGTCTGTGGGTGAAAGGCTTACATATGTTAATTTTAAGTCCAAGAAGAAAATAAGAATTAATAAGGCAGAAGAATTATTTAAATAATTGCCAATAATTTTTCAATATTGAAAAATAAATTGTTTTGCATACTCAAGAAGACTTGCAATTCCCAAAGCTGTAAATACCATTTGCTCATAACAGAAAAACTACTGAAAACCAATGATGAAAAGATAAATGTCTTAGTCTTTGGAGAAAAAGCAAGACTATATTTCAAATAAGCAGTATAAAGCTAATTGTAACTTCTTGTAAAGTGATATAGGCCCAAAGACAATGGGAATTTAATTTCTGAAGATTTCATTTGTAACAACTGAAAATTTCATTTGTAACAACTGAAAATATTTTTCACTCCATATATTTTTCTTATTTACAATGCCAGAAACATATATTTCTAGTTCATAAAAACATTAAAATCTTTATTAGGGGTTCAACTAAAAAGAAGATAAATAAGTGGGAAATTATTTGTCTTTTTTATTTCATAGTTTCAACTATGAGTTTATCCTTAGTTCATTATTATCCACCTAAACTTTCATCTAATGTGACAGGATGGTACGCTGCCTTCAGAATCCTCTTTCAGCTTCCTAAACCGTAATGCCACCTTTGCAATTTTGCATGTAGTCTGACTAAGGAGTCAGAATTCTTTGAGAAAATAATACCTTTAAGCAGTCATAATGGTCATTTACTCTGCCTAGAGTAGTATAGCTGAAAACATGAACCACTACCATCTATTTCAGTGTGTGTGTGCGTGCTTAGTCGTGTCAGACTTTTGTGACCCCATGGACTGTAGCCTACCAGGTTCCTCTGTTCATGGAATTCTCCAGGCAAGAAATACTGGAGTGGTTTGGTAATTCCTTCTTCCGAGGATATTCCTGACCCAGGCATCGAATTCACATCTCTTGCTTCTCCTGCATTGGCAGGAAGAGTCTTTACCCCTTGCACCACCTGGTGAAAAGTGAAAGTGAAAGTGAAGTTGCTCAATTATGTCCAACTCTTTCGAATCCCATGGACTGTAGTCTACCAGACTTCTCAGTCCATGGGATTTTTCCAGGCAAGAGTACTGGAGTGGGTTGTCATTTCCTTCTCCAGGGGATCTTCCTGACCCAGGGATCGAACCCAGGTCTCCAGCATTGCAGGCAGAGGCTTTACCCTCTGAGCCACCTGGCATGTTTGTTTAAATTTGGGAGAGGGAAGATGCAGAATATATAATTTTTATAACTCTCTGAGTAATTCTTATATACACTAACATTTTAGGCTCCTTGGTCTTAGATAACACATTGGAATGACTCTTTGGAATGTGAGTGATTCATTCTGTTCCAAAGATGATATCCTAAAACAATAGCCCAGATCTCATCAGTCATGACAATCACAGAGTTTTGAGCTTCCATGTGACAAGAAGGTGGATTGCCGAACTGTTCTTATCACTTTGATGTTTATTTCTATGAGGCTTTAAGTTAGCCTCGCGTGCATATGTACTGTGTGAAAGAATGAACAATCTTTAATATACACTTTGGTTTTGGTTATCCTGGTAAGTATTCTCATATAATTATGAGTTTGAAATTAGTCTTGGTTGTCAGAATTCTAATATAGTACTTTTATCTATATTTTTTCATTGGATAAATTTGATTCTGTTAGTAATAGATTCAGCTGCTGGCTAGAAACCTTTTCTAAAAAAGAAGGAATTCTAAAAGAAGCTATTGGTATATTTGACTTTCTTCATATTTCAATTTTTTCTGTCCTATCCAACATATTGTCCTTTTAAAAATACTAATTATTGGCTAATACTATTCTGAGTGTCAAATAACACCCTGCTTGCTAGCATGCCCATGGGTTAACTCTATAGAAAGTTTAATTTGTTGGCTGTCTGGTCTACATTTTTCTCCATTATTTCTGCTTCTGGCAACTGTATTCTGAGCAATACTCTTTGTTGAGACTCTATCAGTTTGACAGCCAATCTCTCACTGTGAATTGGAAAAACTGGATTCCCTTATAATATACAACACTTTTATTTGTTTAGAAACACAGTTTCTCTTAAACATTTCACATACATTGTTATTAAAATAGATTTTATTTGAAAGGCATTTTATCTAGTGTTTTGCTCTTCAGATATATTATAAATACATATGTGAATAATATGTATAAAATCATTACATATGATTTGATTGAAGAATTTGATTTTCTCTTTAGAAAAATTTTGAGCCTATCATTTGCATTATTTATAATAACAAGAAAAAGATGTGCCATTTGAAAGATATGTTTTTGTTTTTTCAATTATGTGCTGGATTCTTATTTATGAGTCGGCATATGACATTTTCCTAATGAGTTTAAGTGCCCCTATCATAGAATGCCAGATAGTTTTAATCTTCATTCTAGATACACAAAAAGAGGTATAGTGTTTTTAATAAGTAACTTCCCATATTCTCACTCATCTCTGTCAGCAATATTCACACAGGCAAGAAAATGATTATATTTCATATCTAATCTAATGTTCTGGTCCAGAGTAACTAACTAGAATTATAAATATATTTCCCAGAATTATAACATTTTCCGAATGCTTTATTCTCTCTATTTAAGTAAAACTGAGAATTTTTAATATATGTTCAGTTCAGTCGCTCAGTCCTGTCCGACTCTTTGCGACCCCATGAATCACAGCACTCCAGGCCTCCCTGTCCATCACCAATTCCTGGAGTTCACTCAAACTCATGTCCATCGAGTCAGTGATGCCATCCAGCCATATCATTTTCTGTCATCCCCTTTTCCTCCGGCCCCTAATCCCTCCCAGCATCAGAGTCAGCTCTTCACATGAGGTGGCCAAAGTACTGGAGTTTCAGCTTTAGCATCATTCCTTCCAAAGAACACCCAGGACTGATCTCCTTTATAATGGACTGGTTGGATCTCCTTGCAGTCCAAGGGACTCTCAAAAGTCTTCTCCAACACCACAATTCAAATGCATCAATTCTTCGGCACTCAGCTTTCTTCACATTTCAACTCTCACATCTGTACATGACCACTGGAAAAACCGTAGTCTTGACTAAACGGACCTTTGTTGCAAAGTAATGTCTCTGCTTTTTTTTTTTTTAATTTAAATTTATTTCTTTTATTTGGAGGCTAATTACTTTACAATATTGTATTGGTTTTTGCCATAAATCAACATGAATCTGCCACAGGTGTACATGTGTTCCCATGCTATCTAGGTTGGTAATAACTTTTCTTCCAAGGAGTAAGCATCTTTTAATTTCATGACTGCAATCACCATCTGCAGTGATTTTGGAGCCCCCAAAATAAAGTCTGACACTGTTTCCACTGTTTCCCCATCTATTTGCCATGAAGTGATGGGACCAGATGCCATGATCTTCGTTTTCTGAATGTTGAGCTTTAATCCAACTTTTTCACTCTCTTCTTTCACTTTCAAAGAGGCTTTTTAGTTCCTCTTCACTTTCTGCCATAAGGATGATGTCATCTGCATATCTGAGGTCATTGGTATTTCTCCCAGCAAAGATTGCAAATTAAAATAATGAGTACTACTACATACAAATTGTAATGTCTAAATTAAAAAATATATATTACAATACCAACTTCTGGGAATGATGTATAGTATCAGGAATAATTATTTATTTTTGGTTAGAATGTAAGGTGGTACAGGCACTTTGGACTATGGTTTAGTAGTGAGACAGAAAATTATTAGGTAGTAGGTATAGGGTTAAGAAGGCCTCAGTTTCTTCTTTTAAAAATAAAATTGTAATTTCCACTTATTTTCACACACAAGTGTCTTACTCCATTAACCTATAGCCTACTTGCTGTTCCAGTTTTTTAGTGTTCAGAGGAAATGCCTCCCTGACCTGGAGCCAATAAAACACTCGGGGCCATGACTGGGAAATCAGTCATTGATGTCCAAGTTATCAAGAAGAAAAGCACAAGTTATACCATTACCTTTAAAACATATGTTTGATCGTAAAGAATTGCCTGAGGTCACTAGAAGAGTTTGGGGAATGGAGACTCAATGTCTAAGAAAATTCAAGAACTGGGAAGTCAAAGAGAGCCATAAAATTGACAAACTGCACATGGTGACTTTTAAACTGATTTGTCAGATATTACACACATCAGGACCCCAGAGCCAACCAAAAATGAACAGGTCAATATTGGTAAAGATATAAACTGTTGTGATTCCCTGTTTCAGGACACTTTCCCCTCTCTCAGTGTTTATGCTGAGAGCTTTGTGCGTCTATCCTTTAAAATAAAACTTTGCCTATGCAAGTGTCTGCATGTCCGTGAAGTCCATTCCTTGGCTTCTTGGATAAGAGCTTAGATTCCTATTTCAGTAGTTTCTTGCCAAGGTAAGCATAGTTTTAGCTTTCATCAAGCAATTGTGATTCTATATATTGATTTCACTGATTTCAAAGCTTAAGTACACTCAAAAACCTTCATGTAAATATTTATAGCATCACCCCAAAACTTGATGCAACTAAAAGTGCCATTCAATAAATTATGGCTTATGTGCACAATGGAATATTATTCAGCAATACATAAAAATAAGTCATCAAGCAATAAAATGACATGAAAGAAACATATATATATTGCTTAGTGAAAGAACTCAGTCTGAAAAAGCAACATACTCCATATAGCAATCAGCTATATGATATTCTAGGAAAGTCGAACTATGAGGAGGAGAGGACAGTTAAATGGCTGAAGAACAGGGGACCTGGGGAAGTAGCAAAATGGTTATGTATGGTAGTGTAGATATCAATACTCAATATACTCTTTTGTTTATGGGCTTCACTTCTGGCTCAGCTGGTAAAGAATCACCTGCAATGTGGAAGACCTGGGTTCTATCCCTGGGTTGGGAAGATCCCCTGTAGAAGGGAAAGGCTACCCACTCCAGTATTCTGGCCTGGAGAATTCCATGGACTGTGTAGTCCGTGGGGTCGCAGAGTTGAATACCACTGAATGACTTTCATTTTGTTCAAACCCACAGAAATTTACAGAAGAAAAAGTGAACCTTCAGATTATACAAAGCAATGCAATTGTATTACATGTGTATGAAATGATCTCCCTGATATGAGTAAGAGGAAAATTAACTGATATAAGTAATTGAAATGAGTGTAATCTGTAAGACTAAGACAAAAGCAACTGGTTTTAGTTTAGAAAGTAATTTCCTAAGGATTTAACAGCAGATCCATAATTCTGACACTGCTCTACATGTGCACTTGAACAATTAAGCAATGGGTGACAGATGGTTGAAGTTAGGTTTCTTGGTGTTGGAGTGTGGAGTTAGAGATAAGGGGAGGATTCTAGAATGATCTATGTTGTAATGGATTAGAGTTTGAGACTTCAGTCTGAACTCATGTTTAATTTAATATGTGTGTGTAGGAACCATATATAGAAATACTTATGGGTCTGTATATAAACAGGTGTAAACACGCACACACACACACACTTCTTTGTTTTATCAGGAGAAATGGCTTATAGGCAATAACACACTAGTAGCAATAATCACATCTAGTACACAGACCCTTGTTTCTACTGCCTTTTCAAAATAAAAGAAACAAGAGTTTGTGTGAGAAGTGTCTAAGCCACATGACTGGTACTACTAGTAATATGAGTGAACGGGAGAAATTTAGGTGGAGAGATGGCTGTCTCAGCTAAATACATGATTAACAGATACAATAAAAATTCATACTAGTAGGAATATTTCCACCCTACTGCAGAAGTAAATAAATTACCTCATTTAAAGTAGTTTATTAGAATTCCATGGAGTACCTTTATAAGTTTTACCTATATGAAATGAGTGCTACATAAATCCTATACTATTACACTGTTTGAATAATAGGTAAAATATAAAAGAGACACAGGGAAGATAAAAGTCATATGCTTGAAATGCCTTAATTTTATATTTAAGCTTCTCATCAATGGAAATGTATTATGTAATATAAATAACTAATTATGTTGGTCACACTTCTATTGATTTTCCACAATTTCCTTTCAATAGAGTCTCGTTAATATCAGAAAGCTAATGAATTTTAATCCATAGTTGTGATTCATGTATGGAAGTAAAGAGATAAGCTTTTGAAAACAGGTAAATATGTTTAAAGTAACTAAATGGCAAAAAAAAAAAAAAAAAAAAAACACCTATGCAGAAAAATGCCTTTGCTGTTAAAGGGATATTGTGAGTCTTAATTCATATCCAAATATTTTATCTTTAGTAACTTAAAAACAAACGAAATTGATTCAAACAGATGTGATCTTAGTAGGATTCTATTCTTAAAAGAACATCATGTTGAGCTATTGCAGGCCTAAAATTCAAGAAGAAGAAAACAAAAGTGGGTTTTTTGAAGTTCTAAGGGAAGCGTAAAGCCGATTTATCATGTGGTGTGCCTGGGCACCTCAAATAGGACGGTTAAAATAAAAGTTTCATGCAATGAAAAACTGAAAAACAAACAGTATAGGATTTCTTTCACTGAATGGAAAGAATCCTTTGAATTAAATTCTGCAACAAAATAGGGGGAAACAATGTATATATTATAAAATAAATTTGAAAATTTTTAATTATATATTCTGTGGCTATCATGCCTTTGCATTGTAATTTTTAAGTATATGTTCTCTTCCTCTCTTTTTTCTTTTCTTTTCTTTCTTTTCGTTTTTTTTTTTTTTTTTTTAAATTTGAAGTTGGTTTGAGTCACGGTTTTGGAACAAACTCCACCTGACATTCTCACAAAGATAATCCAACCATTGAAATTATAGTATATTTTCACTGGCTAAGAGCATGCTGCTGCTGCTGCTAAGTCACTTCAGTCGTGTCCTACTGTGTGCGACCCCATAGATGGCAGCCCTTCAGGGTCCCCCATCCCTGAGATTCTCCAGGCAATAACACTGGAGTGGGTTGCCATTTCCTTCAATGCATGAAAGTGAAAAGTGAAAGTGAAGTCCCTCAGTCGTGTCTGACTCTTAGCGACCACATGGACTGCAGCCTACCAGGCTCCTCCTCCATGGGATTTTCCAGGCAGGAGTACTGGAGTGGGGTGCCATTGCCTTCTCCGGGCCAAGAGCATAGGCCCTGAAATCAGATTGCCTAGTTCGTATTCTAGCTCATTTATTAGGTGTGTGTACTTGGAGCAAGTTATTTATTGTCCTCAGGAGAAACTATAAATGGGGCTAATAGTATTTATAGGATAGTTTTGTGTGACAAAAATATATATTTGAAATCTATTTACCTACCTAGCTACTTACCTAACTCCTGTAGAAAAGTTTCCGGGACATTGTAATACATGAGAGCTATTTTTATTTACTCAACACATATAATTTGCAAGTCTCTTCTCTGTCCAGTGGGTGCTAAGTGGACCACAATCAGAAACACATAGCCACTTCATTCACAGACCATTGGGGCTAGTGAAGAACCCTAGCACCAAACAAGTAATTGCAAGGATGAAGCTGTGGCATACTATGTTACTGGACAGTCAAGGAATGTAGGATGGAGATAATGAATAGGCTAGCCTTGAGTAAGTTCAGAGAAGGTATTCTTGATGGAGAGATTCTTCAGTACTGAGTTGAAAAATAATGTAGATGGCCAGGTAAGGTGGAAATAAAATTATGCACTTGGAAATGAAAAATGAAGAGAGCATGCTTTAGGAGGAACAAAAAAATGTGCCCCTTAGAGCTGAAACAAAGAAGTAGGAGTATTTGAGATCAGTTCAGTTCAGTTCCTCAGTAGTGTCCAACTCTTTGTGACCCCATGAACCACAGCACCCCAGGCTTCCCTGTCCATTATCAACTGCTGGAGCCTACCCAAACCCGAGTCCATTGAGTAGGTGATGCCATCCAACCATTTCCTCTTCTGTCATCCCCTTCTCCTCCTGCCATCAATCTTTCCCAACCTCAGGGTCTTTTCAAATGAGTCAGCTCATTGCATCAGGTGGTCAAAGTATTGGAGTTTCAGTTTCAACATGAGTCCTTCCAAACAACACCCAGGAATGACCTTCTTTAGAATGAACTGGTTGGATCTCCTTGCAGTCCAAGTGACTCTCAAGCATCTTCTCCAACACCACAGTTCAAAACCATCAATTCTTCAATGTCAGCTTTCTTTATAGTCCAACTCTCACATCTATACATGACCACTGGAAAAACCATAGCCTTGACTAGACGGACTTTTGTTGACAAAGTAATGTCTTTACTTATTAATATGGTTTCTAGGTTGGTCATAATTTTCCTTCCAAGGAGTAAGTGTCTATTAATTCAATGGCTGCAATCACCATCTGCAGTGATTTTGGAGCTCTCAAAAATAAAGTCAGCCACTGTTTCCACTGTTTCCCCCATCTATTTTCCATGAAGTGATGGGACCAGATGCCACTATCTTTGTTTTCTGAATGTTGAACCAACTTTTTCACTCTTCTCTTTCACTTTAATCAAGAGGCATTTTTAGTTCCTTTTCACTTTCTGTCATAAGGGTGGTGTCATCTCATATCTGAGGTTATTGATATTTCTCCTGACAATCTTGATTCCAGCTTGTGCTTCCTCCAGCCCAGGGTTTCTCATGATGTACTCTGCATAGAAGTTAAATAAGCAAGGTGACAATATACAGCCTTGACATACTCCTTTTCCTATTTTGAACCAGTCTGTTATTCCATGTCCAGTTCTAACTGTTGATTCCTGACCTGCATAGAGGTTTCTCAAGAGGGAGGTCAGGTGGTCTACTATTCCCATCATTTTCAGAATTTTCCACAGTTTATTGTGAACCACACAGTCAAAGGCTTTGGCATAGTCAATAAAGCAAAATTAAGTATTTTCTGGAACTCTCTTGCTTTTTTTGATGATCCAGCAGATTTTGGCAGTTTGATCTCTGGTTCCTCTGCCTTTTTTAAAACCAGGTTGAACATCTGGAAGTTCTCAGTTCACGTACTGCTGAAGCCTGGCTTGGATAATTTTGAGCATTTCTTTACTAGCATGTGAGATGAGTGCAACTGTACAGTAGTTTGAGCATTCTTTGGCATTGCCTTTCTTTGGGATTAGAATGAAAAATGACCTTTTCCAATCCTGTGGCCACTGCTGAGTGTTCCAAATTTGCTGCTATATTGAGTGCAACACTTTCACAGCATCATCTTTCACGATTTGAAATAGTTCACCTGGAACTCCATCACCTCCACTAGCTTTGTTCATAGTGATGCTTTCTGAGACCTGTATCCAGTCAGAAAATAATAAGACCGGTAGCTGACTGTGGTTCAGATGAACTCCTTATTGCAAACTACAGACTTAAATTGAAGAAAGTAGGGAAAACCACTTGGCTATTCAGGTATGACTTAGATCAAATCCCTATAATTGTACAGTGGAGGTGACCAATAGATTCAGAAGATTAGATCTGATAGACAGCATGCCTGAAGAACTTTGGATGGAGGTTTGTAACACTGTACAGGAGGCAGTGACTAAAACCATCCCAAAGACAAGGAAATGCAAGAAGGCAAAACAATTGTCTGAGGAGGACTTACAAATAGATGAGAAAATAAGTGAAAGGTAGAGACAGGGAAAGATATACCAAACTGAATGCAAAGTTCCAGAGAATAGCAAGAAAAGATAAAGTCTTCTTCAGTGAACAATGCAAAGAAATAGAGGGGGAAAATAGAATGGGAAAGACCAGAGATCCTTTCAAAAACATAAAAGATACCAAGGGAACATTTCATGCAATAATGGGCGCAATAAAGGAAGAAATTGCATAGACCTAACAGCAGCAGAAGTTTTTAAGAAGACGTGGCATGAATACACAGAAGAACTGCACCAAAAAATGTCTTAATGACCTGGCTAACCACAGCTGTGTGATAATTCACCGAGAACGAGATATCATGGAGTGTGAAGTCAGGTGGGACTTAGGAAGCATTTCTATGAACAAGGCTAGACGAGGTGATGAAATTCAAGATGAGCTATTTCAAATTCTAAAAGATTGTGCTGTCAAAATGCTTCACTCAATATGCCAGCAAATTTGGATAACCCAGCAGTGACCACTTGACTGGACAAATTCAGTTTTCATCCCAATTCCAAAGAAGAGTAATGCTAAAGAATGTTCCAACTACTGTAAAGTTGCCTTCATGTCACATGCTGACAAGAAAATGCTCAAAATGCTTCAAGCCAGCCTCAGCCTTCAGCAGTACATGAACCAAGAACTTCCAGATGTACAAGCTGGATTTAGAAAAGTCTTAGGACCCAGAGATAAAATTGCAACATCTGTTGGATCACAGAAACAGCATGAGAATTCCAGAAAAACATATACTTCTACTTCGTGGACTACATTAAAGCCTTTTACTGTATGGATCACAACAATCTTGGAAAATTCTTAAAGAAATGGGAATACCAGATCACCTTACCTGCCTCCTGAGATACCTGTATGTAGGCCAATAAGCAACAGTTAGAACTGTACATGGAACAACACACTTCTTCAAAATTGGGGAAAGAGTGTGTCAAGGCTGTATATTGCCACCTTGTTTATTTAACAAAATGCAGAGTACATCATGTGAAATGCCAGGCTGGATAAGTCACAAGCTGTTATCAAGATTGTCAGACTACATGCACTCTAGTTCTTTGTAGTACTACAATACCCAGAACTAACCTAAATTTCCATCATTGGAGGAATGGATAAAGAAAGGATTGAAATAATGCCTTTTTTCAATGACATGGATGGACGTTGAAACTGTCATAATGAGTGAAATACATCAAACAGACAAAGACATATCACATGATATCACCTATATCTGGAATTTAAAAAATGGTACAAATGAATTTATTTTCAAAACAGAAATGGAATCACAGATGCAGAAAAGTTATTGTTACCAAAATGAAAATGGGGGAGGGGAGAGATAAATTGGGAGATTGGTATTGACATATACACACTGCTGTATATAAAATAGATAGCTAATAAGAACCTACAGTATACCACAAGGAACTCTACCAAATTCTCTGTAACGACCATACGAGAATGGACTCTAAAAAAAGAGTAGATGTATGTACAACTGATTCATTTTGCTGTAAAGCAGAAACTAACACAATGTTGTGAATCAACTATGCTTCGGTAAAAATTAATTTAAGATAAAAGAACAAAGAAAAGCCTCTGAGAAACTACCCATGCTAGCATTCATTATACAGGCATGGCATGTCACAGTATAATAAGAATGAAGGATAATTACATTAATTGTAAGAACTGACATAAAGTATACACAAAACAAATTGCCATCTTTCCTCAATGTGTGTTCTACACTATTTGGTAAGTATAAACCTTTTCAAGTAAATGTAATTATTCTTATAACTGGTTTTAGATTTACCATTTTGTTTCTGCTTTTTTTATTTTTCCTGTTGTTTCTATACTAAGTCCCTTTTCCTTCTTTTTCTAGGTTAATTTTTAAAATAGGATTGTATTGTAATTATTCAACTACTTGAATTTTAAGCCATATCTTTACTTTATTTTCAGTGCTTGATCTAGGTATTATAATATGCATCATTAACCTATCAAGTTTATGTGAAGTTAATATTTTACTACCTCACATAAAATGCAAGAACCTTTTAATAGTATAACTCAATTTACTGCCCTGTCCTTTGTGTAGTTATTGTCATATATATTATATTGACATATATTTTAAAAGCACAATACAGTGTAAAGATTTTAATGATTTTCTATCCCACATCCATTTCTCTTCATTTCTTCCAAGAGATCTGAGTCTCCACATCACATTATTATCAGCTGAAAAACTGATTTTGGCTTATTTTCCAGTGTATAGATCTGCTGATTATTGATTCTTACAGTTAAGAGTTATATAAAAATGTTTTTATTTCACCTTTGTCTTTGAAATATTATTTTTCTGGATATATAATTCAGGGTTGATTATTTTTCCTTTCAATTCACCATTTTGCAGATTTCATTTTTTTGACTTCTAGTTTCTATCATTTTCATAGAAGAAAGTTTCATTAGTATAGTTGCTCCCTCTAGGTAATATGGTATTTTTTCTTGGCTTTCTGGAAGTATACATAGATTTGCATCTTTTTTTTTTCATTTATTTTCAAAAGTTTGATAATCTTAAGTGTGTTTTTTCTTTGCTTTATTCTTGTTTAAAGTGAGATGAGTTTGTTAGATCTGTCATTTATTTTAAAATTCACTTCAATCACTCAGTCACGTCCAACTATTTGCAATCCCTTGGATTGCAAAACGCCAGGCTTCCCTGTCCGTCACCAACTCATGTTCATAGAGTCGGTGATGCCATTTACTCATCTCAACTTATGTTGTCCCCTTCTCCTCCTGCCCTCAATCTATCCCAGCATCAGGGTCTTTTCAAATGAGTCAGTTCTACACATCAGGTGGCCAAAGTATTGGAGTTTCAGCTTCAGCATCAGTCCTTCCAATGAATATTCAGGACTGATTTCCTTTAGGATGGACTGGTGGGACCTGTGTGCTGTTCATGGGACTTGCAAGAGTCTTCTCCAAAACCACAGTTCAAAGGCATCAATTCTTCAGCGCTCAGATTTCTTTATACTCCAATTCTCACATCCATACATGACGACAGGAAAAAGAATAGCTTTGATAAAATGGACATTTGTTGGCAAAGAAATGTCTCTGCTTTTTAATATGCTGTCTAGGATGGTCACAGCTTTTCTACCAAGAAGCAAGTGTCTTTTAATTTCATTGCTGGCCTCACCATATGCAGTGATTTCAGAGCCACCAGAAATAAAGTCTCACTGTTTCCATTTTTTCCCCATCTATTTACCATGAAGTGATGGGACCGGATGCCATGATCTTAGTTTTCTGAGTATCGAACTTTAAACCAACTTTTTCACTCTCCTCTTTCAATTTCATCAAGAGCCTCTTTAGTTCTTCTTCATTTTCTGCCATAAAGGTGGTGTCACCTGAATATCTGAGGATATTGGTATTTCTCCTGGCAATTTTGATTCTAGCTTGTTCTTCATCCAGACCAGCATTTCACATGATGTATTCTGCATATAAGTTAAATTAGCAGGTGACAATATACAGCCTTGACATACTCCTTTTCCTATTTGGAACCAGTCTGTTGTTCCATGTCCGGTTCTAACTGCTGCTTCCTGACCTGCATACAGGTTTCTCAGGAGGCAGGTGAGGTGGTCTGGTATTCTTATCACTTTCAGAATTTTCCACAGTTTATTGTGATCCACACAGTCAAAGGCTTTGGCATAGTCAATAAAGCAAAAATAAATGTTTTCTGGAACTCTCTTGGTTTTTCGATGACCCAGCAGATGTTGGAAATTTGATTTCTGGTTTCTCTGCCTTTTATAATCTCAGCTTGAACATCTGGACGTTCGCAGTTCACATACTGTTGAAGCCTCGCTTGGAGAACTTTGTGCATTACTTTGCTGGTGTGTGAGATGATTACAATTGTGCAGTAGCTTGAGAATTCTTTAAAATTGCCTTTCTTTGTGATTGGAATGAAAACTGACCTTTACAGTCCTGTGGCCACTGCTGAGTTTTCCAAATTTGCTGGCATATTGAGTGCAACATTCTAAGAGCATCATCATTTAGGATTCAAAATATCTCAGCTGGAATTCCATCACCTCCACTAGCTTTGTTTGTAGTGATGCTTCCTAAGATTCACTTGGCTTCACACTTCAGGATGTCCGGCTGTAGGTAAATGAGCACACCATCGTGGTTATCTGGGTCATGAAGATCTTGTTTGTATAATTCTTCTGTGTATTCTTACACCTCTTCTTTATATCTTCTGCTTTTGTTAGGTCCATACAATTTCTGGCCTTTATTGTGCCCATCTTTCCATGATAAAGTCCGTTGGCATCTCTAATTTTCTTGAAGAGATCTCTAGTTTTCCCCATTCTATTGTTTTTCTCTATTTCTTATCATTGGCCACTGGGGAAGGCTTTCTTATCTCTCCTTGTTATTCTTTGAAACCTGCATTCAAATGTGTATATATTTCCTTTTCACTTTTACTTTTTTGCATCTTTTCTTTTCTCAACTATTTGTAAGGATTCCTTAGACAATCATTTTGCCTTTTTGCATTTCTTTTTACTTGGGGATGTTCTTGATCACTGCCTCCTATACAATATCATGAACTTCCATCCATAGTTCTTCAGGCATTCTGTCTATCAGATCTAATCTCTTGAAACTCTTTCTCACTTCCACTGTGTAACTGTAACTGATTTGATTTAGTTCACACCTGAATGGTCTAGTGGTTTTCCTTACTTTCTTCCACTTCTGTGTATATTTTGCAGTAAGAAGTTCATGATCTATGCCACAGTCAGCTCCTGATCTTATTTTTTTCTGACTGTCTAGAGGATTTCCATCTTTTATGCTGCAGCGAATATAATCAATCTGATTTAGGTATTGACCATCTGTTGATGTACATGTATAGAGTCTTCTCTTGTGTTGTTGAAAGTGGGTATTTGATATGACCAGTGTATTCTCTTGGCAAAAGTCTGTTAGCCTTAGACCTGCTTCATTTTGTACTTCAAGGCCAAATTTGCCTGTTACTCCAGATATTTCTTGACTTCCTACTTTTATATTCCAGTCCCCTATAATGAAAAGGACATCTTTTTTTGGTGTTAGTTCTAGAAGGTCTTGTAGGTCTTCATAGAACCGTTCAACTTCACCATCTTCAACATTACTGGTTGGGGCATAGACTTGGATTACTGTGATATTAAATGGTTTGCCTTGGAAAAGATCAGAGTTCATTCTGTTGTTTTTGAGTTTGCATCCAATACTGCATTTTGGACTCCTTTGTTGACTATGATGGCTACTCCATTTCTTCTAAGGATTTCTTACCCACAGTAGTAGATATAAGGGTTATCTGAGTTAAATTCACCCATTCCAGTCCATTTTAGCTTGTTGATTCCTAAAATGCCAGTGTTCACTCTTGCCATCTCCTGTTGGGCCACCTCCAATTTGCCTTGATTCATGGATCTAACATTTCATCTTCCTATGAAATATTGCTCTTTACAGTATTGGACTTTACTTCCATCACCAGTCATATCCACAACTGGGTGTCATTTTTGCTTTGGCTCCATCTCTTCATTCTTTCTGGAATTCTTTCTCCACTGATCTCCAGTGGCATATTTGGCACCTACCAACCTGGAGAGTTCATCTTTCAGTGTCCTATCTTTTTGTCTTTTCATACTGTTCATGAGGTTCTCAAGGCAAGAATACTAAAGTGGTTTGCTATTCCCTTCTCCAGTGGACCACGTTTTATCAAAAGTCCCCACCATAACCTGTCCATCCTGGATGGACCTATACAGCAGCTGGACCTATACACCATGCAGATTTCAGGGGCAGATGGGGTTGATGTATTTGAGAATAAAAACTGTCATCAGAGAATACAATTGAAAAATTATGAACAATATAGTGACATATTGGATAATATCAAACCCTCTAATATACATATACACAAATGAGTTTGTGTATGTATATATGTATGGGTTTTCCTGATGTCTCAGAGGGTACAGAATCAGCCTGAAATGCAGGACACCTTGGTTCAACCCCTGGTTTGGGGAGTCCCTAGAAAAGGAAATGGCTACCCTCTCTAATATCGACTTTGAGAAATACTTACCTATTGTTTCTTAAAATATTCATTTGCTCAATTTTCTCCATTCTATCCTTCTAGGTCACACACGCACACACACACACACACACATTATATATATATCAAAGTGCTAGTCACTCAGTCATGTCTTTTTGTGACTCCATGGACTGTATAGCCCACCAGGTTTCTCTGTCCATGGAATTCCCCAGACAAGAATACTAGAGTGGGTAGCCATTCCCTTCTCTAGGGGATTCTTGACCTTGGGGTCGAACCAAGGTATTCTGCTTTGTGGCCTGATTCCTTACCCTCTGAGCCACCAGGGAAGCCTATACATATGCCTGTACACACACATATTTGTGTATATATATATATATTAGAGTGTTTGATATTGTCCAACATGTCACTGTAATTATCTTCATAATTTTTCAATTTTATTCTCTGATGACAATTTTTATTCTCAAATACACCAGCCCTGTCATCTGCCCCAGCAACCTGATGGTAAGCCCATCTAATAAATTTGTCATTTTAGTTATTGTAGTCTTTAGTTTTAGAAATTTGTTTGCTTAAATATTTGTATTTTTCCTGTCATAATATTCTACATCTGTTTATTATTATCATATTCATCTTTAAGTAGTTGAATATGTATCTAATGATTACTCTAAAATCTTTGTCTTGCAATTTCAAAATTTGAATAATCTCTAGGGTGTTTTCTATTAAGCTATTATGCCCTTTTTCTAATTTTTACATAGTTTTTGTTTGTTTGTTTGTTTTTGGTTTGTTTTCACCATAATAGTGTGAATAGTAATATATTTAGTTATCGCTCCCTGAAGTGTGTGGATTTTGTCCTAGAATGAAGTCATCTTGGCTGGACCTAAGCTGCAAACTCAGTTTTCCCAGCAATGGGCAAGAGCTGAAATTTTTACTCAGTTCAAAATATTGTTGTCCACTAGCTCCTTTTATTCTCTCCTATAAATTCAATTTATGATCAGCCAAGAATTTGAGTGAGAGTTTATATACATGTTTAGGCTTATTCATCTGCAGCTCTTTTCTTTATGTAATTTTCGTCTTTTCTTTTCTGCAGCTTTGGCAACCCCAAACTGCAGGATCTTGCTACTACAACAAGGAAATTATGGCATTCTACTGGAGCTCCCAGCTCCCTTCTCTGATCCCTGTGGTTTAGGGAGTACTCTCAAGTAAAAATTCTTATATATATGATCTCAGTTCTCTTCTCCCATGGTATATTTCCGTAGTTTATGCCTGTTTATTTAATTTTCTCACAAAATTACAAATAGTTGTTTTCTAAAATTTTCCCCATAGTTTTTCTGTTTAATAGAGCTTTATCTGATAAACCTAATGAATATTTTGATATGGCTAGATAACATTCCTTTCTGTTACATGCTTTTACCTCAAACTATATTATTAAGGAGCAATTTCACAAGGAATGTAGAGAAAAACAGTTTTGTTGTTGTTGTTGTTTTGCAAGATGGGGTACTCTTTAATTACTTGGAAGCAGTTTATTTGGGGAATGGCAGTTATTTGTTTTATTTTCTTGTGTTTAATTAGATCATACTATCACATACCCAATAATGTTGCAGAATGTTTATTACTGCATGTAATTTGAGCTCATATATATATATATATATATATATACACACACACACACACACAGCAGTTTAGCTACTAATGAAAATGTGAGGTATATCCACCCAGTATAAAAGAGGATAATGCTTTTTTACCTAAGTGATTTCATCTACACAAGGTGACTAAAATCAAGCAGTAGAGTCTTAGCACTTTTACATATTTCCTTTGTGATTTACACTGTCTTAACACAACAGCTTTTTTTTTTTAACTTAGTGAATTCAAATTTAAGCATTTGAAAGCCAACATGTCTAAAATTAACTCATCTTTTCCCAAAACTTTCCTATTTTTGTGAACAAAGCACAGAGAATATTGCTCTCCACAAGGTTTACAAGGATTAAGCTGTAATCCACTGCAGTTATTGACTGATGGTCACTCTTAGAAAAATTAAGACAAGAGGCCCCCTGAGATTTGGATAAGCAGCCCCCTTAGACAGATAAACGTCTCAGGAAGAACTATAATGACCCCAGATTCTTACATCTTCCCATACATAGTAAAGCACTAAAATCATTTACTTGAGATGTCTGTTCTTTGTGACCAGCAGTAATCATTTATAAAGATGTATGCTTGACTACATGTATTCCTCAGCCACAAATCATATATAAATTGGTTACTTCTCTTTTTCTCCTGCAATGTGGGGAACCTGGGTTTAATCCCTGAGTTGGGAAGATCCCCTGGAGAAGAGAAAGGCTACCCACTCTAGTATTCCTGGATAATTTCTTGTACTGTACAGTCCACGGAGTTGCAAAGAGTCAGACATGACTAAACGACTTTCACTTTCACTATATATTCAGAGCAGTTTCCTCTGAGCTGACTAAGTTGTTGTCTCCAGGCTATAGTCCTCAGTAAGATTCTGAATATACCTTAAACCCACAACTCATGTTGAGTGGCTTTCTTTAATTTGGCACTATTAAATTTATAAATTTCTTTCTATCTACCACAACACACTAGGATAATTACTATTATGTTTTGTTTAGATTCTTCAAATAGCTTTCTTTCTGATTCTTCTGCTTCCAAGTCTTATACTTTCTCATCTTTGATCTGCATAATGTTCAGAATAATGGTTTTAAAGTATAATTTTAATATATTACCTTACTTAAAAAACAAACTATGCAGAAATATGTTTTACTTTGTTAAAAAAATTTCTGAGAAGGTATTTTGAATTATCACTATAATTTCTTATGTTTAATTTATATATTTATTTACTATATTCATATATGTGAATTCCATGTAAACACTGATTGAAATTGAACAAATCATCTTCATTGACAAGGAGAAAAATAAATAATATCAACAAATATACTCAATACGAAACATTTTGCTAGAATCACTTACAAGTACTTAGCTGGAATTGAGTAGTTAAGTCCTATTTGAATGAGTGTTCATTTTGAATACACTGTTCCATAGACCATTTATCATTTGCCATATGTTATGTAATTATACATATGTTGGTTTATGCTGTGAATATGCTGCAAATTAACAACATTTCTTGTTTCTGGAAAGAAAACAATAGATTAATTTGCCAAATGTCAAGTTCAGTTCATGTCAAGGTGTTTTTTGTGTCATGATCCATCATGAAAAGTTAAACAGATATGTTCTACTAAACAGATCAATTTTGGGGCAGCAGCTGTGGCTCACAATTTTTTCATTTGGTAGATTCATTCCACCTGACTTCAGAGAAATTGCTAAGATGATGTTTTCATGGTATGAGTATGCTTTTGTTTCCTTTGCCCAATTCAATTGGAGTTGGAAAAGGAAAAGGATATTTTGTTGTATTATGTATCATCAGTTGAAAATAGAAACTACAGTTGTTTTATTCATATACCAATAATTAGAAAATAAATATATATTAAAATGTCATACATCTCTAGTTTATTTTAACATGGAATATTTATAAATGTCATTAATTGCTCTGAATGAAATATGACTTTGTAAGATTTTGTAAGCCTACAATGAAGAAGAGTATCAGCAGTGTATATTGCATCTCATGGTATTATAAACTACAGTTAAATTAAATTAATTAAAATTGATTTGGGAGGGAACAATTTGTCATACTCTGTAGTCAAGAGGCATTTTAAGTGGCTTACTTCTGACTCTCTGTTGAAATTTCATTATTTTACACTTTCTCTCCATAGCTTTGTGGTATAAAATTACTTCTCATAAAAAAGGTATCTTGAACACATTCTTTTTTACCAAAAGGGTATCTCTAAATAACAAGTTTATGTCTTTTGAAAATATATAGACTTAAACACTCTGATTTATTTCTGAATTCCTTTCTTACATATTTACATAACTTTTAGAAGCGTAGTACATCATCAATGCTTTCAGCAACTTAGTTGTCTTTCATGTGAGATACTGTGTAACAGCCTGAGGGAAAAAATGTAAAATGGTTTCTGTGTCTGCATGCATGCCAGACATTGTACTAGTCATAGTACACAGGTTTACATAAATTATCACCTTTAATATTCATAATAGATTATACTAATATAGTAGGATTATACTACTCCTATAATGCATATAAAAATACAGATCATAAAATATTAAATATTTGACCTAGTTACATATTCAGTAAGTAGTAGTTGGAAGTCAGTGCAAGTCTGTCTAGTCAATAACCTGTGTTCTTAATCTCTGTGAGGAAACTGACCTAACAGCATTCGCTTCATTGTTTCTACTTGACGAGAGTGAAGAATATGAAATCTTCACTTCCTGAAGAATCTGGGTCTTCTAACACCCAAGACAACATGAACTTATCTTTGTTCCACATGGAGACAATTGTCAATCCTTTTGTTACCTACTGTTGAATCATTTAATTGATGTATGAACTTCAGACAGATCTAAAATCACATTTGTAATTATCTATAGTTCTTTATTTGAAAGTTTTAATATGGAAACTTTACTCAAATTTTATAGAAAAGTTAAAGTACTATTATTATGATATGAATTGGTGTAAATTTGAAGAATATTCACACAAAATCCTTTATTCCAAATTATAAAAGAAAAAATAACAGATAATGAATAATTTTACATGAAATTAGCATATATTTTAAGGTTCCAGTGATCCAGATAGTCTCTTGGGAGTTCACCCCACTATTTAGTGCTCCAAAGACAACATAGAATTTCCCCCAATCATATATAATTACAAATATATCTGAAGCTTGTACTTTAATACTTACAAAAATATTTCCCAAATATGTCTGTTGTTTTGACTTGAATGTTTAAATACATAAAATGTGCTAACCGCTTACCACTTAAATGCAAATATGACGGTGGTATAGGACACTTTATGCTAATTCTTGTAAGAGACTTGAGAAGCTATTCAATGAACTTATGAAAATCAAAGACTCCAGAGGCATAAAGATTTATAATGATTATTTTTCTAGAAAAAAAATAAAAGGCACAAAGAGGAGGCATACATGTTATGCCAAAAGAAAACATATGAGTTTATTTTTCTTTCTTCTTACAAAGCCAGTCAATCTATCTCTTTGAATATTTCAAATTCTTAGTAACACAGTTGAAGATAAATCACCTTCAGTGCTCTGCATGGGTTCCAAAAGCTGTCTATTGGACAATACATGAATGCTTAGAAGCAGGGCAGCAAAGGTCCAAAATCAGAACATTCTCTGCATATTCAAACACAGATAAGTAAAAAATTAAAAGGCAGAGAGTTTGGGAGGTGGAAAAAAATTATCAAGTTAATAATGACTAATGTTTATAAGGAGATCAGTCCTGGGTGTTCTTTGGAAGGACTGATGCTAAAGCTGAAGCTCCAATGCTTTGGCCACCTCATGCGAAGTGTTGACTCATTGGAAAAGACTCTAATGCTAGGAGGGATTGAGGGCAGGAGGAGAAGGGGACGACAGAGGATGAGATGGTTGGATGGCATTACCAACTCAATGGACATGAGTTTGAGTGAACTCCAGGAGTTGGTGAAGTACAGGGAGGCCTGGTGTGCTGCAATTCATGGGTTCACCAAAGAGTCAGACACGACTGAGAGACTGAACTAAACTGAACTGAGCTGAATGTCTATAATTTTTGCTTTCTGTTAGAAAAACTTCTAAATTGTTTAAATTGTATTAATATAAAATTGTATTAAAATTATGGTTTCTTGATTATCCAATTTCTACATGGGTTAGCTTAAACAGATAATTCTGGGCTATCAAAAGTAAATAAGAAAAATGTGAAACAACTCTTCTGTTCCTTCTGTTCAAATGAAAGGTTGAACTATGATGCAGACACTATCTGTCTCATGGAGAGTTCCACACTCAAAATGACTTTTCAGAATTGTCCACCTTAGGTCAAGGAATCTGAGCCTTGTTACTGTACATGGGCACATGGACGTGTCATTGTATGCATGCTGCACCCTAGGCAGAAAGAAATTTCCTTGGCTAGGTGGATTTTTTTCATCCGAAAACAATTATCAGAGTAGGTTTTAGGTTATAGCACCATGCCAACAACACTTATCTGCACAGGGAAGAGTAAGTCTCTCAAAACTAAAAGGGGATCTGGGTTGGGCCCTGTAGTATCCGTTAACTGCTCCCCTTCTCCCACACACAATGTTCAAGTCTGTTTTCTTGAGTTTTAGGAACTGGTTGGACTAGGATACTAGTTGGACTCTTTCTGGGGAAACTTCAAAGAGTACGATATATAGGAGAAGCTATCCTCATTCTGCAGCTGTTCTCAAAATACCAACTTTTACTTACCACCTCTCTGCTTCATTGGAGAGTCCTCTAATCTTGGCTAGCACTTTTATGAGTTTGTGTTAGTTACATAGGGCTGCCTGGTAGGCTGCAGTCCATGAGGTCGCTAAGAGTCAGGAATGACTGAGCGACTTCACTTTCACTTTCCACTTCCATGTATTGGAGAAGGAAATGGCAACCCACTCCAGTGTTCTTGCCTGAAGAATCCCAGGGACAGAGGAGCCTAGTGGGCTGCTGTCTATGGGGTCGCACAGAGTCAGACATGACTGAAGCGACTTAGCAGCAGCAGCAGTAGCAAATTACCACTAACCTGGTGACTTAAAATAACAGGAAGTTTTTCCTTCACTTTTGTAGAGACTGCATATGGTAGATTGCTGGTGGGCCCAAATAACCTTACAAATTGTTGCTTTTCTTTTTTTTTTTTTTTTTTTTTTTTTAGTTTTTTATTTTTTAAATTTTAAAATCTTTAATTCTTACATGCATTCCCCAACATGAACCCCCCTCCCACCTCCCTCCCCATAACATCTTTCTGGGTCATCCCCATGCACCAGCCCCAAGCATGCTGCATCCTGCGTCAGACATAGACTGGCGATTCAATTCACATGATAGTATACATGTTAGAATGTCATTCTCCCAAATCATCCCACCCTCTCCCTCTCCCTCTGAGTCTAAAAGTCCATTATACACATCTGTGTCTCTTTCCCTGTCTTGCATACAGGGTCGTCATTGCCATCCTCCTAAATTCCATATATATGTGGCAAACTCTCAGGCATAAATCACAGCAGGATCCTCTATGATCCACCTCCCAGAATTCTGGAAATAAAAGCAAAAATAAACAAATGGGATCTAATTAAAATTAAAAGCTTCTGCACAACAAAGGAAAATATAAGCAAGGTGAAAAGACAGCCTTCTGAATGGGAGAAAATAATAGCAAATGAAGCAACTGACAAACAACTAATCTCAAAAATATACAAGCAACTTATGCAGCTCAATTCCAGAAAAATAAATGACCCAATCAAAAAATGGGCCAAAGAACTAAATAGACATTTTTCCAAAGAATACATACGGATGGCTAACAAACACATGAAAAGATGCTCAACTTCACTCATTATTAGAGAAATGCAAATCAAAACCACAATGAGGTACCACTTCACACCAGTCAGAATGGCTGCGATCCAAAAATCTGCAAGCAATAATTGCTGGAGAGGGTGTGGAGAAAAGGGAACCCTCCTACACTGTTGGTGGGAATGCAAACTAGTACAGCCACTATGGAGAACAGTGTGGAGATTCCTTAACAAATTGCAAATAGAACTACCTTATGACCCAGCAATCCCACTGCTGGGCATACACACCGAGGAAACCAGAATTGAAAGAGACACATGTACCCCAATGTTCATCGCAGCACTGTTTATAATAGCCAGGACATGGAAACAACCTAGATGTCCATCAGCAGATGAATGGATAAGAAAGCTGTGGCACATATACACAATGGAGTATTACTCAGCCGTTAAAAAGAATTCATTTGAATCAGTTCTGATGAGATGGATGAAACTGGAGCCGATTATACAGAGTGAAGTAAGCCAGAAAGAAAAACACCAATACAGTGTACTAACACAATTTGTTGCTTTTCAACACTCATTCTTTTGATATGTAGTCTGGCTGCCTGGTCACTTTATTTTCCATTGTTAGGTGCTCTACCTTAACCTGTAAGAAGTTGCATACCAGGTGGTATTAATCAAATAGTGTTTCAATTTTTGGCATAAAGAATTTGAACTTGTCCCAAAACCTAAATGAGGAATGGATATGTGTATATGTGGTATGTGTGTGTGTGTGTGTAAGCACACTGTTGAATCGTCATTTGGGAAGTTTTTAAATCTGTTTATGAAAGGCACACATTGAAGAAACTGAAACAGTAAAGCTTTAAGTGCTGTGTTGATCAATGTTCCAAAAATCTCCTGAGACTTTCCGATTCACTAGGATATATGGAAACTAGCAAGTTGTGGAGTCAATGAATATTAACAGTAGAAATTTCAGTAGATACTGTCTAAGGGTTCCCTGATTAATATGTATATCTTACTTCAAGCATATTGAAAAACAGAAATCTGTGTGAATTCATTTTATAATAGAGAAAATTTTCCTTAAAACTCTATCATTTTGTCAATATAATGAAGTTTGGTAACTATCTCTAAAATGGAATTGATTTCTACAGGTTATAACTTTCTTTTTTAATAATCATGAATCTACCTTTTCTTGAAATTACAGTGTGTTCCCCTCCATCTTTTAAACATAAAACAAAACAAAACAAATGCATCATCTTTGAGTTGCAGTGAAAAAAAGCAAATTGCAGGACAATATATATAATGTCTAATATTACTGGTGCTTTTTTAAAAAAATTAAAAAAAATCTTTATAAATATTTCATTTGTATAGGCAGAAGCAATAGCTAGAATGATATAAAAAAAGAAGTGCTATTTTTTAAATTAATTTATATTAATCGGAGAATAATTACTTTCCAATATTATGATGGTTTTGCAATATATTGGCATGAATCAGCCACAGGTACACATGTGTCCCCCCATCCTGAACCTCTCTCTGACCTCTGTTCTCACACCATAGCTTGGAGTTGTCCCAAGCAGTGGCTTTGAGTGCCCTGTTTAATGCATCGAACATTAAAGTGTTACATTTTTTTCTTAATTCCAGCTAACTTTTTATCTACATTTTGAGTAAAGTTGACAAATAATAAAGTTTATAGTAGTAGTAGTAAGAAAAATTAACTGTAAGGAGAAACAAATTATAACCACAAGACACTAGGAGAAGATACAAGCAGTAAATGAATAAATGGAGAGTATGTGTTGTATATTTTCGTTTATATAAAATTCTGGAAAATGCAGGCTAATATATAGCAAAGAAAGAGTCAACAGCAGATGAGTGATGGTTTGAAATGGGAAGGGAGCAGTAAAAAGTTAAGAGGAAAAGAAAATTTGGAAGGATGATGGACAAGTTTCTTGCATTTATTAATGTTCTCATATTTGCATGTACATCTATATCTATATATTAGTATTCAATATGTGCAGCTTATTTTTAGACAATTTCCCACAATACTGATGATAAAAATTATTTTTTTACCATAACATAAGAATCTTTTAGGATATTCTAAGGGACATTTTTCATTTTTATATTATATAGTAACCATAATCAAATGAGAATCAGAATGCCAAGAATAAAGCTATTTGCTTTCTTCATCCCAGATGTTTCATTTCACTTCAGTTCAGTCATTCAGTCATGTCCAACTCTTTGTGACCCCATGAATCACAGCACGCCAGGCCTCCCTGTCCATCACCAACTCCCAGAGTTCACTCAGAGTCACATCCATCGAGTCAATGATGCCATCCAGCCATCTCATCCTCTGTCATCCCCTTCTCCTCCTGCCCCCAATCCCTTCCAGCATCAAAGTCTTTTTACAGTGAGTCAACACTTCGCATGTGGTGGCCAAATTACTGGAGTTTCAGCTTTAGCATCATTCCTTCCAAAGAAATCCCAGGGCTTATCTCCTTCAGAATGGACTGGTTGGATCTCCTTGCAGTCCAAGGGACTCTCAAGAGTCTTCTCCAACACCACAGTTCAAAAGCATCAATTCTTCGGCACTCAGCCTTCTTCACAGACCAACTTTCACATTCATACTTGGCTACTGGAAAAACCATAGCCTTGACTAGACGGACCTTAGTTGGCAAAATAATGACTCTGCTTTTGAATATGCTCTCTAGGTTGATCAAAACTTTTCTTCCAAGGAGTAAGCGTCTTTTAATTTCATGGCCCCAGTCACCATCTGCAGTGATTTTGGAGCCCAAAAAGATAAAGTCTGACACTGTTTCCACTGTTTCTCCATCTATTTCCCATGAAGTGATGGGACCAAATGCCATGATCTTCGTTTTCTGAATGTTGAATTTAAGCCAACATTTTCACTCTCCTCTTTCACTTTCATCAAGAGGCTCTTTAGTTCCTCTTCACTTTCTGCCATAAGGGTGGTGTCACTGCATATCTGAGGTTATTGATATTTCTCCTGGCAATCTTGATTCCAGCTTGTGTTTCTTCCAGTCCAGCGTTTCTCATGATGTACTCTGCATATAAGTTAAATAAGCAGGGTGACAATAGATATCCTTGACGTACTCCTTTTCCTATTTTGACCCAGTCTGTTGTTCCATGCCCAGTTCTAACTGTTGATTCCTGACCTGCATAGAGGATTCTTAAGAGGCAGGTTAGGTGGTCTGGTATTTCCATCTCTTTCAGAATTTTCCACAGTTTATTGTGATCCACACAGTCAAAGGCTTTGGCATAGTCAATAAAGCTGAAATAGACGTTTTTCTGGAATTCTCTTGCTTTTTCCATGATCCAGCAGATGTTGGCAATTAGATCATTCATTCCTCAGCCTTTTCTAAAACCAGCTTGAACATCACGAATTTCACGGTTCATGTATTGCTGAAGCCTAGCTTGGAGAATTTTGAGCATTACTTTACTAGTGTGTGAAATGAGTGCAATTGTGTGGTAGTTTGAGCATTTTTTTGCATTGCCTTTATTTGGGATTGGAATGAAAACTGACCTTTACCAGTCCTGTGGCCACTGCTGAGTTTTCCAAATTCGCTGGCATATTGAGTGCAGCACTTTCAGGGCATCATCTTTCAGGATTTGAAATAGCTCAGCTGGAATGCCATCACCTCCACTAGTTTTGTTTGTAGTGATGTTTTCTAAGTCCCACTTGACTTCACATTCCAGGATGTTTGGCTGTAGATGAGTTATCACACCATCATGAATATCTGGGTCGTGAAGGTCTTTTTTGTACAGTTCTGTGTATTCTTGCCACCTCTTCTTTATATCTTCTGCTTCTGTTAGTTCCACACTATTTCTATCCTTTATCGAGCCCATCTTTGCATGAAATGTTCCCTTAGTATCTCTAATTTTCTTGAAGAGATCACTAGATTTTTCCCATTCTGTTGTTTTCCTCTATTTCTTTGCATTGATCACTGAAGAAGGCTTTCTTATCTCTTCTTGTTCTTCTTTGGAACTCAGCATTCAGATGCTTATATCTTTCCTTTTCTCCTTTGCGTTTCACCTCTCTTCTTTTCACGGCTATTTGTAAGGCCTCCCCAGACAGCCATTTTGCTTTTTTGCATTTCTTTTCCATGGGGATGGTCTTGATCCCTGTCTCCTGTACAATGTCACGAACCTCATTCCATAGTTCATCAGGCACTCTATCTATCAGATCTAGGCCATTAAATCTATTTCTCACTTCCACTGTGTAATCATAAGGGATTTGATTTAGGTCATTGCTGACTGGTCTAGCGGTTTTCCCTGCTTTCTTCAATTTAAGCCTGAATTTAGTAATAAGGTGTTCATGATCTGAGCCACAGTCAGCTCCGGGTCTTGTTTTTGTTGACTGTATAGAGCTTCTCCATCTTTGGCTGCAAAGAATATAATCAATCTGATTTCGGTGTTGACTATCTGGTGATGTTCATGTGTAGAGTCTTCTCTTGTGTTGTTGGAAGAGGGTGTTTGCTATGACCAGTGCATTTTCTCGGCAAAACTCTATCAGTCTTTGCCCTGATCAATAGCCTCTTGATGAAAGTGAAAGAGGAGAGTGAAAAAGTTGGCTTAAATCTCAACATTCAGAAAACGAAGATCATGGGATTTGGTTCCATCACTTCATGGGAAATAGATGGAGAAACAGTGGAAACAGTGTCAGACTTTATCTTTTTGGGCTCCAAAATAACTGCAGATGGTGACTGCGGCCATGAAATTAAAAGACACTTACTCCTTGGAAGAAAAGTTTTGACCAACCTAGAGAGCATATTCAAAAGCAGAGTCATTATTTTGCCGACTAATGTCCGTCTAGTCAAGGCTCTCGTTTTTCCTGTGGTCATGTATGGATGTGAGAGTTGGACTGTGAAGAAGGTTGAGTGCCGAAGAATTGATGCTTTTGAACTGTGGTGTTGGAGAAGACTCTTGAGAGTCCCTTGGACTGCAAGGAGATCCAACCAGTCCATTCTGAAGGAGATCAACCCTGGAATTTCTTTGGAAGTAATGATGCTAAAGCTGAAACTCCAGTAATTTGGCCACCTCATGTGAAGTGTTGACTTATTGGAAAAGACTCTGATGCTGGGAAGGATTGGGGGCAGGAGGAGAAGGGGACGACAGAGGATGAGATGGCTTAATGGCATCACGGACTCGATGGACGTGAGTCTGGGTGAACTCTGGGAGTTAACAGGGAGGCCTGGCATGCTGCGATTCATGGGGTCACAAAGAGTCGGACACGACTGAGCGACTGAACTGAACTGAACTGAACCATAAATCAAGTGAGAATGTCAAGCATAATGCTATCTTGCTATTAAAGTTGAAGGAAAAATACTGGGGAGATAAGTTTGCCTTTATCCCACATGCTTAATGAAGTAATGGGACTATATTACTACAGTAATAAGTGCACTAGATAGTTCTTACATATTTCCCTGTTTAGCCTTTGTACATAACTTGTAAATATATGCATACCTACTGTTTGAAAAGTGAAAGTGTTACTGCCTAGTGGCTCGGGCAGTAAAGAATTTGCCCGCAATTCAGAAAACTCAGGTTCGATTCACCTGGGTTGGAAAGATCTCCTGGAGAAGGAAATGCCTATTCACTCTAATATTCTTGCCTGGAAAATTCCATAGACAGAGAAGCCTGGTGAGGTACAGGACATGGAATTGCATAGAGTCACACACAATTGAGGGTTTCGTTCATCACTATTAGACCAATGTCCAGCTCAGTAAAAGAAAACATATTTTGGTATTATTTTGGGCTATTTGAGGAAGATCTCACTTAGAACCCTATAATTTTGTAAGTTACCAAAAGGGTTGATTTGGCGATTGTGTGTTCACATATGGCTGACCTTTCATATCAGTGTGGTGTCTTTTTTATTACAAAGAAACCTTATTTTGACTTGTCTGATTTTATTTCCTTCCATAATATTTCCATTCTAAACTCTTAATTACATCTTAACCATCTGATTATCTTCCTTCTGATTTATATTTCATATAATCTTTAGCAATAAGTTGTAAATAAAAATACAAAGCAAAATAATTAAAGTTCTAACATGAACATAGTAGCTTTTATACATACAATATTACTTCTGTGCTCGTATGACATATTCTAGTTTACAATTTTGTGATAAATACCATTTCATCTCTTTATTTACATGTATATGAGTTCAATGAATAATTTATTTTCTTCACCATTTTCACATAAATTCCACAGAAAAACTCTTATTAGAGGCCATAACATTTTCTTTTATTTCTACATATCATTCACAAATACTTTTTTTAAAAAAAGTAGAACATATAATCAAGAAGGAAACTTGTTACCTGCTTTCCTATAACTTGCTCTCACTTCATATCTCACCTTCCTTTTGTGTTATGCTTAAAATAGCATAACTGAATCCCTCCTGCAGTTGTGAACTCCATCCATATTGAAAAGTTAATGAAAAACTGCATCTATGTTCAGTGTTCATATTTTGTGTGAATGTTTCCTTATATTTTATTTATAAAAATTAATTTTAATGCAAATACTCACCATTTGTAAATTAAACATACCATGTTTACCTGAAAATATGTATATATAGAGATGGTGGTTATGAATATTCTTCACTGGTCATTTATCCCAAGATTCATTTCAGTTCAGTTGTTCAGTCGTGTCCGACTCTTTGTGACACCATGAAGCACAGCACGCCAGGCCTTCCTGTCCATCACCAACTCCTGGAGTCCACCCAAACCCATGTTCATTGAGTCTGTGATGCCATCCAACCATCTCATCCTCTGTCGTCCCCTTCTCCTTCTGCCCTCAATCTTTACCAGCATCAGGGTCTTTTCAAGTGAGTCAGCTCTTTGCATCAAGTGGCCAAAACATTGGAGTTTTTGCTTCAACATCAGTTCTTCCAATGAACACAGAGTACTTATCTCCTTTAGGATGGACTGGTTGGATCTCCTTGCAGTCCAAGGGACTCTCAGGAGTCTTCTCCAACACCACAGTTCAAAAGCATCAATTCATCTGCACTCAGTTTTCTTTATAGTCCGACTCTCACATCCATACATGACCACTGGAAAAAAACAGCCTTGACTAAATGGACCTTTGTTGACAAAGTAATGTCTCTGCTTTTCAATATGCTGTCTAGGTTGGTCATAAGTTTCCTTCAAAGGAGCAAGTGTCTTTTAATTTCATGGCTGCAATCACCATCTTTAGTGATTTGGAGCCCAGAAAAATAAAGTCAGCCACTGTTTCCACCATTTCTCATCTATTTGCCATGAAGTAATAGGACCAGATGCCATGATCTTAGTTTTCTGAATGCTGAGCTTTGAGCCAACAGTTTCACTCTCCTCTCTCACTTTCATCAAGAGGCTCTTTAGTTCTTCTTCACTTCACTGCCATAAAGATGGTGTTATCTGCTTATCTGAGGTTGCTGATATTTCCCCCGGCAATCTTGAAGGAAGCTTGTGCTTCCACCAGCACAGCGTATCTCATGATGTACTCTGCATATAAGTTGAATAAGCAGGGTGACAATATACAGCCTTGACGTACTCCTTTTCCTATTTGGAACCATTCTGCTCTTCCATTCCAGTTCTAACTGTTGATTCCTGACCTGCTTACAGGTTTCTCAAGAGGCGGGTCAGGTGGTCTGGTATTCCCATCTCTTTCAGAATTTTCCACAGTTTATTGTCATCCACACAGTCAAAGGCTTTGGCATAGTCAAGAAAGCAGAAATAGATATTTTTCTGGAACTCTCTTGCTTTTTTGATGATCCAGCAGATGTTAGCAATTTGATCTCTGGTTCCTCTGCCTTTTCTAAAACGAGCTTGAACATCTTGAAGTTCATGGTTCACGTATTGCTGAAGCCTGACTTGGAGAATTTTAAGCATTCCTAGATTAGCTGTTTGCAATGGACTATGGGTCACAATCAGTGAAAGCTATTCATATTCCCACATTAAAGAAAGCCCTATATGAATTCATGTTTGGCTCTCCTACCAGGAAATAAATATCAGTAATTAAAAAAAAATAATTGAAGAATAATTGCTTACAATGTTGTTTTGGTTTCTGCCATACCACAAAAATCAGCATATACATATATTTTGGTGGTTTAGTCGCTAAGTCATGTCCAACTCATTGCAACCCCATGAACTACAGCCTGCCAGGTTCCTCTGTCCATGGGATTCTCCAGGCAAGAATACTGGAGTGCATTGCCATTTCCTTCTCCAGGGGATCTTGCCAACCCAGGAATTGAACCCAGGTCTCCTGAATCACAGGCAGATTCTTTACCAATTTAGCTATGAGGGAAGCTCCTACATCAGCCTATATATAGATATCTACCTTCTTGAGCCTCCCTCCCTCCCGCTTACCCCATCCTACCACTGCCGGGGGCCAGCCCCAGTGGATCCAGGGAATTCAAAGGTGGGGACAGAGTCAGAGTCTTTGGAAAAATACATATTTAATCACAGATATAGAGAGATTAGAAATGGATAGTGTAGTAGGAAGATTAGTGGAGAAAAAGAGGCTGAATAACTTGGATTACATGGAATAGCATCCATGCTCCAGATGGGAATTCAGCCAGAAAAACGGGAGCAAGAAAGAAGCAACATGGGGGAATCAGACTTTCCGGAAACTGATCCATTTTCTTTATTTTTGGGTTTGCTTATATACCTTTTGTTACACATAGGGATGAATACAGAGTCACGGGGGGGTCAGCAGTCCTGACTTTATCAAAATCAGGTGCTTCACATAAAAAGGTCTTAGGGATTTTATGATCCTTTCTTTCTGATAACCACAAAATTTATTTTTTCCAAGGGTGTTTTTTCTTAAACCAGGCACCACCCTCCAAATAAAGTTACATTCCTATAGGGTGAGGGTGTAGTGAGTTACAATCAAGAAAGGAATTTATTTAACCCAAGGTTAACATGATTAGTCTTAAAGGTTGACACTTATTTCTCCTATATGTTAGTTATATTCATTATAAAGGTAGGGAACATGGAGATTTAGCAGCAAACATCAGCCCAACAAATGAAAATCCTTTCACCAATGCTCCCCTTAAGATCTATTTAGTCTTAAGACATGATAAAGTTACATTTTTACATAGCAAGGACACAGTGATTTATAACAAAGTACAGTGATCTATTACAAAAGAGAAACTCAAAAAGTCTAGTATTGCTAACATCAAAAACTACTATATTTCCTTTGCTATATTCCAAATACATTGATTTATATATTCCTAGGTGCCTAAGTATATGGAGGCCTGGTGGCAATCATTGACTCAACAAGAAGAAAAAGCCCTATACTAATTAAGACTCTCAAAATACTCCAAAACTCTCTGTGCTGTTTATGGTTAAGAGGTAGTAAACAATCATGTGGCAGGAGTATGGATAATCCTGTCACACAACCTAGTCTGTCAGCAGAGAGGTTTGACCTGAGACATCTTGTCCCACCCAGAGCAGGGAATTAGCAGCAATTATTGACACAACAAATGAAAAACCCTTCAACAATATAATTCCTAACCAACCCACTATACTAATAATTTCTAACTCCCCAGAAGAATTTGCCTTTAGTAAGTATAAAACATCTCGTGTCTGTCAGATTGGGAGGCTGTAAACAATCACATGTGGCTAGACGAACCTATACAGGTGGGCTAGATAACCTTCAGAGGAGTCGGTAAGCTGAAGCACTCTTGTCACGCCCAGGAATTTTTATTGCCTTGGAGCTGCACGTTTACTCCTTCTCTGAGAGAAACGGTTATGGGGGAGAGCCCCCCATAAAGTCAGAGGTGTAGGTGAGAGCATAAAACAGACTCTGGTTTTGGGGTTAGATGCTCGGGAACAGGGGGTTTCCTGAGGCTTGATCAGACCTTTTTGTGTGCCAAGCCTCCTTCCTCATGACCTTTGCCATTGGCAGAGTTCCTCACGCTGACCCCCGGCATACCCCTATAGGTTATTACACAGTGCTGGACAGGACTCCCTGTTTTATATCTCAGCTTCCCATTGGCTATCAGTTTTACACATGTTGATTTTATGTATACGTATACCTATGTCACATATATGACATATATGTCAGAGCTACTCTCTCAATTCGTCCTACAATTTCCTTCCCCTACTATGTCCACAAGACCATTCTCTACATCTGCATCTCTATTTTTGCTTTGCAAATGGGTTAATCAGTACTATTTTTCTTTTTTTTTTTTTTTTTCTGTTTGGTTACTGTTTATTTTTTTTTTCTGCTTTTGTTTTTGTTTTTTTTTTATTTTTAGTTTTTTATTTTTTACATTTTAAAATCTTTAATTCTTACATGCATTCCCAAACATGAACCCCCCTCCCACCTCCCTCCCCAAAACATCTTTCTGGGTCATCCCCATGCACCAGCCCCAAGCATGCTGCATCCTGCGTCAGACATAGACTGGCGATTCAATTCACATGATAGTATACATGTTAGAATGTCATTCTCCCAAATCATCCCACCCTCTCCCTCTCCCTCTGAGTCCAAAAGTCCGTTATACACATCTGTGTCTCTTTCCCTGTCTTGCATACAGGGTCGTCATTGCCATCTTCCTAAATTCCATATATATGTGTTAGTATACTGTATTGGTGTTTTTCTTTCTGGCTTACTTCACTCTGTATAATCGGCTCCAGTTTCATCCATCTCATCAGAACTGATTCAAATGAATTCTTTTTAACCGCTGAGTAATACTCCATTGTGTATATGTACCACAGCTTTCTTATCCATTCATCTGCTGATGGACATCTAGGTTGTTTCCATGTCCTGGCTATTATAAACAGTGCTGCGATGAACATTGGGGTACATGTGTCTCTTTCAATTCTGGTTTCCTCGGTGTGTATGCCCAGCAGTGGGATTGCTGGGTCATAAGGTAGTTCTATTTGCAATTTTTTAAGGAATCTCCACACCGTTCTCCATAGTGGCTGTACTAGTTTGCATTCCCACCAACAGTGTAGGAGGGTTCCCTTTTCTCCACACCCTCTCCAGCAATTATTGCTTGCAGATTTTTGGATCGCAGCCATTCTGACTGGTGTGAAGTGGTACCTCATTGTGGTTTTGATTTGCATTTCTCTAATAATGAGTGATGTTGAGCATCTTTTCATGTGTTTGTTAGCCATCCGTGTGTCTTCTTTGGAGAAATGTCTATTTAGTTCTTTGGCCCATTTTTTGATAGGGTCGTTTATTTTTATGGAGTTGAGCTGCAGAAGTTGCTTGTATATTTTTGAGATTAGTTGTTTGTCAGTTGCTTCATTAGCTATTATTTTCTCCCATTCAGAAGGCTGTCTTTTCACCTTGCTTATATTTTCCTTTGTTGTGCAGAAGCTTTTAATTTTAATTAGATCCCATTTGTTTATTTTTGCTTTTATTTCCAGCATTCTGGGAGGTGGATCATAGAGGATCCTGCTGTGATTTATGTCTGAGAGTGTTTTGCCTATGTTCTCCTCTAGGAGTTTTATAGTTTCTGATCTTACATTTAGATCCTCTACATGGAAAACCCTAAAGACTCCACCAGAAAATTACTAGAGCTCATCAATGAATATAGTAAAGTTGCAGGATATAAAATCAACACACAGAACTCCCTTGCATTCCTATATACGAATAATGAGAAAGTAGAAAAAGAAATTAAGGAAACAATTCCATTCACCATTGCAACAAAAAGAATAAAATACTTAGGAATATATCTACCTAAAGAAACTAAAGACCTATATATAGAAAACTATAAAACACTGATGAAAGAAATCAAAGAGGACACTAATAGATGGAGAAATATACCATGTTCATGGATTGGAAGAATCAATATAGTGAAAATGAGTATACTACCCAAAGCAATTTACAAATTCAATGCAATCCCTATCACGCTACTAGCCACATTTTTCACAGAACTAGAACAAATAATTTCAAGATTTGTATGGAAATACAAAAAACCTCGAATAGCCAAAGCAATCTTGAGAAAGAAGAATGGAACTGGAGGAATCAACTTGCCTGACTTCAGGCTCTACTACAAAGCCACAGTCATCAAGACAGTATGGTACTGGCACAAAGACAGACATATAGATCAATGGAACAAAATAGAAAGCCCAGAGATAAATCCACACACATATGGACACCTTATCTTTGACAAAGGAGGCAAGAATATACAATGGAGTAAAGACAATCTCTTTAACAAGTGGTGCTGGGAAAACTGGTCAACCACTTGTAAAAGAATGAAACTAGATCACTTTCTAACACCGCACACGAAAATAAACTCAAAATGGATTAAAGATCTAAATGTAAGATCAGTACTATTTTTCTATATTCCATATATTTACTCTGTATAACTCTAGATTCATCTACCTCATTTCAACTGACTCAAATGTGTTCCTTTTTATGGCTGAGTAATATTCTATTTTATGTATGTGATAAAACTTCCTTATCTATTCATCTGTTGATGGACATCTAGGTCAACATCCTGGCAATTGTAAATAGTGCTGCAATCAACACTGGGGAATATGTGTCTTTTTGAATTTTGGTTTTCTCAGGGTGTATGCTCAGTAGTGGAACTGCTGGGCCATATGGTAGTTTTATTCCTAGTTTTTTAAGGAATTTGAATACTGTCTTCCATAGTCATTGTTATCAATTTACATTCCCACCAACAGGGCAAGAGGGTTCCCTTTTGTTCACATCCTCTCTGGCATTTATAGTTTGTAGATTTTTTGATAGTAGCCATTTTGACTGGTGGGAGGGGATACCTGACTGCATTTTTCCGTCTAGTCAAGGCTATGGTTTTTCCAATAGTCATGTATGGGTGTGAGAGTTGGACTGTGAAGAAGGATGAGCGCTGAAGAATTGATGCTTCTGAACTGTGGTGTTGGAGAAGACTCTTGAGAGTCCCTTGGACTGCAAGGAGATCCAACCAGTCCATTCTGAAGGAGATCAGCCCTGGGATTTCTTTGGAAGGAATGATGCTAAAGCTGAAACTCCAGTACTTTGTCCACCTCATGCGAAGAGTTGACTCATTGGAGAAGACTTTGATGCTGGGAGAGATTGGGGGCAGGAGGAGAAGGGGACGACAGAGGATGAGATGGCTGGATGGCATCACTGACTCGATGGAAGTGACTCTGAGTGAACTCTGGGAGTTGGTGATGGGCAGGGAGGCCTGGCGTGCTGCGATTCATGGGGTCACAAAGAGTCGGACATGACTGACTGACTGAACTGAACTAATACTCTCAGAACAATATGTTTACTAATACATATAATTGCAAATAATTTAAGATTTATCTTACATTTTTATTTTGTTTAATGATCATGGTACACTATTCAGTTGGAATGTACAACTAAATCACTGAGTTTTGAAATATCTTGGAATGCTCCTTCTCTGTAGAATATACCATTTTCTGGGTGCATATTTTCATTTGTTTTTATTTATATAAAGTTAAATATATTTATGTATATTTTATTCATTCATCTTCTAAAACTATAAGCAATATGACTATAAACTATAACTAAACACAGATATAAACTACACGACTGATGTCAGACACAAATGAGTGACTGACACTTCCTACCACTAGCGCCACCTAGGAAGCCCCTATATGCACATTGTTTTTCAGTCACCAAGTCGTGTCTGACTCTTTATGAGCCCATGGACTGTAGCCTTCCAGGCTCCTCTGTCCATGGCATTCTCCAGGTAGAAATACTGGAGTGGGTTGCCATTTCCTTCTCCACTAGAAGCATATATATGACCCTTATTAGATGAGCAGTAAGTAACTTACCATATACAGTTACCTACATCATTTAAGAATGATAGATTCAATATATATGTATACCTGTGGCTGATTCATCTTGGTTTATGACAAAAACTGGCACAATATTGTAATGCAATTACCCTCCAATAAAAACATTAAAAGAATGGTACTTTCAATAGCAATGAATCATGTAATGCATATAATTACATGATTCATTGCTATTGAAAGTGTCATTCTTTTAAATTGTTTTATTGGAGGTAGACCTCACAAAGGTGAATTGGGAATTGTGGAAGATAAATTTGTAACATATTCTCATACTAGATTATGAGGATGAAACATCACCAACAGGATCAGATCAAAATTACTGAGGAACAAATCTTATAAGATTTTCACTACTCAAGGAGGAAATACTGTGCTTTTAATCTTCGCAATAAATGCAAAAAATTAAAACACATCACATAGTATTTAATCCATAATTTTATGATAAACAAACAAATCTAGTTGGTCATTATCAGGTATGTTAATGAAGAAATTGTTTTGAAATCCAGTAAAAAGGTTAAAAAAAAATTTATTTTGCTTTTGAAACTATTGGATAACATACAAGTACATAAAGAGTGGCATTTCAAGTGGTAAATGGAGAAGTGATGTTAGAATTATAATTTGTAATGCACATGAATTAATGAATCAGGGTGCTGGTCTTTAGCAACTGCTATCACGCAACATAAGAAGGTAGACATAATACATCTATTGATGGAAGAATAAACATTTATGAATTAGTCTTACCCAAAAATTAACATAAGGTAAATCAAGCCTCTGTATTCAAGTACAATTTATAAAGATTACAGAAATCGAAGGAATATTCCAAGTAACATCTTGGCATATGGGCAGGAACAAGGGGAGAAGAAAAAAGAGTGAATTCTTAAGATACTCTACAAATGACCCACATTCTTTAGCATAATGGCTTGCAAAGAAAAAATAGATACAGTAAAAACCTGTAGATTCGGGAAATTTAAAACACATATCAAGCAGTCATAAGGTAGATTTATATGGATTAAGATTTGCTAACATTTAAAACAACAATAATCACAAGACACTTCTGAGACAACTGAAACTTTGAACATTACAATATTTCTTGCATCAATCAGTTCAGTTCTGTCACTCAGTTATGTTCAACTCTTTGTGTCCCATAGACTGCAGCACATCAGGCTTCCCTGTGCATCATCAACTCCCGGAGCTTGCTCAAACTTGTGTCCATTGAGTGGGTGATGCCATCCAACCATCTCTGAATTTATTGCATAATTGAAAATATTAAGAAACTTCTGTTTCTTTCAGGGGAATTATAATGACATTGTGGATATATGTCTTAAACTTACTATGGTTTAAAAATAAATACCAAAATATGTACTAATTAGATGGTAAGGCATCTGTAATTTGTTTCAAGATAATATTTTTTAAAAGTTATGGAAGGTGTGAATAAAACAGATTGATATTGAACTAATAAAGTTGAAGCTGAGTATTGATCCATACAGATTTTCATTACATAAATATATAAATATACTAGTCTATTACCATGGATATATACATATCCAATTTTGTATATATGCAAATTTTCCATAATAAGTTATAATTTACCTGTTAACTACATAAATTATACATTATATAAAATACAGAGTGGAAATAAGTTAACATAAAACCTTTCATATTACTGTAGATAAGATGATACAATTTCATTGATAGTGACAAGGATTAAGGTTCAGTTCAGTCACTCAGTCGTGTCTGACTCTTTGCAACCCCATGAATCGCAGCATGCCGGGGCTCCCTGTCCATCACCAACTCCTGGAGTTCACCGAATCTCATGTGCATCGAGTCGGTGATGACATCCAGCCATTGCATCCTCTCTTGTCCCCTTCTCTTCCTGCCCCCAATCCCTCCCAGCATCAGAGTCTTTTCCAATGAGTCAACTCTTCACATGAGGTGGTCAAAGTATTGGAGTTTCAGCTTCAGCATTAGTCCTTCCAATGAACACCCAGGACTGATCTCCTTTAGGATGGCCTGATTGGATCTCCTTGCAGTCCAACGGACTCTCAAGAGTCTTCTCCAACACCATGGTTCAAACACATCAATTGATCAGCACTCAGCTTTCTTCACAGTCCAACTCTCACATCCATACATGACCACTGGAAAAACCATAGCCTTGACTATACATACAACTACACATACATTTGTTGGCAAAGTAATATCTCTGATTTTTAATATGCTCTCTAGGTTGGTCATACTTTCCTTACAAGGAATAAGGGTCTTTTAATTTCGTGGCTGCAATCACTATCTTCAGTGATTTTGGAGCCCAAAGAAATAAAGTCTAACACTGTTTCCAGTGTTTCCCCATCTATTTGTCATGAAGTCATGGGACTGGATGCCATGATCTTCGTTTTCTGGATGTTGAGTTTTAAGCAAGCTTTTTCACTCTCCTCTTTCACTTTCATCAAGAGGCTCTCTAGTTCCTCTTCACTTTCTGCCATAAGGGTGGTGTCATCTGCATATCTGAGGTTATTGATATTTCTCCCGGCAATCTTGATTCCAGCTTGTGTTTCTTCCAGTCCAGCGTTTCTCATGATGTACTCTGCATAGAAGTTAAATAAGCAGGGTGACAATATACAGCCTTGATGTACTCCTTTTCCTATTTGGAACCAGTCTGTTGTTCCATGTCCAGTTGTAACTGTTGGTTCCTGACCTGCATATAGGTTTCTCAAGAGGCAGGTCAGGTGTTCTGGTATTCCCATCACTTTCACAATTTTCTACAGTTTATTGTGATCCACACAATCAAAGGGTTTGGCATAGTGAATAAAGCAGAAATAGATGTTTTTCTGGAGTTCTCTTTCTTTTTCAGTTATCCAGAGAATGTTGGCAATTTGATCTCTGGTTCCTCTGCCTTTTCTAAAACCAGCTTGAACATCTGGAATTTCACAGTTCACGTATTGCTGAAGCCTGTCTTCGAGAATTTTGAGCATGACTTTACTAGCGTGTGAGATGAGTGCAATTTTGTGGTACTTTGAGCATTCCTTGGCATTGCCTTTTTTTGGCACTGGAATGAAAACTGACCTTTTACACTTCTGTGGCCACTGCTGAGTTTTCCAAATTTGCTGGCATACTGAGTGCAGCACTTTCACAGCATCATCTTTCTGGATTTAAAATAGCATCATCTTTCTGGAATTCCATCACCTTTACTAGCTTTGTTTGTAGTGATGCCTTCTAAGGACCACTTGACTTCATATTTCAGGATGTCTGGCTCTAGGTAAGTGATCACACCATCATGATTATCTGGGTCATTAAGGTCTTTTTTGTACAGTTCTTCTGTGTATTCTTGCCACCTCTTCTTAATATCATCTGCTTCTCTTAGGGCCATACCATTTCTGTCCTTTTTTGAGCCCGTCTTTGCATGAAATGTTCTTTTGGTATCTCTAATTTTCTTGAAGATATCTCTAGTCTTTCCCATTCTGTTCTTTTCCTCTATTTCTTTGCATTAATCGCTGAGGAAAGCTTTCTTATCTCTCTTTGCTATTTTCTGGAAGTTTGCTTTCAAATGGGAATATCTTTCCTTTTCTCTTTGATTTTCATTTCTCTTCTTTCTACAACCATTTTTAAGGCCTTCTCAGAAAGCCATTTTTCTTTTTTGCATTTGTTTTCCATGGGGAAGGTCTTGATCCCTGTCTCCTGTACAATGTCATGAATCTCTGTCCATAGTTCATCAGGCAATTTATCTATCAGATCTAGTCCCTTAAATTTATTTCTCACTTCCACTATGTAATCATAAGGGATTAGATTTAGGTCATACCTGAATGGGCTAGTGGTTTTCCTACTGTTTTAATTTTAAGTCTGAATTTGGCAACAAGGAAGTCATGAACTGAGCCACAGTCAGCTCCCAGTCTTGGTTTTGCTGACTGTATAGATTTTTTCCATCTTTGGCTGCAAAGAGTATAATCAATCTGATTTTGATGTTAACCATCTGGTGATGTCCATGTGTAGAGACTTCTCTTGTGTTTTTGGAAGAGGGTGTTTGCTATGACTAGTGCATTCCCTTGGCAAAATTCTATTAACCCTTGCACTGGTTCATTCCTTATTCCAAGGCCAAATTTGCCTGTTACTCCAGGTGTTTCTTGACTTCTTACTTTTGCATTCCAGTCCCCTATAATGAAAAGGACATCTTTTTGGGGTGTTAGTTCTAAAAGATCTTGTAGGTCTTCATAGAACCGTTCAACTTCAGCTTCTTCCACATTACTAGTTGGGGCATAGGCTTGAATCACCGTGAAATGGAATGGTTTTCCTTGGAAATGAACAGAGATCATTCTGTAATTTTTGAGACTGCTTCCAAGTACTGCATTTTTGGACTCTTGTTGACCATGATGGCTTCTCCATTTCTTCTAAGGGATCCCTGCCCACAGCAGTAGATATAATGATCATCTGAGGTAAATTCACCCATTCCAGTCCATTTTAGTTCCCTGATTCCTAGAATGCTGACGTTCACTCTTGCCATCTCCTGTTTGACCACTTCCAATTTGCCTTGATTCATGAACCTAACATTCCAAGTTCCTATGCAATGTTTCTCTCTACAATATCAGACCTTGCTTCTATCACCAGTCACATCCACAACTGGGTTTTGATTTTGCTTTTGTTCCTTCCTTTCATTCCTTCTGGAGTTATTTCTCCACTGATCTCCAGTAGCATATTGGGCACCTACCAACCTAGGGAGTTCCTCTTTCAGTATCCGATCATTTTCCCTTTTCATACTGTTCATGAGGTTCTCAAGGCAAGAATACTGAAGTGGTTTGCCATTCCCTTCTCCAGTGGACCACATAATATCAGACCTCTCCACCATGACCTGTCCATTCTGGGTGGCCCCATCTGGCACGGCTTAGTTTCATAGAGTTAGACAAGGCTGTAGAAACAGTAGAAACAGTGTCAGACTGTTTTTTGGGGAGCTCCAAAATCACTGCAGATGGTGATTGCAGCCATGAAATTAAAAGACACTTACTTCTTGAAAGAAAAGTTATGACCAACCTAGATAGTATAGTCAAAAGCAGAGATATTACTTTGCCGACTAAGGTCCGTCTAGTCAAGACTATGGTTTTTCCTGTGGTCACGTATGGATGTGAGAGCTGGACCCTGAAGAAGGCTGAGCACCGAAGAATTGACCCTTTTGAACTGTGGTGTTGGCTTGAGAGTCCCTTGGACTGCAAGGAGATCCAACCAGTCCATTCTGAAGAAGATCAACCCTGGGATTTCTTTGGAGAGAATGATGCTAAAGCTGAAACTTTAACCACCTCATGCGAAGAGCTGACTCATTGGAAAAGACTCTGATGCTGGGAGGGATTGGGGGCAGGAGGAGAAGGGGATGACTGAGGATGAGATGGCTGGATGGCATCACTGACTCGATGGACGTGACTCTGAGTGAACTCTAGGAGATGGTGATGGACAGGGAGGCCTGGCGTGCTGCGATTCATGGGGTCACAAAGAGTCGGACAAGACTGAGTGACTGAACTGAACTGAGACAAGGCTGTGGTCCATGTGATCAGAATGGCTACTTTTCTGTGATGATGGTTTCAGAGTGTCTCCCCTCTGATGCCCTCTCACAACACCTACCATCTTACTTGGGTTTCTCTTACCTTGGATGTGAGTTATCTCTTCACGGCTGCTCCAGCAAAGTGCAGGTTCTTCTCCTTACCTTGGACGAATTTGGCCCTCCTGACCTTGAATATAGAGTAGCTCCTCTAGGCCCTCCTGCATCCACACAGCCACCGCTCCTTGGACATGGGGTTTCTCCTCTTGGCTGCAGCCCCTGACCTCGCAGCAGCTGTGACGGACCACGCAGAGTGCACAGAGCTACTAGGATTAAGGTAGTGACATGAAAATTAGACTTGAAGGTTAAATATGGAGGGTAGAAAGAAATAATTAACACATGGCAATGAAAATAAAATTTAGGGAAGTGGTTGAAACCAAGATGATTTGGAAGAGTAGTGGCATTGAGGATATGATTAATAAATAACATGTTTTCCCCTCAATCAAAGGCTAAATAATTGAGAAATGAAACAAAGAAGATGGCAAATAGGAGCTAACCTATCTCCTTTAACACAAATCAAGTAAAATCCATGTTAAAGTGTTCTTTGGCTATTAAGTTCACTTCTATACATTCCATTTCTAGAATATACTGGCACATTGTACATGCTTGAATACTAACTGAATGGGTGAAAAACTATAATATTATTATAATAGTAATGAATTGAAGTATGAAAAAGAGCTAAGTTTTAAACTATAGCCTCAGGATCCTAATACTAAAGTTCAGGATTTTATAGACTTACCTATCAAACTAGATGTCACAATGAACCAATTTCATAGTGTGTAGGATCAAAAAGAATGATTTTATATATGTAGCCTGATTCTCAAAGAAGAAAGGAGCTGCTAGACTACATAAAATGAGTTTCTCCTAACAAATATATCAACAGATAATCCATTGCTTCACATCTGGGGAACATGAGTAAAGGAGAAGAGAGAATGGCCAGGAGGTAAATTGTTCAGTGTCTTTCTACATGGATCAGGGTACCACCACAAGCACCTACCTCTACTGTTAAAAAAAAATCTACTGTGGTTTAACATGTGGTCTCTTGTGTGGTGGAGGAATCAATTCTCAGAGGGCATTAAATCTCATGCCAGAAGTTTATGGTTTATTTAGGTAGGAGATGGAATAAGTCTCAAAAGTTTCTGAAAAATGCAGGGTGATGATCATTTTTTATGACATCCAATCTATTGGCATTAACCATTCAATTTCCAAATCTAAAGGCCTCCTGTAAGTCACCGTTTATATTTCTTCTAAAGCAATGAATGGTAGTGACTTTTGTTGTTGCTGTTGTATTTTTTTTTCCTCATTCCTTCACCATATCAATATTTGGAAACCCTGTTCTATTGTTTCTGCATATGAAATATATTCCCATTTTGTTATTGTCTTTCCAAACTGAAGACTGCAACCTCTATTCAGCCCATCATGCTTTCTTGTACTAATATCTATTCATTTATCTCCACCTTTATAGACTCTCCTTATGAATTATATGCTGTTTTCAGAATTATAATTTTGAAAACTCAATTCTAATAATGTCACTTTTCTGACTTAAAAGTTTTAAATATTTCCCAGTGACAGCTGAAACGTATTCTAAATTCTTAATACTTAATTATATGAGTCATTGTAAACTTGCATTTTTAGATTCATCTTCTAGCACTATTCCCTCTATATCCTGATTATATTTATGCTATAACTGACAAATTGTATCCATTTTGTACTCTCTTATTTCTGGTGAAAAAATACTGCTTAATTAAATACATCTATATTTTTCTAGACTAAGATACATTAAAAAAAACACATTGGAGGTTTTAGTAATAGAGCAGGATGAAAGTGGTTATTTTGACACTGGAAAATCTTTTTTGACACATGTTTAAATATTTTATTTCTTATGAAGTTGAGAAACCATTCTGCTACTGAGAAATTATGCCATTTCATTTCATCATTTGAATCAGAGATTTATCATTTAGATCCTTAACTGGTCTGAGTCAAAAATATTTTTTAACCATATATTTAAAAATGATCTTTGCAAAAAATAACTATTTCCCTTTTTTTTCCCCCACTCAGAATTGTAATGCTTCAGTAGGGATTCTTTCTAACTTCTTCTTAGAAACAGTTACCCTGTGAAGGATACTGTTTTCAAAAAGCAATCATTAAACAAAGCATGCAGTGGTACTAATTAGTGTAGAAAAATTGGATGAACAGATAATTAAAGCAGAAGAATGATGCATAGAGACTAGATAAAAATGAGGTTATCTTATAAAAAGCATTTCAGATAAAAGATCAACCAAGAATCATGCTGGAGGAGATTCTGAAACAGTTTAGCCAGACCCTAAAATTTATCTGTGTAAGGAAATACTGAGAAGGCGTAAAAACATACTTAATAATTGCAGTCTTTATCTTTAATAAACCCTTAGAGGTACTTGAAAAGCCATATAAAGGCCTGAAAAGAAATTTCCAATGAAAATCCCAAGAGTTTAAAACGTAATATTTTTTGTACAAAAGTTTAGCATACATGGAAGGTATCATAAACTATATACAGTTTTTACAAAATATGACTCCTTTTTAACTTACCCTAATAATTTGGGCATAGAAAATATAAATAATATTGTAACATAATTAACCTCCAATTAAAATAAATAAATTTATATTTTAAAAAAAGAAAATATAAATAACTTTGAAATTAGATAATGTGGGGGGAGGGGAACCTGAAAAGAATATTTTAGTGCTTAGTTAATACTTAAGGCTTCCCTGATAGCTCAGCTGGTAAAGAATCTCCCTGCAATGTGGGAGACCCCAGTTCAATTCCTGGGTTGGGAAAATCTGCTGGAGAAGGGGTAGGCTACCCATTCCACTATTCCTGGGCTTCCCTTGTGGCTCAGCTGATAAAGAATCTGCCTGCAATGTGGGAAACCTGGATTTGATCCCTGGGTTGGGAAGATCCTCTGGAGAAGGGAAAGGTTACCTACTCCAGTATTCTGGTCTATAGAATTCCATGAACTGTATAGTCCATGAGGTCACAAAGAGTCGGACGTGACTGTGTGATTTTCAGTTTCATTCACAGTTGATAGCGCTTAGTTTCCTAGATCTTCTACTAATTAATTATCTATTCCTGGATATTGAAAAAGTTTCTCTGCCACATAAAACTCATTTGTTATTGTTTAGTCACTAAGTGGTATCTGATTCTTTGCAACTCCATGGACTATAGCCCACCAGGCTCTTTTCTATGGAATTTTCTAGGCAAGAATATGGAAATGGATAGCCATTTCCTTCTTCAGAGGATCTTCCTGACCCAGAGATCAAACATGTGTTTCCTGCATTGGCAGGGAGATTCTTTATCACTGAGCCACCAGGAAAACTCATAAGAACCTTGAGTTTAGCTCAGCAATTATTGATTTTGATATATTCTGACCAAGATATCTTCAGGTCTTTAAAACAGATCAACAATCTTCAAGTAATTTTCAAGATGATGAAAATGAAAGTCAATTAGTTGAAATAATTATTAAGCTTTTTATAGATTTGTATTAATTATTCTGTATATCTAAGTGGTAAATTATGATTTTTACATGAGCCATTACCAGTACTTAAAATTAGGCTTCATTTAAGGCCACAAAATAAAAGATTGGGGGAAAAAAAAGCAAAAGAAAAAAAATATCTTTAGCTCCAGAGTAAATGTCATGGCTGACCTAATAGTATTTAAGAGTCCTAAGAAGTGAAAACTGATTTTCTTGATAACAGTTTGAGTAAGCATCAGGTTATAAGTAGGGCTTAACAGACCATCTGTGTCCTGAGTCCTACCTCCCTATTGGGTGAAACTTTGGAGGGTAGACACCTGGAATCTGTTTTATACCCCCTCCAGGTAATTGTTATATATACTAACATGTAAGATAGCTCTGGCAATGTTTTCTAACTCATCTGCTAACCTGTTACAAGTTAATTGAAAACCCATTGCTTTCAAAAAATTTCTCATGAAGTTGATATTAGCCAGAACCCTTTAAATTTTAGAATAGTTACTATAAATAAATATAATAATTGAATGATATTTTGTAACCCATTATGTAGCAAGCATACAGGAACTTGGCCATTGAGGTTCATTTTTAATACACACAACTAGAATTACAATTTTGACTCTTTTCCCTAAAACTTAATCTTGGAGAAATCAGTCTATGTAAGAATAACTATTCATATAAACAGAACCTGACTGTAAAATAGTTCATAGTTCAAAAGTGAGAAACACTGGCTAATGAAATAATGGAGAGAGGAGGTCCAAAAACTGCCGTCAAGACAGGGATTCAGGGAAGAACTAATAATTGAATTTCAATGTTAAAGGCTGTCTGCTGGCAGAATTCCTTCTTGGTCAGACATTAGTTTTTTTTTAATTTATTCAGGCCTTAAAGTTATTGGATGAGGCCCATATCATGGAAAGCAATCTGCTTTTCTCAAAGCCATATATTTATACCTTAACCTAATTAAAAAAAAAAAAAAACTCACAGAAATATCTAGAATAGATATTTGAGCAAACATTTGAGCACCATGATCCAGCCAAGTTGACATAAAATTAACTATCAGACATACTATATAATTTTTACAATTCAGGTAAATGTATTATTAAAATTTATATCAACCATCTCTTTGCAGAAATATTAATGTACCAGAACATTAAAAATTACATATTTGGCAGACTTTACATATCTATTGGACAATATTACCACAGAATATGGATATGGACTATTCATAGGAAAATATAAGAAATTATACAAGAAATTAACAAAACTATTTGTTGGGGGTGATTATGAACGACTTTTAAAAATTTTATTCCACATAATCTTCAGCCTATTAAATAGTCTATACTTAACAGATATTTTGCTAAAATGGAAAAACGCATTATCCCTTACGAATATACAGTGGAAGTGAGAAATAGATTTAAGGAATTAGATCAAATAGATGAGTGCCTGATGAACTACGGAGAGAAGTTCGTGACATTGTACAGGAGACAGGGATTAAGACCATCCTCATGGTAAAGAAATGCAAAAAAGCAAAATGGCTGTCAAGGGAGGCCTTACAAATAGCTGTGAAAAGAAGAGAAGCAAAAAGCAAAGGAGAAAAGGAAAGATATAAACATCTGAATGCAGAGTTTCAAAGAATAGCAAGAAAAGATAAGAAAGCCTTCCTCAGCAGTCAAAGCAAAGAAATAGAGGAAAACAACAGAATGGGAAAGATTAGAGATCATTTCAAGAATCAAGAATATTAGAGACACCAAGGGAACATTTCATGCAAAGATGGGCACAATAAAAGACAGAAATGGTATGGACCTTACAGAAGCAGAAGATATTAAAAAGAGGTGGCAAGAATACACAGAAGAACTGTACAAAAAAGTTCTTCATGACCCAGATAATCACGATGGTGTGATCACTCACCTAGAGCCAGACATCCTGAAATGTGAAGTCAAGTGGGCCTTGGCATCACTATGAACAAAGCTAGTGGAGGTGATGGAATTCCAGTTGAGCTATTTTAAATCCTGAAAGATGATGCTGTGAAAGTGCTGCACTCAATATGGCAGCAAATTTGGAAAACTCAGCAGTGGCCACAGGACTGGAAAAGTTCCATTTTCATTCCAATCCCAGAGAAAGGCAATGCCAAAGAATGTTCAAACTACCACAGAACTCCACTCATCACACACGCTAGTAAAGTAATGCTCAAAATTCTCGAAGCCAGGCACAGTAATAGGTGAACCATGAATTTCCAGATGTTCAAGCTGGTTTTAGAAAAGGCAGAGGAACTAGAGATCAACTTGCCAACATCTGCTGGAACATTGAAAAAGCAAGAAAGTTCCAGAAAAACATCTATTTCTGCTTCATTGACTATGCCAAACCCTTTGACTGTGTGGATCACAATAAACTGTGGAAAATTCTGAAAGAGATGGGAATGAGACCACCTGACCTGCCTCTGGAGAAACCAATACTCAGGTCACGAACCAACCATTAAAACTGGACATGGAGCAACAGACTGGTTCCAAATAGAAAAAGGAGTATGTCAAGGCTGTATATTGTCACCTGCTTATTTAACTTATATGCAGAGTACATCATGAGAAATGCTGGCCTGGAAGAAGCACAAGCTGGAATCAAGACTGACAGGAAAAATATCAATAACCTCAGATATGCAGATGACACCACCCTTATGGCAGAAAGTGAAGAGGACCTAAAAAGCCTCTTGATGAAAGTGAAAGAGTAGAGTGAAAAAGCTGGCTCAAAGTTAAACTTTCAGAAAACTAAGATCATGGCATCTGGTCCCATCACTTTATGGGAAATAGATGGGAAAACAGTGGAAACGGTGTTAGACTTTATTTTTGGGGGCTCCAAAATCACTGTAGATGGTGATTGCAGCCATGAAATTAAAAGACACTTACTTCTTGGAAGAAAAGTTATGACCAACCTAGATAGCATATTCAAAAGCAGAGACATTACTTTACCAACAAATGTCCGTCTATTCAAGGCTATGGATTTTCCAGTAGTCAGCTATGGATGTAAGAGTTGGACTGTGAAGGAAGCTGAGCGCTGAACAATTAATGATTTTGAACTGTGGTGTTGGAGAAGACTCTTGAGAGTCCCTTGGACTGCAAGGAGATCCAATCAGGCCCTCCTAAAGGAGATCAGCCCTAGGTGTTCATTGGAAGAACTGATGCTAAAGCTGAAACTCCAATACTTTGGCTACCTCATGGGAAGAGTTGACTCATTGGAAAAGGAGATCTGGTGCTGGGAGGGATTGGGATAGGAGGAGAAGGGGACAACAGAGGATGAGATGGCCGGATGGTATCACCAACTCGATGAACATGAGTCTGAGTGAACTCCAGGAGTTGGTGATGGACAGGGAGTTCTGGCGTGCTGAGGTTCATGGGGTTGCAAAGAGTCAGACACGACTGAGTGACTGAACTGAAATGATTCTAATTTAAATAATTACATTATATAGTAAGTTTTGCGAATTGATAGGGAAATAATCCCTAGGATTACATTCTTTATTCAAAGTTTAGGAAAGATTCAGTTGAGCAAATAAATTTTATTAAGAAACTTAGAAAATTTTCCCAGGCTTTGTGCACTAAATAATAATTATCTAAGTCTACATACTGATGATTCCTAAAAGTTTAACTAGTTTTTTGTATGAGTGATATTTGCTCAGTCGTGTCTGACTATGCAGCCCTATGGACTACTCCCTGCCAGGCTCCTCTGTCCATGGGATTCTTCAGGCAAGAATACTTAAGTGGGCTGCCATGTCCTTCTTCAGGGGATCTTCCCAACCCACTGACTGAACCCAGGTCTCCTGTATTGCTGGCAGATTTTTTACTATCTGAGACACCGGGGAAGCCTACCATTAAGAGACATTTCTAAGTATAAAGACAGGTGAACTTAAAAAGCATCAGCAGAGACATGTTTTACTTTACCTTACAATTCATAGACAATACATTAGAGTATGTAACAAATACATGCACTTTTTCCAAAAGGAATACCTGAGACAGAAGTAGCAATAAAGTTATAAATGACAGCCCATCAAATGAAATAATTTAGATGAAGCTTGTTTTTTTCTTCGAAAGATGGGGGCTGGGCAAGCGGTCATGAAGGAAATACAATGTGTTTTTAACTTTGTATGAAAAATAATGAACAGCTCCACTTTGCCAAACATTTCTATTTTTGCAATATAAATCCTCTACTTCAAATTACTGTCCGATGCATATTAAAACTTCACTTCTGGCCTTTGTTTTGGAATCTATTACTTTTGTTGCTACTTCTTGATATGATTAACTACTTTTAGTTTGTGCCAAATTATTGTGACATTTGATTCTAAGTTAATTAGCATGTTTAAAATTATAAGAAAAATATGTGACCTTGTGAAGAAGAAAGACACACACTCTGAATTTTTGCCTATCTATTTTGAGATTTGCTTCACCATTTAGGCTTGTATACTTTTTAAAGTTTCTTTTCCTTTTATTGCTTCTAGAGTAATAATGTTGGGGTTAAAATGCTGCTGCTGGTGTGGGTATTTATATGCAAGACTTTACTTCAGAGTGAAATGAATTTTAAATGCAAAACAAAGCCTACATTCTATAATGATTGGAATGCAACAGTCTGAGAATAAACAAAAACTATGCTAATTAAATCAATTTGCAAGACTCAATTAAAAATAATACCTTTGAGAGAGAAATGTACATTGAATTAGATTTTACCTTTGTGAAAACAGACAGATGCATTTTTGAGTATTATATACTTGAAAGTTTTATTTGCTGTAATAATTTCTCTCTAAAATGCACTGAAGATTAAGTGCAAAAAATGAAAGCTACAAGATATTCATTTACTGTGTTTCATGCTTAAGAACATAATTAGTCTATTTTATTATAGATTCTAACTTTGTGGAACTTGAGACATTCTTTTTTTAATTCATTTTAAACAATTTTGATAATATTTATAACTGCCTGCCATTTTAAGTTATATATATATCAATATATATTGTATATATATAAATTATACTAGTAATCATCACTTCACTTCCATCTCTCAGTCATGTTCGACTTTAGACACCATTGACTGCAGCCGCCAGGCTTCCTTGTCCATAACCAACTCCTGGAGCCGACTGAAACTCATGTCCATCGCATTGGTGATGCCATACAACCATCTCATCCTCTGTTGTCCACTTCTCTTCCTATCTTCAATCTTTCCCAGCATCAGGATTTTTTCCAATGAGTCAGTTCTTTGGGTGCAATGGCCAACGTTTTGGAGTTTCAGCTTCAGCATCAGTTCTCCCAATGAATATTCAGGACTAATTTCCTTTAGGATTTACTGGTTGGATTTCCTTGCAGTCCAAGGGACTCTCAGGCGTCTTCTCCAACACCACAGTTCAAAAGCATCAATTCTCCAGCACTCAGCTTTCTTCACAGTCCAACTCTCACATCCATACATGACTACTGGTAAAACCATAGCTTTGATCAAATGGAACTTTGTTGGTAAAGTAACTTCTCTGTTTTTTAATATGCTGTCAAGGTTGGTCACAGTTTTTCTTCCAAGGAGCAAACATCTTTTAATTTCATGGTTTCAGTCACCATCGGCAGTGATTTTGGAGCCCCAAAAAATAAAGTCTCACTGTTTCCACTGTTTCCCCATCTATTTGCCATGAAATGATGGGACTACATGCCATGATCTTACTTTTCTGAATGTCAAGTTGTAAGCCAAATTTTTCTCTCTTCTTTCACTCTCAAGAGGCTCTTTAGTTCTTCTTCAGTTCAGTTCAGTTCAGTTCAGTTCAGTCCAGTCTCTCAGTCATGTCCAACTCTTTGCAACCCCATGAATCGCAGCACGCCAGGCCTCCATGTCCATCACCAACTCCCGGAGTTCACTTAGATTCACGTCCATTGAGTCAGTGATGCCATCCAGCCATCTCATCCTCTGTCGTCCCCTTCTCCTCCTGCCCTCAAACCCTTGCAGCATCAGAGTTTTTTCCAATGAGTCAACTCTTCTCATGAGGTGGCCAAAATATTGGAGTTTCAGCTTTAGCATCATTCCTTCCAAAGAAATCCCAGGACTGATCTCCTTTAGAATGGATTGGTTGGATATCCTTGCAATCCAAGGGACTCTCAAGAGTCTTCTCCAACATCACAGTTCAAAAGCATCAGTTCTTCTGTGCTCAGCCTTCTTCACAGTCCAACTCTCACATCCATACATGACCACAGGAAAAACCATAGTCTTGACTAGACGGACCTTAGTCGGCAAAGTAATCTCTGCTTTTGAATATGCTCTCTAGGTTGGTCATAACTTTTCTTCCAAGGAGTAAGCGTCTAGTCCATGGAGTCGCTAAGAGTCAGACACGACTTGCGATTTCACTTTCACTTTTTACTTCCATGCATTGGAGAAGGAAAGGGCAACCCACTCCAGTGTTCTTGCCTGGAGAATCCAAGGAACGTGGAGCCTTGTAAGCGGCTGTCTATGGGGTTGCACAGAGTCAGACACGATTGCAGTGACTTAGCAGCAGCAGCAGTAGCTGTTATCAATTATAGCTTACTCAAATAAAAAAAAATAAATAAATAGTATACATTAACTTAAATGCAAGTTGTCAAATACAAGTTGCTTTTCAATATGCTATCTAGGTTGGTCATAACTTTCCTTCCAAGGAATAAGTGTCTTTTAATTTCATGGCTGCAATCACCATCTGCAGTGATTTGGGGGCCCAAGGATATAAAGTTTTCACTGTTTCCCCATCTGTTTTCCATGAAGTGATGGGACCAGATGCCATGATCTTAGTTTTCTGAATGTTTAGCTTTAGGCCAGCTTTTTCACTTTCCTCTTTCACTTTCGTCAAGAGGCTTTTTAGCTCCTCTTCACTTTCTGCCATAAGGGTGTTGCCATCTGCATATCTGAGGTTATTGATATTTCTCTTGGCAATCTTGATTCCAGCTTGTGCTTCTTCCAGCCCAGCATTTCTCATTATGTACTCTGCATATAAGTTAAATAAGCAGGGTGACAATATACAGCCTTGACGTACTCCTTTTCCTAATCGGAACTAGTCTGTTGCTCCATGCCCAGTTTTAACTGTTGGTTCCTGACCTGCATATAGGTTTCTCAAGAGGCAGGTGAGGTGGTCTGGTATTCCCATCTCTTGAAGAATTTTCCACAGTTTATTGTGATCCACACAATCAAAGGGTTTGGCATAGTCAATAAAGCAGAAATAGATGTTTTTCTGGAACTCTCTTGCTTTTTCGATGATCCAGCAGATGTTGGCAAGTTGATCTCTGGTTCCTCTGCCTTTTCTAAAACCAGCTTGAACATCTGGAAGTTCACAGTAGTAGCAATTCTTGTCAATAAAGCATTTTGAAGAAGAAATACATTTTACTGATTTTTTAAAAAATATATTTATAAAATTAGTATGTCTAGTTTTGCATTGTAAAAACTTGGTGTTTCTAGCTACAGTGGGCAGACTTCTAGGATGACCATTCATGATCCTACCTCCTTTTGTCTGTACCCTTCCTTTGAGTGTGGTATCACCTATGACTTACACTTAACCGGTGAAATATGACAGAGATGATGGAGGTAGATATCACTTCCATGATTTTGTTATGTAAGACTCTATATGCTTAGCAGACAGACTACTAAGAGACCCTCCCCCTGTTTGCTTTTAAGTAGATTAGCAGTCAGCTTGGGAAATACATTTGGCATGGATTTTAAGTGTAGCCTCTAGAAGCTGAGATAGATTTCTAGCTGGCACTTAGCAAGAAGCTGGCATTTCAGTCCTACAGATATAAGGAAATGAGTTCTGCCAGCAACCTTATTGTGATTACAAGTGAACTCTTCCCCATTTGAGCCTCCAGATGAGAATACATCCTGTCTGAAACCTTGGTTATAACCTTGGGAATCCTTCTCCAGAAGACCTCAGTAAGTAAACTCCAGTTTCTGACACATAGAAATTGTGAGATAATAAATGTGCATCCTCTAATCATTAAGATTCTGACAATTTGTTAAGGAGGAAATAGATAATAATATGGATTTTAATACCTCAAAGCAGGGTGTTACTGTATTAAATACATAAGAATGTGGAAGCAACTTTGGAAGTAAGCAGTGTGTAGAGGCTGGAGAAATTTTGAACAATGTCATCTGCTCTGTTCAGTCGCTCAGTCGTGTCTGACTCTTTGCGACCCCATGAATCACAGCACACCAGGCCTCCCTGTCCATCACCAACTCCCGGAGTTCACTCAGACTCACGTCCATAGAGTCAGTGATGCCATCCAGCCATCTCATCCTCTGTCATCCCCTTCTCCTCCTGCCCCCAATCCTTCCCAGCATCAAAGTTTTTTCCAATGAGTCAACTCTTTGCATGAGGTGGCCAAAGTACTGGAGTTTCAGCTTTAGCATCATATCTTCCAAAGAAATCCCAGGGCTGATCTCCTTCAGAATGGGCTGGTTGGATCTCCTTGCAGTCCAAGGGACTCTCAAGAGTCTTCTCCAACACCACAGTTCAAAAGCATCAATTATTTGGCTCTCACCCTTCTTCACAGTCCAACTCTCGCATCCATACATGACCACAGGAAAAACCATAGCCTTGACTAGACAGACCTTAGTTGGCAAAGTAATGTGTCTGCTTTTGAATATGCTATATTGGTCATAACTTTTCTTCCAAGGAGTAAGCATCTTTTAATTTCATAGAGAAATCCTAAATTGTTTTGAACAGATTATTAGGATTCTAAGAATGAGAGCTCAAAAGTATATGATATTATTGGAAATTAGAAAACAAAAGTTATTGTTATGTAGTTACAGAAAGTTTCACAAAATTATCTCATGAGATACAGAAAGCAGAATTTTAAGTGATAAATTTGCATATACAGTCAAAGGGACTTGCAAGAAAATTACCGAATGCCTACTGGCTTCTTCTTACTGATTATTGTAAAATGTTAGAGGATAGAGGTGAATTGAGGAAAGAACTGTTAAAGTAAAAGGAAACTGGACCTGATATTTATGAAAATTCTCAACATTACCAGGTAGCAAGGATGCTAAAACTGAGAACTGGCTGTCAATCAATATTTAAAAAGTGTGATCTAGAGAAAAAGTCAAGGATTGACTATAAAATCTCTTCCTAAAATTTACAGCCAAAAGGCCATAGTATTCTGTCATAGGAACTATCTTTAAAAAGACTGTGTGTGTGTGTGTGTGTGTGTGTGTGTGTTTATGCTCAGTCGTGTCCACTCTTTGAAGACCCTAAATCTTATGTCTCACATAATTTCTAAATAAACCATAGAAACTCTAGGAAGCTTAATGGGGTTGTCTCCTAGCCATTTCAGCAGGATCCCCTGGTAGTGAAAAGCTTATTTTGAAAAGATCTATATGTGTAGTTTGTAGAGTGAACCCCTGTGAAGTCCACAAGAGCCTTACAAAGCTTTTTGAAAGATTTATTTCTTTGACAACTGCCAACTTGCACTAAAAGAAGCAAAAAGTTCAAAAGAAAGAAGATTGCCAAAGTCTCAAAAGTCAACTGACAGAAAGCTGGCTGATAAAGTAAATGATACATCTCATGAAAAAGGAAGAGTGACTTGAATAACAAGATCAAGGACCCAGAGATAGAGCTGAGAGGCATGGACAGTTCTTCCAAGTACTGAAACCTAATCAAGGAAATAGCCAACATTTGCCTAGCTAGGTTTCAAAACTGCTACAGACCACTGACTCCTTTGTGACTCCCATTTATGGATGGGAATGCTTATAGCTGTCATCGTTTACTTGTCGCACCACTGTATATTGCATGTAGTGGGGACGGGGAGATAACCAGTTTCTTCAGTTTTACAGATCAACATAATTTTAAAGGAACTACACCTAAGGAACCTCATCCAAATACAGACATAATTTAGATCCTGTAGGTTGAACAGACACTATAATCAATTCATTATAAGACATTTTTGGATCTGGGACATGAGATAGTGAATATATTTTTCATTTAGGAGGGATAAGAATCACTGGGAGATTTAGGATAGACTGTGGCTGTCTACCCCAGAGTGGCCCTTCATAACATCTGGACACTGGTGTTTACATACCTTTATAACAAGCCCCTTCCAAGCACTTGGGTGTGGTTATGTCCTCTGATTTGCTTTTAATGAATAAAATATGGCCAAGTTGAAGAAATTATGTTACATTATATAAGAACTCACAATTCTAGCTCATTGTCTCTAGGGATTCTCTACCTAAATATCCCGGAAGAAGTAAGCAGCCATGTTGTAAAACCTACCTGGCAAGACTTCTGCCAACAACCAATAAGAAACTGGGGCCCTCAGTTCTAAAGGTGAAAGGAAATGAATTCTACAAACACTTTAATTGAACCTGGACTTTTCTTAGTTTCCACAAAAGAATGAATTCTAGCACATACCTTGATTGCAGCCATGTGAGATTCTTAGCAAAATACCTAGATAACCTTCTGACTCCTGACCCACAGAAACTGTGATATAATAAAATAAATTGGGTTGTTTTAAGTTACCCAGTTTGAGAAGTTTGTCACACAACAATAGAAAATCAACAAAGGACTAAGAAAGAGTTCAATGAAGAACCAAGTTTTACTATTTATTAAACTCTGACTTTTTCAGTAAATAAATTTAACATATGAATGACATATCTCATGAGTTTTTGTTTTGAAGGACAAACCACTTTAAGTGCTTAGTATAACTTATGTAGCTTTTTAGTTTTATTTTAAAAAATAGTCCTAAATTAATAGCAATAATATTAGAATTACTGTTAAGCACTACACGTTTATAACTATGTGCTAGATGAGTTCAAGATTGAGTCTTCTGATACAGGATTATTTTAATTTAAAAAATAGGCCTTCTATTCCATTGTTATCTGAGTCATAAATATTCTAAACAAAAGCCAATCACCTAGAGTAAAAACGACAGTCTCCCTACTGTTTAAAAGAATGACATATAAAATAGAATAGTGTATGCTTAATTAGCAGAAGCCAAGAGCTTACTTCTGATATAAAATCTAGAAAGCATATAGTTGGCCATACATGATAGTTGAAAAAAGTCTTTTGATTGTTCAGTTCAGAATTTTTAATACTCAAAAATTCATAAGCAAGATTACAGTTTTCAGCATATTCCTTAAAGAAATTTGTGAATAAATTATAGAGTGATAGAAAAAATATCAAGGGGTTACTGAATTAGAGACAAGACTTTGTATTTCCATTAATTTGTGTAAGATCAGTGTTATGTGAATACTTATTATGATGGCAATGCTTGAATATTTAGATTTAAAACAAAAGTTATTGCAGACATTAGGTAAAGGCATGAAAGCTGAAGGAAGAAATTTAACAATGTTTGCATGTAGATAACTGCAGAATGGCTCACTTTGAAGCGTCTTACTATGCATAAGAGACTGGAATGCTAAGGACTGGGCTTTCCAAACTTCCAAAAAATCTAATGTGGTCTTGGTGTCAGTACTCTTGTCATGGCTTCCCGATTACTCAGCTCTGAAATTCTGTTAATTCAACACTCTCCCTTGAAAGACTGTTGTTCTGAGAGAAATAGAGTCTACTCACGAAGCTCTTTCAATAAATGTAAGCCTCCTAGTTCTGCAAAACCAATACAATATTGTAAAGTAATTAACCTCCAATGAAAATAAATAAATTTATATTAAAAAAAGAAAGAAAGAATTTCAAAAGAAAAAAAATAATTTTTGCTTAAAGTGGATTCTTATTATTAGAAATGAATAGAAAACATTCAGAAAATTTAAAATATACCTGAAATTTGTATTTTTGATTACAACAGTATTAATGTGTTAATATATGCAAGTATGTCTGAAAGCATAGAGATCATACATTTGATTAAGTAACATAAGCACCAAAATCATGTCACTACAATATTTATCATTTTAATAACTAGCATCATACACAGAATATGCATACTTAATGATTAATTTCATCACGCATAATTATTAAGAATATGCATACTTAATGATTAATGTAATTCCATCATTGCTGACGGAGAAGGCAATGGCACCCCACTCCAGTACTCTTGCCTGGAAAATCCCATGGATGGAGGAGCCTGGTGGGCTGCAGTCCATGTGGTCACTAAGAGTCGGACACAACTGAACGACCTCAATTTCACTTTTCACTCTTTACTCTCATGCCTTGGAAAAGGAAATGGTAACCCACTCCAGTGTTCTTGCCTGGAGAATCCCAGGAACGGGGGAGCCTGGTGGGCTGCCATTGATTGGGTGTCACAGAGTCAGACATGACTGAAGCGACTTAGCAGCATCATTGCTGGGGATTTGATAATGGTTAGATTTTGGTGAAAAATAATCACACGAGACAACCAGACATAAATCAGGACTATATTCTTCTGATTACTAAATAGTTAATATTTATATTAATTTTTGAATGAATATTTTGAATATTTAATGAATAATTTCAAGGACATTCAAGAACTGTATATTCTTGGAACATTTTTAACATTATTAAAAGACATGTCTTTTATGGATGATGTAAAGCTACAGTGAAATATATTTTACCTTGTTTTGGTTAATATTCTTAAATAATTATTAAGACTGGTCAAAAAAATATAATAAATTGCCAATACTGTCGCCTTCTGTGTTTTTCACATGCTTAACTTCAAACAAATGCCTGTTTTGGTATTTAAACTTAAAAACATTCTTCAGAGTGGCAAAAATCTATCTAATTATATTCATGCCTTAGAAAGCACTTATGAGAAAACTCATAACGTTATCTACATATTAAAAAATTACATGGAAGGATGTATTCTAGGCAAACAACAAGTAAACATGCCAAGTGTTAAGGACATGTTTTGGATATGGTATGGCCCAAGGTACTGAGCCTTGTGTTAGCAACTGCCAGTGCATTCTCTAGTCACACTGTGGTCTCAGGTTAATTTCTATAAGTAAGCTCCATTTAGCTTTCCTCATACTATGCTTAGTAACTGAAGTCAAATCATCCTGACCTTAGATGTGATAGAGACCTGTAATTAGAATACTCAAATCTAATGAACCTCATTTGTGTGAGCAGAGTGTTGGAACTCATCTTCTGAATTAGGGTTTTTGAGACCCCATTATCCGCTTCAAAGCAACGTTACCCAATCTTGGCTCTAAGAGATAACAGAGATTCATGTGTGAATATAAAATTAAATCTATGGTTATCCAAATTAGACAGTTAAGGGAAAGCCCAATGTGTAGTTGTCTCCCATTTGCCTTTCTTTTTGTTAGTAGGCGTACGTATTAGAATTAGAAAAATGATTTAAAGTGTCCCCTACTAATATTGGGTCAGAATTTATGTCCACAAATGTTAACCTTTTTTCTACACAAATATGAACATTTTTTCACTTAAATGAACAAATTTTTTAACAGATTTTATTTAAATATACAATATTCAGTTTTACTTATAAGCACACAATTTTTAAGTAAAATAATATATATCTAAAACACTATACATTTAGACAGATTTCTTTTTTATTGGCAAAAGTAATGAATTAGTAGGAAATGATAAACAAAGAGAGAAATAAGGTAAAATTCAAGTTAGAAAAAATATAAATAAATATTAATTAAAATTATTTTAAATATTATTTAAATTCTTAAAAGATTTCACTTTCATTAGATTACATATCAAAAAAATAAAAAAAGATTACCATATAAAGATAAATATTGGACACCAAAAAGCAGCTCATTATAATATAAAATGTTCAAGTCCTACTTTATCAGTTTTATTCATCACTTTGTATAAGTGTCCATTAAAATCCATGACCAGGTATCATTTATTTTCACAATACTACTTTACTAACAAACTTTTTTCTTCATTATAAAGTCAAAGATGAAAGTTTTAACTTTATTTTAAAAAATCAAATTGGGAGAGGAATTAAATAAGTGGGAAAGAATGAGATAATGACTGTATTATACATAGGAGTGAATTTCTAATTTATGAGAAGTCTAAATGTGTCATTTAAATCATTAGGCCACCAACTAAGCCAGTTTAATTAATGACAATGATGACTCTACTTTGAATATTAATTCCTTACCTTTTAAATAAAAGAGTAAAAGGTATTTTTTTATTTGTTAATTTTAAAATAATTTTTTTCAGTTTTAAAAATAATGTTTTACATCTTTTAAATTATCTTTAAACATAAGCAATTAAAATGTGCATTTGCATTATTACAAGCTTTAATAACATTATATTAGCTTTTGTTTGTATGTATGTATGTGAATATGTTTCTATTTTGGATATCTAAAAAATTTTTAAAGTATATTGAAAAAATTTTAAATCTAAAATTTATGTGAAATATGTAAATTATTGTCATATTCTTTACATGTCAATCATATTTGGGGAATGTTTTTAATTCCTGAAACTGAATAGCAATAAAAAACCTATTAAATTTACTTGGATTTCACTTATAGACAAAATATATTTTCTGATAATATCAAGTAAAATATTATGTAACAATCAAAGGTAAAATATGATCATTAATCATTTTTAATCATCTGATGCCAAGACTCAGTGTTCTCTTTACCAAGGCTCCAAGAATTGTTTGCTATTGCATATTCTCAAAACATTAATTTGACAGAGGACATAGTGCCTTTGAACATAAATTCTTATTTATCATTTTAAATAGGAGTAGATCAATTTTTATTCCCTAATGTTTTAACTTTTAATTAAAAATAATTTCAAAGGCTTATGTTACATAGAACACTAAATATATTCGTACAAAATTCCAGAACTGAAAGAGAAAACACTAAACATATTTCACTGAACCACATGAAGTCTTTAACATTACTATTTACCTATAATAGGGAACACATATAGTTAAACATAATAATTATAAAAATATGAAGAAGAAATACTAAATTTTAAGTACTGGCAAAAGTTAGTTTAGGAGAAAAACAGCAAAAGTTATTCTTCCCCTTTTCTTCCAAAATGAAGGAAAAGGAAAGATGTTGAGTATCAAGAGTCTTTAATGTGTCTTACAATGCAAAGAATGGTCAAACTACTGCACAGTTGCACTCATCTAACACGCTAGTAAAGTAATGCTCAAAACTCTCCAAGGCAGGCTTCAGCAATATGTGAACCATGAACTTCTTAGATGTTCAAGCTGGTTTATGAAAAGCAGAAGAACCAGAGATCAAATTGCCAACATCCGCTGGATCATGGAAAAAGGAAGAGAGTTCCAGAAAAACATCTATTTCTGCTTTCTTGACTATGCCAAAGCTTTTGACTGTGTGGATCACAATAAACTGTGGAAAATTCTGAAAGATATGGGAATACCAGACCACCTGACCTGCTTCTTGAGAAACCTATATGCAAAATTTATTTTCTGATAAATTAATATCAAGTAAAATATTATGCAGGTCAGGAAGCAACAGTCAGAACTGGATATGAAACAACAGACTTGTTTCAGATAGGAAAAGGAGTGTGTCAAGGCTGTATATTGTCACCCTGCTTATTTAACTTATATGCAGTGTACATCATGAGAAATGCTGGGCTGGAAGAAGCACAAGCTGAAATCAAGATTGCTGGAAGAAATATCAATAATCTCAGATATGCAGATGACACCACCCTTACGGCAGAAAGTGAAAAGGAACTAAAAAGCTTCTTGATGAAAGTGAAATAGGAGAATGGAAAGTTTGCTTAAAGCTCAACATTCAGAAAACGAAGATCATGGCGTCTAGTCCCATCGCTTCATGGGAAATTGATGAGGAAACAATGGAAATAGTGTCAGACTTTATTTTCGGGGGCTCCAAAATCACTGCAGATGGTGATTGCAGCCATGAGATTAAAAGACACTTACTCTTTGAAAGGAAAGTTATTACCAAGCTAGATAGTGTAGTAAAAAGCAGAGATATTACTTTGCCAACAAAGGTCCATCTAGTCAAGGTTATGGTTTTTCCAGTGGTCATGTATTGATGTGAGAGTTAGACTGTGAAGAAACCTGAGTGCTGAAGAATTGATGATTTTGAAGTGTGGTGTTGGAGAAGACTCTTGAGAGTCCCTTGGACTGCAAGGAGATCCAACCAGTCCATTCTAAAGGAGATTGGTACTGGGTGTTCATTGGAAGGACTGATGCTGAGGCTGAAACTCCAATACTTTGGCCACCTCATGCGAAGAGTTGACTCATTGGAAAAAACCCTGATGCTGGGAGGGATTGGGGGCAAGAGGAGAAGTGGACAACAGAGGATGAGATAGATGGATGCCATCACCGACTCGATGCACATGAGTTTGAGTGAACTCTGGGAGTTGGTGATGGACAGGGAAGCCTGGCGTGCTGTGATTAATGGGGTCGCAGAGAGTCAGACAAGACTGAGTGACTGAACTGAACTAAACATATTTCAAAGAATCATTTACAGAAGAAACACAGTGAATAATTAAAATAAATAACAATATAAAAGGTGAAAATTACAGAAAAATTGAAAACATATTTAGTTATGTTTAGAAAATTGTAGGAACCATTGAATTATAATTACATTAAATTTGGAAAGTCATGCATATTTTAAAAGAGTGATCAAACAGTAAATGCAAAGTGGTGTGACTAAAAAAGAGCAAACTAGGGAAGCATAAATATATTGCTAATGTAAACTATCCTTCTGTGGACCTTAAACCCATCACTGGAAAATATTTCTTTGACCTTGACCTAATTATGTAGTTCAACTCCAACTCTTGAAGGTACCCCTTGTGGTGGGCCATAAGCCAGGTCTCAGTGTAGACAGGGAACCCACTATAAATTTGCATGTTTCTCCCAGGACCCTCTTGTTTCTTTTGTCTTCCTAATAGTTCAACTAGTATTTTAATTCATGCTAATTTTTAAATGTATTGTCTTTATGAAATCAAATAAAATTATTTTAAATTATATTTTACCTTCAATGAAAACCATTTTTAGAATTGTAAGAAAGAAATGCTGTGGTATTGGAAGGTTAATGCTTTCTTCCCAATCCAGTTTATTCTTGTAAATAGCATAAATTATATATCAAAATAATAAACTATATAATTATAAATAGCAAAAGGCACTAGAGACTTGGAAAACTGCCACTAACTTGCTATAGCTATATAACATGCAAAATCCACTAATATTTCTGGTCATTAATTACCCTAGTTATAAATTAATGATATAAACTAGATTATCTCAGTGTTACATGCTATGTGTACAAGTTCAGGTGAATTTGCCTCCCACTGATTATCTTCAGTATCTAAAAATTATCTTTTCTGTTGAGCTTCATTAAATATATTCAAATACTACATAATGAGTACATATAGATTTTTAGTAGATAGGACTCATAGAAATAACAGTGACTAGGTATCATAAATACTCCTGCTTCTAGTAAATACATATTACAGAGCAGATGTACAAATTTATCTTCGTATAATCTTTTAAAATATAGAAATTTAAGTATGTAATAATCACTATTCACTAAGCTTTAAATTGCAGAGTTAAAGGCAGTCATTTTTTCTCCAATACTATTGAAAGCCCACATCTGGATTTTAAATACTCTTTTTCCCTAAAAGCCCAAAGCTATAATTCATTACAATAATATTGCACCTGTGAATGATGCATATGAATTATAAAAGCATATCATTCATAACTCTTTATCACTCCATAGTTTTCATTGGCATCCTGATCTTATGTGATAAATAGAGAATGTTAGTGAAATGGATATAAGCAATGGGGGAAAAAACACAGTATTCTTAAAACAAGTATTAATAACAACTTAGCCATTCCAATCTACTATTTGATGGGCATATAAATTAAACCAAAGTCCCTAACTTCAAGTTCATTTTATAGTTGGTTAGAGAAACAAGCAAACCAACTCTGGTTTCTTTTATCTACTTTTTGATTATAGGCTTTGTGCTTTTGGATTTCCAAACGTGTGAAAATAACTCTGCTTTATTTAACTGTTACTAAGACTTTTTTTTAATCATTTACAGAGGCATTAAATGTGTCAATGTTAAAGCAAATGATAGTATCTGCCACTTATTTATTATTTATGATAGCACAGAAAGCTTAGGGGTTATATATATATATATATACACATTGTATTATTTTATTCTTACAACAACTGTATAAGTTTTATAGTAACTGGGGAAACAGAGGATACGAAAAAATGTTCAACTTGTCTAAGAATACAATAAAACTAAGCTGCACTTACAATTTGAATTCTGATCTTTTTTGCCTGCCAATTTTTTGACCTGATACTATACCACTTATCCATATAGTCTTTATGTTTAATTAACAGAAAATTACATATAATACATTGGAAAAGACCTTGATTCTGAGAAACATTGAAAGCAGGAGGTGAAGGGGACGACAGAGGATGAGATGGTTGGATGTCATCAACAACTCAATGGACATGAGTTTGAGCATGCTCCAGGAGATTGTGACAGGGACAGGGAAGCCTGGCATGCTGCAGTCCATGGGGACACAGAGTTGAACACGACTGAGAGACTAATGAAAATAATAATATATAATTCATAATCTTAGTATTCTTCTACATGTTATCCATTCTTTCGTTTCATCTTGACGCATACATGAAATGCAGAGCAGGGGTAGAAATATTATCAGTATACTGTGAAAGAAATTGTCTTAAGGTTAAATTCCACAACTAAATATTTTAATATTTTATGATTAACTTAATAAAATAATCCTTTGATTCAGGTTGCTTATTCATTATAGCACTTAATGTTGAGTCAAAAGGGACATGCCTTTTTTGTTTAACATAAACTTGAATTGAGGGCTTATATAAGGAAAGCAGAAATAAAGTATTTTTGAAAATTAGGATATTAACCAATTACCAGATATTCTTTTTTTAAGTACAGTTGATTCACAATGTTGTGAAATATTTTCTGCACAGCAATGACTCAGTTATATACATATATACATTCATGGAATTTAGAAAGATGGTAATGATAACCCTGTATGTGAGACAGCAAAAGAGACACAGATGTATAGAACAGTCTTCTGGACTCTGTGGGAGAGGGAGAGGGTGGGATGATTTGGGAGAATGACACTGAAACATGTATAATATCATATATGAAACAAATTGCCAGTCCAGGTTCGATGCATGATACTGGATGCTTAAGGCTGGTGCACTGAGACGACCCAGAGGGATGGTACCGGGAGGGAGTAGGGAGGGAAGTTCAGGAATAGGAACACATGTACACCTGTGGCGGATTCATGTTGATGCATGGCAAAACCAATACAATATTGTAAAGTATATATATATATATGTACTATTTTTCATTATGGGTTATCAAAAGGTACTGAATATAGTTCACTTTGTTATACAGCAGAACTTTATTGTTTATCCACTCTAGACAGAATATTAATAGCATCTGCCAACCCCCAACTCCTAGTCCATCCTTCTCTCTCCCCCTTCCCAGATAGTCTTAAAGAAATAGACTGACCTGAGATTTCTGAAAAAAATAAACTCTGTTCTATGTTTTCTAAGTAATCTCAATTTCAGTGATAATTGACTTTTTGATAACAGATTTATAAATAACCAGCAGAGAAAAAATGAAATAGGCATAAGTTTTCTGGTGGCTCAGACAGTAACGCATCTGCCTACAATGTGGGAGACCCGGGTTCAATCCCTGGGTAGGGAAGATCTCCTGGAGAAAGAAATGGCAACCCACTCCAGTATTCTTGCCTGGACAATCCCATGGATGGAGAAGCCTGGTAGGCTACAGTCCATGGGGTCACAAAGAGTCGGACACGACTGAGCGATTTCACTCTCTTTCTTTCTTACAGAAAGAACAGGTTTCTAATAATGCTGAGAAACATATATGTAACTTAAACTTCATTCAGAGTTAGTTTTAAAAAACAAAGACTAATTAAACTGTTTACATAACTGATTTTTTTTAAATTCCCAAAATGACACATTTTAAAATTATACAGCTAAGAATTATTGTCAGATGAAAAGATAAAGAGTAGATATTGCTAGATGGCAATCAAAATTCAGGAATTATGAAAACTTAGCAGAAAATACATAGCCACTTTTATTTACTAAAGGCCTCAGGTTACAATTACTATATCATGATACTAAAAATAATTCCAGATTAATGTTGATGATGTTATGAATCATAATAGCATAAGGAGGCAATCTACCATAAAATAAAAGGATTGTAACTCTATAACTGGTGCTCTGTTTCAGTGTCATGAAGGTAAAGTATGTGTTAAGTGTCAGGAGCTCAGCTTAGCTGGGTAAGATAGCTGCTAGGTGTACATGAGTAGCTTATTAAAGAATTAAGCCAAAATGGAAAGAGTTAAGCCTTTGATCACTTACTGCAATGTTCGAAGGAAAAGCACTAAACCAAAGAACAGAATGACTCCCAACTGTTTTATTTCCCTCATGAAAACAGTGCCCTGGTTCAGGAGCAGGTTGATCAGGACAGATGTGAGATTGTCTCTGTTTGAGAGCCCCAAATAATGACTCTGAGAGTTTTATGAACCCCAAAGGTGTGAGGAGGACAGGGGCAAGGGCTAGGAGTAGAACAGTATTAAGTACCAAGTCAGGGTAGGGAAAGTCTATTCAAGTGGTTTCCCTTCTGCCCTCATAAGGAACTCTCAGCAGAGGCTCTTAAAGAGAGCCCTAGGTTGTAGTTGTTGTTCAGTCACTAAGTTGTGTCCAACTCTTTGAGACCCCATGAAGTGTAGCACACCAGGCTCCCCTGTCCTTCACTATCTCCTGGAGTTTGCACAAATTCATGTCCACTGAGTTGGTGATGTCATCAATCATCTCATCCTCTGCCACTCCCTTCTCCTTTTGTTTTCAATCCTTCCCAGCACTGAGGCCTTTCCAGGTATAGAAACCTAAGAGTGAAGGTCCTATGAAGGCTATCAGATAAAGCCTTTGTAATTGCATGTGGTTAGCCATCACACAGAGGTTTTTAACCAGATGCAAGTCTCCTCTGTAAGCATACATTTGAACTATTAAACAATGCTTGATAACCAGTATCATAATGAGAAAATAGTGTTCAAAGTTTCCATTCTGAAGAAAAGGTAACAAAAGACATTGTGACAACTAATTTTTTATCTGAAGTGTTTTTAGAGGACCTTGAAGAGCAAAGATTTTCCAAAGATAAAAGTCAGAGAATACAATAAATGACTTCCCTTAGGTTTGCTCATGGACTTCCCTGATAGCTCAGTAGGTAAAGTATCCATCTGCAGTGCAGGAGACCCTGGTTGGATTCCTGGATCAGGAAGATTTGGAGAAGGGATAGGCTACAACACTCCAGAATTCTTGGGCTTTCCTGCTGCTAAAGAATCACCTGCAATGTGGGAGACCTGGGTTTTATCCCAGGTTGGGAAGATCCCCTCAAGAAGGGAAAGGCTACCCACTTCAATATTTTGGTCTAGGGAATTCCACGGACTGTATAGGCTACGAGGTTGCAAAGAGTCGGCCGCGACTAATGACTTTAACTTTCAGATTTGTTCAAGTCTTTGAACAGGACCCAAGCAAGTAATCAATATGAAACTCCCCTATTGTAAAGAAGCAGTGTACCACACTATAAAGCCTCAGTTCAAAGCAAGTTAGAAAAACTACTCTAAGGGGAATCTTTGTCTCTCCCAGCAACACTGATAAGCACTGGCCACTGATCTTCCAAACACTTCCAGATGGCTAAACAAAGCATCAGACTGAATTCTGCCCCTACCATTGTGAACCGCTGTCAATGAATAACTTCCTATTAAAAGGAGGGGGAAAGGAATGGCTGCATGTACTTCCAATGTAACTGCTGTGTGTCGATGGACAAGCCTCTATTTTAATATGTGCTATAATCAATGTTTAGTTTCAACAACCACATTCAGGCTCTAAAGAACATTAGGGGAAGTCTAAAAGATATAAAACATTTGGAATGATGTGGTTATTTAGTTTTTAGTTTTAATTCTCTGAACTGATCAATACTGAAAGTAGATGAAAGAGAGGAATTGAGGGGGGAAATGCTATATTTAATGAAATAACAGTTTAGCACAATATAAACCACAAAGTATGTTATACTCCTGCCTAATATCATGAAATATTAACTAGAGTAAGAGTGCAGAGGACTGATGCCCAAATGAGGGCTGATACACAATTCCTCTGTGGATCAATTGATATTACTTTCATCAATAGTAACATGGTTAGATTAACATTAGTCTAATTATGATAGAAGACACATTTAGGGTGAGAAAATCTTAACTTAAGGAATGTATTCACTCACAATGCTGTGATGCTGACCTGAATGTGACTAGCGGTCATACAGATGGGAGGGATGAATGGATTTGGAAGCAATTGAGGAGTGAAATAGGCAGCATAATATATAGGGTGTGAAGAGTAAAAAGATGATGTTAAGGATGATATACAATCTTCTGACACAGTTAAATAAAAGATAATAGCAGTCCTTGGAAAAAGCCACTTTATAATAACAGCAGATTTTTTACATTATAAAGGAGGTGGAAGTAATAAATTGTTTGGAAAACCTGGACTTTGAGGCATCTGTGTCCTACCTTGGAAGAATATCAAACCAACATTGATTTCAGTAATGCTAGTAAAGTCCAGAGACCATCACCAGAGTGAACGAGAGAAAAACAGAGCAACCACAAGTGAAAAAATTTAAGGTGAATATTTGAGAGGGTATCTAGTCCAAAGAAAATGACAAAGCTATAGCCAAGAAGGAGGTGGGCCTTATTCTTATCCAGAATCTCATTCAGGTATTTGGACATTAAGGAGTCCTTGTGATGGGAAAAAAAATATAACAGAAGAACAGAGTGCATGACTCTGTGCACTTCTTTAATGACTCTAGGAAAGATTCCATCTCAGTGAGACTGGCAACTGAGTACCTGACTGAGAGAAACAAAGAAGCTGAATATGCTCAGTGCTGACTCTTTGTATTAAAATCTTTAAAAATTAAAGAAGAGCCACTTGATAAAATTCTTGGGAATAGTCAACTTAAAATATTAAGAATAATTTTGGTAAAATCTTGAGGGAGAAAAGGACTAGAATCTCATAGTCTTTCATTTATTTAAAAATAAGTGAGGTGATATTCTACCACTAGCTCCACATGGACCATGAGAATTTACTTGAAAGCACTCTGCCTAGTGAGAAGATATATATATATATATATAGTAAAAGAAAAGAGGGGCTAGTTTAATAAAATTGCTGCTATATGACTGTGAAAATATGATATATTAATACATAATATGTACATTGTGGTTTATTAGCAGAATTGTGACAGTGAGCTGAAAATTAGAAAAACTGAAAAGTGGAGATCAGAAGCTATTAGAGAATACAGCATTATAATCACAATCCAATGATCAGAAAACTGGGTGGGGAAGTCACTGTTCTAGCAACTACTTTGTGTAAGCAAAATGATGGCACTTAGACACTTAACCACTCACACTGGCCTCTGCAACTTTGTGTCAACATCAATGTCTCTATAACCTTGCTTGCAAGCTATTAAAGTCAAAAGCAGTAACAATATGGTCTTTCTCTGACTTCCCCCTTTCAAATAACATTAAAATTCATTTACTGTGCACAACATAATTACTATACAGAATACTATCTATAAGGAAATCTGATAAATATAGCATTTTAGAATTCTGGAGATTTTAGTAAAGGAAAAATTCGTATAAAAATAGATGCACTGAGGTGGGAAGATGGGGCTGTGGCCAGCAGGCTAGACACCAGGATGCTCCTGCCTGGATCTGCCCCTGCAAGCCCCTTAGTGACTCAAGCCAGGTGACAGGGAAAGGTCCATGAGTGCCTTTGTTGACCCAGCATCCAGTTTACCCCAGGAGAACAAGATGGCAGAGGAGCAGGTGGATGTGGAGTACATTTCTCTCCACGGACACATCAAGAATACAACTTTAGACACAGAAGTCCATGCAGATCACGAGCTGAGAGCAGACAGGAATACCTAACCAGTGGAAAATATTTTATAGAACACAAATTTCTGTAGGAGGAAGGAACTAGGGGGGAAAACAGAAGTGTTAGTAGGATGGGACCTGCCCTCAGTGGGTGGGGGAACTGAAGCAGGGGTCTGATCCCCACAGCGGGGCAATTGTCTGAGTCACAGGAGAAGCATTTGAAGCTGAGAATGAAATAGCTGATCTGTGGCAGCCTAAGTGGAATGAGAATCAGACAGCCCTTGCCACAGCCATACATATACAGGACAGGAATGCTGGTCCCCCGGACCAGCTGGAGTTTAGGGAGCTGGAGTTTAGGCATTGAGGAGTAAAATCCCAGGGCCAGGGCTCCTGTTGACTGTGGAGAGATAGATTGAGGGGATGTGAGGAAATGCTGGTAGAAGAAAGCCAGGCAGCCATGGAAGCAAGGCAATACTGCTGAGTCACGTGTAGGGAGTAGAGCCATCACAATAGCCTCTCTTTCCCCACAAGCCAGACCGGCACCTGAACAATAGAGAGGCTGGCCCATCAAACCCCGGACACACTGAATTACAGAGTAGGACCCCACCAAGGGTGCCCCTTTAAGTGACTGACACAACAATTTACAGAGAAGGACCCCAGGCAAGGGAGCCCTCTAAGTGCCTGAATGGGTGGAGCTACAGAGAAAGACTAGCCAGCTACAAGAGGCTTGGAAAAAGTACTTTGTTTTTTGTTTTTTATTTTTTTTAGTTTTTTATTTTTTAAATTTTAAAATCTTTAATTCTTACATGCATTCCCAAACATGAACCCCCCTCCCACCTCCCTCCCCATAACATCTCTTTGGGTCATCCCCATGCACCAGCCCCAAGCATGCTGTATCCTGCGTCAGATATAGACTGGCGATTCAATTCTTACATGATAGTATACATGTTAGAATGCCATTCTCCCAAAAAGTACTTTGATAGGGCCATAATTCCTGTGGTGAAAGCAGTCTGTGTCCCACAAGCTAAGCAGCTGTGCCACCTTCACACTCAACTCTCACTGGGGCAGATCTGCCACAGGCAAAAAGAGTCTTGCATCTATGCTGCAGGGTTGCTTCTGTTGTGTCTGACTCTGTGATCCTGTAGACTGTGGCTTGTCAGGCTTCTCTGATAGGTAGTGGAGTTCTCTAGGCAAAAATACAGGAGCATATTGGCCAATACTGGTTGCCATACCCTTCTAGATCACTTTTTTTCCTGCTGCCCTAGCAGCCAATCCCCCTCAGTACCTGGTGCTTTCAATACCCCTGCAACCCAAACAGCTGCACCACCTCCACACCTGGCCCTCATAGGGCCAAACCCAAGTCCTCCAGGGAATCCACAGAAGCAAAGCCCAGTAGACAACCTACATGTAGAGGTGGAAATAAAACCACAATTGAAACTCAGAGGCAGTGAGGCTAAAAAAGATCAAACCTTCCCACCAGCTGTACAAGCTACAGATTAAATTCACTAGGCAATCAACTAGGCAGACTCTGTGTCTATGGAATATATAAAAGGCCATTGAGAGCTCCCACAAAAGAAAATGGACTAGCTCTGATAGCTGTGTACATTGGAGATAAGAATACACAGGAGTAGGACAAGATTAGAACCTGAGCTGACCCCACAGCAGGTTCAGAGATCAGTAGTGTTGGAGGGCATCCTAGGGAGGTAAGGTGGACTGTGACTCCCAGCGTGGGGAAGGACTCTGACAGCAGACTCAAGGAAAACATTTATTATTATTATTTTTTGACCTGCTTTGTAGATTCTTCTGGATTTCTTCCCCCTCTGCCCCCATTGTAGTTGTTGATTTTATTGGCACTAAGAAATCCACTTAAACTTTTGAGATTATTTTGTGTTTTTTTTTTTTTTTTTTTTCTCCTCAGTCACATTTTTTATTGTTGTCATAAGCCTTTACTTCTACATTGGGCTTTTGCAGTTCTGTGGAGTTTTCCTTTTTTTTTTTTTTTTCTTTTTGCTTTTTTTTAATTTTAATTTTTAAATCTATGATTATTTTTCTACCTTTATTTCTTTGTTTTCTTTTCTTATTGTTCTTTTCCCCTTGCAGTTAATCTTTAATGTATATAAATCTTCTTTATCTACCTGTTTAACTTTGCATATCTATTCTTTCTTTCTTTTCTTTCTCTTCTTTCCTCTGAACATATTTGCTGGTTTTATTTTCATTGCTTTATCAGTTGGCATCTTGGTTTAGTTTTGTTTTCCAGTCTGTGCTTTAGTTAGCTTTGTTCTGGTGGAGATAATTTTTGGTTTCCTTTGTTCACTGGGTCAAACTATTTTACCTAACTTTTGTTGCACTGTTTTCATTTTGTTTATGGGTGTGTATATATATATATATATGTGTGTGTGTGTGTGTGTGTGTGTGTGTATTCAGTCACACTTTTTTATTATTATAAATCTCTGCCTCTACATTGGGCTTTTGCAGTTCTGTGGGGTTTTTCCAATTTTTCCCCCCGTTTTTCATTTTTCTTCCATTTTTTTTCTTTTCTTTTTTATAATTTTAAGTTTTAATTTTTAAAACCTGTTATATTTTTTCTACATTAAACAAAAATAATTGCCTTTCCTACTGTTCTTTCTCCTTGAAGCTAATCTTTAATGCATATAAATCTTCTCCATCTACCTCTATTTAACTCTGCATATCTATTCTTTCTTCCTGTCTTTCCTTTCCTCTCAATATATTTATTAGTTTTGTTTTCATAGCTTTATTCCCCACTAGGCACCTGGCTTTAGTTTTGCTTTCCAGTTCATGCTTTATTTAGTTTCATTCTTAACTGGTAAATATATATTTTTTATTTCCTTTGTTCACTGTTTCCATCTACTGTACTTCATTTTTGCTGGACTGTTTTGACTTTGTTCATGGGTGTATATGCATACGTGTATGTTCCATTATTTTAGTTACTATTTGCCTGATTTTGTAACTGCCATTTGTCTGGTGTTGATCTTTGGTTTCTTCTTTGTGGATATTTGTTTTAATCCCACTTAATGCCATAAAAAACCACTTGTGGGATCTTCGTTCCTGACCAGAGATCAAGCCCTGAGCTTTTGGAGTAGGAGTACTTACTCCAAGACCCTCAACTACCAGAGAACTAACTGTTCAGTCACTCAGTTGTGTCTGACTCTTTGTGACCCCATGAATTGCAGCACTCCAGGCCTCCCTGTCCTTCACCAACTAATGGAGTTCACTCAAACTCACATCCATTGAGTTGGTGATGCATTCCAGGCATCTCAGCCTCTGTCATCCCCTTTTCCTCCTGTCCCCAGTCCCTCCCAGCATCTGAGTCTTTTCCAATGAGTCAACTCTTAGCATGAGATGGCCAATGTATTGGAGTTTCAGCTTTAGCATCACTCCTTCCAAAGAACACCCAGGACTGATCTCCTTTATAATGGACTGGTTGCATCTCCTTGCAGTCCAAGGGACTCTAAGCAGTCTTCTCCAACACCACAGTTCAAAAACATCAATTCATTGGCACTCAGCTTTCTTCACAGTCCAACTCTCACATCCATACATGACTACTGGAAAAACCATAGACTTGACTAGATGGACTTTTGTTGGCAAAGTAATGTCTCTGGGCCTATCAAATAGTTAGAAGTCACACAAAGGAAATCACTTAGATATAAGACCCAGGATCACCCAGCAACTAGTAGCACCTTGTGCAGGATGCTTTATCTAAACAACAAAGAAAACAAGAATACAAACCCAATCATCCGCAGACAGGATTACCTCCTCACTCAGTCTTGCCTATCACAAGAAAAATAAACAAACACACAAGCAAAAATTCAGCACAATTTTCACTCTAAAGGAAGTTTACACACACCATGGACCAACTTTAGGAGGGAAGAAACCAAAGGAAGAAAGAAACCAGCCTTCTTCAAGGAAAGAATTAAAATTTCCTTGAAGCCTGGGCAAAGGAGACCTCAAACACAAACACAATAACTTAAAATATATATATATATAATGAAAAAGGCAGAGAAATACTGCACAAATGAAGGAATAAACTTGAAATACAGAAATCCAAATAAACAAAGAGGAAATAGGCAAAATACCTGAAAAAGAATTCAGAATAATGATAATAAAGATGACCAAAAACATTGAAAACAAAATGGAGAAAATCAAGAATCAATTAACAAAGACCTAGAAGATTAAATAATAAACATACAGAGACAAAAAAAACTACTGAAATTAAAAATACTCTAGAAGGAATCAATAGCAGAATATCTGAAGCAGATAAATGAATCAGTGTATTGGAAGATAAAGAAATAACTTCTAAAGAGCAGGATAAGGTACAAAGAATGAAAAGAACTAAGGACAGTCTGAGGGACCTCTGAGACCATATCAGATGCATTGACATTCGAATTACAGGGGTCCCAGAAGAAGAGAAAAATAAAGGTGCTTAGCTTTCTTTATAGTCCAACTCTCACATCCATACATAAGGAAATACAAAAGACAATGAATAGCCAGAGCAGTCTTGAGAAAGAAGAAGGGAGCTGGAAGAATCAACCTTCCTGATATAAGATTATACTACAAAGCTACAGTCATCAAAGCAGTATGGTAGTGGGACAAAAACAGAAATATAGACCAATGGAACAAGATAGAAAGCCCAGAAATAAACCTATGCAATCATGGGTACCTTATTTTTGACAAACAAGGCAAGAATGTACAATGGGGAAAAGACAACCTCTTCAATAAATTGTGCTGGTAAAACTGGAAAACTACATGTAAAAGGATGAAATTAAAACACTTCCTAACACCATACACAAAGATAAACTCAAAATGGACTAAAGACCTAAATGTAAGATGAGAAACTATAAAACTCTTAGAGGAAATCATAGGCAGAACACACAATGACATATATCAAAGCAAGATCCTCTGTGATTAACCTCTTAGAATAATGGAAATAAACACAAAAGTAAAGAAGTGGGATCTGAGTAAATTTAAAAGCTTTCTCAAAGCAAAGGAAGTTATAAGCAAGGTGAAAAGACAACCCTCAGAATGGGAGAAAATAATAGCAAATGAAACAACTGACCAAAGGATTAATTTCAAAAATACACAAGCAACTCACAACTCAATACCAGAAAAAAAGAAAAACAACACAATCAAAAACTGGGAAAAGGACCTAAACAGACATTTTTCCAAAGAAGACATACAGATGTCTAACAAACACATGAAAAGATGCTTAACATTGCTCATTATTAGAGAAATGGATATCAAAATTACAATGAGATATCATTTCACGCCAGTCAGAATGGCCATCATCAAAAAGTCTACAAACAATAAATGATAGAAAAGATAATGGAAAAAATGATGGAGAAAAGGAAATGCTCTTGCACTGTTGGTAGGAATATAAATTGATACAGCCACTATGGAAGACAGCATGCCGGGGGCCAGCGTGAGGAACTCCGCCCATGGCAAAGGTCATGAGGAAGGAGGCTTGACATATGCAAAGGAGTGATCAAGCCTCAGGAAACCCCCTGTTCCCGAGCATCTAACCCCCAAACCAGAGTCTGTTTTATGCTCTCACCTACACCTCTGACTTTACGGGGGGCTCTCCCCCATAACCATTTCTCTCAGAGAAGGAGTAAACGTGCAGCTCCAAGGCAATAAAAATTCTTGGGCATGACAAGAGTGTTTCAGCTTACGGATTCCTCTGAAGGTTATCTAGACCACCTGTATAGGTTCGTCCGGCCACATGTGATTGTTTACAGCCTCCCAATCTGAGAGGCATGAGATGTTTTAGACTTACTAAAGGCAAATTATTTTGGGGAGTTAGAAATTATTAGTAAAATGGGTTGGTTAGGAATTATATTGGTGGAGGGTTTTTCATTTGTTGTGTCAATAATTGCTGCTAATTCCCTGTTCTGGGTGGGACAAGGGTGTCTCAGGTCAAACCTCTCTGCTGACAGACTAGCTTGTGTGACAGGATTATCCATACTCCTGCCACATGATTGTTTACTACCTCTTAACCATAAACAGCACAGAGAGTTTTGGAGTATTTTGAGAGTCTTAATTAGCATAGGGCTTTTTCTTCTTGTTGAGTCAATGATTGCCGCCAGGCCTCCATATTCTTAGGTACCTGGGAATATATTAATCAATGTATTTGGAATATAGCAAAGGAAATACAGTAGTTTTTGATGTTAGCAATACTAGACTTTTTGAGCTAATGGATTTTCTCTTTTGTAATAGATCACTGTACTTTGTTATAAATCACTGTGTCCTTGCTATGTAAAAATGTAACTTTATCATATCTTCAGACTAAATAGATCTTAAGGGGAGCATTGGTGAAAGGATTTTCATTTGTTGGGCTGATGTTTGCTGCTAAATCTCCATGTTCCCTACACTTATAATGAATATAACTAGCATATAGGGAGAAATAAGTATTAACCTTTAAGCATATAGGAAAAATAAGTATTAAACTTTAAGATTAATCATGTTAACCTTGGGTTAAATAAATTCCTTTCTTGATTGTAACTCACTACACCCTCACCCTATAGGAATGCAACTTTATTTGGAGGGTGGTGCCTGGTTTAAGAAAAAACACCCTTGGAAGAAATAAGTTTTTTGGTTATTAGAAAGAAAGGATCATAAAATGTCAACAGGTCTCACTCATGGCCAGAAGATGATGTACCTTTTTTTATACATTTATGTGAAGCACCTGATTTTGATAAAGGTCAGGACTGCTGACCCCCACATGACTCTGTATTCATCCCTATGTGTAACAAAAGGTATATAAGCAAACCCCAAAATAAAGAAATCGGATCAGTTTCTGGAAAGACTGATTCCCCCATGTCGTTTCTTTCTTGCTCCCGTTTTTCTGGCTGAATTCCCATCTGGAGCATGGATGCTATTCCACATAATCCAAGTTATTCAGCCTCTTTTTCTCCACTAATCTTCCTACTACACTATCCATTTCCAATCTCTCTATATCTGTGATTAAATATGTATTTTTCCAAAGATGTCGACTCTGTCCTCACCTTCGAATCACCGTGGATCCACCGGGGCTGGACCCCGGCAACAGTATAGAGATTCCTTTAAAAATTAGGAATAAAACCACCGTATGACCCAGCAATCCCACTCCTAGGCATATACCCTGAGGCAACTAAAGTTAAAAGAGACACATGTAATCCATTTTTCATTGCAACACTATTTATAATAGCTAGAATGTGGAAGCAACCTAGATGTTCATTGACAGATGAATGGAAAAAGAAGTTGTGGTGTATATACATAATGGAATATTATTCAGCCATAAAAAGAAATGCATTTGAGTCAGCTCTAATGAGGTGGATGAACATAGAACCTATTATACAGAGTGAAGTAAGTCAGAAAGAAGAAGATAAATATCTTATTCTGATGCATATATACAGAATCTAGAAAAATGGTACTGAAGAATTTATTTACAGGGCAACAATGGAGAAACAGACAGAGAATAGACTTGCGGACATGGTGAGAGAGGAGGAGAGGGTGAGATGTATGGAAAAAGTAACATGGAAACTTATACTATCTTATGTAAAATGGATAGCCAAAGGGAATTTGCTGTATGGCTCAGGAAACTCAAACGGGGCTCTGCATCAACCTGGAGGGGTGGGATGGAGGGGAGATGAGAAGGAGGTTCAAAAGGGAGGGGATATATGTATACCTATAGCTGATTCATGTTGAACTTTGATAGAAAACAAAAAATTCTGTAAAGCAATTATCCTTCAATAAAACATAAATTAATTTAAAAAATAGATCCAGAATAGCTATCTAATTTGTTTATCAAAAACAGATATTAAAACTTTTGAAGGAAAAAGAATGCAAAGTGACATAATAGAAAAGTAGCTACAAAGCCCAAAAGAAGCATAAGAGGAGATAACACTACTTAAACGTTCATTCTTGAATCTAAGAAAGACAGACATTCTTAAAACATAAATTTATCAAAATGCTTAATAAAAAATGTACTAGTATAACATTGTTCTACAAAATTATAAGCAGAATAGTAATTACAACAATTATTGTATAGGCAACTGTATATAATCAATTATGTCATTACACACTAAAATAGTATTTTTTCTGTTAATATTTTATAACAGAAGCAAAGTTTAATGATGTGACACATTTCACTGAAAAAATATCATTTTACATCGAAGCACGTCTTAATCTGAATAGCCAAATCATAAAATATTAGTGTTTTATTCAGAAAATGAAGATCATGGCATCTGGTCCCATTACTTCATTGGAAATAGATGGGGAAACAGTGGAAACAGTGTCAGACTTTATTTTTGGGGCTCAAAAATCACTGCAGATGGTGACTGCAGCCATGAAATTAAAAGACACTTACTCCTTGGAAGAAAAGTTATGACCAACCTAGATAGCATATTCAAAAGCAGAGACATTACTTTGCTAAAAAAGGTCCATTTAGTCAACGCTGTGGTGTTTCCTGTGGTCATGTATGGATGTGAGAGTTGGACTGTGAAGAAGGCTGAGCACCGAAAAATTGATGCTTTTGAATTGTGGTGTTGGAGAAGACTCTTGAGAGTCCCTTGGACTACAAGGAGATCCAACCAGTCCATTCTGAAGGAGATAAGCCCTGGGTGTTCTTTGGAAAGAATGATGCTAAAGCTGAAACTCCAATACTTTGGCCACCTCATGCGAAGAGTTGACTCATTGGAAAAGACTCTGATGCTAGGAGGGATTGGGGGCAGGAGGAGAAGGGGACGACAGAGTATGAGATGCCTGGATTGCATCACCAACTCAAAGGACGTGAGTTTGAGTGAACTCTGAGAGATGGTGATGGACAGGGAGGCCTGGTGTGCTGTGATTCATGGGTAACCAAGAGTCAGAGATGACTGAGTGACTGAACTGATCTGATACTACTTTGATTGAATTAGAATTTTTGTTTAAATGAAGTGTCACATTATTTCCACCAATAATAGTTTTTGAAATGTACCTATTTCAGTAAGGTGAGTTTTGGTAACTGTCCCAATTTATTAAGATTTATGTAATTATTTGAGCTGTTATGAGAAAAAATGTCAATTCCACTAAAACAAGTGGAATTTGAAATTTTAAACTCTTTACAATATACATTTGTATCCCAAAAATGAAATAGTTAGGTATAAACTTAATCAATCTGATTTTGGTGTTGACCATCTGGTGATGCCCATGTGTAGAGTCTTCTCTCGTGTTGTTGGAAGAGGGTGTTTGCTATGACCAGTGCATTTTCTTGGTAAAACTCTATTTGTCTTTGCTCTGCTTCATTCTGTATTCCAAGGCCAAATTTGCCTCTTCCTCCAGGTCTTCCTTGACTTTCTACTTTTGCATTCCAGTCCCCTATAATGAAAAGGACATCTTTTTTGGGTGTTAGCTCTAAAAGGTCTTATAGGTCTTCATAGAATCATTCAACCTCAGCTTTTTCAGCATTACTGGCTGGGGCATAGACTTTGATTATTGTGATATTGAATGGTTTGCCTTGGAGACAAACAGAGATCATTCTGTCGTTTTTGAGATTGCATCCAAGTACTGCATTTCAGACTCTTTTGTTGACTATGATGGCTACTCCATTTCTTCTATGGGATCCTTGTCTGCAGTAATTGATATAATGGTCATCTGAGTTAAATTCACCCATTCCAGTTCATTTTAGTTTGCTGATTCCTAGAATGTCGACGTTCACTCTTACCATCTATTGTTTGACCACTTCTTATTTGCCTTGATTCATGGACCTGACATTCCAGGTTCTTATGCAATATTGCTCTTTACAGCATAGGACCTTGCTTCTATCATGAGTCACATCCACAACTGGGTTTTGTTTTTGCTTTGGCTCCATCCTTTCATTCTTTCTGGAGTTATTTCTCCCCTGATCTCCAGTAGCATATTGGGCACCTACTGACCTGGGGAGTTCCTCTTTCAGTATCCTATCATTTTGCCTTTTCATACTTTTCATGGGGTTCTCAAGGCATGAATACTGAAGTGGTTGGCCATTCCCTTCTCCAGTGGACCACATTCTCTCAGACCTCTCCACTATGAACCGCCCATCTTGGGTGGCCCCACGGTCACGGCTTAGTTTCATTGAGTTAGACAAGGCTATGGTCCTAGTGTGATTAGATAGCCTAGTTTTCTGTGATTATGGTTTCAGTGTGTCTGCCCTCTGATGCCCTCTTGCAACACCTACTGTCTTACTTGGGTTTCTCTTACTTTGGACGTGGGGTATCACTTCACAGCTGCTCCAGCAAAGTGCAGCCACTGCTCCTTACCTTGAATGAGGGGTGTCTCATCACTGCTACTCCTCCTGACTTTGAACGTGGAATATCTCCTCTAGGCCCTCCTCTGCCCACGCAGCCACCTCTCCTTGGACTTGGGGTTGTTCCTCCCAGCCACGGCCCCCATCCTTGGGTGGGGGTTAGCTCTTCCTGGGTGCTGTCCTTGACCTCGGATGAGTGGTAGCTCCTCTCGGCTGTTCCTGCACGGTCGCTGCATAGCACTCTTGGCCACCATCCCTGATCTCGGATGCGGGGTAGATTGTTTTGGCTGCCACACCTGACCTCGGACATGGGGAAGCTCCTCCCTGCCATCACCTCTGACCTCACCAGATGGTCAACACTGAAATCAGGTTGATTGTATTCTTTACAGACAAAAATGGACAAGCTCTATACAGTCAACAAAAACAAGACCAGGAGCTGACTGACTCAGATCATGAACTCCTTATTGCCAAATTCAGACTTAAATTGAAGAAAGTAGGGAAAACCACTAGACCATTCAGGTATGACCTAAATCAAATTCCTTATGATTATACAGTGAAAGTGAGAAATAGATTTAAGGGCCTAGATCTGATAGATAGAATTCCTGATGAACTATGGATGGAGCTTCTTGACATTGTACAGGAGACAGGGATCAAAACAATCCCCTTGGAAAAGAAATGCAAAAACACAAAATGGCTGTCTGGGGAGGCCTTACAGATAGTTTTGAAAAGAAGAGAAGCAAAAAGCAAAGAAGAAAAGGAAAGATATAAGCATCTGAATGCAGAGTTCCAACGAATAGCAAGAAGAGATAAGAAAGCCTTCCTCAGCAATCAATGCAAAGAAATAGAGGAAAACAACAAAATGGAAAAGACTAGAGATCTCTTCAAGAAAATTAGAGGTACCAAGGGAACATTTCACAGAAAGATGGGCTCAATAAAGGACAGAAATGGCGTTGCCCCAAAAGAAGCAGATGATATTAAGAAGAGGTGGCAAGAATACACAGAAAAACTGTACAAAAAGATCTTCAAGACCAAGATATTCATGATGGTGTGATCAAACAACTAGAGCCAGACATCCTGGAATGTGAAGTCAATGGGCCATAAAAGCATCAATACAAACAAAGCTGGTGGAAGTGATGGAATTCCAATAGAGCTCTATTTCAAATCCTGAAAGATTTCAAATCCAGGAGCTGACTGTGGCTCAGATCAGGAACTCCTTATTGCCAAATTCAGACTTAAATTGAAGAAAGTAGGGAAAACCACTAGACCATTCAGGTATGACCTAAATCAAATCCCTTATGATTATACAGTGTGCTGCACTCAATATGATAACAAATTTTGAAAACTCAGCAGTGGCCGCAGGACTGGAAAAGGTCAGTTTTCATTCCAATCCCAAAGAAAGGCAATGCCAAAGAATGCTCAATCTACCGCACAATTGTACTCATCTCACACACTAGTAAAATAATGCTTAAAATTCTCCAAGCCAGTCTTCAGCAAAACGTGAACCGTGAACTTCCAGATGTTCAAGCTGGTTTTAGAAAAGGCAGAGGAACCAAAGATCAAATTTCCAATATCCGCTAGATCATGGAAAAGGCAAGAGAGTTCCAGAAAAACATCTATTTCTGCTTTATTGACTATGCCAAAGCCTTTGACTGTGTGGATCACAACAAACTGTGGAAAATTCTGAGAGAGATGGGAATACGAGATCACCTGACCTGCCTCTTGAGAAATCTGTATGCAGGTCAGGAAGTAGCAGTTAGAACTGGACATGGAACAACAGACTGGTTCCAAATAGGAAAAGGAGTACGTCAAGGCTGTCTATTGTCACTCTGCTTATTTAACTTCTATGCAGAGTACATCATGAGAAACGCTGGACTGGAAGAAACACAAGCTGGAATCAAGATTGCTGGGAGAAATATCAGTAACTTAGATATGCAAATGACACCCTTAAGGCAGAAAGTGAAGAGGAACCAGAAAGCCTATTGATGAAAGTAAAAGAGGAGAGTGAAAAAGTTGACTTAAAGCTCAACATTCAGAAAACGAAGATCATGGCATCCAGTACCATCACTTCATGGGAAATAGATGGGGAAACAGTGGATACAGTGTCAGACTTTAATTTCGTGGGCTCAAAAATCACTGCAGATGGTGACTGCAGCCATGAAATTAAAAGACGCTTACTCCTTGGAAGGAAAAGTATGACCATCCTAGATAGCATATTCAAAAGCAGAGACATTACTTTGTCGACTAAGGTCCGTCTAGTCAAGGCTATGATTTTTCCAGTAGTCATGTATGGATGTGAGAGTTGGACTGTGAAGAAAGCTGAGTGTCAATGAATTGATGTTTTTGAACTGTGGTGTTGGAGAAGACTCTTGAGAGTCCCTTGAACTGCAAGGAGTTCCAGCCAGTCCATTCTGAAGGAGATTAGCCCTGGGATTTCTTTTGGAAGGAATGATGCTAAAGCTGAAGCTCCAGTACTTTGACCACCTTCTGCAAAGAGTTGACTTATTGGAAAAGACTTTGATGCTGGGAGGGATTGGGGGCAGGAGGAGAAGGGGATGACAGAAGATGAGATGGCTGGATGGCACCACTGACTGGATGAACGTGAGTCTGAGTGAACTCCAGGAGTTGGTGATGGACAAGGAGGCCTGGCGTGCTGCGATTCATGAGGTCACAAACAGTTGGACACAACTGAGTGACTGACTGAACTGAATTGAAACCTAGTCAAATATGTATAGGAGTTATATGAGAAATATCACAAAGCTGTGATGAAGAAAATCAAGAAAAACTAAATAGATCTAGTGATTATCTATATTCATAGATAGGAATATTCCAATTTCTCAAGATGTCAGTTCTTCCTAACATGACTAATAGCTTCAGTGCAGTCTTAAACTTGAAGCAACTTATTTCGTGGATTTTAACATTTGATTTTAAAGTTTATATGGAGAGGCAAAAGACCCAGAATAGCCAACAAGATTTGGAGAACAATAACAGTTAAAGGACTGAAATCTGACAGATTAATAGAACACAATAGAGAGTCCCAAAATAAACCCACACAAATGTAATCAACTGATACGTACAAAGGAGCAAAAGCAATGCAATAAGGACAATTTTCAATAAATGGTGCTGGAATAACTGATCATCCACATGTAAAAAATAAATGCAGATTTTGTACACATTTCACAAAAGCTAGCTCAAGATAGATCACATATCTGAATGTTAAAAGAAAAAGTATAAAATTTCTATAAACAGTATAGGAGAAAATCAAGATGATGTTTTGTATGCCAATAACTTTTTAGACTACATGTTTTTTTTAAATGAAAAATGATATTAATAGCTTATAGAAAAGTAAATAAAAGAATTCCTAAACAAATAAAAAGATTCTCCTGTATTAGAAGAGAGATGTAAATCAAATCACATTCAAATAAATTTCTTTTCCTCTCAGATTAGCATCAAGAAATGTGTGAGTAATCTCTTTTGCATTACTTGTAGAAGTATCAATTGATAAACCCTCTCAGAGGAATGAGTTGTCTCTGTCATTCTCTCTCTATTCATATATATACATATATATGCATATATACTTATATATATAATTTACTTATATATGTGAATTATATATTATCCTAACTCTGTATTTTCAATTTTTCTATAGATACAAATGCATGTATGCAAACATCTATATAATAAATCATGATACTTTTCTGAAAGAGAAATCTCTTAATCTGTATATCTATACATGTACATATAATCTACATTTTTTGATGCCCTACTTTATCATCTAAAAGGTAATATTAAATAGAAGATAATATTAAATAACAAAAGTAAGAATCAGAGTATTGCTTCTATGTGCATACATTCCCTATGGGAAGGCTTATGAATAACTGATAACATTGGTTACTTCCAACTAGGGATTGATTAATTTGTTTTTGTTGGAGGGAAATTCTTAATTCTCCTATACTTTGATTGTGTAAATAATTCAAAATAATTGAATAAAATAAAAACTAAGATAATTTCCAGCATTTATTTAACTATGATATAGAAATAGCACTGAAATCTCTCTCAGATGAAATAAAATTTCATATAAGAAAAAATTTTATTACTCAAGATTATTATTCACCAATGGTTCAATGGCAAATAATCCACTTGCAGTACAGGAGATGCAAGGAAACAGATTTGATCTCTGGGTTGGGAAGATTCCACTGGAGGACGAAATGGTAACCCGCTCCAGTAATCTTGCCCAAAAAATCCCATGGACACAGGAGCCTGGTGCGCTAGAGTACATGGAGTCACAAAAAGTTTGGACATGACTGAGTGACTAAATAACAATGTCATATAATCATGAAGTGAAAAGAGAACAAAACTTGAAATTATGGCAACCAAGCTTCAGTTCAGTTATAGCTGGGTTATTTTTTTTTTCAGAAATTAATGTCTTTGATAAGTCATGGTTTATTTTTTTAATAAGGATGAAGCATAGAGTTCCCTTCTGGCTCTGCTGGTAAACAATCCACCCGCAATGTGGGACACCCAGATTCAATCCCTGGGTTAAGAAGGTCCCCTGGAGAAGGGAAAGGCTACCCACTACAGTATTCTGGTTTGGAAAATTCCTTGGACTGTATAGTCCATGGGGTCAGAAAGAGTTGGACATGGCTGAGTGACTTTCACTTTCACTTTTCACTTTCATAGAGAAGTACTTCAAGGCATAGATTTAAAAATCATCAGCTTAGTCATTTTGAATGAGCTTTGTACACTCAGTTTATCTGAGTCCTATTTTTCTCACTGTTAAACTGCAGATGTGTGCATGCTCAGTCGCTCAGTTGTGTCCCACTCCTTGTGACTGACTCCATGTTCCTAAAGGCTCCTCTGTCCATGGGGTTTTCCAGGCAAGAATACTGGAGTGGGTTTCCATTTCCTACTCCAAGGGATCTTCCTCACCCACAGATTGAATCTGCGTCTCAAAATGCAGATAACAGAGCATTAGTTGATATTCAAACCATGACTGTAGGAGAGCTTCTGGGCCATGTAGGTCTCAGAGCAGAGAAATAAGACAAATATGACTCCAAAAAGACACAGTGAATCCCATAGTGTGTTCCTGAGAGTTTATACACACATTTCACTGGCCAAAGCAAATCATATAGTGTAGAAAAAAGTGTCATCTTCCTTCTAGGACAGATCTGATTGCCAATGGGACATAAGAGGGAGCAGTAGGAAATTATCTTGACAATACAATTCACTATGTACAACTAACAAATCAATTATTCTAGCACTGTGCTGTATTTTGACTCTATTATAAGTAGTCTATATATAATGGCACCCCACTCCAGTACTCTTGCCTGGGAAATCCCATGGACAGAGGAGCCTGGAAGGCTGAAGTCCATGGGGTCGCTGAGGGTCGGACATGACTGAGCGACTTCACTTTCACTTTTCAATTTCATGCATTGGAGAAGGAAATGGCAACCCACTCCAGTGTTCTTGCCTGGAGAATCCCAGGGACGGGGGTTCCTGGTGGGCTGCCGTCTATGGGGTCACACAGAGTTGGACACAACTGAAGTGACTTAGTAGTAGTAGTAGTAGTATATATACATGATATAAACTGTATTAGTTCATTTTTTTTTTAGTTTTTTATTTTTTAAATTTTAAAATCTTTAATTCTTACATGCATTCCCAAACATGAACCCCCCTCCCACCTCCCTCCCCATAACATCTTTCTGGGTCATCCCCATGCACCAGCCCCAAGCATGCTGCATCCTGCGTCAGACATAGACTGGCGATTCAATTCACATGATAGTATACATGTTAGAATGTCATTCTCCCAAATCATCCCACCTGTAAACTGTATTAGTTCATTGTCTCAATTCTCTCTAGAGGAAATAGGAAATATAAAAATGAATACAATGATGAGGATTTTGAATGTCTGTCTCTTAAACTGACACTGTAGTAAAATAAGCTTAGTGAATAACTCACACTGACTTGAACTTTGTGACTTTCCCTATTTCATAAGAAATCCACACTTGTTAAAACTCATTATAAAAACAAACAAACAAACATGCCTCTAGTGTTTTGCAAAGCATCTACTATTTAATATATATGAAATAATGAGAAGAAGAAATAGTTAACTGGCACAGTTAAGTAACATGTAGGTAGAACTTTGGTTACTAAGAGTCAGGATTTTTCAGATGAATTGAGCCAAGTAGGATACTGAACAGGTGAAGATATAAACAAAGACCTGGAAAGGGTTTAAGTTTCTGAATATCTTTCTTATCCTATTGTTTAAGTCTATAATTAAAGGTAAATGATTCAAACTTTGTTGTGCTCTAAGGATCCTTTAAATACTTTTCTGGTTTTCTTTTACTTTGCTATACAAGTATATATAAGGATGCCCTAAGACAGGGGTCCCCAAACTCCAGGCCACAGACCAGTTTCTCCTGTCAGATCAGTGACAGTATTAGATTAGAAATAGAGTGCACAATAAATGTAATGCACTTAAATCATCCTGAAACAAACTCCCACCTCCCAGTTCATGGAAAAATGATCTTCCAAGAAATTGGTCCCTGGAGCCAGAAAGTTTAGGGACTGCTGCCTTATGACACTCAAAACAGAAAAAAAAAATGTATAGTATTTTTATTATGTTTATGAAGAAAGATAAATTGCCTTCTGGTACTATTTTCATCTGTTTATGTTTGTTTCCCATTCTGCCTCATCACGTCTTCTCTCAGGGCTTCTAATTTTATTTCCTTCAATTAGGCCAAATAGTATATCAAATATACCTTATGTTTAAGTCTCTAAATATCCCAACAAATCTGATTTACTTATTATGCTGTAATGACAGTTGTTCACATTGTGTGATGCAATTTTAAATTGAGTGAATTACATATAATTCCACTCATTAGAGAGTAGACCATAGCAGAACAAAAGACCTACTGCACATTACTTTTAAATATAACTTGTGATTTTGCTCTTGCTTATGTTTTACATCAGTTGAAATATAGTCAACTTCAAATAATACTTAATCTGACCCAAACTGATGTATTGAATCATGTTGTAGTAAGATGGCTGCAGCAATTTTGCTCTTTAATTTCACATATAATGTGGTTTGTTAAACCTTAATGAGAACAAAGTTTTGCCAATAGTTCTTAGCAAACCACTGCTTTGGACCCGTTGTTCTGGGTCAGATGATCATTGTGAGCCAACCATTGGCAAGATGGATGGAATTGCCTGTACACCAATCAGAGCCACCTTAGTAGCTGAATTGCTGTAGTCTTTAACTGAATACATGAGTTGAGTAACGCAGAGGCAAAAAGTTGAGAAATATTAGGATTCTATAAGAAAATGAAGAAGGGAGAAGACATGCAGGCACAGCAACCAATAATATCCACTTTAACATGTTTTAAAATATTCTCCATTACTCACCTCGCTGAGTTTGAATTTTGTCTTAAATGCTCCCATTGTAAGGGAGAGTTGTGTTATATGACATATCAATTCAGATATTCTGTAGTGTTAAAGGCAGTTAGGTACACTTTACCAGGCCCATATTTTGTCATTGGGAGTATCTGATTTCTGCTGAAAATAACTTGAAAGGAGCGGCCTATCAGCCTTTTATTCTGTACCAGAAGAATGAACACCTTTGAAGGAGTGTCAGAAAGCACAATACAAACATATAACACTGAGATTAGACAAGTAGTAATTTTTGTAATGACAATTACAGACTCTGTAGAACTATTTTCTCTTGTGTTTCACATATGCACATACCAAAACAAACAAACAAACAAACAAACAAAAAACCCACTAACACCTGTCTAGATCAGCTATATTACTTACTTCTCATAAGACATGAATTGGGTCAAGTAAAAATAATCAAAATAGTATATTCTGTTTGTTTTTTTTTTCTAATACTAGACATGTTCAGGGCCATTTTCATTATTTAAGAATGCATACTGCATACTGTATTTATTTATTTATTTATTTATTTAGTTTTTTATTTTTTAAATTTTAAAATCTTTAATTCTTACATGCATTCCCAAACATGAACCCCCCTCCCACCTCCCTCCCCATAACATCTTTCTGGGTCATCCCCATGCACCAGCCCCAAGCATGCTGCATCCTGCGTCAGACATAGACTGGTGATTCAATTCACATGATAGTATACATGTTAGAATGTCATTCTCCCAAATCATCCCACCCTCTCCCTCTCCCTCTGAGTCCAAAAGTCCGTTGTACACATCTGTGTCTCTTTCCCTGTCTTGCATACAGGGTAGTCATTGCCATCTTCCTAAATTCCATATATATGTGCTAGTATACTGTATTGGTGTTTTTCTTTCTGGCTTACTTCACTCTGTATAATCGGCTCCAGTTTCATCCATCTCATCAGAACTGATTCAAATGAATTCTTTTTAATGGCTGAGTAATACTCCATTGTGTATATGTACCACAGCTTTCTTATCCATTCATCTGCTGATGGACATCTAGGTGGTTTCCATGTCCTGGCTATTATAAACAGTGCTGCGATGAACATTGGGGTACATGTGTCTCTTTCAATTCTGGTTTCCTCGGTGTGTATGCCCAGCAGTGGGATTGCTGGGTCATAAGGTAGTTCTATTTGCAATTTTTTAAGGAATCTCCACACTGTTCTCCATAGTGGCTGTACTAGTTTGCATTCCCACCAACAGTGTAGGAGGGTTCCCTTTTCTCCACACCCTCTCCAGCATTTATTGCTTGCAGATTTTTGGATCGCAGCCATTCTGACTGGTGTGAAGTGGTACCTCATTGTGGTTTTGATTTGCATTTCTCTAATAATAAGTGATGTTGAGCATCTTTTCATGTGTTTGAAATCAAAGAGGACACTAATAGATGGAGAAATATACCATGTTCATGGATCGGAATAATCAATATAGTGAAAATGAATATACTACCCAAAGCAATTTACAAATTCAATGCAATCCCTATCAAGCTACCAGCCACATTTTTCACAGAACTGGAACAAATAATTTCAAGATTTGTATGGAAATACAAAAAACCTCGAATAGCCAAAGCAATCTTGAGAAAGAAGAATGGAACTGGAGGAATCAACTTGCCTGACTTCAGGCTCTACTACAAAGCCACAGTCATCAAGACAGTATGGTACTGGCACAAAGACAGACATATAGATCAATGGAACAAAATAGAAAGCCCAGAGATAAATCCACACACATATGGACACCTTATCTTTGACAAAGGAGGCAAGAATATACAATGGAGTAAAGACAATCTCTTTAACAAGTGGTGCTGGGAAAACTGGTCAACCACTTGTAAAAGAATGAAACTAGATCACTTTCTTACACCGCACACAAATATAAACTCAAAATGGATTAAAGATCTAAATGTAAGATCAGAAACTATAAAACTCCTAGAGGAGAACATAGGCAAAACACTCTCAGACATAAATCACAGCAGGATCCTCTATGATCCACCTCCCAGAATTCTGGAAATAAAAGCAAAAATAAACAACTGGGATCTAATTAAAATTAAAAGCTTCTGCACAACAAAGGAAAATATAAGCAAGGTGAAAAGACAGCCTTCCGAATGGGAGAAAATAATAGCAAATGAAGCAACTGACAAACAACTAATCTCAAAAATATACAAGCAACTTATGCAGCTCAATTCCAGAAAAATAAACGACCCAATCAAAAAATGCATACTGTATTTATTAAAAGACACTTACTCTGATGCTGGATGGCATCAGTGACTCGACGGACATGAGTCTGAGTGAACTCTGGGAGTTGGTGATGGACAGGGAGTCCTGTCATGGTGCAATTCATGGGGTCGCCAAGAGTCGAACATGACTGAGCGTGTTCTCTTGCCTGGAAAATCCCATGGATGGGGGTGCCTAGTGGGCTACAGTCCATGGGGTAGCTAAAAATCAGACACGACTGAGCTACTTCACTTTGACTTTTCACTTTCATGCACTGGAGAAGAAAATGGCAACACACTAATCTGTTCTTGCCTGGAGAATCCCAGGGATGGAGGAGTCTGGTGGGCTGCCGTGTATGGGGGTCGCACAGAGTCAGATGACTGAAGAGACTTAGCAGCAGCAGCAGAAGATATTATGGATCCCATTTTGCAGATGCCTAAACAAACTAATGGAGATGGCAATGGCAACCCACTCCAGTACTCTTGCCTGGAATATCCCATGGATGGAGAAGCCTGGTAGGCTGAAGTCCATGGGGTTGCAAAGACTTGGAAACTACTGAGCGACTTCACTTTCACTTTTCACTTTCATGCACTGGATAAGGAAATGGCAACCCACACCAGTGTTCTTGCCTGGAGAATCCCAGGGACGGGGAAGCCTGGTGGGCTGCTGCCTATGGGGTTATGCAAAGTTGGACACGACTAAAGCGACTTAGCAGCAGCAGCAGCAAAAAAACTCGTATATGTGAAGTTCACATGATGGGTTGTAAACAGGCTGGAATTAGATTACTGTAATCTTCTATCAAATTGGCAACATCCGCTGAATCATCGAAAAAGCAGGAGAGTTACAGAAAAACATCTATTTCTGCTTTATTGACTATGCCAAAGCCTTTGACTGTGTGGATCACAATAAACTGTGGAAAATTCTGAGAGAGATGGGAATACCAGACCACCTGACCTGTCTCTTGAGAAATCTGTATACAGGTCAGGAAGCAACAGTTAGAACTGGACATGAAACAACAAACTGGTTCCAAATAGGAAAAGGAGTACGTCAAGGCTGTATATAACTTCTATGCAGAGTACATCATGAGAAACGCTGAACTGGAAGACACACAAGCTGGAATCAAGATTGCCAGGAGAAATATCAATCACCTCAGATATGCAGATGACACCATACATATGGCAGAAAGTGAAGAGGAACTCAAAAGCCTCTTGAAGAAAGTGAAAGAGGAGAGTGAAAAAGTTGACTTAAAGCTCAACTTTAAGAAAACGAAGATCATGGCATCTGGTCCCATCACTTCATGGGAAATAGATGGGGAAACTGTGGAAACAGTATCAGACTTTATTTTGGGGTGCTCCAAAATCACTGCAAATGGTGACTGCAGCCATGAAATTAAAAGACACTTACTCCTTGAAAGAAAAGTTATGGCCAATCTAGATAGCATATTCAAAAGCAGAGACATTACTTTGCTGACTAAGGTCCGTCTAGTCAAGGCTATGGTTTTTCCTGTGGTCATGTATGGATGTGAGTGTTGGACTGTGAAGAAGGCTGAGTGCTGAAGAATTGATGCTTTTGAACTGTGGTGTTGGAGAAGACTCTTGAGAGTCCCTTGGACTGCAAGGAGATCCAACCAGTCCATTCTGAAGGAGATCAGCCCTGGGATTTCTTTGGAAGGAATGATGCTAAAGCTGAAACTTCAGTACTTTGGCCACTTCATGGGAAGAGTTGACTCATGGGAAAAGACTGATGCTGGGAGGGATTGGGAGCAGGAAGAGAAGGGGACGACATAGGATGAGAAGGCTGGGTGGCATCACTGACTCGATGGACATGAGTCTGAGTGAACTCCAGGAATTTGTGATTGACAGGGAGGCCTGTCATGCTGCAATTCATGGGGTCGCAAAGAGTCGGACATGGCTGAGCTACTGAACTGAACTGAATCTTCTTTTTGTCCATGATGTTCTCCAACAAAGTAAATATGTTTGTGAGGTAACAACTTATTTTGGTAGATTACAAAACAAATAATTTAAAAAAAAAAAACGTAAACTGTCATAATGTGATAAAATCAATCATTTCAGTTTATCAAAGCGAACTGAGAGAAAATCATTTTGTCTTGCAGAGCCTCTATAGTTTACTTTTAAGAAGGTAAATAAAAATTGGTGATTAGGGTAAGTACATTTTATTCTACATCAATCTTTCTCTTGGTAATTTATCTAACAAATATTTATTAAAAATTATTAGAAAAATAATGGAAAAGATAGTAAAATCACACAAAATAATCACACCTAGGAAAAATTGCCTTTTATATTTTTATGCATTTTTCTCATGTTATCCAAGCATATATAATGTACTTGAATTGTCTCTTTTGATGTGATGTACTGACTAAAAATGTAATTGGGACATTTCTTTTTTCTTTAGAATCTGTTAAATGAATTATATTACATCTATAAAATGTATAATATATCTTAGTTTTCAACTATATTGCACTTTTTATATTATAACCATTTCATGTAAGTTTGTTATTTGTGTTTCTGATTACTTCCACAAAACAAATAATTAACTATTAAATTATTTCTCATATATATATGACATATTTTATATCAAGACCTCTGTTTTTAAAGCACTTAAGTTTCACAGCAAAATTAAAAGGAAGGACCAGTCATTTCCCATTACTCTCTCATATATATGTTTAGCCCTCCATTATCAAGATTCTCTCCAGAAGATTATACATTGAAACATCATCATCACACTAAGTCCATAGTTTGTATTATGGTTCACACTTTGTGTATTATATCTTCTATGTGTTTGAACAATACATAAGATGTATCCATGGTTATAAGTTTATACAAAATAGTTTCATTGCTCTAAAAATCCTCTGTATTCTGCGTATGCAACCCTCCTGTGACCACCAAGCCCTCAATCACAATTTTTTTTTCTATCATCTCAGTTTCACCTTTTCCAGAATGTCATATGTTTGAAATCACACAGTATGCAACCTTTTCAGTCTTACTTCTTTCACTTAATACCATGCATTTAAGGTTCAACTCTTTTCTTGATTTGATAGCTCATTTCTTTTTAACACTGAATAATATTCCATAATTTGGATGTACCATAGTTCATTCATTAACTGAAAGACTTTTTGGTTGCTTCCAAATTTTGGCAATCACGAATAAAGCTGTTATAAACATCCTTGTGCAGGTTTTTGTATGCATATAAGTTTTCATGACTTTGGGGCATAAGCCAAGGAGTGTGACTGCTGAATTGTGTGGTAAGAGTATGTTTACTTTTTGAAGAAATGACTGGATTGGCTATGTCATTTTCCATTCTTGTCAACAATGAATGAACATTCCTGTTGCTCCAGATCATATGTTCATTTTTGTACTTGTATTTTTATATTTTTTTTAGTGATTTGAAAAATTACATTTATAAACAGGAAGTGACATCTTTTTAAAAAATTATTTATTTATTTTTTAAAAATTTATTTATTTTAATTGGAGGTTAGGTGGGAGAGGGGTTCAGGATGGGGAACATAGAAGTGATATCTTTTATAGGATTTACAAATAGTTTTCAATAAACAGATTTTTACTTTAGTTTTCAGTTCTTTATTGCCATGTAATTATTTATACTTTGGTCATATGTTTATCATTTCTTTTATGTCTTCTAGGTTAAACCTTTAATAAAAAAGGGCATTATCACTTTGATTCTATAAAATAACTTTCTTTTAGACTTATTTTTAAAATTTCTTTGATAAATGTTATTTCAAATATTTAAATTATTGGCAATATTTCCCAATATAATATGTGCAGTATAAACTCAAATTTATTATGTGTAGATATCTACCCCTTTATTTAAATAGGTTTATTTTAAAAAATTTTGTTGATGTGGCAGAAGCACAATTCTAGAAATTTCATCCACAAACATTCATGTGAATAAAGTGAGCAGATATATCTACTCCCAGTGTAAATGAGAAAGGAGATGGTAAGTCAAGTGTGTATTTGTTAAGTGGTTTAAAATAATGCTTTTTTTTTTAATCATGTTATGTGTTGCATTCTATTCTATTGAATTAAATGTTTAAACTTTTTAAATAGTATATGACTACTTAAATAATATTCAATTCCTAATAAATCATATTTTTACTATGTAAATGTATATGGTCTGTCAAAAAATAAGTTAAAATGAAAGAATAATTAGGATTGATATTTGATATCTCTGTGACTCTGAGTGAATATTTTCTGGAAATCTTAATCTTTCAGTGTTGATGTCCACATATATTTGTGTGATGCAAGGTGATGTGATTTAGAGTAATTAATAATTGTTTAAATATATTTAAGTGAAGTCTCTCAGTCATATCTGACTCGTTGTGACCCCATGAACTGTAACCTGCCAGGTTTCTCAGTTCATGGAATTTTCCTGGCAAGAGTACTGAAGTGATTTGCCATTTCTTTCTCCAGGGTATCTTCCAGACCCAGGAATTGAATCTGGGTCTCCCACATGGCACTCAGATGTTTTACAGTCTAAGCCAACAGGGCTGCGTAGGCACAGGAGGGCCAAGAGGAGCTACTCGATGTTTAAGGTCAGGAAGGGTGACCTAGTCTAAGGTAAGAAGCAGCCACCGTGCTTTGCTGGAGGAGCTGTGAAGAGATACCCCACATCCAAGGTAAGAGAAACCCAAGTGAGATGCATCAGAGGGAAAGAAAGCATCAGAGGGCAGACACACTGAAACCATAATCACAGAAATCTAGGCAGTCTGATCACAGGGACACAGCCTTATCTAATTCAATGAAACTAAGCCATGCCATGTAGGGCCACCCATGATGGATGGGTCATGGTGGAGAGGTCTGACAGAATGTGGTCCACTGGATAAGGGAATGGCAAACCACTTCAGTATTCTTGCCTTGAGAACCCCATGAACAGTATGAAAGGGCAAAATGATAAGATACTGAAAGAGGAACTCCCCAGGTCAGTAGGTGCCCAATATCCTACTGGAGATCAGTGGAGAAATAACTCCAGAAAGAATGAAGGGATGGAGCCAAAGAAAAACAATCTCCAGCGGTGGATGTGACTGGTGATAGAACCAAGTTCCAATGCTGTAAAGAGCAATATTGCATAGGAACCTGGAATGTCAGGTCCATGAATCAAGGCAAATTAGAAGTGGTCAAAGAGGAGATGGCAAGAGTGAACATCGAAATTCAAGGAATCAGTAAACCAAAATAGACTGGAATGGGTGAATTTAACTCAGATGACCAATATATCTACTACTGTGGGCAGGAATCTCTTAGAAGGAATGGAGTAGCCATCATGGTCAATAAAAGAGTCTGAAATTCAGTACTTGGATACAACCACAGAAACAACAGAATGATCTCTGTTCATTTCCAAGGCAAACCATTCAATATCACAGTGATCCAAGACTATGCCCCAACCAGTAATGCTGAAGAGGCTGAAGTTGGATGGTTCTATGAAGAACTACAAGACCTTGTAGAACTAACACCCAAAAAAGATGTCCTTTTCATTATAGTGAACTGGAATGCAAAAGTAGGAAGTCAAGAAACACCTCGAGTAATAGGCGTATTGGCCTTGGAATATGGAATGAACCAGTGCAAGGGCTAATAGAATTTTGCCAAGAGAATGCACTAGTCATAGCAAACACCCTCTTCCAACAACACAAGAGAAGACTCTACACATGGACATCACCAGATGGTCAACATCAAAATCGGATTGATTATATTCTTTGCAGCCAAAGATGGAGAAGCTCTATAAAATCAGCAAAACCAAGACTGGGAGCTGATTGTGGCTCAGTTCATGACCTCCTTATTGCCAAATTCAGACTTTAATTGTAAAAGTAGGGAAAAACACTAGACAATTCAGGTATAACCTAAACCAAATCCCTTATGATTATACAATGGAAGTGAGAAATAGATTTAAGGAACTACTTCTGATAGACAGAGTACCTGATGAACTGTGGACAGAAGTTCATTACATTGTACAGGAGCCAGGGATCAAGATCATCTCCATGGAAATGAAATCCCAAAAAGCAAAATGGCTGTCTGAGGAGGCCTTACAAATAACTGTGAAAAGAAGGGAAGTGAAAAGCAAAGGAGAAAAGGAAAGACATTCCCATTTGAATTCAGACTTCCAAAGAATAGCAAGGATAGATAAGAAAGCCTTCCTCAATGATCAATGCAAAGAAATAGAGGAAAACAACAGAATGGGAAAGACTAGAGATCTCTTCAAGAAAATTAGAGATATCAAAGGAACATTTCATGCAAAGATGGGCTCGATAATGGACAGAAATGGTAGAGAGCTAAAAGAAGCAGAAGATATTAAGAAGAGGTGGCAAGAATACAAAGAATTGTACAAAAACGTTCTTCACGACCCAGATAATCACAATGGTGTGATCAAACAGCTAGAGCCAGACATCCTGGAATGTGAGGTCAAGTGGGCCTTAGAAAGCATCACTATCCACAAAGCTAGTGGAGGTGATGGAATTCCAGTTGAGCTATTTTAAATCCTGAAAGATGATGCTGTGAAAGTGCTGCACTCAATATGCCAGCAAATTTTGAAAACTCAGCAGTGGCCAAAGGGCTGGAAAATGTCAGTTTTCATTCCAATTCCAAAGAAAGGCAATGCCAAAGACTGCTCAAACTACCACACAATTGCACTCATCTCACACGCTAGTAAAGTAATGCTCAAAGCTCCAAGCCAGACTTCAGCAACACGTGAACCGTGAACTTCCAGATGTTCGAGATGGTTTAAGAAAAGCAGAGGAACTAGAGACCAAATTGCCAACATCTGCTGGATCATGGAAAAAGCAAGAGAGTTCCAGAAAAACATCTATTTCTGCTTTCTTGACTATGCCAAAGCCTTTGAGTATGTAGATCACAATAAACTGTGGAAAATTCTGAAAGAGATGAAATACCAGACCACCTGAGCTGCCTCTTGAAAAACCTATATGAAAGTCAGGAGGCAACAGTTAGAACTAGACATGGAACCACAGAATGGTTCCGAATAGGAAAAGAAGTACGTCAAGGCTGTATATTGTCACTCTGCTTATTTAACTTATATGCAGAGTACATCTTGAGAAATGCTCGGCTGGAAGAAACACAAGTTGGAATCAAGATTGCTGGGATAAATACCAATAACCTCAGATATGCCGATGACACCACCCTTGCTCAGAAAGTGAAGAGGAACTAAATAGCCTCTTGATGAAAGTGAAAGAGGAGAGTGAAAAAGTTGGCTTAAATCTCAACATTCAGAAAACAAAGACCACGACATCTAGTAAAGAGATATTACTTTGTCAACAAAGGTTCATCTAGTCAAGGCTGTCGTTTTTCCAGTGGTCATGTATGAATATGAAATTTGGACTGTGAAGAAAGCAGAGCACTGAAGAATTGATGCTTTTGTATTGTGGTGCTGGCGAAGACTCTTGAGAGTCCCTTGGACTGCAAGGAGATCCAACCAGGCCATCCTAAAGGAGACTAGTCCTTGGTGCTCATTGAAAGGACTGATGCTGAGGCTGAAACTCCAATACTTTGGCCACCCCATACGAAGAGCTGACTCATTGGGAAAGACCCTGTGGTTGGGAGGCATTGGGTGCACAAGGAGAAGGCGATGACAGAGGATGAGATTGCTGGATGGCTTCATTGATTGGATGTACCTGAATGTGGGTGAACTCTGGGAGTTGGTGATGGACATGGAGGCCTGGTGTGCTGCCTTTCATGGGGTTGCAAAGAGTTGGACACGACTGAGTGACTGAACTGAACTGAAATATATTTAAATAAATATGTCATCCATTAGGGAGGGATGCATACACATAGGATTTTTAGAGCAATGAAACTATTCTGTATGATCCTATAATAGTGGATAACTGTTATTTTGTTTTGTTTAAAAAGGATGATACAATATGCAGTAAATAACATGGAAAACATAAAAGTATGAGACACACTAATAATAAATCTCATGTTCAGAGGCAATTTCAGATTACTTTTTCAGTACTTTTTGCTCAACAAGAGCCATAGTGTGATGAGTGTTGCTGGTGGGATGGCAAAAATTATTAAAGAGACATCTTGAAAAATAGAGCTTGGCAAGTTTAAAATTGTGCATTTAAAACAACAACAACAACAACAAAAATCTGTTTCTCTTTAGGATTTAATCCGTGTTACCTCCTAAAGCTCAAATTTTATATTAGTATTTATAATCCCTTTATTTTCAAAAGGCTAACTAGTATATTCCTAGAGCTTCTGCAGAAACTATGACAAGTCTCTCAACCATCAGTAAATCTCACGTTTGTTAACGTTAACCAGTTAACTATAAAAATGAAATATTATTTACAAGGTTTACTTAATCATAAATTTGTCTACAAATATTTTTAATGAGACTTATGGGAGCTTGCTGTCAGATATATTCTTAAAGTGTTTCAGAAATGAGTGGCAGGGTTACATCAGTTCAAATCATTCGCTCAGCCATGTCTGATTCTGCAACACCATGGACTTGAACACACAGGCTTCCCTTTCCATCTCCAAATCCCGGAGTTTGCTTAAACTCATGTCCATCAAGTCAGTGATATCATCCAACCATCCCATGCTCTGTCGTCCCCTTCTCTTCCTGTCTTCAATCTTTCCCAGAATCAGGGTCTTTTCAAATGAGTCAGTTCTTCATATTAGCTGGCCAACATATTGGAGTTTCAGCTTCAGCATCAGTCCTTCCAAGGAAAATTCAGGACTGACTTCCCTTAGGATGGACTGGTTTGATCTGCTGGTGGCCCAAGAGATTCCAAAGAGTCTTCTCCAACAACACACATCAAAAGCACCAATTCTTCTGTGCTGAGCTTTCCTTATAGTCCAACTCTCACATCCATATATGACTACTGGAAAAACCATAGCTTTGACTAGATGGACCTTTGGTAGCAAAATAATGTTTGTGTTTTTTAATGTGCTATCTAGGTTGGTCATACTTTTTTTTTCCCCCCCAAAGAGCAAGAGTCTTTTAATTTCAGGGCTGTAGTCACCATCTGCAGTGATTTTGGAGACCCATAAAAACAAATTACTCACTGCTTCAATTTTTTTCCCATCTATTTGCCATGAAGTGGTGGGACCGGATGCCATGATCTTAGTTTTTTGAAAGTTGAGATTTATTTTAGTTTCTTGAAGGTTGAGCTTAAGCCAGCTTTCTTATTCTCCTCTGTCACTTTCATCAAGGGGCTCTTGAGCTCTTCTTCACTTTCTGCCATGAGGGTGGTGTCATCTGAGTATCTGAGGTTATTGATTTTTTTTTTCCAGCAATCTTAATTCCAGCTTGTGCTTCATCCAGCCCAGCATTTCTCATGATGTACTCTGCATGTAAGTTAAATAAGCAGGGTGACAATATATAGCCTTGATGTACCCCTTTCCCAATCTTGTACCACTCTGTTGTTTCATGTCTAATTCTAATTGTTGCTTCTTGATCTCCATACATATTTCTCAGGAGTCAGGTAAGGTTGTCTGGTATTCCCATCTCTTGAAGACTTTTCCACAACTTGTTGTGATCTACACAGTCAAAGGCTTTGGCCTAGTCAATAAAGCAGAATAAATGTTTTTCTAAATTATCTTGCTTTTTTGATGATCAAACAGATGTTGGCAATTTGATCTGTGGTTCCTTTGCTTTTCTAAATCCAGCTTGAATATCTGGAAGTTCATAGTTCACATACTGTTGAAGCCTGGCTTGGAGAATTTTGAGCATTACTTTGCTAGCTGGTAAGAAGAGTGCAATTGTGTGGTAATTTGAACACTCTTTGGCATTGCCTTTCTTCAGGATTGGAATGAAAACTGACCTTTTCCAGCCCTGTGGGCACGGCTGAGTTTTCCAAATTTGCTGGCATATTAAGTGAAGTATTTCAACAATGGTATATTTTGTTATGTGATCCCTTATCAATCTAGGAATGTAAAGACTGGCAGAAAGGTTTCAAACACATTACTGATTTTTCCATGAGTGTTGCATTATGTTATCTACCCATAAACTTCTTTTTACTAAATCCATCAGAATTATAGTGTAAATAGACACAAAAACTAGAGAAGGCAATGGCAACTCACTCCAGTACTCTTGCCTGGAAAATCCCATGGACCATGGAGCCTGGTTGGCTGCAGTCCAATGCGCAGAGTTGGACACGACTGAAGGACTTCATTCACTTTTACTTTTCACTTTCATGCATTGGAGAAGGAAATGGCAACCCACTCCAGTGTTCTTGCCTGTAGAATCCCAGGGATGGAGGAGCCTGGTAGGCTGCCATCTATTTGATCGCACAGAGTTGGACACCACTAAAGCGATTTAGCAGCAGCAGCAGACACAAAAACAATGAACGTTTATGAACATATAGAGCAACAAATAGGGGAGGTATCCCTGTTCCAGGGGGCAATGTATGTACATAATATTATTTCCAGTAAAGAAACTGGGAATATTTTCATCAAATGAAAACTAAGGGGAAAATGTCACTTGCACCTAGCAAATAAAAAGAAAAAAGGATTCCTAAGATTAATGCAATAAGAAAAGAGAAGTTGAAACGGTAACTGTGTTAAATGTGATGGTTACTTTTTTGTTTCAACTTGGCTAGGTAGGAAGTAGGACCCTGCTCATTGGTCAAATAATGGTCTGAATATGGCTGTGAAGGCATTTTTTAGAGGTTAACATTTAAATATGAGTAAAGCAGTTTACTGGGCTTCTCAGTTGGCTCTAGTGATAAAGAACCCACCTGCCAATGCAGATATATATAAGGGATGGGGATTTGATTCCTGGGTCAGGAAGAAGCAGGAAGGATGCAGCAACCCACTTCAATATTGTTGCTACAGAATCCCATGGACAGAGAAGCCTGGCAGGCTGCAGTCCATAGGGTCACACAGAGTCAGATACCACTGAAAACTTAGCACATATGCATGCAAAGCAGTTTACATGCATAATATGGTGGGCCTCATCCAATCAGTTAAAAAAAACTGACCTCCCCAAAATAAGAGGAAATTCTGTCAGCAGAGTGTCTTCCAACTAGAATTGAAATATCAACTTCTTCCCTGAGTCTCCAGATTGCCAGCTTACCCTGTAGATTTTGGACTTGACAACCTCCGCAATCCTTAGAGACAATTCTTTTAAGTCTCTGTCTCTCTCTCTCTACATATACAAACACAGGCACACATATGCTGTATATGAATAGAGAGAGAGACACACACACATCCCTTGGGGTCCTATTGGTTCTGTTTCTCTGGAGAACCCTGACTAATAAAATACATATGCTAGGAAAATAACCACTTATTACTTATAAAAAGTCAAATTATAAATTTTAAATGTGAGGTAGTTCTGAACACACTTGGAATTTTAGTGAGCAAGTGTCACAGAGTCCCAGGCTGATTGTACTGACAGAATGTCATTCTTCCCTCAACATTCACAACATCATGGGTAAAAATTTTTGAGTAGTTAACTGAAGTGGGACATATTAATTCTGGTTATAAGTGGCTCTAATTTCTAACCTAGTACTATTTTTAAATGGATAGCTGTGGGGTTATTCATTCACTCAGTAAGTGGTTCTAATGAGCAACAAAGAAGGGAAATCTCAGTGGACAGAATTTTATATAACTCTAGGTTTTGGGGTTACTGCATTTCTTAATCTACTATAACGATGTTAAATTCATCTTTCTTGTTAGAGACTATATAATTAAGACCTACATCAGTTCCTGATAAACATTAAATACTTAGTAATCTGATGTATGCAAAATGAATAAATGAGTAAAATAATATGAGAATTTTCAATAAAAATATCTGGCAAAATTCATACCAAAATACCACTCTAAGCTTCTGTTTGTAAAATTATAAACAAAAAAGATTAACAGTGACTGCTGTAAGAACAATATAATTTTAAAAGTCCATTTGAAGATAGGATTGTCAATCACAGTTTAGAAGATAAGGTATTGGAAAATATGTATCACAATGCCTTTCTAAATTTTCAGTCCAAATTATCTTTTGTTTGACTGCTTTAGCTAACCTTTGCAAATATTGTAAGGATGTACTTATTAAAACCTGTATTTATGTTTATGTCATTTGATCATCATATTCAAATAGAATATTCATGCCAAAACCCCTAGGACTATAAATGTGTTACTCACCAAAATACACCTTGTGCCTAGCAGAGAGTCTGGTACATAATACATTTATAATAATAACTTAGAATGGCTGAATAAATATTTAATAGATATTTATTACATATTTGAATATGCAACTATTTATGAAAATGGGTGAAATGATTGTGAAATAAACATAGTGTTATGCTTAATTATGTTATTCACTTATTTTGCAACTTTTTTGTACCTTATATTTCAAGAAAAAGTAGACTAAAATTTCTACTATGTATCAAAAAATATTCTGTACATACATACAAAGATTTAATCAGTTCAATATTTCAGTTAAAAAGGTGTAGAAAAAAATGAATTTAGTATGCATATCTACAGAAGATTATTTTATAATATTATGCACTTCTCTATACGGATGAGAAATAATGTTGACTGAATGAATTTTGAAGGATTCTATTATACTTGTCCTGACACATTATGCAAAGCCTTTGTCAGTTTTTTTTTTTTTAATGAACCTACCTAAAGTAAAATTATGAGTAATGTTGGATTGATAGTCTAACAGTTCTTAATGGCATATATAGCATATGTTAGAAATTATTATCTTTATTTTTAAAAGAATTGAGATAAATCTCAGAAGATAAGTGATAAGTGATTAGGCAATTGTAAAATATTTCCAAAAATGTTACTTTTTCGATACAGTGTTGAACATCTTCAATGTTCAAAAACTAATGGATTTTCAATACTGTCAATTCAGTTTGAGATTATCTCTTAAAATATCCTTTGTTAAGATAAATGAATACTTAGGAATATATCTACCTAAAGAAACTAAAGACCTATATACAGAAAACTATAAAACACTGATGAAAGAAATCAAAGAGGACACTAACAGATGGAGAAATATACCATGTTCATGGATCAGAAGAATCAATATAGTGAAAATGAATATACTACCCAAAGCAATTTACAAATTCAATGCAATCCCTATCAAGCTACCAGCCACATTTTTCACAGAACTAGAACAAATAATTTCAAGATTTGTATGGAAATACAAAAAACTTCGAATAGCCAAAGCAATCTTGAGAAAGAAGAATGGAACGGGAGGAATCAACTTGCCTGACTTCAGGCTCTACTACAAAGCCACAGTCATCAAGACAGTATGGTACTGGCACAAAGACAGACATATAGATCAATGGAACAAAATAGAAAGCCCAGAGATAAATCCACACACATATGGACACCTTATCTTTGACAAAGGAGGCAAGAATATACAATGGAGTAAAGACAATCTCTTTAACAAGTGATGCTGGGAAAACTGGTCAACCACTTGTAAAAGAATGAAACTAGATCACTTTCTAACACCGCACACAAAAATAAACTCAAAATGGATTAAAGATCTAAATGTAAGATCAGAAACTATAAAACTCCTAGAGGAGAACATAGGCAAAACACACTCAGACATAAATCACAGCAGGATCCTCTATGATCCACCTCCCAGAATTCTGGAAATAAAAGCAAAAATAAACAAATAGGATCTAATTAAAATTAAAAGCTTCTGCACAACAAAGGAAAATATAAGCAAGGTGAAAAGACAGCCTTCTGAATGGGAGAAAATAATAGCAAATGAAGCAACTGACAAACAACTAATCTTAAAAATATACAAGCAACTTATGCAGCTCAATTCCAGAAAAATAAATGACCCAATCAAAAAATGGGCCAAAGAACTAAATAGACATTTCTCCAAAGAAGACATACGGATGGCTAACACACACATGAAAAGATGCTCAACATCACTCATTATTAGAGAAATGCAAATCAAAACCACAATGAGGTACCACTTCACACCAGTCAGAATGGCTGTGATCCAAAAATCTGCAAGCAATAAATGCTGGAGAGGGTGTGGAGAAAAGGGAACCCTCCTACACTGTTGGTGGGAATGCAAACTAGTACAGCCACTATGGAGAACAGTGTGGAGATTCCTTAACAAATTGCAAATAGAACTACCTTATGACCCAGCAATCCCACTTCTGGGCATACACACCGAGGAAACCAGAACTGAAAGAGACACATGTACCCCAATGTTCATCGCAGCACTGTTTATAATAGCCAGGACATGGAAACCACCTAGATGTCCATCAGCAGATGAATGGATAAGAAAGCTGTGGTACATATACACAATGGAGTATTACTCAGCCCCATAAAAAAGAATTCATTTGAATCAGTTCTGATGAGATGGATGAAACTGGAGCCGATTATACAGAGTGAAGTAAGCCAGAAAGAAAAACACCAATACAGTATACTAACACATATATATGGAATTTAGGAAGATGGCAATGACGACCCTGTATGCAAGACAGCAAAAAAGACACAGATGTGTATAACGGACTTTTGGACTCAGAGGGAGAAGGAGAGGGTGAGATGATTTGGGAGAATGGCATTCTAACATGTATACTATCATGTAAGAATTGAATCGCCAGTCTATGTCCGACGCAGGATGCAGCATGCTTGGGGCTGGTGCATGGGGATGACCCAGAGAGATGTTATGGGGAGGGAGGTGGGAGGGGGGTTCATGTTTGGGAATGCATGTAAGAATTAAAGATTTTAAAATTTAAAAAATAAAAAACTAAAAAAAATCAAAAAAATTTTAAAAAAAAGATAAATTAAACACTAACATCCATTGATGGTTCTACTTCATTGTGTAAAATCACAAAACAAATCTAAACCTTTATACTTGAAATGATATAATGCATTTAAAAGTAAGTTGTTTTCAATCTTAAAAGGATCAATATTTCATTTATGTTTTATTAAATAATCAGTCATCACTTTGTTTTCTCTCTTGAGGCAGTAGTGTCATTTTTCAATACTTCCCGTGATTTCCAATCCCCCCAAAAATTTTTTTTCAGATATTGCTTGAATCTTTAATTGATTGCCATCAATCTTATCATTTATTGATTCATTTCTTTTGTTTTATAAACTATTTATTTAAACAATTTTGAACCATTAGAAAAGTTCAAAATCTATTTTTTTCTAAGAACTAAACATATTCCATATCCAAAAATTTACATTGGAATCTATGTTGTCACATTTCTGAGGCCAAAGAAGTTAGTAATCTAACATCCTGCCAAGCCCATTTAAGGTTATGGATATCAAATTATACATAGTTTACAAATATTTATGTTTATAACCGTTACATTAATAAATTATGTAGGATACCATTATTATTCAAAATTGCTAATTTATTGAGATAAAGTAGGAATGTAGGAACACTAAAATTATTACTATAACAATAAAAAGAAAAAAAAAGTACCTTAAATAAAAGTTAAAACATAATAAAAGTAGATCTGGTTCTCAATTCATGAATAAAAACCATCAACCCAAAATTTGGATATATTGTTCCTATGTGAAAAATGCTTAAGGACCCCAAAATTCACATACTGAAACCATATTTTCCAAAGAGATGGGATTCAGTTCAGTCACTCAGTTGTGTCCATCTCTTTGTGACCTCATGAATTGCAACACACCAGGCCTCCCTGTCCATCACCAAATCCCAGAGTTCACTAAACTCATGCCCATCAAGTTGGTGATGCCATCCAGGCATCTCATCCTCTGTCGTACACTTTTCCTCCTGCTCCCAATCCCTCCCAGCATCAGAGTCTTTTCCAATGAGTCAACTCTTCACATGAGGTGGCTAAAGTACTGGAGCTTCAGCTTTAGCATCATTCCTTCCAAAGAAATCCCAGGGTTGATCTTCAGAATGGACTGGTTGGATCTCCTTGCAGTCCAAGGGACTCTCAAGAGTCTTCTCCAACACCACAGTTCAGAAGCATCAATTCTTCAGTGCTCAGCCTTCTTTACAGTCCAAATCTCACATCCATAAATGACTAATGGAAAAACCATAGCCTTGACTAAACAGACCTTAGTCGGCAAAGTAATGTCTCTGCTTTTGAATATGCTTCTAGGTTGGTCAAAACTTTTCTTCCAAGGAGTAAGCGTCTTTTAATTTCATGGCTGCAGTCACCATCTGCAGTGATTTTGGAGTGCACCCCCCCCCGCCCCCGCCAAAAAGGTCTGACACTGTTTCCACTGTTCCCCATCTATTTCCAATGAAGTGATGGGACCGGATGCCGTGATCTTCGTTTTCTTAATGTTGAGCTTTAAGCCAACTTTTTCACACTCTTCTTTCACTTTCATCAAGAGGCTTTTTAGTTCCTCTTCAATTTCTGCCATAGGGTGGTGTCATCTGCATATCTGAGGTTATTAATATTTCTCCCGGCAATCTTGATTCCAGCTTGTGTTTCTTCCAGTCCAGCACTTCTCATGATGTACTCTGCATATAAGTTAAATAAGCAGAATAACAATATACAGCCTTGACGTAATCCTTTTCCTATTTGGAACCAGTCTGTTGTTCCATATCCAGTTCTAACTGTTGCTTCCTGACCTGCATACAGATTTCTCAAGATGCAGGTCAGGTGGTCTGTTATTCCCATCTCAGAATTTTCCACAGTTTGTTGTGATCCACACAGTCAAAGGCTTTGGCATAGTCAATAAAGTAGAAACAAATGTTTTGCTGAAACTCTCTTGCTTTTTCCATGATCCAGCAGATGTTGGCAACTTGATCTCTGGTTCCTCTGCCTTTTCTAAAACCAGCTTGAACATCTGGAAGTTCACAGTACACATATTGCTGAAGCCTGGCTTGGAGAATTTTGAGCATTACTTTAGTAGTATGTGAGATGAGTGCAATTGTGCAGTAGTTTGAGCAGTCTTTGGCCTTGCCTTTCTTTGGAATTGGAATGAAAACTGACCTTTTCCAATCCTGCGGCCACTGCTGAGTTTTCCAAATTTGCTGGCATATTGAGTGCAGCACTTTCACAGCATAATTTTTCAGGATTTGAAATAGCTCAACTGGAATCCCATCACCTCCACTAGCTTTGTCCATAGTAATGCTTTCTAAGGCCCACTTGACTTCACATTCCAGGATGTCTGGCTCTAGATGAGTGATCACACCATTGTCATTATCCAGGTCATGAAGATCTTTTTTGTACAGTTCTTCTGTGTATTCTTGCCACTTCTTCTTAATATCTTCTGCTTCTGTTAGGTCCATACTATTTCTGTCCTTTATCGAGCCCATCTTTGCATGAAATGTTCCCTTGGTATCTCTAATCTTCTTGAAGAGATCTCTAGTCTTTCCCATTTTGTTGCTTTTCTCTATTTCTTTGCATTGATAACTGAGGAAGGCTTTCTTATCTCTTCTTGCTATTCTCTGGAACTCTGCATTCAGATGTTTATACCTTTCCTTTTCTCCTTTGCTTTCACTTCTCTTCTTTTCACAGTTATTTGTCAGGCCTCCCCAGACAGCCATTTTGCTTTTTTGCATTTCTTTTCCATGGGGACGGTCTTGTCGCTGTCTCCTGTACAATGTCACAAACCTCGTTCCATAGTTCATCAGGCACTCTATCTATCAGATCTAGGCCCTTAAATCTATTTGTCACTTCCATTTTATAATCATAAGGGATTTGATTTAGGTCATACCTGAATGGTCTAGCAGTTTTCCTTACTTTCTTTGATTTAAGTCTGAATTTGGTAAAAACGAGTTCATGATCTGAGCCAGAGTCAGCTCCTGATTGTGTTTTTGTTGACTGTATAGAGCTTCTCCATCTTTGGCTGCAAAGAATATAATCAGTCTGATTTCGGTGTTGACCATCTGGTGATGTTCATGTGTAGAGTCTTCTCTTGTGTTGTTGGAAGAGGGTGTTTGCTATGACCAGTGCATTTTCTTGGCAAATCTCTGTTAGTGTTTGTCCTGCTTCATTCCACATTCCAAGGCCAAATATGCCTGTTACTCCAGGTGTTTCTTGACTTCCTACTTTTGCATTCCAGTCCCCTATGATGAAAAGGACATCTTTTTTGGGTGTTAGTTCTAAAAGGTCTTGTAGGTCTTCATAGAACCATTCAACTTCAGCTTCTTCAGGGTTCCTGTTTGGGGCATAGACTTGGATTACCATGATATCGAGTGGTTTGCCTTGGAAATGAACAGAGATCATTCTGTCATTTTTGAGATTGCATCTAAGTACTGCATTTTAGACTCTTTTGTTGACTATGATGGATACTCCATTTTTTCTGAGGGATTCCTGCCCGCAGTAGTAGATATAATGTTCATCTGGGTTAAATTCACCCATTCTGGTCTAGTTTGGTTCACTGATTCCTAGAATGTTGATGTTCATTCTTGCCATCTCTTGGTATTGAAGGTAGAGTTCTAATGATGTGATTATAGAAGACAAGTGAGAGACCTACTTTCCCTTTTCTCTGTCTTTCCCAAGTAAGGGATACAAATAAAAAGACAGTTGTCTGCCAACAAGAAAGAGAACTCTTAAAGTCAGACTGAATCTTCTGGCATCGAAATGTAGACCTTTACAGCCTCTTAAACTGCAAAACATTAATTTTCATTGTTTAAACCAACCAATCTGTAATAGCCTTTTATAGTAGCCTGGACTAAGAAAATGACCTAAAAAGTGAAATTTATTAAATATTATAATTCATTAATGCATTAAATAAAAAAGTAATAAGCAAAAATGTACAAAGAGCTGGACACGACTCAGCAACTAACACTAACTCACTAACCAATAAAAATGTCATAGTAGAAAAGAAAGCAGTGGAAGTAAACCGTTTACGGACAATAAATTATTTAAAATGTAATTTTGGAATTATTTCATCGAAGTGAAACAGTTTTGACAGATGTTTCAGATTACCACCAATTACTAAATCTTTTTAAACTATTAAGAAATCATTTAAGAAGAAAACTCTATTAAACTTCACCTTTGACAGGTTTATTAGTACACTGGGACTAGAAAAATAATTTATCTCTGTAATAATTCAAATGAATATTTGGAATCAAGAAAATTTAATAAGGTTTATATTAAAGGGTCATAATGCATTTTAAATTAATAGAGACAAATAATTTTTGCAATAGGAAAGATGCATAAATCATTCCTACTACAAAGGAAAATGATAATAATTTTATATAAGTTGAAAACAAATATTAAATCCAGTTTTTGCAGTCATTATAGTTTGTAGAACTTTAATGAGTATAATTTCAAGTGCAAGCCACATTTGAAAAAAAAGTGAAAGTGAAAGTCACTCAGTTGTGACTTGCAACCCCATGGACTACATAGTGCATGGAACTCTCCAGAAACCTGGAGTGGATAGCCTTTCCCCCCTCAAGAGTCTTCTCCAACACCACAGTTCAAAAGCATCACTATTTCGGCACTCAGTTTTCTTTAGGGTCCAAATCTCACATCCATACACGACTACTGGAAAAACCATAGCCTTGGCTATATGGACTTTGTTGACAAAGTAATGTCTCTACTTTTTATTATGCTGTCTAGGTTGGTCACAACTTTCCTTCCAAGGAGTAAGTGTCTTTGAATTTCATGGCTGCAATCACCATCTGCACTGATTTTGGAACCCCAAAAAATAAAATCAGCCACTGTCTCCACTATTTCCCCATCTATTTCCCATGAAGCGATGGGACCAGATGCCATGATTTTAGTTTTCTGAATGTTGAGCTTTAAGACAACTGTTTCACTCTCCTCTTTCACTTTCATCAAGAAGCTCTTGAGTTCTTCTTCACTTTCTGCCATAAGGGTGGGGTCATCTGCATATCTGAGGTTATTAATATTTCTCCCGGCAATCTTGATTCCAGCTTGTGCTTCTTCCAGCCCAGTATGTCTCTTGATGTACTCTGCGTATAAGTTAAATAAACAGGGTGACAATATACAGCCTTGACGTACTCCTTTCCCAATTTGGAACCAGACTGTTGATCCATGTCCAGTTTTAACTGTTTCTTTCTGATCTGCATACAGGTTTCTCAATAGGCAGGTCAGGTGGTCTGGTATTCCCATCTCTTTGAGAATTTTCCACAGTTTATTGTAATCCAAACAGTCAAAGGCTTTGGCATAGTCAAGAAAGCAGAAATAGATGTTTTACTGGAACTCTCTTGATTTTTCAATGATCCAATAGATGTTGGCAATTTGATCTCTTGTTCTTCTGCCTTTTCTAAAACCAGTGTGAACATTTGTATTTTTTTTAATGGCTGAGTAATACTCCATTGTGTATGGAAGTTCACAGTTCACATATTGCTGAAGCCTGGTTTGGAAAATTTTGAGCATTACTGTACTAGCATGGGATATGAGTGCAATTGTGCAGTAGTCTGAGTATTCTTTGGCATTGCTTTTCTTTGGGATTGGAATGAAAATAAAAAGTATATAGATCAATGAAAATTTTGAAAGATACCATTTATTGTCTTTGAGCAAAGAAGAAATTGCCTGATTTTAGGTTAAGCACAAATATTCACCCATGGCTTAGAATGATAATCTAAATCAAATTAAAATTTTTATTCAGTTTAATAATTGTTTACCTTTTTAGGGTTAAAAAATTAATTAATTTAATTCTTATACTTTGAAGAAAGCTACATGTTTAAGGTATATAAATAAACATGCATGTTTCAGAATAAGTATATTCTATTTTTTCCAAATGTTTTAAAAACACTCAATGGTCATTTTTTTTTTTTTTTACTTATTAGATAAACAGTGAAAATTTTAAAACAGTCTTATTTGATTAACAGACAGGTTATCTTATTCAGTTATAACTCTGAAACATAAAATCAAGTAGAATGTTTACTCAAGCATAAAGTCTGTAATATGTTATCTGTGTTTCAGTTTGTTTGACTAATAATACAGTTATTTCTGTTTTATCTTTGATTTGCCTCTTCAGTCCCTGTATTATCTTGTCACCTGAATTGTCAACCACTTGTTCTCTAGTGAATCATTGTCAGTGGCTGAGAAACATGAACTGGTATCACCAATATTAAAAAATACACAAAAATCAAACAAAATACAACTATAATTGCTCTGAGCCTATTCTCTTCCAAATATTGTTCCATTTTCTGCTCTCCTTATCAACTAAAGTTATCAACTGTGTTGTCTACTCCTGTAAACTGTGTTTCAGAACACTTATTTCTCAAACAATCAATTCTTTTATTTACATCAAGTTGCTATTTTTGAGGGTACCAATAACCTGCTTGTTGTGAAGTTCAATATATCCAACCATGCCCTGTATGTGAAGTCGCTCAATTGTGTCTGACTCTTTGCGACCCCATAGACTGTAGCCTACCAGGCTCCTCTGTCCATGGGATTTTCCAGGCAATAGTACTGGAGTGGGTTGCCATTTTCTTCTCCAGGGGATCTTCCCAACCCAAGGCTCAAACCCGGGTCTCCCACATTGTAGATAGACGCTTTACCATCTGAGCCACCAGGGAAGTCCTAAAGTTATCAACTGTTTTATTTACTCCTGTAAACTGTGTTTCAGAACACTTGATTTCTCAAACAATCAATTCTTTTATTCAAACAAGTTGTTATTTTTGAGGGTACCAATAACCTGCTTGTTGTGAAGTCCATATAACCAACCATGCCCCACTGTATGTGTTTTATCTTTGCATGCAGAATTTGAACTAACCATTTCTTCTTCATTATCATTTGGATGATATACATCTTTGGCTTTCCTCTTATATCTGACCCTTCCTTCACAGCCTTCTTTGTCAGTTTTGTTTTCTTTACTGAACCACTAAATATGTTGAAGATCTTCAGAGCTCTATTCTAACCTCATCTCTTCTCTGCTTTAGCCCCAGATCTTCCTAGTTGCAGTAACCCAAAATGTTTTTAAACATTAATAAGTTTCTAAGCATCAATAAATGAGTTACAAAATTTCTTTTGGTTAAGAATTACTGCCTACATGGTAAACTCCATGAAAATAATGATGGCTTTACATCTCCAGTGTCTCCAAAATCTAGAACAGTGATAGATTAAATATCTTATAAATGTATGCATTCTTAGCTGTATCCCATTCTTTGCAATACCATGGATTGTAGCCTGTCAGGCACCTTTGTCCATGGAACTTTCCAGGAAAACAATACAGGATTGGGTTGTTAGTTCCTACTCCAATATCTTATAAGTATAGTTGCTTAATTGTCTGGTTTTCTTGACACATCATTTTTATAACATTATACATAGAATGTAAAATGTATTTTTGATGACCAGCAAAAATAAAAAGTACATTTCAGGGTAGTACTAAATGCTAACTTTTTCAGTTTCTGTGTCTTTACCAGTTATTTCTATACCATATGCTGATGGTAGAAAAGTGACCATGGAAATTTGGAGACTTTTCACTAAAGGCTTTAGTATTTAATATACATAGATTTTCTCAGTATTAGAACTATTGCCGCTCACCTGAAGATTTAGGTGCAATCTGTATTAAAAATATATTATTTTTCAATTTGTATACAGAACATAATTCCTAGGTACATCCCCTTCTGTTGCTTAGCAAATCACCTAAAGTGAAAGTAGCAGTCACGCAGTCGTGTCCAACATTTTGACCCCCTTGGAATTCTCCAGGCCAAATTACTGGAGTGGGTAACCTTTCCTTTCTCCAGGGGATCTTCCCAGCCCTGGGATCAAATCCAGGCCTCCGTGGGTTCTTTACCAGCTGAGCCACCAGGGAAGCCCAAGAATACTGGAGTGGGTAGCCTATCCCTTCTCCAGGGGATATTCCCAATCCAGGAATTGAACCAAGGTCTCCTGCATTGCCAGTACTTTGGCCACCTCATGCAAAGAGTTGACTCATTGGAAAGGACTCTGATGCTGGGAGGGATTGGGGGCAGGAGGAGAAGGGGACGACAGAGGATGAGATGGCTGGATAGCATCACTGACTCAATAGACGTGAGTCTGAGTGAGCTCTGGGGGTTGATGATGGACAGGGAGGCCTGGCGTGCTGCAATTCATAGGGTCGCAAAGAGTCTGACACTACTGAGCGACTCAACTGAACTGAACTCCGGCATTGCAGGCAGATTCTTTACTAACTGAGCTATCAGGGAAGCAAACCTGTTTTAATGAAATCCTTTTTCCATTGTTCCTGCTGACTGTATTCTTAGATTGTTAAGTAGCTACTCAACCTATCAGTGAAGACCATCATCTATTCCTGCAATATATCCAGATTTCAGTGTTCACTTTCAATTATTTTGTTAACAATTTTTATCATTTTATTTTATTTTTAACAGTAATACTAAATATAATTGTAAATTATTATACATATTAGAATTAGAAAGTATGAAGATTATGCTTTCTTCACTACAATCCTATAAAAGCTTTACTATTATCCCAAATTTAAATGTAAATACACTAAGAATTCATAAGATTAAGAGATAGCTAAGCTAGTTATTGGTTAAGCTAATAAATGGTAGATCCAAGATTCAAACTCAGTTACCTCTAACTTCAAATTTCACATTTTTAACCCTTTAACTCTGTACTGGCTCATAGGTACACTTTGCCTTTGGTAGGCAAACTGCCTCATGGTATCAGCGATACTATAATCAGTCAAAAATTAAAAATGGCAGACAAAAATGCCCAATGATTGAGACTTACAGAAATGACTAATAGGATATCATGTTAACAAGAGCAGAGAGATGAGTAGCCAACAGAAGACTGTAATATTACTATATTAAAAAAAGATCTATATATGATGAACAAATGTAATCATATGATCATCTCAATAGATGCAGAAAAAGCATTTGACAAAATTTAGCATCCTATCACAAAAACTCTTGAAAAACTAGGAATGGAAGGAAATTATCTCAGCATATGAAAAACTCACAGCAAATAACATATTCAGTGGTGGAAAACTGAAAGCTATTCCTCTGAGATCAAGGACAAGGCAAGAATGATCAGTCTCACCACTTATATTTCATAGTACTGAAAGTCTTACCTATAGCAGGTAAGTAAAGAAAAACAAAAAACATCCAAATAGAAGAGGAAGAAGAATTATCTGTTTCCAGATGATAGGATTATAGACTCTAAAGACCTCTTGCACCAAAACAAAAATAAATTGAAAAAAAAAAAAAAAAGGAAACTCTTAGAACTAAGTAACCAATTCAACAAAGTTTCAAAGAAAAATCAAAATATAAAAATTAGACACTTTTATTTAAACTAACAATGCAAAACAAAATTAAGAAATTAATCCAATTTAGCATTGCAGAAGGAAATGGCAACCCACTCGTGTTCTTGCCTGGAGAATCCCTGGGATAGGGGAGCCTGATGGGCTGCCGTCTATGGGGTCACACAGAGTTGGAAATGACTGAAGTGACTGAGCAGCAGAACAGCATAATATCAAAAATAATAAAATAGTTATGAATAAATTTAACTCAGGAGGTGAAAGTTGCATACAATGAAAATAATAATACATGATGACATGGCTATTATTTTTGAAAGTATAAAAAGCAAGTGTTAGTGACAATATGGAGAAATTAGAACCCTGACACAATATTGGTGGAAACACAAAATGGTACAGCCACTGTGTAAAACAGTTTAGCAGTTTCCTAAAATTTAAACATATAATTATGACTCAGCAATTCTATTCCTAGGCTATACACCAGAAAAGTATATAACAAATACTCAAATAAATTATTGTACACAAATACTCAGAGAAACAGTAGTCACATTGTGCCAAAAGGTGGAAACATCCCAAATTTCCATCAACAGATTCATGGATATGGAAATTGTGTTATATACAATGGAATATTATTCAGCCATAAATGAATGAAGTAATGATACAGGCTATCACTGCTCAGTGAATCAGCCTCAAAAATACTAGAATTTGGATGTAAAAAGTCACCTATTGTATCATTCCATTTATATGGAATAGCCAGAATAAATCCACAGATGTAGAAGCAGATTGTTGGTTGCCTAGATAAAGGAGAAGAAGGGATGAGGAGTGACTGCTTAATGGGTACAGAGTCTTATTTTAGGGGTGATGAAATGTTTGGAAACTAGACAGAGGAAGTGGTTGAACAACACTGTGAATGTACTAACCACAAATAAATAAAACTTTAAAAAGTTAATTGTGTTACATGAATTTCACTTCAATGAAAATAAAAAAAGAATGAAAACACTAACTCCCTGACAGTTTCCTAACTACTACCAGGTAGAAAGTGGATTGTATCAGATCCATTTCAACTGGGAAAGAACAATATATTATTTCAACCCAAACTGATACACATCCAGTATTGATACACATTTTGGCTATATTTATACTTTCTCGACCTCGTTGCCTTAGTCTGTGCTACCAGGGCTCAGAAAATATCCAATCTGCTGATGTTAAGTCTAAAAATATGCTTACATCAGAGGAAGTGAAATGGTGAAAGAATTCACTGGCCCTGCTAAATAGCATACCACCCAGAGTGGATGACTTGACAAGTGTGATAAGACAGCCTTTTGTAGGTATAGATTATATTTCAGGTTAAAGATGACGCTGTGCAAGGATCGAACACAATGCTTCAGAATGCAGCATACTTTACACCAATGATCTCTACATGGTAGCCAGTAGGTAGAATATATGAACTCAGGAATTATGGTATAAGAATGAGTGTCCGCACTTACCAACATTAATTTGGGAAATCTGAGCCTGTAATTTTAGGCTCTGTGGGTCCAGATGTACTAGTTCCTATGTTTGGGGTGGAGGGGCATTTTCAAAAAGAAACATAGTGAGAGTTTTACTGAATAAAAAACCATAGACGTTATGTTTATTTTGTGCCAGTAAACCACCAAGCAAATAAAGAAGTCATAATACTGCAGTGGTTGACTCTTATCTACATAAAGGTTTTGGGATTTTGCTTTATAATGGGAATATGGAGGAATATGGTAAAGAATCTGCCTGCCAATGCAGGAAACGTGGGTTCTACCTTTGGGTCAGAAAGATCCCCTGGAGAAGGAAATGGCAAACCACTCCAGTATTCTTGCCTGAGAATTCCCATGGACAAAAGAACCTGGTGGGCTATAGTTCATAGGGTCCCAAAGAGTCAGACATGACTGAGTGACTGAGCACAGATGGAGGAATATATTAGACCCTTAGGTGATCCTCCAGGATACCTCTTGAAACTCTAGTGTCCATCTGTAAGTGTAAATCAAATACAGCAGCCATTTCCTGGATAGAGATAGAAGTTCAAAGTTGTCAGAGATCAGAATCTCAGTTAATTAACTAGATGTGCCACCTAAACCAATAGATAGAAAATTATCAAGAATGGATTCCGGAGAAATGAAATGATAAATGTTAGTAAAGGCTATGGGAAAAACTGGAGTAGTGAGGTCTATGGTTTGTCTCATTAACTCTGAAATAAATTTTTATATTTCACTGAAATTGTTTCCAGCCATAAACCTCTAAATCTGGAGAATTTTTGCCCGATTTGTGTAGTTTAGTAGAAAAAGGAAGTAAATCTATATGGAGCAGTCATAGGTTACACTGAGTATTGGTGGTGTTCCATCAAGTCTCTTTTATCAGCTGATGCACCAATCCTCCAACTGCTGTGAGTGTTGTCTGATGACAGCTCACTGCTGCCAGCTTCTGAAGAACAGACATCCATTAGCCAAATGAAAGCACCATATTCACAAGTCTATACCTGCCACACATACACTGGGCCACATATTACTCAATGACTGACCATAATGGGATACACTAAGCTGGTTGTCTATCCTAGAAGTTTACCTAAATCTTTGGTATAATTTGCACTTCAGTTTATTCTGATGGAATCAGCTTGAATGTAGTCTCTAGGGGAGGCCACATTCTTGCTTAGTTTCTTGCATTGACTTCCTGTTCTTTCTTTACTCAGCTTCTTCTAGAAGGCAGTTCCCCAATACCCTTCTTAAACAAGAACTCTTGTCTCAGAATCTATGTCTACAGAAGCAGAATTTAGACATGATTAATAATAATATGAGTTTGGGAAGACTAAAGTCTTGTTTGCAGAATATTGCAAGCAAAATTGGTAGTTAGTATTATTGTGAAAACTGAGAGATATTTTGAAAAATGTTTGTCTCTTCCAAAAATCAATTTATGTTATATAATCGCCTTTTATTTCCAAAGGAAACTTGTCAATGCATCAAAAATTATTAATCATGAAAAAAATGGAGGTTAAATAAAGGAAAATAACTTACTATGGATGACCAGTGAATATTGCTGATTAAATATTGACAGAGGTACCTTGAGATGAAATGAGTAAACACTGAAATACATTTCATTCATCAGGCATTGACAAAATTTTGTAAGCTGAAATGAAAATGAATTAGATGTACATTAAAAATAATAAAGTAAGATTACTTGATATTTTATTTAGAGGAACATTAAATGGAAGAAGTCCTAATATGTGGGGTTAGAAGGCTTGGGATATTCTGTTTGAAAGATGCACATGTAACATGACCCCAGTCAATTCATTTAGTCTGTTCCGACTGAGGTTATCATATCTCCAAGGGCTACCCACGAGGCTCAGCTGGTAACGAATCTGCCTGCAATTTGGGAGAGCTGGGTTCAATCCTTGAGTTGGGAAGATCCGCTGGAGAAAGAAAATGCTACCCACTCCAGTATTCTGGCCTGGAGAATTCTGCGGAATGTATAGTCCATGGGGTCGCAAAGAGTCAGACATGATTGAGTGACTTTCACTTTCATGTATCTATAAAATCAAAATGATTTTCTTCTGTGATAGTTCAGTTCAGTTCAGTTCAATTCAGTCATTCAGTTGTGTCTGACCCTTTGTGACCCCGTGAATTGCAGCACTCCAGGCTTCCCTGTCTGTCACCAACTCCAGGAGTTCACCCAAACCCATGTCTATTGAGTTGGTGATGCCATCCATCCAACCATCTCATCCTCTGTCGTCCCCTTCTCCTTCTGTCCTCAATCCCAGCATCAGGGTCTTTTCAAACGAGCCAGCTCTTCGCATCAGGTGGCCAGAATATCGGAGTTTCAACTTCAGCATCAGTCCTTCCAATGAATATTCAGGACTGATTTCCTTTAGGATGGACTGGTTGGATCTCCTTGCAGTCCAAGGGGCTCTCAAGAGCCTGCTCAAACACCACAGTTCAAAAGCTTCAATTCTTCAGAGCTCAGCTTTATTTGTAGTCCAACACTCACATACATACATAACTGCTGGATAAACCATAGTCTTGACTAGATGGACTTCTGTTGACAAAGTAATGCCTCTGCTTTTCAATATGCTGTCTAGGTTAGTCATAACTTTCCTTCCAAGGAGTAGGTGTCTTTGAATTTCATGGCTGCAATCACCATCTGCAGTGGTTTTGGAGACCAGAAAAATAAATCCTGCCACTGTTTCCACTGTTTTCCCATCTATTTGCCATGAAGTGATGGGACTGGATGCCATGATCTTAGTTTCATGAATGTTGAGCTATTTTTTTCTTGTTTTTTTAAATATAAATTTATTTATTTTAATTGGAGGTTAATTACTTTACAATATTGCATTGGTTTTGCCATACATCGCAAGATAACTTTTTCACTCTCCCCTTTCACTTTCATCAAGAGGCTCTTTAGGTCCTCTTCACTTTCTGCCATGAGGGTGGTGTCATCTACATATCTGAGATTATTGATATTTCTGCAAGCAATCTTGACTCCAACCTGTGCTTCCTCCAGCCCAGGATTTCTCACTATGTACTCTGCATATAAGATAAATAAGCAGGATGACAATACACAGCTTTGACATATTCCTTTTCCTATTTGGAACCAGTCTTTTGTTCCATATCTAGTTCTAAGTGTTGCTTCCTTACCTGCATACAGGTTTCTCAAGAGGCAAGTCAGGTGGTATTCCCATCTCTCAGAATTTTCCACAATTTATTGTGATCCACACAGTCAAAGGCTTTGGCATAGTCAATAAAGCAGAAATTGATTCCCCCCCCCCCCCCGCCCCGGGACTCTCTTGCTTTTTTGATGATCCAGCAGATGTTGGCAATTTGATCTCTGGTTCATATACTAACAGAGTTATCAGTCTTCTGTGGTATGTTGCAACCAATTCTCTGAGAAAAATTTTTATTATTCACATGTTATTTTTAAAATTTATTTTAAGTTGTGTGATGTAGAATAGAAAGGTAAACAGGATGAAAATTTTGAAGTTGGAGGGTTTTTATTACAGACAGGAAATTAAACTCAGCATAAATGTAATATGGGATAGAATATTTTGTTTGACATTATTTTTCTTAATTTCCACAGGAAAAAAATAGGGAAATGAATCATAATAAATTTTACTTCTTTTTAAATCCAAGGCTAATAAGTAACCTAACCATAAAGTCTTAATTAATGCGTGTGTTAAAATATTCTTTTATTTTTATTGTAATGGTTACTGTCAATGTATAAAATGTGACAACCACAGTCATAACAATCGGAAGACACAAGAAGCAAAATCAATTTGGGAAACAAGTTTAGGTTATTGCAGTCACTCCCCACTTGTCACAACTGGTGATACTTTATCAGAAAATATATTATCATATTGCCCTGGTACAATTAATATTAATGAAAAATAAAAGAAGTCAGATAATATGAAAGGATTTTCTATACAAAGAAAGCAAGCAAGCTTGTAAAAATTGTCAGAAAGAGAAGAGATAGGACTTTTAGATTTTATAGCAATAATTATTTTACTGAGTTTTTAAAATGTCTTTGTCAAAAGTTGAGACATGCACTTTGTAATTTTAAATGGAATTGGCTTTTAAGAATAAGATCTGCCATTAAGGTTTAAAATAATAATATTGGGATATCAGAGTAAGTAATTATCTGTACAAAAGCTGTAGAAATGCCTTCCAGATATTCTGTCAGCCTGTGGTAACAATATGAGGCCATCAGGAAGAAGTCTAAATCTTAAATCTTGACCTTCTGTTGTTTAAGAGATACTTTTTCCAAGATTATATACTTGTGTTTTTTTTAAACCTATAAATATTCAAACAATATGACATTTTTTCTAAGATCAGTGTAGATGAAATTTCACTACTATCTTTTTCTCTTTACTTTCAAAACAACATTCCTTTTGCAACATTGAGAACAGAATCACACAAATGGCTCAGGAAAAGTGTTTCCTCTACCCACTGTTTTGAGAAAGGTGGTATTATCTGGAGTCAAGGTAATAGAGAAGATCAATGGAAGTAAGTTGTATCCATATATTATCCTGGAGGTGTATTTTCTACCACCAATAGAAAATGGACACCTTCACTTTTGCTTGAATTAGCAAATAATTATGTCTATAATTCTAATATTCTAAAGAAGTAGTGATGGTTAATATTCTTAAGTTACACAGTAAAAATCCAAGTGTATTTCTAAATGTGGCCTTCCATACATTATATTTGATGTTCTCTGGAGGCCCTTTATCAGATAGAATTTGAAATCTTTTCAAACATTTATAATACATACAGTATTATATGCTGTTAAGTTGTAAAGCCAAAACCTTCACCCCATCTATAGGTGGTCTTGGTCCTCTCAGCTCCAATGAATATGATTCCTCATTAGCAAATTGAAATTAATTAATACTGTCTTACTGATTTTCTAGTGGTTTTGTATGGATAACATATTATCATAAAGTTATGTAATATAAAAATATAAAATGTACAAATATGTTTAATGAATATTATAATGCTGTGAAAACTATTAGGATATTTCACAACTTGAATCAGTTTATCCCCATTGTTTAACTACTTTCATGGCATTATAATGTTTGCATCATTCTGCTCCTTGCAGTTTAAGCAGTTTATCATGGAATTCTTTTTTGATCAGTCCTTGAAGCTTCTCTTTTATTATTTTTTACTGTTGAAGAATATGGCGGAAATATATTGTATTTAGGCAACTCTCTATCTTATTGTTACAAAGAATGCTGAAGTTAACATCTCATTATTAAGTGAAGGTTAAATATGGACATCACCAGATGGCCAATACCAAAATCAGATTGATTATATTCTTTGCAGCCAAAGATGAAGAAGCTCTATACAGTCAGCAAAAACAAGACTGGAAGCTGACTGTGGCTCAGAACATGAACTCCTTATTGCCAAAATCAGACTTAAATTGAAGAAAGTGGGGGAAACAACTAGACCATTCAAAATGACCTAAATTAAATCCCTTATGATTATACAGTCGAACAGAGAAATAGATTTAAGGGACTAGATCTGATAGACAGAGTACCTGATGAACTATGGACGGAGGTTCATGACATTATACAGGAGATAGGGATCAAGACCATCCCAAAGATAAATAAATACAAAAAAGAAAAATGGCTGTCTGAGGAGGCCTTACAAAGAGCTGTGAAAAGAAGAGGAGCAAAAAGCAAAGGAGAAAAGAAAAGACACAAGCATCTGAATGCAGAGTTCCATAGAATAGCAAGGAGAGATAAGAAAGTCTTGCTTAGCAATCAGTGCAAATTAATAGAGGAAAACAAAAGAAAGGGAAAAACTAGAGATGTCTTCAAGAAAATCAGAGATACCAAGAGAACACTTCACACAAAGATGGGCTCAGTAAAGGACAGAAATGGCATGTACCTAAGAGAAGCAGAAGATATTAAGAGGTGACAAGGATACACAGAAGAACTGTATAAAAAAGATCTTCATGACCCAAATAATCATGATGATTTGATCACTCACCTAGAGCCAATATCTTGGAATGTGAACTCAAGTGGTCCTTACAAAGCATGACTAAGAACAAAGCTAGTAGAGATGATGGAATTCCAGCTGAGCTACTTCAAAGCCTAGAAGATGATGCTGTGAAAGTGCTGCACTCAATATGCCAACAAATTTGGAAAACTCAGCAGTGGCCATAGGACTGGAAAAGGTCACTTTTCATTTCAATCCCAAAGAAAGGCAATGCCAAAGAACACTCAAACTACCACACAATTTCACTCATCTCACACGCTAGTAAAGTAATGCTCAAAATTCTCCAAGCTAGGCTTCAGCAATAAGTGAACCGTGAACTTCCAGATGTTCAAGCTGGTTTTATAAAAGGCAGAGGAACCAGAGATCAAATTGCCAACATCTGCTGGATTATTAAAAAGCTAGAAAGTTCCAGTAAAACCTCTATTTCTGCTTTATTGACTATGCCAAAGCCTTTGACTGTGTGGATCACAATAAACTGTGGAAAATTCTGAAAGAGATGGGAATACCAGACCACCTGACCTACCTCTTGAGAAACCTGTATGCATATCAGGAAGCAACAGTTAGAACTGGACACGGAACAACAGACTGATTCCAAATTGGGAAAGGAGTACATCAAGGCTATATATTGTCACCCTGTTTATTTAACTTATATGCAGTCAATCAGTCAGTCAGTTTAGTCGCTCAGTCGTGTCTGACTCTTTGCGACCCCCTGAATCGCAGCACACCAGGCCTCCCTGTCCATCATCATCTCCCGGAGTTCACTCAGACTCACATCCATCGAGTCCATGATGCCATCCAGCCATCTCATCCTCTGTCATCCCCTTCTCCTCCTGCCCTCAATCCCTCCCAGCATCAGAGCCTTTCCAATGAGTCAACTCTTCCCATGAGGTGGCCAAAGTACTGGAGCTTCAGCTTTAGCATCAATCCTTCCAAAGAAATCCCAGGGTTGATCTCCTTCAGAATGGACTGGTTGGATCTCCTTGCAGTCCAAGGGACTCCCAAGAGTCTTCTCCAACACCATAGTTCAAAAGCATCAATTATTTGGCACTCAGCTTTCTTCACAGTCCAACTCTCACATCCATACATGACTACTGGAAAAACCATAGCCTTGACTAGATGGACCTTAGTCAGCAAAATAATGTCTCTGCTTTTCAATATACTATCTAGGTTGGTCATAACTTTTCTACATCACAAGAAATACTGGGCTGGAAGAAGCACAAGCTGGAAGCAAGATTGCGAGGAGAAATATCAGTAACCTCAGATCTGCATATGACACCACCCTTATGGCAGAAAGTGAAGAACTAAACAGCCTCTTGATGAAAGTGAAAGAGGACAGTGGAAAAGTTGTCTTAAAGCTCAACATTCAGAAAACTAAGATCATGGCATCTGGTCATGTCACTTCATGGCAAATAGATGGAGAAACATTGGAAACAGTGTCTGACTTTATTTTTTGCAGCTCCGAAATTACTGCAAATGGTGATTGCATCTATGAAATTAAAAAAACATTTATTCCTTGGAAGGAAAGTTATGACCAACCTGGACAACACAGTAAAAAGCAGAGACATTACTTTGTCAACAAATGTCCATCTAGTCAAGGCTATGGCTTTTCCAGTAATCATGTATGGATGAGTGTTGACTATAAAGAAAGCTGAGCACCAAAGAATTGATGCAAGTGGTGTTGGAGAACACTCTTGAGAGTCCCTTGGACTGCAAAGAGATCAAGCCAGTCCATCCTAAAGAAGATCAGTCCTGAATGTTCATTGGAAGGACTGATGTTCGAGCTGAAACTCCAATACTTTGGCCACCTGATATGAAGAGCTGACTCATTTGAAAAGACCCTGATGCTGGGGAAAATTGAGTGCTGGAAGAAAAAGGGGCAACAAAGGATGACATGGTTGGATGGCATCACTGACTCAATGGACATGAGTTTCGGTAAACTCCTGGAGTGGTGATGGACAGGGAAGCCTGGCGTGCTGCGGTTCATGGGGTCACAGAGTCAGACATAACTAAATGACTGAACTGAACTGAACTGAATGACCATTTTTGAATTTAATAGATTATCTAAATTACCAGATAATGTGGCCATTCCAATATAGATAGTCTCCAATAGCATATGAATATTATTTCCACAATTTTATTACCAAAAATGTGACTATAAAATTTTTAAATATTTAATAATCTTATATATAAATATGGTCCTATTATAATATTTCATTGATAAATAAAGTGCCTGCAGAAAATGGCAGAAACCATAATAATTCAATAAATTATTACAAAATAAACAAACTCAGGTTGGAAACAAAATATTTCCAACAACTCAGAGGGTCCCCAGGAAACAGTTTCATTCAAACTTCACCCTTTCCTCATTTCCCGAATTAAATTATATCTTGATAATTTGCACAATATTTTAGTCTGAAATCCTTAAAAATTTATTTAAATTGAGTGTAGAATGTTTATTGTTTAGTTATAGGCTTCTTTTCTCCCTCAGTATGCTTGTGAGATGTACTAATATTTCTGCAAAATTACAGCACTGTTCTCTGTAATTGCTACATAATATTCTGGTAGTATGACTGTACTACTCTTTATGTATTCTATGCTTGAAATACATTTACATTCAAAAAATTATTCCATGTAACCAATTTTTGTATATTGATCTTATAACCAACAAGTTTGAATAAATCACCTACTAATTCTTAATATTTTACAATGGGTTATTTGTTATTATCACCTCAAATTAACTTGGCACCTTTGTTGAAAATCAGTTGAACATCTAAGTTTGAATCTATTCTGTACTCTGTTTTGTTTGATTAAAACCAAAATCTATATGCCTGTTTAATCTATATGCCTGTCTTACACCAGCATGTTATTTTGATTACTCTAGCTTTATATCAAATCTTATAATCATGTGGTATATATTTATCCATCATGTCCTTCTGCCTTGAGATCATTTGGTCTGCTTTAAGTCTTCTGTCTTTCCAAGCAATATTTGGGGCTTCCCTGGTAGCTCAGCTGGTAAAGAATCTGCATGCAATGCAAGAGACACTGGTTCTTCCTGGGTTGGATAGATCCCCTGGAGAAGGGAAAAGCTACCCACTCCAGTATTGTGGCCTGAAGAATCCCATGGACTGTATAGACCATGGTGTCCCAAAGAGTCAGATACAACTGAGCAACTTTCACTTTCAAACAACATTTGAGGTAAGACTGTCAACTTCTTTTAAAAGCCTGGTGCAATATTTTAAAAACAACTTTATATGAGTTGCCCAGGAATTTCATAGGATTTTCATTGAATCTCTAGATCAATTTGAAGGGATTTGCCTTCTACAAAATCTTATCTCTCCGAATCCATGAGAATAATATTTTTTATTTACTTAAATATTTTAGATTTCCATTTGCATTATTTTAGTTATTCAACTAATGTCTTGTGTAATTTCACTGTATTTACTCCCTAATATATATATAGAAAGAATGACAATTTATACCGTAAATTGAGAGAGAGTACATGTGTTTTTCAAGAATAATGAAAGAAATTGAAGATGTTCATAGATAAGGCTTTAATAAAATTTCCAGTGCACTCCATAATACAGAAGTCATTCAGGTAATAACCTAATTAAGGAAATACTGCCTACGTTATGTGAGAAAAGGGATTTAAAAAAAAATCAAATAGCTATAACACACTCTAGTATGCACCAGTCAAAATTAGCAGAATATACAGGGGACTGAATTTTGAAAAAGAACATATGGGCTGTCAGAGTATAAAAATGTATACAACAGTTTATTTGTCTACTCTCAGAAGTCAGAATTTAATAACCTGGAAAGGTCACATTGTATTTGCTACTGGAATAGTTTGTTGGAGCATGGGAGAGAAATGGAAATTCTCAAACTTTGCTAGAAAAAGACAAGAAAGTGTTTTTTTAAAGCCCAGGGAGATGAACTTTAAGCTGTAAAGCCAAAAAATTTTTCCAGATGACTATGTTTCCAGGGACAGCAGAGATGGCCCTCTGTTTACTCCAGTGATAAGGATAAAACTAACAGGAGGATGAACATCTTTGAAAACCTTGATGATTTCTCCCCTCTCTGGGTCAAGAATGATTGTAGAGGATGCTGTTATGAACTTGATCCCCAAGTGTTGGGGATATAGAGTCCCAGTGGTCTCAACTGACATGAAAATTTATGTCACCAACCAATAGAACATGGTCTCCAGGAATTAGATAAAATGGCAATCTATTAATCACATTGTTGAACTTTTAAAATATGAAGAATTGTTAATGAGACACTGATGTCGATTGTAGCAATGGAAAATTATAAATGAAAAATTATCTAAGTTATCTGTAACTTATTTTCCAGACAAGAGCAAATTTTCAGTCAATATCCACTGTGATTAAAAACAAAAAAATGTAATCCCCACATTCCCAGTAAAGACTGACAACTCATTATAACTAGTGATACTGGAAATGGTCCCCAAACTGTTTAATCAATCAATGACAACTTTATAGTCACATTAATAAGTAACAGATGAGCACCAGGATGGATTGTAATCTAGTGTGATCAATCAATGACAACTTGCTTCAGTAAGCATACCAGACAAACTGGGTCAGCCTTACACTTTAAACATCAGCCAGACTGGTAGACATTCCAGTGAACACACTTCTAAGACTGAATGTCAATATTCAGTCATATCCATGTAAATATACACTTGTCTTAAGTCAATATTAACACACTTCTCAGACAATATAAATCATGATTGTAGACTGATATCAACCACCACTCTTGTTTGTAACTAATCAAGTACAATCAAATGCACAAATAATAAATAAATCATTTAATAATAAAATGTCCCTAATTCATAACATGGGATTAGCAATTTGCCCAGTGAATTCACATATGACCAGCTCATCCCAGGTGGCTGAGTGGAAAATAATCCACCTGTCAATCCAGGAGAGGTGGGAGACATAGGTTCTATCCCTGGGATGAACGATCCCCTGGAGGAGGAAATAAACCCCTTCCAGTATTCTTGCTTAGAGAATTCCATGGACAGAGGAGTCTCAAAGGCTTCTCTATTTAACCTAAGGCATAAATCCAACTTCATAATTTTATGTATTGATACATGTTCTTATTCCTTGACAGTTCTGGATATTCCCTCACTTTTATATTGGAACTTCTTATTTGGAATCATTTCATTGTACTCACAGACAGATTCAAATTAGATATGTTCTCCAGTCTCTTGTACTCAAATTCTTTTTGTCTAATAAATTTACTGCTGCGATTGTCTTAAACATAAGGTCTGATTTGTTTTACTAGGTTCTTAGTGCTGAATTTTTATGCTACGTGTGTGTGCATGATATGTGCCCAGTCATGTCTGACTCTTTGCAACTTGATGGATCATAGCCATCCAGGCTCCTGTGTTCATGGGACTCTCCATGAACCTCCATGAAACCATGCCCTTCTCCAGGGAATCATCCCAATGCAGGGATTGAACCCAGGTTTCTTGCATCTCCTGCATTGGCAGCCAAGTTCTTTAACACTAGTGCCACCTGGGAAGCCCATGTTAATTGAAGGTAACATAATAAAAATACCAAATTTTATTTATTTATTTATTGCTTTGTAAGTCTGAGTGAACTCCGGGAGTTGGTGATGGACATGGAGGCCTGGCGTGCTGCGATTCATGGGGTCGCAGAGTCAGACACGACTGAGCAACTGAACTGAACTGAACTGAACTGAAGAAGATTTAGGGAAAAAACAAGGAGGATACAGTAAGATGGTTACTAAGAAGAGCAGTTAACACCAACACCTTTAAAAGAGCAATATGAGAAGAGAACATGTGAAGAAATTGGTAGAGATTTTAGGAGTAAGATAGTCCTTGTTTACCTACCAGAGAAGAGATAAGGATATATGACTCTCTTCACTCTTCCTACCTTCTGATCATCAGCCTGTAGCAGGTTAATGACTGACTGATGTGGTCCTTGTCTCATCCTCACGGGTTAGAGAGCAAAATATTGAAAGACAGAGGATGTTTTGTGTGTGTGTGTGCGTGTGCATGTCTAGGCACTTTACAAAGCTCTTTATGGTATATACTGAAATGGAAAAAATGACTACAATTGAAGCTGAGAAAAAAGATTCACTTGTAAAAGATAATTTTCAAATGTTTCTCTCAACAGTCTCTGTGGCATTGTACAGTGCAGACATGCTCAGTCGTGTCCGACTCTTTGAACCCCTACGGACTGTAGTCCACCAGGCTCCTCTGTCCATGAGATTTTTCATGCAACAGTACTGGAGTAGGGAGCCATTTCTTCCTCCAGGGGATATTTCTGACCCAGGGATTGAACCTGCATCTCCTTTTCTACTGTATTGGCAGGCAGATTCTTTACCACTGAGCCACCTGGAAAACCCCATGGCATTGTATAACTTTAATTTTATACGAGAAATTAAAGTTTTACAATATTTTAATATGAATATCATTTTTAAAACAGTTTTGCATAGTGGTACTGAATTAATTTATAAACTGTTATCCTGTTTCCCAGTGAGGAAAGCTAGAGAATTATTTAATTCATAAAATTAAAAAGTAAGGCTTCCTTATTCTAAAGCCTTAAGTAAAAATGCCTTTAAATAGGATATAGAAAAGTTTCATATACATTATCTAAACTGTTATTTCCAAAACTGTTACTTAAAAAAAAAGAGTAATTTACTGCCTTTGTATGTTTTAAGACTGCTTGAGTGGAAAGGAAATTTATAATTTCACTGTTTATATCTTTAGAAGAATATGCACACTGAGGAAACTCAGTAGAAATGGAAGCTATAAAAATCTGTCTTACATCAAATAATTATATTACTGACATTTGCCAGAGTCTGACATTCCTAGCTCTCTGAAAAAATTATGGTTCTAAGCACGTTATTTTCAGCAGTGTCATCAACAGAGAAAAAAATTGCATCTTTTTTTTTACAGAATCTTAGAATTTCATTACTTCTCCCAAAGCAGAAACAGTAATACTATCTCACTATTATTCTTGCAAGCTTATTTTTATCACAATATGACAAGTACATTTGTTTCAAAGATGTTTACCTAGCAATACAGAGACTTTTTTCCTACCACATTACCAAAAATCATGCCAACTTTTAAACTACTTTTAGGCCACTGCATAAGATACGTGTTTATAACTAGAAGAAAGATAATTGTGTTTGTATATAGCTTATTCAACCTAATTCACAAGGAAAAAAGTCAGTTCTATGAACATAAACTTTTATAGAGCTATGTTATTTAATATACATCAACAGTTCTCAGCTTTATAAAACTCAGAATGGTGATGGTGGCTATGTAATTGGTATTACCTGTGCTGTACTCCCAATCTATACTCTAGCACCTGGGTAGAAAATGAATAAATACAGGCTTAATGAGTCATATACAACTTGTATGTTATAAATATGTAGTTAACTTAGACATTGAGATCATAAAAGCTTTCAAACTGCAACCACATTTTTCAATAAAAGTATAACATACATCTATTTCAAAAAGTATCAGGCTGGAATCAAAGTAAGATATAAGTTCTAGTTCAATATATTGGTTTGGTGAATTTTAAATATTCATAAAATATAGAAGAACACTTTCAGAAAGATATTTTGATTCATTTTCAGTGAGTATATTAGTAGTAAAATATAAAAGTCATTGTATTGTATATTAAATTTGACATGAATTCTTGAAAAATATCAAATAATAATAAACATGAAAATATTATACTTAAATATGATGATATAATACGACTATTTTCAGATATTATTATGCATGGTATTAAACATATCTGAGTGTTTAAATATATATATATATATACAAATTCATATATATATGTGCATGTAACCATATACATTATTTACCAAAGATGTTTTAGATATGTTACATACTAACCTCTTTTATCAGAAACATGCTTTATTTAGCAAATAGCATTAGCATTTATGAAACTGGTTTGTTTTTCCTCATTGTGATAGTAAAACAGTAAATTATGATTTATATATTTATATACCTTAAATAACATACTTATAATATGACTACTTTTTATAATTTGCATGTTAGCACTAAAATGTTATCAATGATATTGACAAAGTCATTCATTAACTCCACAATTCCCACTTGGAAGTCGTTAAGGGGAATATGTAGAATTAAATAACCATCTAGGGTAGATTCCTTTCTAATATCATAAAATATGTTACAGATTTTGTGAATTTCAGACAAAGAGAGGGACTATAAGGGACTGGATATAAGAAAATTAAACTTTCAGAAAAATTCTACATTCAAATAAAAGTTTTTTTTAAACCTTGAAAGTAAATATATAGATTTGATAATCTCAAGGTAAAAATGTTCTGGTCATCACTCATTTTTTGCTTTGCTACTTTAAAAAAAGTTCATCTGCTAAAAATAAGCCTGAGAGTAATGCAGGCTTTGCAGAATGTAAAGGTTGCCAGCCTATGTGACTATGTATGTCTAAGGTTTAGGCACCAAATAATTGATGTTTTGAACTGTGGTGTTGGAGCAGATTCTTGAGAGTTCCTTGGACTGCAAGGAGATCTAACCAGTCCGTCCTAAAGAAAACCAGTCCTGAATATTCATGGGAAGTACTGATGCTGAAGTTGAAACACCAATGTTTTGGCCACATGATGCAAAGAACAACTCATTTGAAAAGACCCTGATGCTGGGAAACATTGCAGGCAGAAGGAGCAGGGGATGACAGAGGATAAGATAGGTGGATGGCATCACCAACTCAATGGCCATAAGTTTCAGTAAGCTCTGGAAGTTGGTGATGGACAAGGAAGCCTAGTGTGCTGCTGTCCATGGGGTCACAAGGAGTCGGACAGGACTGAGCAACTGAACTAAACGAATTAAAGGTTTAGGCATATGTAAGTATATAGCCCAAAAGGCAAAATAACAGCAAATGTGAAAAAAAAAAAAAAAAAAGAATGATTGACCTCTTTTTTCTGGGTGGAAAACACTCAAATGAAGACAAGATCCATGCTACTGCTGAGGAAATGAGACAGACGTGAAATTAAAATGGGCATAAACTTATTTTCAGTTCAGTTCAGTTCAATTCAGTCATTCAGTCATGTCTGACTCTTTGCGACACCATGAATCGTAGCATGCCAGGCCTCCCTGTCCATCACCAACTCCTGGAGTTCACTCAGACTCACATCCATCGAGTCAGTGATGCCATCCAGCCATCTCATCCTCTGTCGTCCCCTTCTCTTCCTGCCCCCATTCCCTCCCAGCATCAGAGTCTTTTCCAATGAGTGAACTTTATGCATGAGCTGGCCAAAGTACTGGAGTTTCAGCTTTAGCATCATTCCTTCCAAAGAAATCCCAGGGCTGATCTCCTTTGGAGTGGACTGGTTGGATCTCCTTGCAGTCCAAGGGACTCTCAAGAGTCTTTTCCAACACCATAGTTCAAAAGCATCAATTCTTCAGCGCTCAGCTTTCTTCACAGCCCAAGTCTCACATTGATACATGACTACTGGAAAAACTATAGCCTTAACTAGATGGACCTTTTTTGGCAAAGTAATGTCTCTGCTTTTCAATGTGCTATCTAGGTTGGTCATAACTTTTCTTCCAAGGAGTAAGTGTCTTTTAATTTCATGGTTGCAATCACCATCGGCAGTGATTTTGGAGCCCCCAAAAATAAAGTCTGAAACTGTTTCCACTGTTTCCCATCTATTTGCCAGGAAGTGATGGGACCAAATGCCATTATCTTCGTTTTCTGAATGTTAAGCTCTAAGCCAACTTTTTCACTCTCCTCTTTCACTTTCATCAAGAGGCTTTTGAGTTCCTCTTCACTTTCTGCCATAAAGATGGTGTCAATCTGCATATCTGAGGTTATTGATATTTCTCCTGGCTATCTTGATTCCAGCTTGTGCTTCCTCCAGCCCAGCATTTCTCATGATGTACTCTGCATGTAAGTTAAATAAGCAGGGTGACAATATACCACCTTGACGTACTCCTTTCCCAATTTGGAATCAGTCTGTTGTTCCATGTCCAGTTCTAACTGTTGCTTCCTGGTCTGCATATAGGCTTCTCAAGAGGCAGGTCAGGTGGTCTGGTATTCCCATCTCTTTCAGAATTTTCCATAGTTTATTGTGATCCACACAGCCAAAGGCTTTGGCATAGTCAATAAAGCAGAAATAGATGTTTTGCTGAAACTCTCTTGCTTTTTCCATGCTCCAGCAGATGTTGGCAATTAGACCACTCATTCCTCTGCCTTTTCTAAAACCAGCTTGAACATCTGGAAGTTCAGGTTCACGTATTGCTGAAGCCTGACTTGGATAATTTTAAGCATTACTTTACTAGCATGTGAGATGAGTGCAATTGTGCAGTAGTTTGAGCATTCTTTGGCATTGCCTTTCTTTGGGATTGGAATGAAAACTGTCCTTTTCCAGTCCTGGGACCATTGCTGAGTTTTCCAAATTTGCTGGCATATTGAGTGCAGCACTTTCACAGCATCATCTTTCAGGATTTGAAATAGCTCAACTGGAATCCCATCACCTCCACTAGCTTTGTTCATAGTAATGCTTTCCAAGGCCCATTTTACTTCACATTCCAGGATGTCTGGCTCTAGATGAGTGATCACACCATGGTGATATCTGGGTCATGAAGATCTTTTTTGTACAGTTCACCTGTGTATTCTTGCCACCTCTTCTTAATATTTTCTGCTTCAGTTAGGTCCATACCATTTCTGTCCTTTATCGAGCCCATCTTTGCATGAAATATTCCCTTGGTATCTCTAATTTTCTTGAAGAGATTTCTAGTCTTTCCCATTCTGTTCTTTTCCTCTATTTCTTTACATTGATCGCTGAGGAAGGCTTTCTTATCTCTTCTTGCTATTCTTTGGAATTCTGCATTCAGATGCTTATATCTTTCCTTTTCTCCTTTGCTTTCTGTTTCTCCTCTTTTCACTGCTATTTGTAAGGCCTCCCCAGACAGCCATTTTGCTTTTTTGCATTTCTTTTCCATGGTGATGGTCTTGATCCCTCTCTTCTGTACAATGTCATGAACCTCAGTCCATAGTTCATCAGGCACTCTATCTATCAGAGTTAGGCTCTTAAAGGATGCCAAAGAATCAAGCTGAATAGAGAATTTATCTACAGTCACAGATCCACTTAGCATGATGGGTAGACTTGGGACACAGAGGGAGGTAACAGTTGAAAAGCCACCTGGTGGTTCAGTGATATTGAATCCACTTTCCAATGCAGGAAATATGGGTTCAATCCCTGGATCAGGAAAATCCCCTGAAGAAGTAAATGACAACCCACTCCAGTATTCTTGCCTGGAAAATCCCATGGATAGAGGAACCTGCCAGATTACACTCCATGAGGTAACAAAGTGACTAAACAACAAGCAAGATATTCAGACAATATAGTAGATAGTCAAATAAAGGAGTAAAGGGAATGTGTTATCCCATCAGTCTTGTCTAACTCTTTGCAACCAAACTACACTTTGGAGTATAGTCCACCAGGCTCCTCTGTCCATGGGATATTTCAGGCAAGAATACTGGATTTTGTTGCTATCTCTTTCCCCAAGGGGATCTTCTCGACCCAGGGATCAAACCAGAATCTTCTGCATTTCAGGCAAACTTGCCACCTGAGCCACCAGGGAAGCTTCAAACAAAGGAGTAGGTGATATATACAAGCTGCCTAAAATATGAGTCTTAGTTGTTTGTTATTTTGTTTTGTTTAGTTTTGTTTTACTTAAAGTGGAAGAGAAATACTTGGGCTTAGAAGACACACAGATTCCAAAAGAGCTAGGGACTGAAGGCAAAAAATTTGGAAGAAATTGTGATTTTTAAAGCTGATATTAATAACAATACAAAAGGGTTCCAGATGGCACAATGAAAAGTTTTGTTAAGGGAATTAATGTGGAATTGAGTTCAGTTCAGTCATTTAGTCATGTCCAACTCTTTGTGACCACAAGGAATACAAAACACCAGGCTTCCCTGTGCACCACGAACACCTGGAGCTTACTCAAACTCATGTCCATAGAGTTGGTGATGACAACCAACCATTTTGCCCTCTGTCGTCCTATTCTCCTCCTGCCTTCAATCTTTCCCAGCATCAGGGTTTTTTCAAATAGGTCACTTTGCATCAGGTGGCCAAAGTATTGAAGTTTCAGCTTCAACATCAGTACTTCCAATGAATATTCAGGACTGATTTCCTTTAGGATGGAATGATTTTGATCTCCTTGCAGTCCAAGGAACTCTCAAGAGTCTTCTCAACATCACAGTTCAAGAGCATCAATTCTTCAGAGCTCAGCTTTCTTTAGAGTTCAACTCTCACATCCATACATGACTATTGGAAAAACCAGAGTTTTGACTAGATGGATCTTTGCTGGCAAATTAACGTCTGTACTTTTTTTTTTTTTTTTATCTTGTCCAGTTTGGTCATAGAGTTTCTTCCAAGGATCAAGCATCTTTTAATATAATGGCTTCAGTCACCATCTGCAGTGATTTTTGAGCTCCCCAAAAATAAAGTCAGCCACTGTTTTCATTGTTTCATAATCTATTTGCCATGAAGTGATGGGACCAGATTTCATGATCTTACTTTTCTGAATGTTGAGTTTTAAGACAACTTTTTCACTCTCTTCTTTCACTTTCATAAAGAGGCTCTTTAGATAGTAGATCTCTGCCATAAGGATGGTGTCATCTGCATATTTGAGCTTATTGATATTTCTCCTAGTAATCTTGATTCCAGCTTCTGATTCATCCAGCCTACCATTTCACATGATTTACATTGCATATAAGTTAAATAAGCAGGGTGACAATATACAGCCTTGAGGTACTCCTTTCCCGATTTGGAACCAGTAAGTTGTTCCATGTCCAGTTCTAACTGTTGCTTTCTGACCTGAATACGATTTCTCAGGAGGCAGGTAATGTGGTCTGGTGTTTCCATCTCTTTAAGAATTCTCCACAGTTTGTTGTGATCTACACAGTCAAAGGCTTTGTTGTAGTCAATAAAGCAGAATTAGATGTTTTTCTGGAACTCTGTTGCTCTGATCTAGTCCTTTGAATCTATTTCTCACTTCCACTGTATAATTGTAAGGTATTTGATTTACATCATACCTGAATCATATAGTGATTTTCCCTTCTTTCTTCAATTTCAGTCTGAATTTGGCTATAAGGAGTTCATGATCTGAGGTCATGTTCCCTGACAGTCCTCTGACAGTTCCCTGACAGCTGACAATCAGTTCCCTGTCTTGTCATTGCTGACTCTATAGTGTTTCTCCATCTGCGGCTGCAAAGATTATAATCAATCTAACTTCGGTATTGACCATCTGTTAATGTCCATGTATAGAGTCTTCTCTTGTGTTGTTGGAAGAAGGTGTTTGCTATGACAAGTGCAGTCTCTTGGCAAAACTCTGTTAGCCTTGAAGCAGCTTTGTTTTGTACCCCAATGCCAAATTTGCCTGTTACTCTAGGTATCTCTTATATTGAAAAGGACGTCTGTTTTTGGTGTTAGTTCTAGAAGGTCTTGTAGGTCTTCATAGGACCATTCAACTTCAGCTTCTTCAGCATATTGGATGTGGCATAGACTTGGATTACTGTGATACTGAATGCTTTGTTTTGGAAATGAAGAGAGATCATTCTGCCGTTTTTGAGATTGCATCGAAGTACTGCATTTCAGACTCTTTTGTTGACTATGATGGATACTCCATCTCATCTAAGGGATTCTTGCCCACTGTTGTAGATATAATGGTCATCTGATTTGAATTCACCCATTTCAGTCCATTTTAGCTCACTACTCCCTAAAATGTTGATGTTCACGCTTGTCATCTCTTGCTTGACCACTTCCAATTTGCCTTGATTCATGGATCTAACATTACAGGTTCCTATTGTAATATTCATTGGAAGGACTGATGTTGAAGCTGAAACTCCAGTACTTTGGCCACCTGATGTGAAGAGCTGACTCATTTGAAAAGACCCTTATGCTGGGAAAGACTGAGGGCAGGAGGAGAAGGGGACGACAGAGGATGAGATGATTTGATGGCATCACGGACTCAATGGACGTGAGTCTGAGTAAACTCTGGGAGTTGGTGATGGACAAAGAGGCCTGGCATGCTGCAGTCCATGGGATCGCAAAAGTCAGACATGACTGAGTGACTGAACTGAACTGCACTGATGCAATATTGCTGTTTACAGCATTGGATTTTATTTCCATCACCAGTCACATCCACAATTGGGTGTTGTTTTCACTTTGGCTCTTTCTCTTCATTCTTTCTGGAGTTATTTCTCCACTGATCTCCAGTAGCATATTGAGCATCCAACAACTTGGGGAGTTCATCTTTCAGTGTCCTATCTATTTGCCTTTTCATACTGTTCATGGCATTCTCAAGGAAAGAATAATGGAGTGGTTTGCCATTCCCTTCTCCAGTGGACCACGTTTTGTCAGAATTCTACACAATGACCCGTCCATCTTGGGTAGCCCTACAGGGCTTGCTCATAGTTTCTTTGACTTAGTTAAGACTGTGGTCCATGTGATCAGATTGGTTACTTTTCTGTGATTGTGGTTCTCATTCTGTCTGCCCTCTGATGGAGAAGGATAAGAGGCTTATGGAAGCTTCCTGATGGGAGAGACTGACTGAGGGAGAAGCCTTGTTCTTGTTCTGCTGGGCGGGGCCAATTTCAGTAAATCTTTAATCCAATTTTCTATTGAAGGGTGGGGCTGTGTTCCCTCCTTTTTGCTTGACCTGAGGCCAAACTATGGTGGAGGTGATGAAGATAATGGCAATTTTGTTCAATTCAGTTCAGCCGCTCAGTCGTGTCCTACTCTTTGTGACCCCATGAATTTAGGCATGCCAGGCCTCCCTGTCCATCACCAACTCGCGGAGTTCAAACTCACATCCATTGAGTCGGTGATGACATCCAGCCATCTCTTCCTCTGTCGTCCCCTTCTCCTCCTGCTCCCAATCCCTCCCAGCATCAGAGTCTTTTCCAATGGGTCAACTCTTCACATGAGGTGGCCAAAGTATTGGAGTTTCACCTTTAGCATCATTCCTTCCAAAGAACACCCAGGGCTGATCTCCTTTAGAATGGACTGGTTGGATCTCCTTGCAGTCCAAGAGACTCTCAAGAGTCTTCTCCAACACCAAAGTTCAAAAGCATCAATTCTTTGGTGCTCAGCTTTCTTCAAAATCCAACTCTCACATTCATACATGACCACTGGAAAAACCATAGCCTGAGTAGATGGACCTTTCTTGACAAAGTATTGTCTCTGCTTTTGAATATGCTATCTAGGTTGGTCATAACTTTTCTTCAAAAGGGTAAGCCTCTTTTAATTTCATGGCTACAGTCACCATCTGATTAAGAAGAGGTGGCAAGAATACATAGAAGAATTAAAGTAAAAGGTCTTAATGACCAAGATAACCATGATGGTGTGGTTACTCACCTAAAACCAGACATTCTGGGTGTGAAGTCAAGTGGGACTCAGGAAGCATTACTGTGAACAAAGCTAGTGGGGGTGATGGAATCCCAGCTGAACTGTTTCAAATCCTAAAAGATGATGCTGGGAAAGTGCTGCACTCAGTATGCTAGCAAATTAGGAAAAGCCAGTGGTGGCCACAGGCTTGGAGAAAGTCAGATTTCATCTCAATCTTAAAGAAGGGCAATGTCAAAGACTCTTCAAACTACTGCACAATTGCACTGATTTCATATGCTAGCAAGGTAATGCTCAAAATACTTCAAGCTAGGCTTCCACACTATGTGAACTAAGAAATTCTATATGTTCAAGCTGGATTTAGAAAAGGCAGAGTGGGAAGTGGTTCCAACATGGCAGAGGAATAGGATGGGAGGACCACTTTCTCTCCTACAAATTCTTCAAAAAATCATTTGAATGTTGACCAACTTCCACAGAACAACTGAATGCTGGAGGAGGACACCAGGCTCCCAGAAAGGCAGCCCATTCTCTTCAAAAGGAGGTAGGACAAAATATAAAAGATGAAAAGAGAGACAAAAGGTTTAGGGACAGAGACCTATCCTGGGAGTGTGTGTGTGTAGGGGAGGGAGGGAGGGGGCAGCTGCAAAGGAGAAGTTTCCACACAGTAAGAAATCCTCTCACAGCTAGGTCTGTGGGGAGTTTGGTATCTCAGAGGGCAACATAACCAAGAGGAAAAAAAAACAAAAACACAAACCCACAGAATATGTGCTTAACCACAACTGCCAGTGGAGAAGTAGTCCAGAAGCTCACGTATGCCACCATCGAGTGGGAGCTGGGCAGGGAGGCGCTGGCTGCATCATCAGTGCTTAGGGTTAAGGACCAGGCCTGAATGCCCAGAGAACAATCTGAGGGAGCTAACGTGAGACAGCAACCCAAACCATTCAAAAAAAAAAAAAAAAGAATTTTCCCACAAAAGGCTCTAAACCACAGCTTGGCACACTCACGAGAATAAAGGCTAGTGGCTCCTGCAATCTTGACCCCAGAGACAGCATCTTCCACCAAACTGAGCAGGATCACAGTTGCTAACCACGTCTTCCTGGCATCCTGGATTGTTGACATCCACCAGGAGTGCCACAGCCTAAGATCAGCTCCCCAGAGGAGACACACGGCACTCCTGAGATGGTGTTCTCACAGCATACCAGGGAAACAGAGTGGCTAGAACTGGGGAGGTGATTAAGATGCATGGCCCATCTGGAACAGTGTGGTTGCCAAGCAACTGGTTCCCTGAGCTGCTTGGACATTGGAAGGGCACGAAACGCACACCCAACTGGGTCTGTGCCCTAGTGGAGTACCCAAGAACCTAAGCTGCTTAGACCTGGGAAGTGCATGAAATGCAGGGTCCACTTTGGACAGTGACTTTGCAGGGCAACCTGGAGCCTGAGCAGGGTAGATTCAGGAAGCATACATTGCCTTGGGCTGTGGCAAACTCAATGTTGTCCATACACTGTGATCACTCCCCACACATGCCAGTGATATCTGTTTGCAGTGTCCCTCCCTCCCCACAACACAACTGAACAAGTGAGCCTAAATGCATGAACACCTTCATCCTCTTCTGTCAGGGTGCAAATTAGACACTGAAGAGACTTGCAAACAGAAGAAGCCAAAATAAACAAAGAAAAAACCACTCTGGAAGTGACAGGTGCAACAGATTAGAACCCTGTAGTTAACAGCGACTATGCATTGAGGTGGCCTGTAGATCTTAAGAACAAGCACAAGCTGGAAGAAGAAACTATCTGAAACTGAACTGACATCACACTGCCCACAACAGCTCTAGAGAAATTCCTAGATATATTTTTACTATTATTACTTCTTAAACTTATTTTAAATTTTAAGTTCTTTATTATTCCTTTAATTTTCATTTTTAACCTACTATTACCTTGCCAAAAAAAAAAAAGAACCCATTTTTAAAGCAAATTTCAGGTATATATTTTTTAATTTTTGTGATTGATTTTGTTTTGTATTTCTTATATTGTATTTTTGAGAGTTTAACCTCTATTCCAGAGTTTTAATCTTTGCTTTTTGTATTTGTTATCAACTTTGTACATTTAAGAATCTAATCTTCAGTATCCATTTTCACTTAGGGGTGTGATTACTGGCTTGATTGCTCTCTCCCCTTTTTACATTCCCTGTTCTCCCCTAGGTCACCTCTATCTCCTTCCTCCCCTTTCTCTCCTCTACTTAATTCTGTGAATCTCTCTGGGTGTTCTGGGCTGTGGAGAACACTTAGGGAACTGATTACTGGCTAGAATGCTCTCTCCTCTTTTAACTCCCCCTCTTCTCCTCCTGGTCACCTCTATCTCCCACTTCTTTCTTCTTTTTCCTATGTAACTTTGGAAATGTCTCTGGGTGTTTCTCGCTGTGGAGAATTATTTCACCATTAACCACGTGTTTTATCATCTATGCTATATATACAGAGAAGTCTTGAGGCTACTATAAGAGAAGGACTGAAAACCAGAGGCAGAAGCCTTAACTCCAAAACTTGAGAACATCATAGAACTCTTGATTCCAGGGAGCATTAATACACAAGAGTTAATCCAAAAGTCTCCATACCTACACTGTAGCCAAACTCCTCCCAAGAGCTAACAAGTCCCAGTGCAAGACATGCCACACTAATTCTCCAGTAAAGCAGGAACACAACCCTGAGCATTAAAAGGCAGGCTGCTCAGAGCCATGTCAAACACATGGATACCCCAAAACACAATACTGGACACTTCATTGCACTCCAGAGAGAAGAGATCCAGCTCCACCCACCAAAACACAGATGCAAACTCCCCCAACTAAGAAACCTTGACAAGCCACTAGTCCAACCCCACCCACAGAGAGCAGGCTCCACAATAGAGAGGAACGACAAACTTCCAGCCTATAGAAAAGGCACCCCAGACACAGCAATCTAAACAAAATGAAAAGGCAGAGAAACATTCAGCAGGTAAAGGAATATGATAAATACCCACCAAACCAAACAAAAGAGGAGGAGATAGGGAGTCTACCTGAAAAACAATTCAGAATAATGACAGTAAAGATGATCCAAAATATTGAAAACAAAATGGAGTTAAAGATAAATAGACTGGAAACAAGGATTGAGAAGATGCAAGAAATGTTTAACAAAGACCTAGAAGAAATAAAGAAGAGTTGATCAATAATGAATAATGTAATAACTGAGATCAAAAGCAATCTGGAGGGAATCAACAGGAGAATAACTGAGGAAGAAAAGAGGATAAGTGAGGTGGAAGATGGAATGGTGGAAATAAATGAAGCAGAGAGGAAAAAAAAAGAATTAAAACAAATGAGGACAATCTCAGAGACCTCTGGAACAATGTTAAACATCCCAACATTCTAATCATAGGTGTCCCAGAAGAAGAAGACAAAAAGAAAGGGCATGAGAAAATACTTGAGGATATAATAGTTGAAAACTTTCCTAAAATGGGGAAGAAAATACCACACAAGCCCAAGAAACCTAGAGAGTCCCAAACAGGATAAACCCAAGGCAAAGCACCCCAAGACAAATTATAATCAAACTGACAAAGATCAAACACACAGAGAAAATATTAAAAGCAGCAAGGGAAAAGCAACAAATAACATACAAGGGGTTCCCTATAAGGATAACAGCTGATTTTTCAGTAGAAACTCTTCAGGCCAGAAGCGAATGGCAGGACATACTTAGAGTGATGAAGAGAAAAACCTACAACCAAGATTACTATACCCAGCAAAGATCTCATTCAGATATGAAGGAAAAATCAAAAGCTTTACAGACATGCAAAAGCTGAGACAATCAAGCACGACAAAAACAGCTCTTCAACAAGTGGAAACACAGAAAAGGTTGATAAAATCAATCCTGAAACAACAATGTAAGTGGCAATGGGATCATACTTATCAATAATTACCTTGAATGTAAATGGGTTGAATGTCCCACTCAAAAAAGAAAGACTGGCTGAATGGATAAAAAAAAAAAAAAAAAAAAAAAAAAAAAAAAAAAAAAAAAACAAGACCCCTCTATAGGTTGCCTGCAAAAAACCTACCTTAAACCAAGGGACATGTACTGACTGAAAGGTTGGCAAAAGATATTTCATGCAAAGAGAGACCAAAAGAAAGTAGGAGTAGTAATACTTATACCAGATAAAATAGACTTTGAAATTAAGTCTGTGAAATGAGACAAAGTAGGACACTACATAATGATCAGAGGATCAATCCAAGAAGATATAATAATTATAAATATATGCACCTAACATGACACTACATAATGATTAAAGGATCAATCCAAGAAGATATAAAAATTATAAATATATGCACCTAACATAGGGGCACCTATAATATGTAAGGCAAATGCTAACAAGTATGAAAGGGGAAATTAACAGTAACACAATAATAGTGGGAGATTTTAATACCCCACTCACACCTATGGATAGATCAACCAAACAGAAAATTAGCAAGGCAACACAAACTTTAAATGATACAGTGAACCAGTTATATCTAATTGATATCTATAAGATATTTCACCTCAAAACAATGAATTTCCTCTTTTTCTCAAGTTCACACGAAACATTCTCCAGGATAGATCACATCCTGGGCCATAAATCTAGCCTTGCTAAATTTAAAAAAAAAAAAAATTAAAATTATTTGAAACATCTTTTCTGATCACAATTTGGTAAAGTTAGATGTCAACTACAGGAGAAGAGCTATTAAAAATACAAAAATATGGACGCTAAACAAAATTCATCTTAATAATCAGAAGGTCACAAAAGAAATAAAAAGGAAATAAAAATATGGATAGGAACAAATGAAAATGAAAACACAACAACCCAAAACCTATGGGATTAAATAAAAGCAATGATAAGAGGAAGATTCATAGCAATACAAGGTTACCTCTAGAAACATCTAATAAATAACCTAACCTTACACCTAAAGCAACCAGAAAAAGAAGAAATGAAGAAGCCCAAAGTTAACAGAAGGGAAGAAATCATAAAAATCAGAGCAGGAATAAATTAAAAAGAAACAAAGTAGACTATAGCAAAAATCAAGAAAGCTAAAAGCTGGTTCTTTGAGAAGATAAATAAAACAAACCATTAGTCTGACCTATCAAGAAAAGAAGGGAAAATAATCAAATCATCAAAATTAGAAATGAAAATGGAGAAATCACAACAGACAACATAGAAATAAAATGGATCATAAGAGACTACTGTCAGCAACTATATGCCAATAAAATGGACAGCTTGGAAGAAATGGACGAATTCTTAGAAAAATATAACCGTCCAAAACTGAACCAGGAAGAAAAAGAAAATCTTAACAGACCCATTCCAAGCACAGAAATCAAAACTGCAGTCAGAAATCTTCCAACAAAAAAAAAAGCCCACCAGATGGCTTCACAGTTGAATTCTACCAAAAATTTAGAGAAGAGCTAGTAACTATCTTACTCAAACTCTTCCAGAAAATTGCAGAGGAAGGTAAATTCCCAAACTCATTCTATGGGCTACCATCACCCAAACACCAAATTAACCTTAAAAGACATCTAACCTTAATAAAATCAGACAAAGATGCTACAAAAAAGAAAAAGAAAACTACAGGCCAATATCACTGATGAATATAGACACAAATATTTTCAACAAAACTCCAGCAGACAGAATTCAACAACATGTTAAAAAAGTCATATATCATGACCAAGTGGGCTTTATCCCAGAGATTCAGGGATTCTTCAATATTCGCAAATCAGTCAATGTGATACACCACATTAACACCTTGAAAGATAAAACCATATGATTATCTCAATAGATGGAGAGAAAGCCTTTGATAAAGTTTCACACTTATTTATGATAAAAACTCTCCAGAAAGCAGGCATAGAAGGAACATGCCTCAACATAATAAAAGCCATATATGATAAACCTGCAGCAAGCCTTATCCTCAATGGTGAAAAATTGAAAGCATTTCCTCTCAAGTCAAGAATGAGACAAGGGTGCCCATTCTCTCCACTACTACTCAGCATAGCTTTAGAAGTTTTAGCCACAGCAATGAGAGAAGAAAAACAAAATAAAAGGAATCCAGATTGGAAAAGAAGAAGTAAAACTCTCACTGTTTGCAGACGATATGATCTTCTACATAGAAAGCCCTAAGGACACCACCAGAAAATTACTAGAGCTAATCGATGAATATAGTAAAGTTGCAGGATATAAAATTAATACATATAAATCCCTTGCATTCCTATACACTCTCAATGAGAAAGCAGAAAGATAAATTAAGGAAAAACCCCATTCACCATTGTTAAAAAAAATAATAAACAAAATACTTAGGAATAAATTTACCTAGAGAAACAAAAGACCTATATATAGAAAACTATAAAATACTGAGAAAATAAATCAAAGATGGCACAAATAGATGGAGAAATATATCAAGTCCATTGATCAGAAGAATCAATACAGTGAAAATTAGTATAATACCCAAAGCAATCTGTGGATTCAATGCAGTCCCTATCAAGCTACCTCAACTATTTTTCACAGAACTTAGACAAATAATTTCACAGTTTGCATAGAAACACAAAAAAACCTGGAATAGCCAAAGCAATCTTGAGAAAGAAGAATGGAACTGGAGGAATCAACCTGCCTGACTTCAGAATACACTACAAAGCTACAGTCATCAAGACAGTATGGTACTGGCACAAAGACAGAAATATACATCATTGGAACAAAATAGAAAGCCCAGAAATGAATCCACACAGCTATTGACACCTCATATTTCACAAAGGAGGCAAAAATATACAATGGAGAAAAGACAATCTCTTTAAAAAGTGGTGCTGGGAAAACTGGTCAACCCTCTATAAAAGAAAAACTAGAACACTTTCTAACACTACGCACAAAACTAAACTCAAAATGGATCAAAGGTTTAAATTTAAGACCTGAAAATATAAAACTCTTAGAGGAAAACATATCTCTGATGTAAATCACAGCAAGATCTCCTACGACTCATCTTCTAGAATAAAAAAAAAAAAGGCAAAAATAAACAAATGAGACCTAATTAAATTTAAAAGATTTTGCACAATGAAATGAAATGAAATGAAGTCGCTCAGTCATGTCCGACTCTTTGCTACTCCATGGACTGTAGCCAACCAGGTTTCTCTGTCCATGGGGTTTTCCAGGCAAGAATATTAGAGTGGGTTGCCATTTCCTTCTCCAGGTGATCTTCCCAACCCAGGGATCAAACCCAGGTCTCCTGCATTGTGGGCAGATGCTTTATCCTCTGTGCCACCAGGGAAGGGAACTATAAGCAAGGTGAAAAGACAGCCTTCAAAATAGGAGAAAATAATAGCAAACAAAGCAACTGACAAAGAATTAACTCAAAAAATATACAAGCAGCTCATGTAACTCAATACCAGAAAAATAATGCATTCAAAAAATGGACTAACAGATATTTCTCCAAAGAAGACATACAGATGGCTAACAAACACATGAAAAGATGTTCAACATTGCTCATTATCAGAGAAATGTAAATCAAAACCACAATGAGGTACTATCTCATGCTGGTCAGAAAAGCTGCTATCAAAAAGTCTATGTGTGCCCCAATGTTCTTTGCAGCACTGCTTATAATAACCAGGACATGGAAGCAACCTAGATGTCCATCAGCAGATGAATGGATAAGAAAGCATGGTACATATACACGATGGAGTATTGCTCATCCATTATAAAAAATACATTTGAATCAATTCCAATGAGGTGGATGAAACAGGAGCCTATTATACAGAGTGAAGTAAGCCAGAAAGAAAAACACCAATACAGTATACTAACACATATATGTGGAATTTAGAAACATGGTAATGATAACACTGTATGTGAGACCGCAAAAGAGGCACGATGTATAGAACAGTCTTTTGGACTCTGTGGGAGAGGGAGAGGGTAGAATGACTTGGGAGAATGGCATTGAAACATGTATAATATATATGAAATGAATTGCCAGTCCAGGTTTGATGCATGATACTGGATGCTTGGGGCTGGTGCACTGGGATGACCCAGAGGGATGGTTCAGGGAGGGATGAGGGAGGGGGGTTCAGGATGGGGAACACTTGTATACCTGTGGCAGATTCATGTTGCTGTATGGCAAAACCCATACAATATTGTAAAGTAATTACCCTCTGATTAAAATAAATAAATTTATATTAAAAATAAGTAAATAAATAAATATAAATGTGCTTGGAGATTTCAGCAGATTATTTAAAGTAATATTTCTTTCCTGTTTTCAAACTAGAGTATCTAGAAGACAGTTTGTGCTACTTTTAAAATAAATATGTATAATAAATGGAAAAGTATATATATAAAAAATAAAACAGTAGCCATCCTAAAAAAAAAAAAAAAAAAAAGGTCTACAAACAATAAATGCCAGAGAGGCTATGGAGAAAAGGGAACCCTCTTAAACTGTTGGTCGGAATGTAAACTAGTACAGCTAATATAGAGAACAGTGTGGTGATTCCTTAAAAAACAAACAAACAAACAAACAAACAAAAAAAAAAACTGGAAATAGAACTGCATGTGACCCAGCAATCCCACTGCTGGGCATACACACCAAGGAAACCAGAATTGAAAGAAATACATGTACCCCAATGTTCACTGAAGCACTGTTTACAATAGTGAGGACATGATGTCTCACTGGATGTCTATCAGCAGAGAAATGGATAAGAAAGTTGTGTTACATATACACAATGGAATATTATTCATCTTTTTTTTTTCTTTAATTAATATAATTTTTATTTTTTTTATTTTTTTTATTTTTTTATTTTTTTTATTTTTTTATTTTTTATTTTTTTAATTTTTAGTTTTTTATTTTTTAAATTTTAAAATCTTTAATTCTTACATGCATTCCCACTCATGAACCCCCCTCCCACCTCCCTCCCCATAACATCTTTCTGGGTCATCCCCATGCACCAGCCCCAAGCATGCTGCATCCTGCGTCAGACATAGACTGGCGATTCAATTCACATGATAGTATACATGTTAGAATGTCATTCTCCCAAATCATCCCACCCTCTCCCTCTCCCTCTGAGTCCAAAAGTCCGTTATACACATCTGTGTCTCTTTCCCTGTCTTGCATACAGGGTCGTCATTGCCATCTTCCTAAATTCCATATATATGTGTTAGTATACTGTATTGGTGTTTTTCTTTCTGGCTTACTTCACTCTGTATAATCGGCTCCAGTTTCATCCATCTCATCAGAACTGATTCAAATGAATTCTTTTTAACCGCTGAGTAATACTCCATTTATTCATCTTTTAAAAAGAACTCATTTGAGTCAGTTCTAATGAGGTGGATGAAACTGGAGCCTGTTATACAGAGTGAAGTAAGTCAGAAAGAAAAACACCAATACAATAATATTAACACATAGATATGGAATTTAGAAAGATGGTAATGACAACTCTATACACAAAACAACGAAAGAGATACAGATATAAAGAACAGACTCTTGAACTTTGTGGGAGAAGGTGAGAATAGGATGACGAGAGAATAGCATTGAAACATGTATATTACTATATGTGAAACAGATGATTGATCGAAGTTTGATGCATGAAACTGGGCACTCAAAGCTGGTACACTGGGACAACTCAGAGGGATAGGATGGGAAGGGCGGTGGGAGGGGATTTCGGGACAGGGGTTTCATGTACACCTATGGCTGATTCATGTCAATGTATGGCAAAAACCACCACAAAATTCCAAAGTAATAGCCTCCAATAAATAGATTTATTATTTTTTAAAGAAAAGGCAGAGGAAGCAAAGATCGAATTCCAGCATTCATTGTGTTATAGAGAAGGCAAAAGAATTCTAGAAAAAAAGCATTTTTTTATGCTTCACTGACTATGCTAAAATCTTTGACTGTGTAGATCAGAACAACTGGAAAATCCTTAAAGAGATAGAAATACCATACCTCCTTAGTTGTCTCCTGAGAAGCTTGTACACACGTGAAGAAGCAACTGTTATAACTGGCATGGAACAATGGACTGGTTCAAAATTGGGATAGGAATACATGAGGGCTGTACATGGCAGTACATCATTACCCTGTTAATTTAACAGATACACAGATTTCATCATGTAAAATCCTGGACTGTATGAGCCACAAGCTAGAATCAAAATGGCTGGGAGAAATAGTAACTTCAGGTATGCAGATGATAACATCTTAATGGCAAAAAGCAAAGAGGAATGAAAGAGCCTCTTGATGAGGGTGAAAGAGGAGAGTGAAAAAGCTGACTTAAAACTCAACACTCAAAAACCTAAGATTATGACCTCTGATCCCATCACTTCATGGTTGATAGATGGGGAAAAAAATGGAAACAGTAACACCTTTTATTTCCTTGGGTTCCAAAATCACTGCAGATAGTGACTGCAGCCACAAAATTAAAAGATGCTTGCTTCTTGGAAGAAAAGCTATGACAAACCTAGACAGTGTATTAAAAAACAAAGACATTATTTTGCCAACAAAGGTCTGTATAGTCAAAGCTATGTTTTGTTTTGTTTGTTTGTTGCTTTGTTTTGTTTGTTTGTTTGTTTGCTTTTCAGTTGTCATGTAGGGATGTGAGAGTTGGGCCATTAAGAAGGATGAGCACTGAAGAATTGATTTTTTTTTTTTTAATTATGTTGCTGGAGAAGACTCTTCACAGTCCCTTGGACAGCAAAGAGATAAAATGATTCAATCTCAAAGGAAATTAACCCTGAATATTCATTAGAATAACTGATGTTAAAGCTGAAGCTCCAATAGTTTGGTCACATGATATAAAGAGGCAACTCATTGGAAAAGACCCTGATGCTAGGAAAGATTGAAGGCAGGCAGGGGGGCAGGGGCAGAGGATGAGATATTTGGATGGCATCGCCAAATCAATGGACGTGGATTTGAGAAATTCCAGTACATAATGAAGGACAATGAAGCCTGGAGCCCTGCAGTCCATGGGGCTGCAAAAAGTTGGGCATGACTTAGCAACTAAATAACAACAAGAATGTCCCCTATTGCATTTTTTTTACCCTCTTAGTTATTAGTATACATCTTCTCTTAAAAGACTTGCAGGCTTATTTTTAAATGTAATTACTTCCTTTCATATTCTACATCTTAATTGTGTTATGCCATTTTCTAATCCATATGGGATGCTTAACTGATATATTTAACTTGAGAAGACTGAACACAGCATTTAAGAACATTACATTCTTGAAAAATGTCACCCCATCCCAGATATTGACATAATTCATCAAAATGCAAAAGCTATAAATAATTATGTCCTTGATTGAAACTAAGAGTTATTTAACTGCCATTTCATTTCAAAGAATCTTCATCTGGTGAGGTTCATAGCAACTTAAAGTAAAACAAATCTATCAACCAAATAACACTGTGGGAAAGCAAGATTTACAGAAGTAAACATTTTTCTTGAAGGATAAGATGATGGGTTTAGCAACTCAATATCACTCTTCCATTTACAAATATAAAAAACTATATAAAATGTGTTCATGTGCTTAGTTGTGTCTGACTCTTTGCGACCCCAACTGATAAAGCCTGAGAGGCTCCTTTGTCCATGGGAACTTCCCAGGTAACAATACTGGGATGGGTTGCCATTTCATCCTCCTGGGGATTTTCCCAACCCAGAGATAGAATCAGTGTCTCCTGTATCACCTGTACTGAAGACAGATTCTTTACTGTTGAGACCCCAGGGAAACCCCAATAAGAGATGAAGGAGATCTAAATATGCAATTTCTTTCCATTACAGTAATTTCTTGGCCATTATTAGCTATACATTCAACTATTAGTCTGATGATCTTCTCTAAAGAGCACATCATGAGAAATGCTGGTCTGGATGAAGCACAAGTTGGAATCAAGAAATATGGGAGAAATATCAATGACCTCAGATATGCAGATGGCACCACCCTTAGGGCAGAAAGTGAAGATGAATTAAAGAGCCTCTTGATGAAAGTGAAATAGGAGAGTGAAAAAGTTGGCTTAAAGCTCAACTTTCAGAAAACTAAGACTATGGCATCTGGTCCCATCACTTCATGGCAAATAGATGGGAAAAGAGTGAATACAAGGGTTGACTTTTTTTTCTGGGCTCCAAAATTACTGCAGATGATGATTGCAGCCATGAAATTCAAAGACGCTTACTCCTTGGAAGGAAAGTTATGACCAACCTACACAGCATATTAAAAAGCAGAGACATTATTTTGCCAACAAAGGTCCATCTGAAGCTCTGGTTTTTCCAGTAGTCATGTGTGAATGTGAGAGTTGGACTATAAAGAAAGCTGAGCACAGGATTGATACTTTGGAACTATGGTGTTGGAGAAGACTCTTGAGAGTCCATTGGACTGCAATAAGATGCAACCAGTCCATCCTAAAAGAGATCAGTCCTAGGTATTCATTGGAAGGACTGATGTTGAAGCTGAAACTCCAATACTTTGGCCATCTGATGCTAAGAGCTGACTCAGTTGAAAAGATCCTGATGCTGGGAAAGATTGAAGGCAGGAGGAGAAGGGGACAACAGAGGATGAGATGGTTAGATAGCATCACCGAACTCAGTGGACATGAGTTTGGGTAAACTCTGGAAGTTGGTGATGGACAGGGAGGATTGGCATGCTGTGGTTCATGGGGTCGCAAAGAGTCACACACGACGGAGTGACTGAACTGAACTGGACTGAATGTCTCTAAAAGAAATTTAGATCCCTCTTGATTTGTATATCTCAGTCACATACATGATTAGATTTTATTGCAGAAGTTTGAAATAAAGTGTAAATAGAAGCAATTAATAATAGCCTAATCTGAGAAAGATCCTGAGAGTTCAATTCCTAGGCAGGTTGATAAGAAGTTGGATCCCTGAGGAGAGAGGGGTCTGGGGCTCTTGAAGAGGAGATAGGGGTCTGGAATTCTCAAAGAGGAGAAAAGGACAAGCTTTTATTTTTTCTGTACATTCCTTAGTCTTAGACACATAAAACATTTTTCTTTCCTTTAAGCTGATGATTACACAAAAAATAACTCAGTTTAAACTCTGTGCTAAGGATTATATAACAACAATGTAACCTGCTTGAGGACAGTTTCCCCTTCTTGAAACCCTTCAGTCTAATCCTATTATCTTAAAATGTAAATTGTGGGAGTGGGTCTAGTAAGATCTTTACAATTTTGAGACATTCTTTTGATTTATTTTAATAACAAATTGAAAAAGTATGTAACTTCCTTTTCTAAGACTAGGAAGTGGGACAATCTCTGTTCCCCTTCTGATGTCAGAAGCTTTCTCTGTCCCTTTTTATACTTTAAAACTTTGCTACACAAAAGCTTTTGAGTGATCAAGCCTGGTCCCTGGTCCTGAAGTTCTTCTTCAGAGATCACGAATCCAACATTGTTCACTGTAAGCTATCACCTTGGGGAATCTTCAGGACAAGGTAAGAACATTCAAGGGTTCTAGCCTCTCTGCTTTCTCAGTGTACATGTTTTCTGCTTTACTTTACTAACTCTACAGTGTGTTTGTGTGAATGAATAACACAGCCTGCACAAAGCAAGTGATAAGCCCTGCTCTGTGGTTTCATGGTGCTTTGTAATGACTGTCCCAAAAAGGGGAGCCTTTTTGGGGTTAATACCGACCTGTCAGTGCCAGTGCCCCTCACCCAACATCCTTGTGAGGGGAGCGGCAAAAAACGGGTGAAGTATGTGGACCACACTTTCCTTTCTCAGTCAACTTTTCCTGGCCTCTTTGATCATTTTGTAATTGTGTGGGAAATTAGAACTACTAACGTAATCTGTTGGATCATAGACTTTCAATGTGATCCATGCTGTTACTATGTACTTTTACTTAGACCCCAAGCTTGGTAGTCATGAGGAACCCAGACTTACTAAGAGCACGTTTCGGAGTGAAGTGCAACTCTAGCTCCAGGAACATCTCCCAGGCTAAGGGTCACTCTCTTGCCTGCCTGCCTCAAGGGCCAGTGACCTGAAAGTGAGTCTTTGTCATGGTTACACTTCTGATCTATGTGGATAGAAGCATTGCTGTTGACCATGAGTTTTTTGAGGACAGAGATCAGGAATTGCAGGCTCTGGTCATATTGGAAGTACAAGGGGCTTCCTCCTTTGGTAGTACTGTTAGTGGATCAGAGAAAGCTCTACAGTGACTTTTTTCTCAACTCCTTAGATATTCCTTTTGTGGAATTTGCAGAAATGAACTGGAAGGATTGGACCTAGTAGCTTGAGGACAAAAATCACTTTTTCCTCGCTGGGCAACCCTCCACAACCTCTTTTACTATCATATATACTGGTGTAGTGACACTCAGAATGGACATCTTGGTTGTTGTTCATCCCTTTATGACTCACCGCTTCTACTGTGGCCAGGACTGTACTCAGGAATAAGCACAGGCACACATAAGATGAATGCTTCCCCTAGAAGTTGAAAATGAACCTGAGATGCCATCAGGTCTACCCCTGGTGCATCTCCAATATAACTCAGTAGTAGAACCGGGAGGGATGAGTAAGGCACCTGCATCTGTAAGGGACAGACTAAGTCCAACCAGGGAAGGAAAGCTTAGGTAGAAAATCTGTCTACATCCCTATCTAGAGGAGGAACGGTGCCTCTGGTGGAAAGAAGCCACGGGTGTGGATGCCGCTTTTTTCTCTTACAGATGGAAGCTAGCAGTTTCAGAACCACTGCTTTACAATATATTAAAAAACAAAAACAAACAAACAAAAAAACCTGGGACAAGTTTAAAAAGACATGTCTGATCTTCTTCTGTGGTATAGAATAGCCATGATATCCTTTGGAAGACGGGGAATGCTGGTGAGTTGAACGCTTTCTTAATTATGATAATGTTTTACAACTAGATCAGTTCTGTAGAAAATAAGGGAAGTTGGTAGAAGTGACATACAGGTTGCTCTTTATCTCTCTGTGAGACATGCCAGACTTGTGTCCTAAGAGTGCATATTTGAGTTTGAAACATATAGCTGCCTCCATCCTCTTACTTTGCCCCTGTATCCAGGGCTCCCCACTCAACATGCTGAGGATCAGGCCACCCTTCCAGGAGGGGTTGCCTTAGTCTCGGTAGAAATTCAAGCAGTACCAATTGTGGTCGAAACTATTTTGATGATCCAAAAAGCATATAAAAGTCTTTACAGAACTAATTTTACTGTGTGACCTTACATGGAGAGATGTAATGTATGTCTTGGGACAGACACTGACTCCTGACTTTAGAGATTGAGTTTTGGGGGAAGCTACTGCTTTTGGAGATGAATGGCTTGAATGTGAGATAAGGAGAAAGAGGGAACATGAAATATCCCTCCTCCCTACCGGAAGCCATGCAGTTCCCATAACAGAGCCACTGTGCTGGATGTATTCTTGAAGGACTCAAGTGAGGACATGCTGACTTTAAACTATACTAAGTTGGCTGACATAGAACAGGTAGAGAAGAAAACTCCTGGTAAATTCCTAGATAGACTATGGAAGACTCTCCACAAGTTTACTGACGTTGATCCTGAAAGTACAGGGAGGAATGATCTTAAAAGATAGTTTTCTCACTCAGTCTTCTCCAGATATCTGTCATAAGTTCTGAAAAAAGGTGTTTGGATGAAATTGGTTTTTAGAAAAACTGTTACAGCTAGAATACGAGGAGGAAAATAGGAGGAAAAAAGAACCAGACAAAAGACTGGAGCCTGAACATGGTTGTTAAAGCTACTCTGGAACAACCTGAGGAAAAAAGCCCAGAGGGACCCAGGTGAACAGGGATGGACTTGGTACTACTGTGAAAAGGAGGGGCATCTCAAGCAGGATTGCCCTCAGGTGTCTAAGCCACCCCCAGCTTATATGTCTGGTCTGCAAAGGACCATACTGGTGAAGAGACTGTCCTCTAAAGTGTAGGCCCCAGGCGTCAGACTTTCAATGCAATTGGGACTAAACATGCCCAGGGGTCCCCACACAAGCTTCAATCCTAATGATGCTTGAGGAAACTTGGGTAGTAAAAACTGTGGAGGGCCAATCAGTCGATTTCCTTTTGGACACTCGGGCAACTTTCTCTGTGTTCACTGAAGCCCCTGGTCCACTTTCTTCCTGATCCACTACTGTAATGGGACTGTCAGGATGAGCCAAATGCTATTATTTCAGCCATCCTTTAAGCTGAAGCTTGGACTCTGTGCTATTTTCTTGAGTTTCTAATCATGCCACAGTTTTGCTTACACCTTCTGGGGAGGGATATACTGAACAAAGTCCAGGCCTCTGTTTTCATAAATAAGGAACACAGTCTTTTTAACTGAACAAGATGTAAATCCTAAAGTGTGTGCTGATAGAAAAACTGTGGGTCACAAAATGCTGTTCCTGTCATTATCAAGCTCAAGAACCCTCATCTATTTCTACATCAAAAGTAGTACCCACTAAAGCCCGAGGTTAAGGAAGGGTTAAAACACATCATTGGAAATTTAAAGGAACAAGGACTATTAATTCCCTGTAACAGTCCATGGAACACTCCTATTTTGAGTATAAAAATGTCAAATGGTAAATAGAAGGATGCTTTCTAAAGTTAAACCTGTATTTAATCATTCTCTACCTATGACTTTAAGACAATTGAAAGGATTTGGAGGCATTATAGGCTACTGCAGCATCTGGATTTCAGGTTATGAGGAATTTGCCTGGCCTTTATATAAACTTATAACTGAAACTCAGCAGGCCCAAACTGATAAGCTGGTTTGATCCCCAGCATCTCAAAAGGCTTTTAAGACTCTTCAGACTTTTCTCTTGTAGGCTCCCACTTTGAGCTTGCACATTGGATCAGGTTTTAGTTCGTTTCTTAATGAAAAAAAGGTTATGGACACATTCCTTAAGGGTAATCACTACTATTGTTTTGTTAATGCCTGAAGCTTATAAGTTTATTAATGGGCAAAATCTTACTGTACTGACTCCTCATGATTTAAGTGGGATCTTAAACTCTAAAGTTCAGAGTGACAATGGTTCCATCTTTAAAGCTGCTGTAACTCAAGGGGTGTTGAAAGCTCTAGGAATAGAATATCACACTGTTCCTGGAGACCCTGATCCTCAGGAAAGTTGAAAAGGCTAATGACATTATCAAAAGACATGCATGTAAGCTAACTCAATAAAAACAAGACAGTTGATTTAAAGTTTTACCCATAGCTTTAACGAGGGCTCAAACTGCCCCTAAGAAGAGGGGACTGTCTCTATGACAGACTGTTTATGTGCACAGATATTGTCATAGATCCTAAAGCCTTAGAATTAACTATATGACTCAGCTTTCATCTTTTCAACCTCTTCATCAATTGAAGGCTTCACTTGGTGGGTTTTTCTGCTTCAAGGAAAAGACTTTCCTCAGCTCTGCGAATACCTTCACCAACGACAATCATATGTGATGCATCTTGATCTGATGACATCTAGCAATACTAAAATGGATCAATGTAACTATGGACATAATGTAACTTTTTATTTTAACTTAGTTTAATGACTGTTTTGGATTACACCTGTAACTATAAAACAGGTTGTGTTTCTCATCGTCTGAAAGCTTTTAAGTTACAAATGGTTGTCCAGGCTCTTATGAATGCCACAACCTCCTCCAACTATCTCTTGGTTCCCAGGCTCAGAAACCCTTAATATGAGAGTCAGGAGAATATGTTGCCTCAACAATTTAGGAACAACACCCCTGAGCAGCAGGAAGTAGTAATGGAAGAAAAATGATGCCCCTTTCCCTTGGCAACATAATTATCCTAAAAGAAAAAGGAGGAATGAGAGAGTCAATTCCCAGGCAGGCTGATAAGAAGTCTGGGGTCTCTGAGGAGGAGAGAGGGGTCTGGGGCTCTTGAAGAGGAGATAGGGGTCTGGAACTCTGAAAGAGCAGAAAAGGACAAACTTTTTTTTTTCTCTACATTCCTTAGTCTTAGACACATAAAACTTTTTTTTTTAATTCTTTCTTTAAGCTGATGATTACACCCCAAAGAACTTGGTTTAAACTCTGTACTAAGGATTATATAACAAAAATGAATCCTGCTTTGGGACAGTTTCTTCTTCCTGAAAAAATTAAAACTAATCATATTATATTAAAATGTAAATTGTGGGGAGTGGGTTTAGTAAGATCTTTACAACCTTGAGACACTCTTTAGATTTAATGCAATAACTAATTGAAAAATATATAACTTCCTTTTCTAAGACTAGCGACTCAGGTACCCACTTACCCTTTCTGATGTCTATGTCAGAAGTTTTCTCTGCCCCTTTTTATACTTTAATAAGAATCTGCTATACAAAAGCTCTTGAGTGATAAAGCCCGGTCCCTGTTCCCACAGCTAAATCTTTAGAAATCATGAATCCAACTTCGGTCACCATAAGTTATCAACCCTGTCATTTTGGGGTATAATTTCATAGGATTTATTCTACTAGTATCAGTTCAGTTCAGTTGCTCAGTAATGTCTTACTCTTTGCAAGCCCATGGATTACAGCATGTCAGGCCTCTCTGTCCATCATCAGCTCTTGGAATTTACTCAAACTCATGTCCATTGAGGCAATGATGCCATCCAACCATCTCATCCTCTGTCATCCCTTTCTCCTTCTGCCTTCAATCTTTCCCAACATCAGGGTCTTTTCAAATGAGTCAGGTCTTCACATCAGGTGACCAAAGAATTGGAGTTTAAGCTTCAACATCAGCCCTTCCAATGAACACTCAGGACTGATCACCTTTAGAATGGTCTGGTTGGATTTCCTTGCTGTCCAAGGGACTCTCCAAGAGTCTTCTCCAAAACCACAGTTCAAAAGCATCAATTCTTAGGCACTCATCTTTCTTTATAGTCCAAATCTGACATCCATACACGACTACTGGAAAAATCATAGCCTTGACTAGATGGACCTTTGTTGGCAAAGTAATGTCTCTACTTTTTAATATGCTGTTCAGGTTGGTCATAATATGACCATAGTATTCTGTCTAGGTTTCCTTCCAAGATACTTACTTCCAAGGAGTAAGTATCTTTTAATTTCATGGCTGCAGTTACCAACTGCAATGATTTTGGAGCCCCCTAAATTAAAGTCTCTCACTGTTTTAACTGTTTCCCAATCTATTTGCCATGAAGGGATGGGACTGGATGTCATGATCTTACTTTTCTGAATGTTGAGCCTTAAGCCAACTTTTTCACTCCCCTCTTTCACTTTCATCAAGAGGCTCTTTAATTCTTCACTTCCTGCCATAAGTGTGGTGCCATCTGCATATCTAAGGTTATCGATATTTCTCCTAGCAATCTTGATTCCATGGACTTCCCTGGTGGCTCAGATGGTAAAGCTTCTGCCTACAACTTGGGAGACCCAGGTTCAATCCCTGGGTTGGGAAGATCCCCTGAAGAAGGCAATGGCAACCCACTCCAGTATTCTTGCCTGGGAAATCCCATGGACGGAGGAGCCTGTTACAGTCCATGGGGTTGCAAAGAGTTGAACACGACTGAGAGACTTCATTTTCAATTTTCATATTGATTCCAGCTTGTGCTTCATCCAGCACAGCATTTCTCATGATGTACTCTGCATATAAGTTAAATAAGCAGGGTGACAATATACAGCCTTGACGTACACTCCTTTTCCTATTTGGAACCGGTCTGTTGTTCCATGTCCAGTTCTAACTGTTGCTTCCTAACCTGCATACAGGTCTCTCAAGAGGCAGGTCAGGAGGTCTGGTATTCTCATCTCTTTCAGAATTTTGCAGTTGATTGTGATCCACACAGTCAAAAGTTTGTCATAGTCAGAAAAGCAGAAATTGATGTTTTTCTGCAACTCTCTTGCTTTTTTGATGATCCAGCAGATGTTGTCAATTTGATCTCTGGCTCCTCTTCCTTTTCTAAAACCAACTTGAACATCTGGAAGTTCACAGTTCATGTATTGTTGAAGCCTGGCTTGGAGAATTTTGAGCATATCATGTGAGATGAGTGCAATTTTGTGGTAATAATAATTCTATTTCACAATTAATATACTTCTCCTTCTTTAATAGTACATTATTTGGACCTTCAGAAATACATATTGGAGTTAAGAATGTATGAATACTCTCAATTTTATGGAAAAAAATTTATAATCATACTGTATTCCCATTAAAACACAATGCTAACTATTGAAGCAAAATGTGAATAAGGATCGCAAAGTCAAACAATTCCATAAAGGCCTATTATACAAACACAGCTGCCCAATGTCTCTTTTTTCTCCTGTTTGTCCCACACTAAAGAATCAGCCATTTTCAAAGCTTTAAGTTGTGTTTCTGGACTTTCTTCCGGTTTTAACTAGAAATGCAAACAGTATAATGATACTGTTCATTTTTGATCATTCATTTGAAGAAATCACCTAAATATTTCTCCTGTCATTCAAATAATAGCTGTTGTAATCAATGATCCCTAAATCTCAAAAGCTTAGCAAAGTTTAAAAAAAAATCACTACATTGTGGTAAGCAGGATTTTCCAAAAATGATTCCTGGAGTTTATTCTTGGTCTACTAGACAAAGAGGCAACTGGAACTTGTGCCCCTACTCTCTTTCTTGAGACATGGACTGCATTACATTTTAACTCCTCACTCTTCAACCCTTGCTAACTTTCTTTGTTAGAAAAGTTGCAACATCTGTAAGACTCCAAGTCTTCCAAAAACTAAGCAGCTGGATAACCCTAGTGAACTCCCATTAACAACTGGTACCTTAACACAGACAGTTTAGATATATGTGGTCTGTTTGTAATACAACTGACAGTTTTGTTCCTCTTCTTCCATCTTAAGAAGAGAAAGCAAGGTGAATGAATTGGGAAATAGGCAAAGATACTATGCTTCACTAGCCAAAAAAAAAAAAAGAAAAAAAAAAACCTAGAGTTGCTGAACAACCCCATTTCTAAGAATCCTGTTAGGCTCCAGTATACCCCTGTACAGAATCATGTGTTGAGGGCACTCACGTGTCTTTTCTTTTTGAACCTTGCCTGATAAATTTCTACCATGACCAATTTTACCAAGTCAATTTTAATTGACAACATCCAAAATACTATTGTATAGCACCTGTGGATGATATATAATTATACACATGCATATTGCAACTCATACGATCCAATTTGAATAGGTCTACTGGCTGTTTCTTTACACATGATCTTAAGCAAAACTCAGAAGTCTTAGCTGAATTGTCCATAAGGCTAGTTAATGAAGGAAATAAGGAAGAGAGAGTTGTAAAACATGGTGTAGTTTTAGCAGCAAGAGCGGGAAATATATATTACTTGAAGCCATGTTTTAATAGACATAGTCAAATAACTACCCTCTACTTTTAAAAAGACTACAAATTGATGCTTAGCTGTTTTCCAGAAAGAGTTTGTGCTTAATGAAGATTTAACTAGTCTCTGCCATGTTCCATATGGAAGATAAGGACTGAATGTTTTTATTAATCTCCCCAGATGTACACACAGATGTCAGTTACCCACATGTGTCAATATTAATTGTAACAAAATAATGCTACTGATCACATCTTAAGTAATACTTACAAATAGAATGAGTAAGGCATTGCATTATTTTCCTAAGGCTGCCATAGCAACTTACTACGAACTTTGTGGCTTAAAACAGCAGATTTTTTTTTTTCTTTCTCTCTCAGCTCAGAAAGACAGAAATCTAAATTCAAGAAGTCAGCAAGGTTGATTCCTTCTCTTGGCTCTAAGGTAGCACCATCCCATGCCTCTATCTTAATTTTAAGTACCTTGTTGCACTCTTTCACATGTCTTGGCTTGCAGATGCATTACTCTATTTTCTTAAGAAAAAAATTTATTTTATATTGGAGTGTGTGTGTGTGTTAGTAGCTCAGTCATGTCTGACTCTCTGTGACCCGATGAATTGTAGCTCTCCAAGCCCATCTGTCCATGGGATTTCCCAGGCAAGAATACTGGAATGGGTTGCCATTCCCTTCTTCAGGGGATCTTCCTGACCCAGGGATCAAAATCAGGTCTTCTGCTTATTAACAATATTGTCTTAGTTTCAGGTGTACCACAAAGTGAATCAGTTATACATATATATGTATATGTATATTATTTTCTAAATTCCTTTCCCATTTAGGTTATTATAGAGTATTGAGCAGAGTTCCCTGTGATATACAGTAGATCCTTGTTGATTACCTATGTTATTTTATTTTTTATTAATTAATTTTTATTTCATTAAAGTTGCTGTCTGCATCTTCACATAGCCTGATTCTCTGTGTCTCTTTATGCATCCTTTTCTGTTTCTTATAAGGACTTTTATTGAAATTAGGATCCATTATAATCCAGTATTAACTCATTTTAATCCTTGACTACATTTGCAAGGATCCTAGTTCTGATAAAGTCACATCCTGAGAGTCTGCATCAACATTTATTTTAGAGGGACACTATTCAACCCACTATGAGAGTATTATTAAATTAACTTTATTTTATAACTTTCACCTTTATGAAGTTAATATTACTTTATTTTTTTGTCTTTACTTTTCTTTATTCCTATCAATAATTTAGTGCCAACTTTCCTACATTTCCTAGAACACTTCTCAATTTGTTAAAACATACCATCTAAATTTTCTGTTTCATTCATCACTTTTGGAACTTCTAGACTCCTAATTCAATCTGGAATGTGTACTCCTCTGTCATGTTGCACTGCTGAAATTCTAAAACTCTTTTCACTGTAATCAAGGGAATTCCCTTTGTATTGTACGTCTTCTTTGATATACTCCCACTACCTCTCATTATTTTGTAGAAGTGTGTGCCAGACACACATTTTAAAAATTTGAATAAATTTAAAACTTTGTTTTACCTTCACCCTTGACTGAGATTTAGCTTAATAGGAATCATCTTCATTTATATTACTGAAGATGTTGATATTAATATACTAACTCTACTAATTGGTGTACTAATATACTAATAACTTATATAGGCTAAGTCCCCACTTGTGGAATTACTTGACAAAATCTCATTAGCAGTCGTGATACCTTATTGCCACATCACTTTTTCTAAACTGGTGTAACAATTTATGCTCCAAAGCTGGGTACATGAATTTTAATAAGTGAGGAATATAGATGTTTTAATGATCATTATCCATACCTTTTGAAAATCCAATAGCAACTAATATATTCATAGAGCAATTATCAGGTTTCAAGAAAGGCAAGAAATGACAGGCAAAAGACAAATGATATGTTGCTTTTAGTACATATATGTATGCTGTATAATCCTCATTAAACATTTATGTCAAATATTTTTAGACAAAATTGAACTAATCAAGTGAAATCTTTGATATCATCTTTGAACCTCATTGTCTTTCACATTATATATCCAAGCACCAGAAAATTCCTGTTGTGCTTATCTTCAAATTCTGTCCTAAATCTGATACAGATACCTTGTTTCATTGTGCTTCACTTTATTGCCCATCATAGATACTACATTGTTTATAATTAGGTTTGTGGCAACCTTGTGGTGATCTCCCGGGACCATTTTTCCAACATCCTTTGCTCACTTCATGTCTCTGTGTCATATTTTCATAATTCTCAGAATATTAAAACCCCCCACCAACAAAAAGATTTATTTTGCTGAAGGCTCAGAGAATGGTTAATATTTTTTAGCATTAAGATTTTTAGAATAAGGTTTGTATTTTTCAGACATAGTGCTATTGCACACATAATAAAGTACAGTATAGTGTGAACATAATTTTAACATGCACTGAAGAGTCAAAAGTTTATGTGTGTCACTTCATTGTGGTATTTGCTTTATTGCACTGATCCAGAACTGAGCCCACAGTATCTACAAGTTATGTCTATACTTTCTTAGCACAGCCACAACCCTAACCATCATCTCTCATATTGACTTTTGTAATAGCTGTTCCTTTGCTTTAACAGTTATCATTCAGTCTATTATCCAAGTAGAAGTCAAGGTAAACTTCTTACATTTAAACTTGATTTATGTGAAATTCTCCCATTCTTAACAGTCTTAGTGTATTTTTTAAAATCCTATAGTGCTTAAATGTGTAATACTGCTTATTATTAAAATGAAGGAAATAGAAAGCCTTAAAATCTCCATTTCACACACTAGCAAGGTAATACTCAAGATCCTTCAAGAGAGGCTTTAATACCATTTGAACTGAGAACTTTCAGATGTGCAAGCTGGACTTAGAAAAGGCAGGGGAACAAGAGATCAAGTTGCTAACAACTGTTGGGGCCTAGGAAAAGTGAGGGAATTCCAGAAAATATCTGCTTCTGCTTTATTCACTATGCCAAAGCCTTTGACTGTGTGCATCACAACAAACTGTGGAAAATTCTTCAAGAGATGGGAATACCAGAGTACCTTACCTGCCTCCTGAGAAACCTGTATGCAGGTCAAAAAGCAACAGTTAGAACTGGACATGGAACAACTGAGTGGTTCAAAAATTGGAAAGGAGTATGTCAAGGCTGTATATTGTCAACCTATTCATTTAATTTATATGCAGAGTGTATCATACGAAATGTTGGGCTGAATGAAGCTCAAGCTGGAATCAAGATTGCCAGGAGAAATATCAATAACATATATGCAGATGACAATCATCCTAATGGCGAAAGCAAAGAGGAACTAAAGAATCTCTTGATGAATGTAAAAGAGAAGAGTGAAAAAGCTGGCTGAAAATGCAACATTCAAAAAATGAAGATCATGGCATCCAATCCCATCACCTCATGGCAAATAGATGGGAAAACAATGGAAATAGTTATAGACTTTATTTTCTTAGGCTCCAAAATCACTGCAGATGGTGACTGCAGCCAGGAAATTAAAAGAGGGTTGCTCCTCAGAAGAAAAGCTATGATAAATCTAGGTGGTGTATTACAAAAGCAGAGACATTATTTTGATAAAAAATGTCCATATAGTCAAAGCTATTGTTTCTCCAGTAGTCATGTGTGGATGTGAGAGTTGGAATATAAAGAAGGCTGAATGCTGAAAAACTGCTGCTTTCAAACTGTGAGTGTGGAGAAGACTCTTAATACCCTTGGACAGCAAGGAGATCAAATCAGTCAATCCTAAAGGAAATTAAACCTGACTATTCATTGGAAGGATTGATGCTGAAGCTGAAGCTCCAGTAGTCAGCCACATGATATAAGGAGCCAATGGATTGGAAAAGACCCTGATTCTGGAAAATATTGAAGACAGGAGTAGAAGGAATGACATCGGATGAGATGGTTGGGTGACATCATCGACTCAACAGACATGAGTTTGAGCAAACTCTGGGAGATAGTGAGGGACAGGGAAGTGTGTTGTGCTGCAGTCCTTGGGGTCGCAAGGATTCAGATATAACTGACGGACTGAACAACAACAACAGCCTTATGGTTATTAATGTTAATTAAAGTAATTTTACTCAAAATTGGAAAACTTTGTTATGAAGGTAAAGCTTTACCTCTTTACAGTTAACTATAATGGGAAAACAGACAGGAATAAAAAAAAAAGGTTCAAGAACTTAGAGTTGATTTTTTTTATATATTCTGTTAGGAAAGGAAGAGAAAGATTGTAGGAGTCTCAGTGTTACACAAATCTAGTTAGAAGAAATAAAAGACACACTCATTGCTAAGATAAAGAACTTACCTTTAACTATCCACAATGATCTAGCTGCATAATTTCTTCTTTGTCAGCTGAACTAATATGAAACGTTGCTACTAGAGATTCCAGAGGAGTTCAGTTCAGTCACTCAGTCATGTCCAACTCTCTGCGACCTCATGGACTGCAGCACACCAGGCTTGCCTGTCCATCAGCAATTCCCTGAGCTTGCTCAAACTCATGTCCATTGAGTCGGTGAAGATATCCAATTATCTCACCATCTGTCACCTCCGCTTCCTTCTGCCTTCAATCTTTCCCAGCATCAGGGTCTTTTCCAGTGAGTCAGTTCTTTGCATCAGGTGGCCAAAGGATTGGAGTTTCAGCTTCAGCATCCGTCCTTCCAATCAATATTCAGGACTGATTTCCTTTAGGATGGACTGGTTGGATCTCCTTGCTGTCCAAGGAACTCTGAAGAATCTTCTCCAACACCACAGTTCAAAAGCACAGCGCTCAGCTTTCTTCACAGTCCAACTCTCACATCCATACACAACTACTGAAAAAACTGCAGCTTTGACTAGAGGGACCTTTGTCAGAAAAGTAATTTCTGTCTCAAGATGATGGAGTAGAAGGGCTTGTGCTCTTCTTCTGCAAGAACTCCAAAATTACAACTGTCTGCTGAACAACCATCAATAGGAGAATGTTGGACCTCATTTAAAAAAAAAAAAAAAGATAACTCACATCCACGGGCAAAAGAGAAGCCCCAGCAAGACAGCAGGAGGGGCAAAATTGTGTTTAGAATCAAACTCATTACCCGCCAGAAAGTTTCAGAGGACTCAAACAAAACCTTGTGCACACCAGGACCCAGAGATGCCACAGGACTGAGCCAGACCTGCCTTCCAGAAGAGGGAGGGTCTTTCTCTACCTGGTTCTGATGTGCTCCCATCACCTTGTAGATTATGTAGCTCCTGACTCTGCAGTTCAAAGCAGCTAGCAGCATTTGGCAGCAAGCTCCTTTCCTGGGCAGTCCTTTAGTTTGGTTCACAGGAAATTCTGAGGAGCAGCACTTCAGAGTCGAAGGCTTTTCCAGGCACCCCGGATGGCAAGTTTCCAGCAAGTTCCAGAGTGAGAAGTTCCAGAGTGAGGATTTCCAGCCAGTTGCTCTGACGCGTCACCAGAGCAGCTTCACAGCCATTTAATGAGTCATGACCATGGAGTTCTCCAGGGAGGTATATGTCTGAGCCCCAGGGCTGGAATTAGGGGCAAGCAAGGAAGAAACACTACCTTGGGTGTTCTTTCTAAGCCATAGGTATTAGTGGCTTTCTTAGTCCATTTTGTGGCTGCAATAACAAAATGTCATAGACTTGGTGGCTTAAACAACAGTAATTTATTTCTTAAGGCAGAAGTCAGAGATCAGAGTGCCAGCATAGTTAAATTCTGAGGAGGTCATTCTTTTGGGTTTCAGACTGCTGATTTCTTTTTGTATCCTCATGGCAGAAAGACAAGAGTGGAAGTAAGCTCATTGATGATTCTTTTTTTTTAAAATATAAATTTATTTACTTTAATTGGAGGTGTATCCCTGTGGCAGATTCATTGATGATTCTTATAAAAGCACTAATTTCACTCCTGAGGATTCCACCATCATGACCTCATCTAATCCTAATTACTTCCCAAAGGCCCAACCTCCTAATACCATTGTACTGAGTGGAGTTTCAAAATATGAATTTTGAGAGAAATGCAAGCATTCAGCCCATACCAAGGACAGTAACATGAGGGTCATATTTATAAAATTATGATAAAGTATGGAGCTTGCTTTAGATAGAACAAAAGAAAGATTAGTACCATGTTTTTTTAGCAAATATATATGATACTGCTGTTAGAACAATCTTAACTCCTAGGTCAAGTCACAGCTGTCCTTTGATGCTACACTTACTTCTTGCATACAGCATGTACCCTTGGGATTCACCTTTTGTTCAGTATCTTGCCTGACTAGCTGAGATGAAAGAATAATATTCAAAAATTTTATCTTCTTTCCTCTGATAAACTGTGTATTCCTGGTAACTGCTGCAATTGCCATTCATCAATGAACTGTTAAATCTGAAGCACTGCTGGGTTCAGGATCAGTGGAAGTAAGAAAGCATTATTTCCATACAAAGGATCACTTTAGTAAGAAGTGCTACAGGAAAAGAAGAGGCATACTTGCTCCAAACCAAAAAGAAGCAGGGTTCTCGAGTAAACCACGTAATGAAAATACTTCTTTAATATTTCTTTTTTTTTTCCAGCAAAAACGGTATCTTTCTAAAAATCAAGAGCTTAAGTTAATTTATTGAGTGCTTACTATAGACATTGTTCCCTATACTGTATATTTTTGCCTTACATTGGATTACTTAAAAATTCTAATAGTAGTTTTCATATATTTCTTGTATCTTGATGTTAAGTATTTAAAAATCTCCAAGCACAATTGATATAAATGAACTTTATATTATAAAGAATTAGAGAAAGTCTATTAATATAAAAATAGCTACTTTTTCTTACTTACAAATGTTGCTATAATTATATTATTTAAAAAACAGGAAAATATATTTAGATCACATCATGATTTCAGTTTATTCATTAATTCAACAACTACTGTGCGTGTGTGCTAAGTTACTTCAGTCGTGCCCAACTCTTTGAGAACCTGTGGGCTGTATCCTACCAGCCTTCTCTGCCCATGGGATTCTCCAGGCAAGAATACTGAAGTGGGTTGCCATGTCCGTCTTTAGGGGATCTTCCCAACCCAGGAATTTCACCCACATCTCCTGCAGCTCCTGCAATGCAGATGAATTATTTACCACTAGGTCAGCACCTATTGACTATGAGCTTAAAATTTAACAGATACTGTTAGAGCAGGCAGGTAACTAGATGTGAGCATAGAAAGGGGTACAGCCCAGGTGGCAGGAAAATACACCGTGTGGTGACAGGGGTCCTACAGACAAAGAAAGAAATGTGTAAAACTGGGACTCTCTAGCATCTGAATGTAACATCTGATTCATTATGCTCTAATTACAATATAACTAGCCTTGCAGTAAGAAGTACTTTCCATGTGGCAAGGCCACTTCTGATCAAGACCAAATAAGGAAAACCGACTTCCTCTCCTTGGGAAGGTGAACTGTGACAAAAACCAGGATATATAACCCCAAATCCTTCTTTCCTCAATGAATATTCAACCCAATCATTTTCATATCCCATACAGCTGGCTTGCCAAAAGGAACTTGATTCAGCTTCTCACCTGAGCCTGGCCACTCTCCCTCCTGACAGTGTAATATCACTTAATAAACTCTTACTGTATTTTCTAGGCCTCCATGTCCCATCTGTGAGTCCTTCCCACCATTAGAGAAGAACCAATTCTCCAGTAAAAATACTATAATAGTTACAAGACAAATTGATGACCAAAGGGACAACCAAACTTCTTTCCATGAACTATACAATAATTAAAACAAAACAGAAAGTAAAAATGGTACCCACTATAAGGAAGCTTGAAAGTTACTACAAATATGTTAGTAAGAAACTTGATTTAAACTGCAGTATAATGGGAAATTTTCCCAAGACCAGAAAGGTTGTTTTTCAATATGAAGATTAAGTCAGAATTAGTTGGATCAAGAAGGATCTGGAAAAAAATGGACACAATGGGTTTCAGATACTGGGAACAAGGCTTAAAAGGCTCAAGTTGCTGAAATTAACACTGACAGCAAAATAGGAAGATCCTGATCTCACCTCCTGCCATAGACGCACTAAATATGTAGCTGTATATGTATAATTTTTCTCTGCAAAGGTCTCAAAATTCGATGAACTCCACAACTGATCTCCACAGCAAAGGACGGAAAATTGCATCTTGAAATGTACCTAGGCATTAAGTGGAGATCCATTTGCTAACCTAAAAGTGTCATCTGGAGGAGCAAGGGACAAATGCTCCCCAGAGACAGAGAATCTGGTAGATGCCATTACTACTTCCTCAACGTAAACTGCTGGCACCGAGCACAAAGCTTTAGAAGTATGCAGCACACTCTGGCCACCTTTCTAAGACAGTTAGAGGTAAGAAATGGCACTATCTTACTGCTTTGTTGAAGTCAAAGAATGTGGGCATTTACATCATTCCTCAACTTCTTGCCTGGGACAGGTAGGTAGAAATGGTTGCAACATTTTACTGCTCTGTAGCAAAAGTCTATCAGCAAGGGTGGGTGGTTCCACCCATGATGCTGTTCCACCACTGGGTGAGGTTGTCAAGCATTAGCAGTTGCAGCATTTCATCACCCTCAGCCTAAAGCTGGTTGCCAAGCACGCACAAGGCATTCCCCTATTTCACTGCTAAAGCTTACTCCCCATCTCCAACCTTGCTTCAGCAACCTTGCTAAATGCAGTGGGCACATACAATCCACACCTAACATAGGAGCTCCAAAATAGTTAAAGCAAACATTAACAGATATAAAGGAAGAAATTGACAGCAATAATAGAAGGAGATATTACCACCTCATTTATATCAATAAATAGTTATGCAGATAGAAAATCAATGAAGAAGCAATGACCTTAAATAATACATTAGAGAGATAGACTTAACTGATACATACAGAACATTCCATCCCAAAGTAGCAGAATACCAATTCTCAAGTGCACATTAGAACATTCTCAAGGATAGAATGCATATTAGGTCACAAAACAAGTCTCACTAACGTCAAGAAGATTCAAATCATATCAGTCATCTTTTCTGATCACAGTGGTATGAAACTAGAAATCAATTACAAAATGAAAACTGGAAAAAATACAAATATGTGGAGATTAAACAACATATTAATGAACAATTACTGGGTCATAGGGGAAATCTAAGAAAAACTAATAAAATACCTATAGAACAGATGAAAACAGAAATATGGAATGTTTGAAATATGAAACATTGAAATATGAAAACAAAAATCTATGAGATGCAGCAAAAAGCAGTTCTAAGAGGGAAGTTCATAACAATACAGGCCTAGCTGGAGAAATCAAGAGAAATCTCAAATAAAAATTTTAACTATACACTTAAAGGGACCAGAAAAAAAAGAGCAAACGAGGGAGGTGGGAGCAGGGTTCAGGATGTGGAACATGTGTAAACACATGGCTGATTCATATCAATGTATGGTAAAAACCACTACAATATTGTAAATAATTAGCCACCAACTAAAATAAATTAATTTAAAAAATAAAAAAAATAAAGAGAAAATGAAGACTAAGTTGAGTAGAAGAAAGGAAATCACAGAGATCAGAATAGAAATAAGTGAAATAGAGATTACCAAAATAATAAAAAGATCAATAAAATAAAGAGCTGGTCTATTTAAAAGGTAAACAAAATTGACAAACATTCAGCTAGAGTCACCAAGACACATTTCAAATAAGTAGCATCAGAAGGAAAAGAGAAGAAAATACAACTGATATGACAGAAATAAAAAGGCTCATAAGAAATTACTATCAGATATGCAGATGATGCCACCCTTATGGCAGAATGTGAAGAGGAACTAAACAGCCTCTTGATGAGAGTGAAAGAGGAGAGTGAATATGTTGGCTTAAAGCTCAACATTCAGAAAACGAAGATCATGGCATCTGATCCCATCACTTCATGGGAAATAGATGGGGAAACAGTGGAACAGTGTCAGACTTTATTTTTGGGGGTTCCAAAGTTACTGCCGATGGTGATTGCAGCCATGAAATTAAAAGACGCTTACTCCTTAGAAGAAAAGTTATGATCAACCTAGATAGCATATTCAAAAGCAGAGACATTACTTTGCCAACAGAGGTCTGTCTAGTGAAGGCTATGGTTTTTCCAGTGGTCATGTATGGATGCAAGAGTTGGACTGTGAAGAAAGCTGAACGCCGAAAAATTGATACTTTTAAACTGTGGTGTTGGAGAAGACTCTTGAGAGTCCCTTGGACTTCAAGGAGATCCAACCAGTTCATTCTGAAGGAGATCAGCCCTGGGATCTCTTTGGAAGGAATGATGCTAAAGCTGAAACTCCAGTACTTTGGCCACCTCATGCGAAGAGTTGACTCATTGGAAGGGACTCTGATGCTGGGAGGGATTGGGGGCAGGTGGAGAAGGGGAAGATGGCTGGATGGCATCACCGACACTATGGACATGAGTTTGAGTTAACTCCAGGAGTTGGTGATGAACAGGGAGACCTGGCGTGCTGTGATTCATGGGGTCACAAAGAGTTGGACATGTCTGAGTGACTGATCTGATCTGATCTGATGAACAATTATATGCCAACAAACTGGAAAACATAGAAGAAATGAATACATTTTTAGCAATTTGCAATCTTTCAAGACTGAATCATGAATAAACAAAAAATATGAATAGAAAATCCACTAGTAAAGGACCTGAATCAGTAATCAAACGCTTCAAACAAATCGAATTCCAAGACTAGGTGCCTTGACTGGCGAAATCTTTAAAATATTCAAAGATTTAATTTCTATCATTCTCAAACTTTTCCAAAAATTTGAAGAGAAATAAAAGCTTCTGAGCTCATCTTATGAGGTCAGCATTAACGCAAATCTGAATACAAACAATTACATCAATAAACAACAGCAAAACAAAAAATAAGCCACTCTCTCTGATGAACATAGACATAAAAATCCTCATATTAACAAATGGAAAATATCATGCACTAAATAGGTCATACACCATGATAAAAGTGGATTTATCTATGAATACAAAGGTAGCTCAACATCTGCAAATCATCACAACTTTGTATCACATTAACAAAATCAAAAATAAAAATAATATCATTTCAATAGATCAGAGGAAGCATTTTACACAATTTAATATCTACTTATGGTAAAAAAAAATATTTCAACAAATTTGGTATAGAGGGAATGTACCTCAATATAATAAAGGCCATATATAACAAATTCACAGTTAATACCATACTTCATGGTGAAAATATGAAAGCTTTTCCTTTAAGATCATGAAAAAGACAACAATTTCTCTCCTATTTCTCCACTTTTATTCAACATAGTATTGGAACTTTAGCCAGAACAATTAGAAATAAATCCAAATTAAAGGATTAAAGGCATATAAATTGCAAAGAAAGACATAAAGCTGCCACTATTTGCAGATGACATGATATTTCATAGAGAAAACCCGAAAGATCCCAACAAAATCTCTTAGAACTTACAGGTTCAGGATACAAAATTGAACGCAAGACCTGAAATCCTAAAACTCTTAAAAGAAAACATAGGCAGTAAGCTTTTGACATTAGTCTTAGTGATTTTTTTAAAAAATCTAATTTCAAAGACAATGGAACAAAAGCTTAAATAAACAAATGAAAGTGAAAGTTTCTCAGTCCTGTCTGACTCTTTGTGACCCCATGGACTATGCAGTCCATGGAATTCTCTAGGCCAGAATACTGGAGTGGATAGCCTTTGCTTTCTCCAGGGGATCTTCCCAACCCTGGGATTGAACCCAGGTCTCCCATATTGCAGACAGATTCTTTACTATTTGAGCCAAAAGGAAAGTCCAAGTATACTGGAATGGTTAGCCTATCCCTTCTCCAGCCGATCTTTCTGACCCAGGAATAGAACCAGGGTCTCCTGCATTGGCAGGCAAATTCTTTACCAACTGAACTATCAGGGAAGTCCAAATAAATAAATGGGCCTATATCATACTAAAAGCTTCTATGCAGCAAAGAAACAATTAACAAAATGAAAATGCAGCCTACTGAATGGAAGAAGGTATTGGCAAATCATATATTTGAGAAGTTGTTAAAATCCAAAATAGAAAATGTGTGTTATTTTAACACACATATGCATCCAAAGTCCAGTTTAAAAAAAAAAAAAAAAACTAGCAGAAGACCTGATAGACATTTTTCTGAAGATGATAAATGGTCAATAGGCACATGAAAAGATGATCAATGACACAAATCAGGGTATTTGCAAATCAAAACCACAATGAGACACAACCTCACACCTGTTACAATGACTAAAAAAAAAAACAAGAAACAACAAGTGTTGGCAGGAATGTGGAAAAAAGGGAACTCCTCCACTGTTGCTTCCTGACCTGCACATAGGTTTCTCAAGAGGCAGGTCAGGTGGTCTGGTATTCCAATCTCTTTCAGAATTTTCCGCAGTTTATTGTGATCCACACAGTCAAAGGCTTTGGCATAGTCAATAAAGCAGAAATAAATGTTTTTCTGGAACTTCTTGCTTTTTCCATGATCCAGTCGATGTTCGGTATATGCAGGTAAGGAAGCAACAGTTAGAACTGGACATGGAACAATAGACTGGTTCCAAATAGGAAAAGGATTACGTCAAAGCTGTATATTGTCACCCTGCTTATTTAACTTATATGCAGACTACATCATGAGAAACGCTGAACTGGAAGAAACACAAGCTGGAATCTAGATTGCCAGGAGAAATATCAGTAACCTCAGATATGCAGATGACACCACCCTTATGGCAGAAAGTGAAGAGGAACTAAAAAGCCTCTTGATGACAATGAAAGAGGAGAGTGAAAAAGTTGGCTTAAAGCTCAACATTTCAGAAAATGAAGATCATGGCCACTGGTCCCATTGCTTCGTGGGAAATAGATGGGGAAACAGTGGAAACAGTGTCAGATTTCATTTTCAGGGGCTCCAAAATCACTGCAGATGGTGATTGCAACCATGAAATTAAAAGACGCTTACTCCTTGGAAGAAAAGTTATGGCCAACCTACATAGCATATTGAAAAGCAGAGACATTACTTTGCCAACAAATGTCCGTCTAGTCAAGGCTATGGTTTTTCCTGTGGTCATGTATGGATGTGAAAGTTGGACTGTGAAGAAGGCTGAGCGCCCAAGCATTGATGCTTTTGAACTGTGGTGTTGGAGAAGACTCTTGAGAGTCCCTTGGACTGCAAAAAGATCGAACCTGTTCATTCTGAAGGAGATCAGCCCTGGAATTTCTTTGGAGGGAATGATGCTGAAGCTGAAATTCCAGTACTTTGGACACTGCTTGCAAAGAGTTGACTCATTGGAAAAGACTCTGATGCTGGGAGGGGTTGGGGGCAGGAGGAGAAGGGGACAACAAAGGATGAGATGGCTGTATGGCATCACTGACTCAATGGACATGAGTCTGAGTGAACTCCAGGAGTTGGTGATGGACAGGGAGGCCTGGCTTGCTGAGATTCATGGGGTCGCAAAGAGTCGGATACGACTGACTGAACTGAACTGAACTGAACTGTCCACTGTTGGTGAGAATTAAAATTGATCCAGCCAATTTGACTAACAATATGGAAGTTTCATTAAAAAAAAAAAATGCCACTATTATATCATCCAAAATCTCACCACTGAGTATCTATCTTAAGAAAATGAAAACACTAATTCAAAAAGACATATGTACTCCTCTGCTTACTGCAGCATTATTTTTAAAATCAACATATGAAAATAAGCTAAATGCCAAATGATAAATGAATGAATAAAGAATACAAGCACACACACACAATAAAATATTAGTCATAAAAAGGATGAAATTGTGTCATTTGTGATAACATAGATGGACCTTGAAATATTAAGCTAAGTGAAGTAAGTCAGACAAATACCACATCATTTCACTTATCTGTGAAATCTAAAAATCAAACAAACAAGCAAAATAAAGCCCAGACTCATAGATAGAACAGATTGGTGGCTGCCAAAGGGGAGGGAAGTTGGGGTTGGATGGTTGAAATGGATGAAGGGCATTAGGAAGTATAACTTCCAGGTTTAAAGTAACTTATGGGAATGCAATGTTCATTATGAAAAATATAGTCACTAATACTCTATGAAATTTGTAAAGTGGCAGTTGGTAACTAGACTTATTATGGTGTTCATTTCATAATGTATGCAAATGTTGAAACACTACATTGTATATCTGAACCTAATACCATATTGTATATCAATTATTACTCTGAAAAACAAAAATAAGGACAGAAAGTGGAAAGAAAAAGAATATCAAATATTTTTATTATTGGAACTAGAGAGAGGTAGAGTGAACTGAAACTGATACACACAGGCTGGATATAGAACAATCTGCCACTTGCAATAATTATATGCAGAGACTTTGTCAAATATATATAGATATAGTTTATTTTATTTTATTTATTTTTTAAATAAATTTATTTTCTTTTTTATTATTATTATTATTTTTTAATTTTTATTTTTACTTTATTTTACTTTACAATACTGTATTGGTTTTGCCATACATTGACATGAATCCATCACGGGTGTACATGCGTTCCCAAACATGAACCCCCCCTCCCACCTCCCTCCCCATAACATCTCTCTGGGTCATCACCGTGCACCAGCCCCAAGCATGCTGTATCCTGCGTCGGACATAGACTGGCGATTCGATTCTTACATGATAGTATACATGTTACAATACCATTCTCCCAAATCATCTCACCCTCTCCCTCTCCCTCTGAGTCCAAAAGGTCGTTATACACATCTGTGTCTTTTTTGCTGTCTTGCATACAGGATCGTCATTGCCATCTTTCTAAATTCCATATATACGTGTTAGTATACTGTATTGGTGTTTTTCTTTCTGGCTTACTTCACTCTGTATAATCGGCTCCAGTTTCATCCATCTCATCAGAACTGATTCAAATGTATTCCTTTTAACAGCTGAGTAATACTCCATTGTGTATATGTACCATAGCTTTCTTATCCATTCATCTGCTGATGGACATCTAGGTTGTTTCCATGTCCTGGCCATTATAAACAGCGCTGCGATGAACATTGGGGTACATGTGTCTCTTTCAATTCTGGTTTCCTTGGTGTGTATGCCCAGCAGTGGGATTGCTGGGTCATAAGGTAGTTCTATTTGCAATTTTTTAAGGAATCTCCACACTGTTCTTCAAAGTGGCTGTACTAGTTTGCATTCCCACCAACAGTGTAGGAGGGTTCCCTTTTCTCCACACCCTCTCCAGCATTTATTGCTTGCAGATTTTTGGATCACAGCCATTCTGACTGGTGTGAAGTGGTACCTCATTGTGGTTTTGATTTGCATTTCTCTGATAATGAGTGATGTTGAGCATCTTTTCATGTGTTTGTTAGCCATCCGTATGTCTTCTTTGGAGAAATGTCTATTTAGTTCTTTGGCCCATTTTTTGATTGGGTCGTTTATTTTTCTGGAATTGAGCTGCATAAGTTGCTTGTATATTTTTGAGATTAGTTGTTTGTCAGTTGCTTCATTTGCTATTATTTTCTCCCATTCAGAAGGCTGTCTTTTCACCTTGCTTATATTTTCCTTTGTTGTGCAGAAGCTTTTAATTTTAATTAGATCCCATTTGTTTATTCTTGCTTTTATTCCCAGTATTCTGGGAGGTGGATCATAGAGGATCCTGCTGTGATTTATGTCGGAGAGTGTTTTGCCTATGTTCTCCTCTAGGAGTTTTATAGTTTCTGGTCTTACATTTAGATCTTTAATCCATTTTGAATTTATTTCTGTGTGCGGTGCAATCCCTGTCAAGCTACCAGCCATATTTTTCACAGAACTAGAACAAATAATTTCAAGATTTGTATGGAAATACAAAAAACCTCGAAAAGCCAAAGCAATCTTGAGAAAGAAGAATGGAACTGGGGGAATCAACTTGCCTGACTTCAGACTCTACTACAAAGCCACAGTCATCAAGACAGTATGGTACTGGCACAAAGACAGAAATATAGATCAATGGAACAAAATAGAAAGCCCAGAGATAAATCCACACACATATGGTCACCTTATCTTTGACAAAGGAGGCAAGAATATACAATGGAGTAAAGACAATCTCTTTAACAAGTGGTGCTGGGAAAACTGGTCAACCACTTGTAAAAAAATGAAACTAGATCACTTTCTAACACCACACACAAAAATAAATTATTTTCTTAAAGCAATCCAAAGACACCAAAGGTTTTTAGCAAATGACATTATTGAATCTGAAATTTTAAAGTGATCTCTCCAGCTATTAGGAGAAACAATTGTTTTCAGAAGAAACTTTTAGTGCAGTGATATATTTTATTTAGAAGACAGTTGCATTACTGTATATAATTATAGAGCTTCCCTGGAAGCTCAGCTGGTAAAGAATCTGCCTGCAATGCAGGAGACCCTGGTTCTATTCCTGAGTGTGGAAGATTCCCTGGAGAAGGGATAGGTTACCCACTCCAGTATTCTTGGGCTTCCCTGGTGGCTCAGATGGTAAAGAATCCGCTGGCAATGCTGGAGACCTGGGTTCAGTTTCTGGGTTGTGACGATCCCCTGGAGGACAGCATGGAAACCCACTCCATTATTGCCTGCAGAATCCTCATGGACAGAGGAGCCTGGTGGGCTATAGTCCATGCGATCACAGAGGCAGAGATGACTGAGTGTTTAAGCATGGCACAGCACAGATGATGATAACCTCATTCAGTCTTATGAAACACAGCAGTAAAAACCAGAGATAAAAAGAGCATGTGGACTCATAAGCATGCCGTCCTATTTTTGACTAATGCTAAACATGGGAAGTAAAATATTACAAGACTAACCAGAAAAGCAAAAACTATGAATGAACCATCCAACTTTGAAATCATTTAGTGAGGATAAAAAACTTGAGATCTGTTGAGTCAAAATTATGAACACCGTTCTATAGTTTTTTGTTTTTGTTTCTTTTTAGTAGTAGTATGTAGACACTAAGTTCTGATAATTTAATATGGATATTAGATTTAAAAGTCAACTATATCTGCCTAAATTATGACTGGCATATACAGTCATAAGATAAATGCTTTGTAATCTAAATAGGGAACAAATTGAAAAATAGATTTATTTTTAACTATAAAGCATCTCAGCCATCTTTAAGTAAACTTTTTTGTTGAATGAGACCAAAAATGAAAAACTAACCAAATACTAAAATAATTAAAAATGTTTAGTCTGATTTGCAATATTTTAACAGGGCTAAAGTCAAGTTACAGTAAATATAGTGGCTAACTATATTTTGGAATGATTAAAAATATTTTTACTAATAGAACAACATTCTGTTGTAAATGTATATATCTAAATTTATTTTTAGTTATGAGAAGAAAACTAATTAAGAAATAAGCTATCATTCTAAAGTAACAACTTATAATATGCCAATTCCAAAAGTAATGCTAAAAAATAATAGATGAAAAATATAGAAACTGGAGAAAAGAAACCCAATTTTTTTTTAAAGTTCACTAGATCTTGTTAACATTATGGAAAAAAAAAAAAAAACTTTTGGAAAATATTCTGCTGAGTACTTAATCAGAACAAGAAAAAGGCATTTTAATCATAAAATATTTAAACAGCTAGGCAAAAAAATCATCATTCTCAACAACCCACCCCTAAAACATATCTATCACACAGCAAGATCAATGAGTCAGGCTGTCTGCAGCTAACACATAACTGCATGAATTCAAATTTTGTACCACATGTTCAGAGAATTTGAAGATAAGTTGGTGATTTCTAATGAGGCATTTTTGTAAAAAATTTTTGCCAGCTGTGCAGTGTGTTTGATAATTTATGACAAAAGATATAAGCATACTAAGCACATAACTAGAGCAAACAAAATTTAATTACATTGTGAATACAAGTAAAGTACCAGAATATATTAAAATCCATATGTTATAAAAGTTTGAACTGGGAGTTGTTTTACCACTTTCCTTGTTTTTTTTTTTTTTTTTTTCCCCTTCTTTATATAAGGGCTTACTCTGGGAAATAATTACTTAAAGATAATTTAAGGACTTGCTACCCAATATTTTCTGTTCTAAAAATACATCATTTGTTTCTAGCCCTATCTTAACCTCCCCATATTAACTTGCTTATCTCCATACCATCTCAAAATGTCCTGATAATTCCATTTCAAAAAAAGTACTTTCTGTATCTTCCTACTTTGCTCCATTTCTATTGATTTTTCAATACAAGACACCATCAACCATCACCTGGATTGCTACGAGAATTTCTCAATTTGTTTCTTTAAAATCCATTTTTCATATGACATCCAGAATGGATTTATATATATATAAGTGTATTGAGCTATAATACACCATGGAACACAGAGAGTAAATGAAGGAATCTAATAAATATTTCAGAAAACTGAAATAGAACATTTTCTGACTCATTTTGAGAGAATATATTATTGAATACATACATTATTATCAGGTAAAGGGCATTTCTTAGTGGAAAGAAACAGATCCTGTTTCTTTAGTTTACATATAAATACTCAGATTTGTTTTTGTCTACTTGTTTGTTTCCATTTAAATAAGTTGTGCTTCTCAAGAGAGTATTCATTTAATCACATTGTCAAATTTTGACATTAGGCTACATATTATACTAATTTATTTTCTTCTTAATATATTTACAATTTGATATAGTCCTCTGTGGCTTCACTGGTGGCTCAGCTGGTAAAGAATCCACCTACAATGCAGGAGCCCTGGGTTCATCCCTGGGTTGGGAAGATCCCCTGGAGAAGGGAAAGGCTACCCATTCTAGTATTCTGGCCTGGAGAATTCTGCTGCCTGTACTGGCTTGGAGAATTCCATGGATGGTATAATCCATGGGATTGCAAATAGTTGGACACTACTGAGTGACTTGCACTCACTCATCCCCCACTGTATACCTCATTCTGGCAATTTTTAAAAAAAATTTTTGCCTTTATTTCCTGTTGAGGAACCTTCTATTGAAGTTTATTATTTTTATTGTTTTTTTTTTATTGGAAAAAAAAAACTAAAATTTTACTTTGTTAATATATACTTATATTTTATTTAACTGATTTTACTTTTAATTTTTATTATTTCTTTCATTCTACTTTCTTGGTGGATTTCATTAGGTAGTCTTCTTAGTAAAACTTAGATAATTGAATTTGGTACTTGTAATACTTTCTCTAATATATGAACTATAATCTTACATTTTCCATAAACATTCCTTTAACTTCATTTCCACCAGATTTTTAGGTCATATTCTTACTTTTATTAATTTCAAAATGTTTCTAAATTGTATTATTATCTTGTATTTACTGGATTATTTATACGACTAAGGCTTAATATTCAAATATTTGTGTATTTTTAAGTTATATTTATAGCATTTTTACCTAGTTTATTTCCATCATTATCTGAGACGGTTGAAGTTTGTTGAAACTTGTTTTATGGCCAGCGAGTATATAATTGATTGTAATATACAGTTCACATGCTTTTGAGAATTATTCCATGTTCTTAAGGTACAAGTTGAGAATTTTTAATTTTTAACTAATATGAGTCAGTTAGCTTATATCTTCTTTTACTATTGCCATTTTATTAAAGTTTTTCCATAGGCGTTTTGATTTGTAAGTAACTTCCCTGGTGGCTCAGAGGTTAAAGTGTCTGCCTCCAATGAGGGAGACCTGGGTTAGATCCTTGGGTTGGGAAGATCCCCTGGAGAAGGAAATGGCAACCCGTTCCAGTACTCTTGCCTGAAGAATCCCATGGACAGAGGAGCCTGGTAGTCTACAGTCCACGGGGTCGCAGAGTCGGACACGACTGAGCGACTTCACTTTCACTTTCATGATTCATTTAATTAAGAGAAAAATCCATGCACAGCAGTAGGAGGTAAGAGAATTCTTCTCAGGGCTATATCTATAGTTATTGCTAGGAAGTTAGAAAAAAAAATCCCTCTTTTAGTTTCTTTCTTTTTTGAAATTTTCCCTTCTCTTTTTTTCTCTTTCCAAAGATATGAATAAATTAGGGCTTCCCCGGTGGCTCAGAAGGTAAGGGATCTATCTGTAATGCAGGAGACCTGAGTTTGATCCCTGAGTTGGGAAGATCCCCTGGAGAAGGGTGTGACTACCCACCTACCCACACCAGTATTCTTGTCTGGAGAATTCCATGGACAAAGGAATCTGGCAGGCTACAATCAACGGGGTTGTCAAGAGTTGGACACAACTGGTCACTAATGCACACATAATGTAATATGAAGAAATCTGTCTCAGATAGTTTTACTGTTGTCAAGATTCTAGAGATTTGGAAGCACACACACAAAAAGTTATTTCTCCAGGAGTTAAAAAATATATATTTTTCTGATTTACTTAAATTTATTTATTTATCCAACATTATTCCAAAATGTAGATAAAACCCCAAAATGTAAGCTCATAATCATGAAAAATTTAACCTTAAAAATATTTTTTTTTCAAAATTGTATAACTATGTATTAAAGACTGGGATGTGTTTTTCTCTGTTATTTTTACTTCAATAAACATGTATTTATAGGTAATTAATTACCATCTCCTTCAGTTCAGTTCAGTTGATCAGTTGTGTCCGACTCTGCGACGCCATGAACTGCAGCACGCCAGGCCTCCCTGTCCTTCACCAACTCCCAGAGTTTACTCAAACTCATGTACATTGAGTCAGTGATGCCATTACAGCCATCTCATCCTCTGTCATCCCCTTCTCCTTCTGCCTTCAATATTTCCCAGCATCAGGGTCTTTTCAAATAAGTTCTTAGCATCAGGTGGCCAAATTATTGGAGTTTCAGCTTCAACATCAGTCCTTCCAATGAACACCCAGGGCTGATCTCCTTTAGGATGGACTGGTTGGATCTCCTTGCAGTCCAAGGAACTCTCAAAAGTCTTCTGTGCCACAGTTCAAAAGCATCTATTCTTTGGCGCTTAGCTTTCTTTATAGTACAACTCTCACAACCAAAATCACTGCAGATGGTGACTGCAGCCATAAAATTAAAAGATGCTTGCTCCTTGAAAGAAAAGCTATGAGCAACCTAGACAGAATATTTAAAAGCAGAGACGTTACTTTACCAACAAAGATCCATCTAGTGAAAGGTATTGTTTTTCCAGTAGCCATGCATGGATGTGAGAGTTGGACTCTAAAGAAAGTTAAACACTGGAGAGTTGATGCTTTTGAACTGTGGTGTTGGAGAAGACTCTTGAGAGTCCCTTGAACTAGGAAATCAGTCCTGAATACTCATTGGAAGGACTAATGCTGAAGCTGAAACTCCAGTACTTTGGCCACCTGATGCGAACAACTGACTTTGTAAAAGACCCTGCTGCTGGGAAAGATTGAAGGCTGGAGGAGAAGGGGACGACAGAGGATGAGATGGCTGGATGGTATCATCAACATGATAGGCATGTGTTTGAGTAGACCCCAGGAGTTAGTGATGGACAGGGAAGCCTAGTGTGCTGGAATTCATGGGGTCTCAAAGAGTTGGACAAGACCTAGCGACTAAACTGAACTGAATTACCATCTCAACAAAATGATAAAATAATTAAGTCTCTTTTTTAGGTGCACAAAAGTAGCAGAATTAAGGTACTGTTTGACACACAGAAATCAGTTTAATACCTTTACAGTAACAATTAAAGATCAAAAAAGAGAATGCAAAAAAATTTTTTAAAACCACCTTTTAAAATCACATTAAAAATTACATAGGAATAAACTTGACCAAGGTAGTGAAATATTTACATGTTAAAAACAATTAAACATTGGTAAAGGAAACTAAATATAATTTGAAGAAATGAAAAAAATACTCCATGCTTTGGATTGAAAGAATGAATATTGTTAAAATGGCCATACTATCCAAACCAATCTATAGATTTAATGTGGCACCTATCAGATAATCCATAACACTGTTCACAGAACTAGAACAAATAATCCTAAAGTTTAGATGGAACCAAAGAAACACCAGAATTGCCAAACCAATCCTAAGGGAATAGAACAAAACAGAATGCACAACCCTCCCAGACTTCAGGCAATACTACAAAGCTACAGTAATCACAACAGTGTGATACTGGTACAAATACATACACATGGAATAGAATAGAAAACCCAGAAATAGACCCAAACATCCACAGTCAATCTTTGACAAAGAAGACAAGGAAATACAATGCATAAAAAAAACTCTATCTTCAGCTAGTAGTGCTGGTAAAATTGGACAGCTTCAATTGCATGTAAATTGATGAATTTACAAAATACTCTCATATCATACTTAAAATACACACCATACACAAAAATAAACTCAAATTGACTTAAAGACTTAAACACATGGCATCATAAAACCACTGGAGAAAAAATACAGGCAAAACATTCTCTGACATAAATCAATAGCAGGTCAGTCTTTCAAGAAAATAGAACTAGTAATGTTAAATTTTCGCTATGATTTTCCAGACAACTTTCTATTCCATAATTCACATCTGCACTTTTACATTGTCATATAGCAACATATGTTTTAGTACTGAACTTACACATGTGCAATAGAAAGTTGTCTGGAAAATCATAGCGAAAATTTAACATTACTATATAAACATACCAGGAAAAAAGGGACAGCTGCTATTTACTGCCTTTAAAATTTTAAATGTATTTCGAAAGCAACATCAAACAACCGAAGGAACTTAAAAGATACAGCCAATTTGTACTTGTCTTCATTGTTACCTGTTGACATTTTTGGAGTGTTGGGCTGTTGTATCCAGCTTTGTATTCCCAGTGACTGTTACGCATAGTTTTTGAGTGATCATGAAGAGCGTGTGACCTAGATACTAGTGCGGCAGAGAGTTTTAAACAGTGCATTAAAGAATATTTGATTACCCTCGGAAAGAAGGGAGAAGATGGGATTTCAGGTAAATGAAAGGTGAAAGAAAAACATAACATGCAGATAATCTGAGGATATCTGAGATCATCAGGAACATTCTTCCAGTGGAGTTCCTTGATTTATAAATCTCAACTGTAAACCACAAGTAAGACAGTTCTGGATCAAGAAACGCTGTATTAGGACAAGATTTTGGCTAGGCTCAAGAAAATAACACTGGTGCAGACTTTGTTCTTGTACAGCTTGGAATTAGCAGATATTCCTAAGAATCATGTGTCCTCTCAAGTGATGACTACATAGGAAAACTGATACCATTGATTCTGCCACCATCTTCCATAAAACCAAAAAATAGTCTTCATAATGTATGGCAACTCCTCATTATTGTATTGCAACAGACACTCCCTGTAGATCAGAAAAACAGGCTGAGAAGGCTCAAATTTAAAGGGTGATATTGGAGAGAATTGTAACCAGGCATGTGGACTGTTTTCATTGTTGCTATCGGACTGAATCTCAGGAGCTTGAATGATGGAGACAGTGTTATGCCCAGGACCTTGTAATGTCAAAGCTTCGTTTCATTGCACCCAAAAGTATTATTGCATATATTTAAAATTTTCATTTATCACAGGGAAATTTAAAATTGATTCATAAAAAATCACAATTTTCAAGATTTCAAAGGATATGGAAAATTTTAAATGTAACATTTTACTTCTTAAATGCTGTTTTTCCTCCTCTGATTCTGCCACCTCTGTCTATGTTATCTACTTATTGATGAAATTTTGGGCATATCTTATGGGTTTATTGATCAGTTAACACTCATGGCATTTTGGGGGATCTGTATATACTAGCCACAGGTTTTTCTATGCAGTAAGCATTGTTTATATATGAATTGTAAATTTATCCAACTAATTTGTTGAAATAATTCCAATGAAACTATGAAGACTAAGGATACCCAAAATTTACAGTTTCAAGTCCAAAGTAAAATAGATTTTCCTCTATTATATAGACAGGATTTCATCAATCTTATCTACAAGTGTTTATATAGATATAGTTCCTAAAACTGTATAAATGTTACATTTTTATTCTTTGGCAATATGATGTTACAAAGAAATTGCCTTTTCTTCAGCCTGTCATTTTCATAGATGCTTAGTCCTTACCAGTCTCTTGCATTATTTCATTTTTCTCTTTTTTTTATTCTTTTCATTTTCCTTGGTATATCAATGTCTTAGTGTAGTACAAATGAAATACCATATTTTATTGCTGTCAATTTACTGTGTTTTGTATTTTGGTTGTATATTAAAATATAATCATACTATGTTTAAAAAAAAAAGAAAATAGAACTAGAAGCAAAAAAATAAACAAATGAGACATTCAAGCTTACAAGCTTTTGCACAGCAAAGGAAACCATAAATAAAATGAAAAGACAACCCATGGACTTGCAAAAAATACTTGGAAATGATGTGGCTGACAAGGGCTTAATCTCTAAAATATAAAACTAGATCATACAACTCAATTAACAATCAAAAAATGAAAGGAAGATATAAATAAACATTTTTTCCAAAGAAGACTTGCAGGTAGTCAAAAAGCATAGGAAGAGATGCTCAACATCTCTAGTTATTAGAGAAATGTAAATCAAAACTACAGTGAAGTACCACATCACACCAGTCAAAATGGCCATAGTCAAAAATTCCACAAAAATTGCATGCTGTAGAAGGTGTGGAGAAAGGGAATTCTCCTATACTGTTGGTGGGAATGTAAACTGTTGCAGCCACAGTGGAGAATACTATGAATAGTCTTTAAAAAAAAATTAAAAATAGAGTTCCCATATGATTTAGCAATCCCATTCATGGGCATATATTTGGACAAAATTGTAATATGAAAAGATACATGCACCCCAATGCTAATAGCAGCACCTTTTACAACAGCAAAGGCATGGAAGCAACCTAAATGTCCAAGAAGAGATGAATGGATAAAGAAGATGTGTATGTGTATGTGTATAAACACATACACTTACACACACACATAATGGAATACTAATCAACTGTGAAAAAGAATTCATTTCATTCAATCAGATTATTTTACATATATCAATATACATAACTGAAATATTTGATGTACACTAGAAACTAACACAATATTGTGCATTAACTGTACTTCAATTTAAAATGTTTTCCAAAACTATTTAGTTCAACTCCTATATTTATCTTCCTCTTCAGTGTAGATGTTACTTATTTAAATTATAGTTAGATTCATTTGTGATTGTTTTTATTCTATCTCTCCTGGCATATACTTGTTGATTTTTTTAAAGGAATGTATTTATAGAATAAAATTAGTTTTTGTGATGAAATTTTCTGTGGATTATAACCAATGTATAGATGTATGGCTACCAACACAGTTTTATGCAGTCCCATCACTCCAAATCATATTATGCTAGCCATTCAGGGATAACCTCTCCCCTTACACCCAAAATGCCTCTGTTTATTTATTTTTTCACTGATGAAATTTTATCTAAGGTATTTCCTATTTTATCAATTGTGAATAAAGTTGCTATAAATATTTATCTACAGGTTTTTAATATATTTTCCACAATTAGGATTAAATAGATATAATTATCTAAATACATGTGTGTAATATTAAGAAATCATATGGTAGATGTATACTTACATTTATGACAAAGTATAAAATTATTTCTCAAAATGGCTGTACCATTTTATGACTATTCCCATGCTTCCTAACACTTGATACTGACAAATATTTTAGACATTACAACGTACAAAAATGATAACATGTGGCTTTCTCATTTCCCTAATGACTAAATTATATTCAACATATATTCATTTGCTCTTTGCCATTTCTTTATCTTTGATGAAATGTTTGCTCTGATCTTTTGCTCACTTTCAATTAGTTATGCATGAATCTTAATTTACTTCCTCTGTAGGTGAGTTGGAACTAAAACCACTGGATGGGCAGTAAACTCAAACAATAATTACTGTATAGTGTATTCTCTAAACTGGGATTCAGAATATCTAACAAAATTACATATGAATTTGCCTTTTGAAACAATATATTTCCTCTAACAATTAATTCTAGAAATACTCTACCAAATACAAATATACACATAAACATACCCACAATAAGGGAAGTCAGTAATGAAAGTGTTATTTGTAAAAACAGGATATTAGTAGCAATCTTAATACTCATCCATTGAAACCTTGTTAATTAACCCATAGAGCTTTTGTATAATGGAGAAATAAGCAAATATAAAAAGAATAGTATATATGTCATGAAGAGTGAAAATGTGGCTTAAAACTCAATATTTAAAACACTAAGACTGTGGCATCTGTTTCCACCACTTCATGGCAAATAGATGGGGAAAAAGTGGAACAGTGACTGATTTCACTTTCGTAGGCTCCCAAGGCACTGTGGTTGCTGACTGTAGACATGAAATTAAAAAAAGAAAAAAGAAAAAAGAAAATCTTGCTCCTTGGAAAAAAGCTATGACAACCTAGAGAGCACATTATGAAAGAGAGACATTTCTTTGGCAACAATGGTCTGTATGGTCAAAGCTAGGGTTTTCCCAGTAGTCATGTATGGATGTGAGTGTTAGACCATAAAGAAGGCTGAGCACCAAAGAACTAATGCTTTCAAATTGTGCTGAAAAGACCCTTGAGATTGCTTGGACAGCAAGGAGATGAAACCAGTCAATCCTAAAGGCAATTAATGCTGAATACTCATTGAAAGGACTGCTGCTGAAGCTGATGCTCCACTACAATGACCACCTATGCAAACAGCTGACTCATTGGGAAAAATGCTGATGCTGTGAAAGGGCAAAAAGAGAAGGCGCTGGCAAAGGACGAGATGGTTAGATAGCATTACTGACTCAATGAATATGGATTTGAGCAAACTCTTAGTTCAGTTCAGTTCAGTAGCTCTGTCGTGTCCGATTGCTTGCAACACCATGAATCACAGCACGTCAGGCCTCCCTATCCATCATTAACTCCCAGAATTCACTCAAACTCATGTCCATCGAGTCAGTGATGCCATCCAACCATCTCATCTTCTGTCATACCCTTCTTCTCCTGCTCTCAATCCCTCCCAGCATCAGGGTCTTTTCCAATGAGTCAACTCTTCGCAGGAGGTGGCCAAAGTATTGGAGTTTCAGCTTCAGCATCAGTCCTTCCAATGAACACCAAGGACTGATATCATTTAGGATGGACTGGTTGGATCTCCTTGCAGTCCAAGGGACTCTCAAGAGTCCTCTCCAACATCACAGTTCAAAAGCATCAATTCTTCGGTGCTCAGCCTTCTTCACAGTCCAACTCTCACATCCATACATGACCACTGGAAAAACCATACCTTTGACTAGACGGACCTTTGTTGAAAAACTAATATCTCTGCTTTTCAATATGCTATCTAGGTTGGTCACAACTTTCCTTCAAAGGAGTAAGAGTGTTTTAATTTCATGGCTGCAGTCACCAACTGCAGTGATTTTAGAGCCCCTAAAATAAAGTCTGACACTGTTTCCACTGTTTCCCCATCTATTTTCATGAAGTGATGGGACCAGAGGCCATGATCTTAGTTTTCTGAATGTTGAGCTTTAAGCCAACTTTTTCAATCCCCTATTTCATTTTCATCAAGAGGCTTTTTAGTTCCTCTTCACTTTTTTCCATAAGGGTGGTGTCATCTGCATATCTGAGGTTACTGATGTTTCTCCTGGCAATCTTGATTCCAGCTCGTGCTTCTTTCAGCCCAGCGTTTCTCATGATGTATTCTGCATATAAGTTAAATGAGCAGTTTGACAATACACAGTCTTGACGTACACCTTTTCCTATTTGGAACCAGTCTATTGTTCCATGTCCAGTTCTAACTGTTGCTTTCTGACCTATGTATAGGTTTCTCAGGAGGTGGGTCAGGTGGTCTGGTATTCCCATCTCTTTCAGACTTTTCCATAGTTTATTGTGATCCACACAGTCAAAGGCTTTGGCATAGTCAATAAAGTAGAAACATATGTTTTTCTGGAACTCTCTTGCTTTTTCCATGATCCAGCGGATGTTGGCAATTTGATCTCTGGTTCCTCTGCCTTTTCTAACACCAGCTTAAACATCTGGAATTTCACGGTTCACATATTGCTGAAGCCTGGCTTGGAGAATTTTGAGTATTACTTTACTGGCGTGTGAGATGAGTGTAACTGTGTTTTAGTTTGAACATTTTTTGGCATTGCCTTTCTTTGGGATTGGAATGAAAACTGACCTTTTCCAGTCCTGTGGCTCTGCTGAGTTCTTCAAATTTGCTGGCATACTGAGTGCAGCACTTTCACAGCATCATCTTTCAGGATCTGAAACAGCTCAACTGGAATTCCATCATCTCCACTAGCTTTGTTCATAGTGATGCTTTCTAAGGCCCACTTGACTTCATATTCCAGTACATCTGGCTCTAGGTCAGTGATCACACCATCATGATTATCTGGGTCATGAGGCTCTTTTGTGTATAGTCCTTCTGTGTATTCTTGCCACCTGTTCTTAATATCTTCTGCTTCTGTTAGGTCCATACTATTACTGTCCTTTATCGAGCCCATCTTTGCATGAAATGTTCCCTTGGTATCTCTAATTTTCTTGAAGAGATCTCTAGTCTTTCCCATTCTGTTGTTTTCCTTTTTTCTTTGCATTGATCGCTGAGGAAGGCTTTCTTTTCTCTCCTTGCTATTCTTTGGAACTCTGCATTCAGATGCTTATATCTTTCCCTTTCTCCTTTGCTTTTCGCTTCTCTTCTTTTCATAGGTATTTTTAAGGCCTCCCCAGACACCCATTTTGCTTTTTTGCATTCCTTTTCCATGGGGATGGTCTTGATCCCTGTCTCCTCTACAATGTCGCAAACCTCCATCCATAGTTTTTCAGGCACTCTGTCTTCCAGATGTAGGCCCTTAAATCTATTTCTCACTTTCATTGTATAAACATAAGTGATTTGATTTAGGTCATATCTGAATGGTCTAGTGGTTTTCCTCACTTTTTTCAATTTAAGTCTGAATTTGGCAATAAGGTTTTCATGATCTGAGCCACAGTCAGGCCCTGGGCTTGTTTTTGCTGACTGTATTGAGCTTCTCCATCTTGGGCTGCAAAGAATATAGTCAGTCTGATTTCGGACCATCTGGTGATGTCCATGTGTAGAGTCTTCTCTTGTGTTGTTGAAGAGGGTGTTCGCTATGACCAGTGCGTTCTTATGGCAAAACTGTATTAGCCTTTGCCCTGCTTCATTCTGTATTCCAAGGCCAAATTCGCCTGTTACTCCAGGTGTTTCTTGACTTCCTACTTTTGCATTCCATTCCTCTATAATGAAAGGAACATCTTTTTTGAGTGTTAGTTCTAAAAGGTCTTGTAGGTCTTCATAGAACCATTCAACTTCAGCTTCTTCAGCGTTACTGGTTGGGGCATAGGCTTGGATTACCATGATATTGATTGGTTTACCTTGGAAACGAACAGAGATCATTCTGTCGTTTTTGAGATACCATCCAAGTACTGCATTTCAGACTCTTGTTGACCATGATGGCTACTCCATTTCTTCTATGGGATTCCTGTCCACAGTAGTAGATATAATGGTCATCTGAGTTAAATTCACCCATTCCAGTCCATTTTGGTTCATTGATTCCTAGAATATTGAGGTTCATTCTTGCCATCTCCTGTTTGACCACTTCCAATTTGCCTTGATTCATGGACCTGACATTCCAGGTTCCTATACAATATTGCTCATTACAACATCGGACCTTGCTTCTAACTCCAGTCACATCCATAACTGGCTATTGTTTTTGCTTTGGTTCCATCCCTTCATTCTTCCTGGAGTTATTCCTCCACTGATCTTCAGTAGCATATTGGGCACCTACCGACTCGGGTTGTTCTTCTTTCATTATCCGATCATTTTGCCTTTTCATACTGTTCATGGGGTTCTCAAAGCAAGAATACCGAAGTGGTTTGCCATTCCCTTCTCCAGTGGACCACATTCTGTCAGACCTCTCCACCATGACCCTCCCACATTGGGTGGCCCTACACTGCATGGCTTAGTTTCTTTGAGTTAGAGAAGGCTGTGGTCTGTTTGATCAGATTGCCAAGTTTTCTGTGATTGTGGTTTCAGTGTGTCTGCCCTCTGATGCCCTTTCACAACACCTACCATCTTACTTGGGTTCCTCTTACCTTGGATGTGGGGTATCTCTTCACGGCTGTGCCAGCAAAGTGAAACAGCTACTCCTTCTTACCTCGGCTTGGAGGTAGCTCCTCTCAGCCTCTGCCCCTGACCTCGGACGTGGGGTAGCTCCTCTTGGCCACCACCCCTGACCATGAACCTGAGTTAGTTCTTCTCGGTCACTCCTGTGCCGATGCAGCCTGGCACTCTTGGTCACCACACCTGACCTTGGGAGAGGTCCATCACAGCCGGCCCAACAAACTCTGGGAGATAGTAATGGACAGGGAAGCCAGGCATGCTGAGTTCATGGGGTCACAAAGAGTCAGACAGGACTTAGTGATTGAACAACAATGCTGTCATATTAAGAATATATTGTTTTTGTTTTTGAGCAAGATGGTTAAGTGTAAAAATGTATAAATAATATGTAGTACAAAATTTCTTGTTTAGGGAAACAAAAATATGCTTGCTTATGTAGAAGAATAAACAGAAGAGAAAAATCAGAATCAAAATATAGCTTTATAGGGGCATGGGAATAGGATAGGCATCTTAGGGATATCTATATATTTTTGGTATTGCTCTTATTATGTTGTCTTTTTAGTATGATAATATTTTACATGTATTACAATAAAGTTAAAAGTCAATTAATAAAATTAAAGTCAGATTAAACTTTAAAATAGAGCAGGAACATATCCTTTCTTTATATCAAATTGATAATGTAACTGTACAGAAAAAATTAAAAATTGAGGCAAAATTGGTACCTCGTGGCCTGCCAGGACACCCTGAGTGTGAATCTATCCTAAGGAAAACTGAAATACAAAATATCTTGCATGTTAATAGGTTTGTTTCTGGTCATGGTATTGATAGTTATTTTGCAATGAACTTTTTGTGTGCTGTAGGACAGAACAAATCAGCATAGATATTGATGTTTTGGGAAACCCAGTGTGTCGCCCTGGAAAAGGAAATTACAATAATGGAAGTGGAAAGAACAAGGAAGAATGCTGTGGTTTTTATATTCAATTTGGAAGTAGTGATATTAGTCCTTCATCTTTTAAAAAGATATTTCTTGGCTTTGTCCTCTGCAAAGACTTGAAACTATGATAATTCAGTACTGTGTATCACCTCCATAATGATTGTTATCTATAACAATCAACTAAAAGAAATTAGAACCCTTTAAATAACTTGCAAATTCCATGTAAGGGACAGCAAAAATGTAAGATGAACGTGGAATACATTGTTCTGTCAGAAAGCAAGGTGATATTAAGAGACTAAACAGAACATGTAAATAACAAAGGGAAATACTTGAGCTGGCTCTCAGTTTTGAGATTCAGCGTTAAAAATAGTGTCACGTGGCTTGTAGTGTAGTATTGAATGAAAAAATCCATGAATTCATAGTGAAATTTGAAGACTGGAAAGAGGATTCTTTACAGAAGAACAATAGATACTAAATTTTGATAGAACAAGATAATTAGAAAATCAGCACTATAAATTTTCAAAATTATCACCTGTTCAATTTCTTATACTGATATATAATAAAGGGAATAAAAAGATATCTTTTGTAACAAAGAGTTCTGAAAGATACCACTTTCATCAGATAATTAAATTTAACATCACCAGTAATAAGATAAATAACATATGCACCTCCAAATGTGATACAGTGAAAAGGAAATATTACTTTAGTAGTACTGTTAGCAAAAAAAATATTTAACCTGAATCTAATCATTAGCAAACTCAGATTCAGAGTGTAACATTCCGCCAAACAGTTGTTATGTTAATACTGCTGTCATTAAAGACACATACACAGTGAGACAGTTCTAATTTTTCTATATCGAAAGATTGAAAGAGAGATAAGTAAATACAATCAACAACTTCATAGGTACATCCAGGATGTGGAAATTAAAATGAAGCACACAGATCTGTTTTTAGGCCCATTAAAGATAATGATTTTAAGATAACTAAAAGACAATTGAATAAAGATCTGTGATAGGTCAAAGATTTAACATACAAAAGTAATATAAATTAGAACATGTAGCATAAAGTATTTCTTATTAAAGTAGGTGGTGATGTTTCTGAAAGTGCTCAGGAGATAGAACATATTGTTTTCTATTTGTTTCCCTCTTGTTAACATACATCTGTTTGTTGCAAATAAAATTAAGTCATCCATATTGAAGTTTTCATACCTGACTGTATTTGTTTCTAAATTGCTTATGAGGACTCTTGAAATTTAATAACAAAAGAGCTAGATTTACCTGTATTTTCATGAACTAGTCAAGATATGGGAAATTCTAAAGTCAATCTCATGTAGGGGAAATATAAATGAAAATAAATGCTCCAAAGGGAAGCAAATAAATAAGTGGAAATCATAGAAAACAATTGCAATTTAATTTTATTACATTGGAAACTGAGAATAGTGTATAAAGAAAATACATTTTTCCCTTTAAATAAATGTATTTTAATATGGAAAACACAGTGATTCATCTTGACTAATATTATATTACACAATCTTTGGAAAAAATGATACAAATATGATATGCCAGGTGTTGACAACACAAAGGGTTTATTAATGTAATTTTAAATTAGTAAAATTAAATGATATTTCTCAGAATAATTATTGTTTATTGCTCTCAATTCCAAGATGTATGTTAGAAATAAAAGGCAAAACTCCGGGCTATAAATAGAAAGAGAAAGCTAAAATGGGATTCTGGATATGTTGAAATACATACACCAGGGAGCCCTGGTGTATACCAATAAGATTAAATAAGATGGAGGGTAAAGGTCTTATTTTCAAATATGCCATATTTTGTTTCTCAAAAACTTCTACTTAATGTGAAATCATGCCAAGAGCAACATAAGCAAATACAGAAGCTAATACTGAAAATGCCAATTTTGATGCAATATAGTATACCATCTGTGTGTAAAGACTTTAAATCAGATGAAACTTCAAATAAAGTACGAATTCCACTTGCAATATTGGAAAGATTTTTTAAATTTATGCATGATAAATAAGAATGTATGAAAGCATCTGTGCCTATATTCATATGGTTTGGGAAAACGTCATTGTCAAGTGGCCTGAACTATGCCAAGCTCTAGGAATATGTCTTTAAATATTTGTCCCTCCTCCTCCTCCTCCACCAGGAGAATTACATTCATAAGGCTACAGTATCAGCTTCTCTGTAATATCTTCTATGAGTCATTTAGGAAAAAATAATGTTATTTTTATTACTAAAGTCTCATAATATTTGAGCATGTTTTTATTTTATTGTTTGATACTATCTCTGGTTGTTCATTGCAGCTAGGTATCCAGAAAAGAAATCTATGGATTGACCACTATCAAGGACAGTTTATTAAAAATATCACAATTGTGATAAAGTAACACTTTTACATCATCATGGGGTAAGAACGTTTACATCTGGACATATGATTTTCTGGCTCCTCCATTCAGTAAATCAGCCACACATTTTGTTTGATTTCATTCAGCTAGTTTCCTGGATACAAAAATACTTTTGATTAGCCAGATTAGGGTCAGTAACCCCTAGCTGCAATACTTTTATGGGTAAAATAAATAACTTATAGCATACCAAAGGGCATTATAACTTAGAATATTTCTTTCAGTTCCATTTCACTTTGTATACTTTAAACTTACTAAGAATTATTAAAGTTCTTAAATATCCACAGCAACTCTTTTTGAGCCTCAGTCAATCAGCAAGGATGGTATATAGCAGCAGCAGCAGCCTATTGTCCAGACTTAATGTTAGACAATAGCATAGGAATGAAGTATGTTTGTATGGGTGGCTTATATGCTGCTGCTGCTGCTAAGTCACTTCAGTCATGTCCGACTCTGTGTGACCCCATAGACAGCAGCCCACCAGGCTCCCCTGTCCCTGGGATTCTCCAGGCAAGAACACCGGAGTGGGTTGCCATTTCCTTCTCCAATGCATGAAAGTGAAAAGTGAAAGTGAAGTCATTCAGTTGTGTCCGACTCTTGGCGACCCCATGGACTGCAACCTACCAGGCTCCTCTGTCCATGGGATTTTCCAGGCAAGAGTACTGGAGTGGGGTGCCATTGCCTTCTCCAGCTTATATGCATACACATATATATGCTTGTATAAACATGTTATGCACTAAGCAGAGCTTTGAAAAAAATTGACATTATTTTACAATAATGTATACTTTTCTTCCTCCATTATAATGTGAAAATTTTAGAAAATAGATATCTTATAATTTTATTTTATGTTCATTGGATTTAATAGTGACAGGTGTAACCATAAGGTAAATAAATAATTTTCTCAGCATCAACCATTCTAATTAGATAAAATATAAAAAAATAAGTGAAATGATTCTAGAGACATAAATATATTATTACTAATGAAATACTAGAGATCATCTACTTTAAAAACAATAACTTTTTAAATGAGATGCAAAGACTAAATATTTAGAAAATTGTTTACAGGGATACAGGGATAAAATAATTGCCAAGTTAGAGTTGTCACATAGATTTTTTTTCTCTGCAAACTTCAAGAAAGAACATATGGAAGCCATAGATAGCTAAAATGAATGCATTAGAAAACAGTTGATAAAAATAGATACATTATTGATAGGAATAAAGGTAAATAAGCTAAAAATAAAATGTTAGCAATATCAACCATCAGAGAATTAAAAATCAAGTTCATATAATAGGGACAAAGGTATAAATACAATAGTATTATCCATGGACTACACTGAAACAAAACATGACTTATTTTCTGTGTATTCTTTAAGAAGAAAGGAAATTATTCAGTATTCTTTTTTCCTTACATGTATTTCAATGAAACATAAAGCAAATAATGACCTAACCACTGAAATGAAAAGATTCGGCTACCTGAAAAAAATACTCTTAATTTGGGAATTTGAATATTTCATTTTATGTAAAAAGCAGACAAAATGTCTAGTTAATTCATCTTCAAAATGGCACTTTTATGATAGTGAAAAGAGAACTCTATTACTAATTAAACAAGTACAATGGGCATAAACCAAGCCTATCCCAGGCAAAACAAGATTTGTGTTTCATAAAATCCAACTAATTTCTATATATTTTATCCATGCATAGTTTTTACACATAAATCTCTTTATAGTTTAGGTTAATCAGAGACAGGAAGATCTTTTTCTTAGTTGGAAAAATTGTTATATTTGTAGAGATGGAGATAAGCATCATTTTTGGTAGACATCAATTCTCTTGTTTGAGAAAGTATATTTCAAAAAACATTTGATTATACCAAAAACAAAGTCAAAATTTGGTGTGAAATTTAAAACAATGTGAAATTTATCTTTATAATATACAATATTTTTTATATTAGAAATTTGCAAAGAATGAATTTTTTCAGAGATTATTAGATTCACATACTGCTTGCTTATGAATCTTGAAATTTTGAGTAGCAACAGTACTGGCATATTTTAGGTATCATTCAGTTGCTCTAATAGAACATATATTAAAAATTTAATAAATATGAAATATATGTATGCCTATAATATTTATGTTATGCACTCTCACTGTCTTCACCAAATTTTTCTGTTGTAAAATGAAGAGTTCTATCTTACCCAACATTTATACATAGGCAAGAGTAGGCCCACATTAAAACCAACAAAGAAACTGAAACTGCTCTATGTGTTTGAGAAACTTTCTGCCTGCCATCAAAGCCAGAGTATCATTTAAGAACTACCTACTGATTTCCTATTGAGACTATCTCTCCATATGAGTCAAGACATTACATGGATACCCGTCAGATTCAGCCTGTGAGAATGAATCCCATCCAAAAACTTATAATTTGTGGACATTAGAATAAAAATAGTGAAATATCACTCATTTTCATTTATCTTGTTAAGGAATACCTGAACAACGTGTAGAGAATTTCTATGTAGGGAATTTTGGCTCTTTAACCAAGATTCAACTACATGTAATCTGATAGAAATTGTGAATTCACTAAGCCAATAGAAAAAAGGACTCATTCAAAATTGGGAAAGGAGTATGTCAAGGCTGTATATTGTCATCTTGCTTATTTAACTTATATGCAGAGTACATCATGAAAATGCTGGGCTGGATGAAGCACAAGCCAGAATCAAGATTTCCTGGGAGAAATATAAATAACCTCAGATATGTACATAACAATACCATTGTGGGAGATACTGAAAAGGAACTAAAGAGCCTCTTGGTGACAGTGAAAGAGGAGAGTGAAAAAGCTAGCTTAAAACTCAACATTCAAAGCTGAAGGTCATAGCATCTGGTCCCATTACTTCATGGCAAATAATTGGAGAAACAATACAAACAATGAGAGACTTAATTTTCTTGGGCTCCAAAATCATAGCAGATGGTGACTGCAGCCATAAAATTAAAAGACACTTACTTCTAGGAAGAAAAGCTGTCACCAACATAGACAGCATATTAAAAAGCAGAGATATTATTTTGCCAACAAAGGTCAATACAGTCAAAGCTATGGTTTTTCCAGTAGTCATGTATGGATGTGAGAGCTGGACCATAAGGAAGGCTGCGCGCCAAAGAATTGATGCTTTTAAACTGTGATGTTGGAGAAGACTCTTGAGAGTCCCTTGGACTGCAAGGAGATCAAATCAGCCAATTCTAATGGAAATTGATCCTGAATACTCATTGGAAGGACTGAAGCTGAAGCTCCAATATTTTGGGAACCTAATGCAAATAGAAGCTGACTGTGGCTCAGATCATGAGCTCCTTATTACCAAATTCAGACTCAAATTGAAGAAATTAGGGAAAACTGCTAGACCATTCAGGTATGACCTAAATCAAATCCCTTATGATTATACAGTGGAAGTGAGAAATAGATTTAAGGGACTAGATCTAATAGAGTGCCTGATGCACTATGGAATGAGGTACGTGGCATTGTTCAGGGGACAGGGATCAAGACCATCCCCATGGAAAATAAATGCAAAAAAGAAAAATGGCTGCCTGGAGAGGCCTTACAAATAGCTGTGAAAAGAAGAGAAGTGAAAAGCAAAGGAGGAAAGGAAAGATATAAGCATCTGAATGCTGAGTTCCAAAGAATAGCAAGAAGAGATAAGAAAGCCTTCTTCAGCAATCAGTGCAAAGAAATAGAGGAAAACAACAGAATGGGAAAGACTAGTGATCTCTTCAAGAAAATTAGAGATACCAAGGGAACATTTCTTGCAAAGACGGGTTTGATAAAGGGCAGAAATGGTATGGAAGTAACAGAAGCAGAAAATATTAAGAAGAGGTGGCGAGAATACACAGAAGAACTGTACAAAAAATATCTTCACGACCCAGATAATCATGATGATGTGATCACTAATCTAGAGCCAGACATCTTGGAATGTGAAGTCAAGTGGGCCTTGGAAAGCATCACTATGAACAAAGCTAGTGGAGGTGATGGAATTCCTATTGAGCTATTTCAAATCCTGAAAGATGATGCTGTAAAAGTGCCACACTCAATATGCCAGCAATTTTGGAAAACTCAGCAGAGCCATAGCACTGGAAAAGGTCAGTTTTCATTCCAATCCCAAAGAAAGGCAATGCCAAAGAATGCTCACACTACTGCACAATTGCACTCATCTCACATACTAGTAAGGTAATGCTCAAAATTCTCCAAGCCAGGCTTCAGCAATACATGAACCATGAACTTCCTGATGTTCAAGTTGGTTTTAGAAATGGCAGAGGAACCAGATATCAAATTGCCAACAGCCACTGGATCATGAAAAAAGCAAGAGAGTTTCAGAAAAACATCTATTTCTGCTTTATTGACTATGCCAAAGCCTTTGACTGTGTGGATCACAATAAACTGTGGAAAATTCTGAGAGAGATGGAAATACCAGACCACCTGACCTGCCTCTTGAGAAATCTGTATGCAGGTCAGGAAGCAGCAGTTAGAACTGGACATGGAACAACAGACTGGTTCCAAATAGGAAAAGTTGTACATCAAGGCTGTATATTGTCACCCTGCTTATTTAACTTCTATACAGAGTACATCATGAGAAATGCTGGACTGGAAGAAACACAAGCTGGAATCAAGATTCCCAGGAGAAATATCAGTAACCTCAGATATGCAGATGACACCACCCTTATGGCAGAAAGTGAAGAGAAACTAAAAAGCCTCTTGATGAAAGTGAAAGAGGAGAGTGAAAAAGTTGGCTTAAAGCTCAACATTCAGAAAACAAAGATCATGGCATCCAGTCCCATCACTTCATGGGAAATAGATGGGGAAACAGTGGAAACAGTTTCAGACTTTATTTGGGGAGGGGGACTCCAAAATCACTGCAGATGGTGACTGCAACCATGAAATGAAAAGACATTTACTCCTTGGAAGAAAAGTTATGACCAACCTAGATAGCATATTCAAAAGAAGAGACATTGCTTTCTGACTAAGCTCCGTCTAGTCAAGACTATGATTTTTCCAGTGGTCATGTATGAATGTGAGAGTTGGACTGTGAAGAAGGTAGAGCACCGAAGAATTGATACTTTTGAACTGTGGTGTTGGAGAAGACTCTTGAGAGTCCCTTGGACTGCCAGGCGATCCAACTAGTCCATTCTGAAGGAGGTCATCCCTTGGATTTCTTTGGAAGGAATGATGTGAAAGCTGAAACTCCAGTACTTTGTCCACTTCATGCGAAGAGTTGACTCATTGGAAAAGACTTTGATGCTGGGAGGGATTCGGGGCAGGAGGAGAAGGGGACGACCCAGGATGAGATGGCTGGATGGCATCACCCACTGGATTGACGAGAGTCTGAGTGAACTCCGGGAGTTGGTGATGGACAGGGAGGCCTGGCCAGCTGCGTTTCAGGGAGTCGTGAAGAGTCGGACACGACTGAGAGACTAAACTGAACTGAACTGAATGCAATAGCTGAGTCATTAGAAAAGACCCTGATGCTGGGACGGTTTGAAGGCAAGAGGAAAAGGGGACGACAGAATATGAGATGATTGGATGGCATCACTGACTCAATGAACATGAGTTTGAGCAAGCTCCAGGAGATGATGAAAGACAGGAAAGCCTGGTATGCTGCAGTCAATGGATTCATAAAGAGTTGGATACAACTAAGCGACTGAACAACAACAACAAGACAATGGAGTGTCACAGTGCTTCACAGGAGAACAGAGGAGCCATCTCACATTTTTGTTAGTATTTTTATTTCATACACATATATAAATACAAATAAATGAACATATCATTTCAAGATAAAAGAGAAGACATCATAGAAGAAATCGCCTTGAAACTTCAGGATATAGAGAGATAATTCTAGATTTTAGAATTAGGATAGGATTCACTTTGAATATTGGATTTAATTGAACTTTAATGATGAATAATAATTGAAAATATGGTTTTGGAGAGGAGAGTAGGTGTATTGAAGACAACATTGTCTAATACATTCACTCTCCTCCTTTCTTACAAGAAACCATTTTTTCCCCCTTGGTGTAGGAAACAGCTATGGACAACATTAAAAATCTCCTCACTTGTCCTTAAAACAAGGGTTGTATATATGTTGTGCTGTGCTCAGTAATGTCCAACTCTTTGCAACCTCTGAACTGTAGCTCACCAAGTTCCTCTGTACATGGAGTTTTCCAGGCAAGAATACTGGAGTGGCTTGCCATTTCCTACTCCAAGCAATCTTCCCATCCCAGATATCAAACCTTTGTCTTCTGCATTGGCAGGCAGATTCTTCACCACTACACCACCTGGGCACAATGATAGTTTTGAATGTAACATTTGCTTATTTCTCTTTCTTCCTCACTATAGATTGATATGATTCATAAAATCATATCATCTTCCAAACTTCAGGATAATGATTATGAGTCAAGATTGAGAAGGAAGTGGCGGATTGGTATCTTTATTTAATTTTATATTTATATAAGCTTAAATTTATATAAATTTATAAAAATATACATTTATATTTAAATATTTAATTTTATATTTATATAAAAGTTGGATCTTTATTAACTTTCTCAAGCAGTAGAACAAACCTTGTATTACCACTCTCAGGACATTTTATTAGCTGATTAAAATAAAATTCATGTTTTATTAATAAGAATATAGTCGAGTATATCATGTAAACTGTTCAAATGCAATCTTAGCAAACACAGGGCATCAATGGTGATATTTTTAAATACAGCATGGAAAATCTGTCATGGAAATTAGAGTTTCATAGCATATATGTAAACAGGTCCTAGGACAAATAATATGTGAACCAAGAATATGTAAAATCACTTTGTAGGAGATTTTGAGATTACAACTATGTCCTGAAATACTATGGGTTCACATTGGTTTCTGTAGGCCTTTGGAGTTCTGAAATACACAAATGGAGTTATGCTATACAAAGATTACTCTTGCAGCATTTTCAAAGACAACTTTTGATGGGAAAAAATGCTCAAGTGAAATTAGATTAAGATTCTGAGCTAATACAGTACAGTATTGGTCATGTGGATGCAGAAGGAAGAAATCGTGCATGAAATAGTTGAGAATAGGCAACATGTTAAATGAAAAATGAGTGTGGGCGGAGGAGGAAGAAAAAAAAAAAGTAGTCAAAGTAAAGCTGGGAGTACAATTGTGTTATTAACAGACACAAGGAACATGATGTAAAGCAAGTTTGGAAAGTGAATTAGTTGAGGTTAACCTAATGTTTAAGTTATTGTTTGCTCACTAAGTCATGTCCTACTCTTTTGCAATCCCCCATGAACTGCAGCCTGCCAGGCCCCTCTGTCCATGGGATTCCAGGCAAGAATACTGAAGTTGGGTGTCATTTTCTTCTCTAAGGGATCTTCCCAACCCAGGGATACAACCTGTGTCTTTTGCGTTGGCCAGTGTATTCTTAACCCTGAGCCACCAGAAAGCCGATGTTTTAAGTTAGTATTGCATAAATATTTTTTTATAATGTAATAACAAACTGCAGTCAATTTAACCAATAAAAGCACTTTATAAACAAGGCAAAAGTGACAAGAAAAAGATGTGGGTATGGTCATTGGTAACTTTGTTAATTGTAGAATATTCATTGTAATATTTCAGAGTAAGTAAATGGAGTGGGGTTTAGTGTTGTTCAAATGAAGAATAAAATTTGATAAGGGTTATAAGTCAAACATACTGGTAAAGTCAGTCTTATTTTTCAATGTAAAATATGTTTTGTGGTTAATGTTTTAGAATGTGTGCCATTTTAACTGTATGGCTTTAATTCTTTCAAATTAAAATAACTGTCCAATAAGGCATTATATCTACCAAGAAAGCATAGTACATGTATTTTTATGGGTCAGACTCCAGTTTATGACCATTTGCTGAGGCCCAGGTAGGCTGAATTCAAGGAAAGAAGTTTCAGCCCTTCCAAATTTGAACTATTCAGAAATGCAAACTATTCTATCTCATGTTTCTAAGAGTTTTCTAAGAATGAGTTTACTCTGAGTTACTAGTCCTAAAACAATTTAAAGTCCCAGAAAGGTAGGTTTGTGATATAAATTTAAAATATCCAAGCTAAATTTAAGACTAGTTTATAAACTTAGGGAAAAAAAAAAAGACTAACAATTAAAAATTAAAATCTCTTGTTTTATCTATCTTATTACTGAATATTGTCAAATGTTTAATAACTGACAACACTGTTACAATCAAATATAAACTGCTCAATCACTTTAATTTATTTTAAAATTCATTAAACTACATGAAAAGTTTTCTAATTTATGGCTTTTTTTCCCCAAAATTTAAACTTAATGCCATTTACCTAATTTTGTTTCAGTCATGAAAGGTTTTCTCCACATTTCTAACAAGAATTTGTTCATTACATTAGTTTTCTATGGTCAATAATTTGTTAAATATAAAATGTATACTTATAGAGTATACAAAGTACAAAAACAAAAATAAAAAGTTATTTTTAAAAACTTCAATGTAATTATTTGATACATTAAATAATTGTCTCTTTTTGCAATGGTATTTTCTATAATCACATTTCCCTTTGCTCACTAAAGCCTTTAATAGCCTTATTATCATTTTCCTTTTTAACATTTTTTTAAATGTTATCTTTTTCTTGATAAACTCATTTTTTCCCCTTATTTTCAGGACTTGCAATTTTCTCCATGCCTCTCCACAGTTCCTTCCTTGTCTCCTCTTTCTCGATCACTTGGAAAAATGTACTACTCATAATTTATTTATGCATATAAAAAGTATATCTCATATGTTTATTATGTAAAATATGAATAAGTGAATATGCCTCATCTTCATTTCTTATAACCTAATGAGCATGTAACATACATATAAATAATTTCTACTTAATTTTATTTGGCTAAACAAATGCATCTAAAACCACCAAAACTAAAATCATCTTATCCTTTAATCATAGTTATATTCACAAGTCTAATCATTTATTATACAAACTAAAGATTTACCTTTGTATTTTTTTTTCTTTTTTTAGTCTTGCATCAAAATCCAAAAGCTTTGCCCTTTCAACAGCATTCACATTCATCCCTTCCTTTCCAGTGTAACTATGTTTTGGGGGGCATGAATCTCTTCATATATGCATAATCATAGTACTATTCTAAACATTTTATCAGAGTCCATTTTAATTAATCACAAATGATACCCCTGGATCAGATTTAATTAAATATCACTTTCATTAAAATTACTACCTATCTTGATGTGATCAGTTTTCAATTTTCATGGATTATAAGATAAAATTCCTCTCTAAAAATGTGAAGTGAAAGTTTTAGTCATGTCTGACTATTCAGACATGACTATTCAGGCATGTCTGACTATTTGTAACCCCATGGACTGTAGCCCAGCTAGCTCCTCTGTGCATGGAATTCTCCAGGCAAGAGTACTGGAGTGGGTAGTTATTCCCTTCTCCAGAGGATCTTCCCAACCCAAGGACTGAACTTGGATCTCCTGCATTGCAAGCAGATTCTTTACTGTCTGAGCCACCAGGGAAGTCCCTCCTCTCTATAATCTAGTATTTAAGACAACCCACAATCTTACCTCAAACTTTATATCCTTCTAAAACTGCCTTTATGCTACTCACTTTTTTCCTGAATATGTCTCATTCACATGATTTTTTTTTAATAAATGGCAATCTAAAAATGATCTGGGACAGTAAACACTGATATTTTATAATGAAATATATATTTACTTATATATTCATTTAAATTAATGCAAACCAATACATTAAACTATGACTTCACAGATAATATAATAGTTAATCAATATTATTAGTAACTCTATTCCTGATTTTTACAAATAATAACTCTCTATATAGTAACTCTAATCCTGATTGCATCATGCTACCACCTCTGTGCATGGAATTCTCCAGGCAAGAGTACTGGAGTGGGTAGTTATTCCCTTCTCCAGGGGATCTTCCCAACCCAAGGACTGAACTTGGATCTCCTGCATTGCAAGCAGATTCTTTACTGTCTGAGCCACCAGGGAAGTCCCTCCTCTCTATAATCTAGTATTTAAGACAACCCACAATCTTACCTCAAACTTTATATCCTTCTAAAACTGCCTTTATGCTACTCACTTTTTTCCTGAATATGTCTCATTCGCATGATTTTTTTTTAATAAATGGCAATCTAAAAATGATCTGGGACAGTAAACACTGATATTTTATAATGAAATATATATTTACTTATATATTCATTTAAATTAATGCAAACCAATACATTAAACTATGATTTCACAGATAATATAATAGTTAATCAATATTATTAGTAACTCTATTCCTGATTTTTACAAATAATAACTCTCTATATAGTAACTCTAATCCTGATTGCATCATGCTACCACCTGGATGAAATTTATAAGATTCATGATCTTTGATTTTCCCTCAATTTTTAATCAATAGTGTCCAATTAGAACTGGCTCTTAATTTTTAAATTCCTCCTGATCCCAGCAAAAGCTCAAGGCCCTATAAGAAGACTGGTGGGAGGCAGAAAAGTGACCTTATCAACAATGTCTACCTCCTAATTCCTGACACATATAAACAAATCACTTTTCATGAAAAAAAATTTTTTTAAACAACCAAAAATTATGTGTTGATGTTATCTCACAAAATAATAGAAAGAAGTTCAATATCTATATGCAGTTAAAAACAGTATCCTATTTAAGCAGTATAAGTATTTCATCCTCTACTTTTGATGCATCATAGTAAATTAGATTAATAATTTATGTTCAAAACAACTATTTGAGACTATTCTGTTCAGGGTACAAGCAAGATTAATTCTAGATGAATACTACTATGTGCTTCTAATGATAAGTGGAGTATAATTTTCAGAGTCACAGTCAAATAAACCCAAATGATAGGAGAAAGGAAATTAAATGGAGAAATTTAAATATATATATATATATATATATATATATATATATATATCCATAGCAATTTACTTTGTATTCCTCTCTTCTAAATACTTTCTTTGTATACACTGGTTTACAGTACTTACATGAGATTCAATTTCTCTCATGTATTCATTTCACCCTCTAAATGCAGTCTAAAATTATTTTTTTCTTTATCCATCTATTCTCTAAATAAAAGTTTTATGTCATTAATTCCCTTAATTTCAGCTTGTCTTTTATCATTACTGGGCTCTCCTTGTGGCTCAGCTGGTCAAGCATCCAGCTGCAATTTGGGAGACCTTGGTTTGATCCCTGGGTTGAGAAGATCCCCTGGAGAAGGGAACAGCTGCCCCTCCCAGTATTCTGGCCTGGACAATTCCATGGACTATATAGTCTATGGGGTTGCAAAGAGTCAGACACGACTGAGAGACTTTCACTTCACTTCATCATTACTAACTGTACTGAAGATCCTTTGCTTTCTGGTTATATTAATCAATCCATTGCAGAAGCAAGAGCAGCCGTAAACTAATTGTTACATGTTGTAAATCTGAAGAATAGTATGGTGTGTTAAAGAAATCACAGTATTAGGAGTTAGAAGACTCAGACTTATGTCATTTATACTTTTATTATTGTGTTTTAGCTAAATCATCTGTGCATGTCACTTAAGCCTTCTAAGCCCCAAATGTATCAACTGATAACAATGGCTGGTTCAGTGGGTTAGTGTGAATATTATAACCAACAAAACATATAAAGGGACTTAGTACAGGGTTCCATTCATTGAATTTTTCATTGATTCATTAATTGCCTGAATTATTATGATTCACATTGGGAAGTGTTATGTAATCAATCTTCCTACACATACATTGTTCAGAATAATAAAAAAAAAAAAGAATTTGCTTTTTTCTTTAGCATTATATATGTAAGTTTTTTTAATTAAGAAAAATGGGTTTTCTTTATAGAGGATTTCCTTGTTTCTCTCTTTAAATAATTTCTTTTCCATAGTCATATTTGGTAGACGTTAAAGCAGTTCATTGGTAATGTACTTTGTTTTCTCTGGTTTTTCAGTGTTTTAAAACAAGAAACACTTGCCTGCTTAGACCATATGTGCTTGACAGCTAGGCAATACATCACTAAGAAATACCATTAGAATAAAAATTCCTAATGGCATCATAAAATTTTCCCTACCTATTGAAAAGAAATTACTTTCACAATCTAGTTTCAATCGACTTTCACACAGTCTACTTTCCCACTTCATTTGATTACTACACCCTGATGACTGTGTGGATAAAGAATCCACCTTCAGTGCAGAAGATGCAAGAGATGCGGGCTCCATCCTTGGCTTAAGAGGATTTTCCAGGAGGAGGAAATGGCAACCCAATCCAGTATTCTTGTCTGGAAAATCTCATGGACAGAGGAGCCTGGTGGGCTAGATAGAGTTCATGGGTTTGCAAAAGAATCAGACATGACTGAGTGACTAAGCATGCACACTGCATTGTGCTTGGCAGTTTAAAATAGATGAAAAAAGTAATATTAAAACCAAATTTAGAGAAATTTACTTAATCCATGAGCAATGACTGAAAAAAAGATTATATAAGTTTTTATACTATTGTAGCAGACCATGCATGAATATTAATTTATAGCAAGTTTCTAGGAGTTCCATTCAGTTAGGAATTAAATTAGGTAGGACATAAAAATATTCAATATATTTAAAGAAAGTATAATGAAAATTATTATTATAGTGGTTAAAATTTTATAAATCTATCTGTGATATTTTAAAGTGATAAAATCATATACTATACATTGAGAAAGAATTAATTCTATGTCCTTTAAACATTATTTCTTAGTCGCATTCTTGATCTTGTCGTATGCAAAGTAAAATCCTTTCCCAACATCTTAATCTCAGACAAACGGATATAAAAATAATACTGATGGCTTTAATTGATTTGGGAGGAAACAGAAATTGCATATGTAGATTTTACCTAAAAATTATGGCAATATTTCAGAGAGGTGAAAGCAACAGTATTAGTATAATTCTCAATAGTAAAAATGCTTTGTTTGGTCTTAGTTATAACTGACATTTTATGCTATATATAATAGTTATAGAATATCCATAATATAAAGTTACTTAGGCTTCTAAAGAGTTTTCTATAAGCAATTATGTAACATAGAGGGGAATGTTCAATTTTGCTATCAGAAACATTGTGGGACTCTGATTTTACCAGACCACCTTACCTGCCTCCTGAGAAATCTGTATGCAGGTCAAGAAGCAACAATTAAAACTGGACATGGAACAATGAAATGGCTTCAAATTGGGAAAGGAGTACATCAAGGCTGTATATTGTCAACCTGCTTATTTAACTTATACACAGGGTACATCATGCGAAATTCTGGGCTGGCTGAAGCACAAACTGGAATCAAGACTGCAAGGAAAATATCTATAACCACAGATATGCAGATGACAACATCCTTATGGCAGAAAGCAAAGAGAAACTAATGATCCTTTTGATGAATGTGAAAGAGGAGAGTGAAAAAGCTGGCTTAAAACTCAACCTTTAAAAAACTAAGATCATCACAGCTGGTCCCATCACTTCATGGCAAATAGATGGGGAAACAATGCAAACAGTGAGAGACTTTATTTTCTTGGGCTCCAAAATCATTGCAGATGGTGACTGAAGCCATGAAATGAAAAGATGCTTGCTCCTTGGAAGAAAAGCTATGATCAACCTAGATAGCATATTAAAAAGCAGATGCCAGCAAAGGTCCATCTAGTCAAAGTTATGGTTTTTCCAGTAGTCATGTACAGATGTGAGATTTGGACTATAAAGAAAGCTGAGTGCCAAAAAAATGATGCTTTTGAACTGTGGTGTTGCAGAAGACACTTGAGAGTCCCCTGGACTGCAAGGATATCAAACCAGTCAATCCTAAAGGATATCAATACTGAATATTCTTTGGAAGTACTGATGCTGAAACTGAATGTCCAATACCTTGGCCACCTGATGTGAAGAGCTGACTCACTGAATAAGATCCTGATACTGGAGAAGATTGAAGACAGGAGGAGAAGGGGATGATAGAGAGTGAGATGGTTGGATGGCATCACTGACTCGACAGACATGAGTTTGAACAAGCTCCAGAAGTTTGTGATGGACAGGGAGCCTGGTGTGATGTAGTCTGTGGGGTCGCAAAGAGTCAGGCATGACTGAGTGAATAAACAGACTGTATTTTAATATTGGGCTGGTGAAAAAGATCTATGCTCTATTTCCTCTTCTGTGAAATAAAAATGTTATTAGCATCTCTTTTATATATGATTGTTAAATGAATATTTTATTCAATGGCACTTAAATACAAAACTGCCCTTTAGTTCTTTTTCCATCAAAATAGTCTTTGAATAAATGTCCTAATTCAAAAGTCAAAATTACATTATGGCAAAACTATTTTGTGACAAGACAATTTTTTTTTTCAAAATTGGAGTTCTCTCCCCTTCACCTTATTTATTTTCATTATTCATTTATTCTTTATTTTAAAGCAAAAAGTGAAAGAGAACCTGTTAAAAACAAACAAACAAAAAAACTCCCTTCAAACAAAGGCCAGGATCAAAGCAGTTCACTTGGAAAATATCAAATATACAAAGAACTCATACTAATCCTTCTCAAACACTTCCAAATCATTGAAGAGCTGGGATCACTCCTAGTCATTCCATGAATCTACTATCACTCTGATACCAAAACCAGACAAAGACACTACCAAAAAAAAAATTACAAACCAATATCTATGATGAATATAGATGAAAAAATTCTTAGCAAAATTTAGCAAATTGAATCCAACAGTACATAAAAAGAATCATATACTATACCATATACCAAGAATCATATATCATATACCATACCTGGGTTCATTTCAGTGTCACCAGGCTGCTTCAACATATACAAATCAATCAACGTGATACACCATATCAACAAAAGAAAAGACAAATATCACATAATCATCTCAACAGATGAAGAAAAAGCATTTGATAAAATTCAGCATCCATTCATGGTGACAACTCTCACCAAAGTGGATATAGAGGGAATATATCTTAACATAAAAAAGTTATTTATGACAAACTATAGATAACATAACACTCAAGAGTGAAATGATGAAAGACTTCCTGCTAAAATCTGAAAAAACACAAGGATGTCCACTCTCACCACTTTAATTAAACACAGGATTGGAAGTCTCAAGCATAGCAGTCAGATAAGAAATAAAAGGTATCCAAATTGGAAGGAAAGTGGTGAAATTGTTACTGTAGGCAGATATCATGATACTATACATATATAGAAAACTCTAAAAGCTTCACATAAAAACTATTAGAGCTGAAAAACAAATTCAGCAAGGTAGCAGTGTACTAGGTTAACATACAGAAATCTGTTGTATCTCTTTACACTAACAATGAACAATCGAAAAGAGAAAGTTAACAAAACACACACACACACACATACACACACTTTTAAACATCACATCAAAAAGCAAACAAAGGAAACTTATGAATACACCTGACCAAGAAGGGGAAGACTTATACACTGAGAACTATAGAACATTGATTAAAGGAAACTGAAGATGGTTCAAAGAAATGTTGAGATATCACATTCTCTGGGACTGGAAGAATTAATATTGTTACAATGGCCATACTATTGAAAGCAATCTACAGATTTAATGTGATCTCTATGAAATTGCCCATGACATTTTTCACAGAACTAGAACAACAAGAAAAAGTCCTAAAATTTTTATGGAATCAATAAGGTCCAGCATTGTCAAAGCAATCCTGGGGAAAAAGAACAAAGCTGTAGGCATAACTCCCCCAGACTTCAGACAATACTACAAAGTTATAGTAATCAAAACAGCATAGTATTGGCACAAAAACATAGTGCTTAATGAACAGAAATAAACCCATATACCTATGATCAATTTATCTTTGACAAAGGAAACAAAAACATACAATGAAGAAAAGACAGTATCTTAAGTAACTAATGCTGGAAATACTTGACAGACACATATAAAAAATGAAATTAGCACATTCTCTAACAGCATACACAAAAATAAACTCAAGATGGGTTATAGACCTTGGATACTATAAAACTCCTAGAGGGAAACATAGATAGCATGCTCTTTGACATAAACTGTAGCAGCAATATTTTTTTCTTTTATTAATCCCCTAGAGTAATGGAAATAAAATAACAAAAATAAATGAATAGGACATAATTCAACCTAAAAGCTTTGCACAGCAAAGGAAACCACAAATGAAGCATAAAGATATCATACAAGCTGGGAGGAAATATTTGCCAACAATGCAATGTTCTCAAAAAATATACAAGCAGTGAATAAAACTCAGTATCAAAAAACCAAACAAACCAATCAAAAAAATAGGCAGAAAATCTTAATAGACATTTCTCCAAAGATGACATACAGATGACCAACAGGCACAAAAAAGATGCTCAACACTGCTAATTATTAGACAAATGCAAACCAAAACTACAGTGAAGTGTCCCCTCAACTTGGTCAGAATTACCATAATCAAAAAGCCTACAAATAAGAAATGGTGGAGAGAGTGTTGAGCAAAAGGAACTATCCTACACTCTTGGTGTGAATATTATTAGTGCAGCCACTATAGAGAACAGTATGGAGGTTCCTTAAAATCAAATCAAATAAAATAAAGATAGAGTTATAATATAATCCAGAAATCCCAATCCTGGCCATTCATCCGGAAAAGACTTTAATTCAAAAAATACATGTACCCTAATGTTCATAGCAGCACTATTTACAATTGTCAAGACATGGAAGCAATCTCAGTGTCCACTGACACATGAATGGATAAAGAAGATGTGATATATATATAGCCATTTCATTCATAAAAAAATGAAATAATGTCATTTACAGCAACATGGATGGACCTGAAGATTATCATGCTAAGTCAAGGAAGTCATTTTAAAAACACAAATATCATAAGAGGTCATTTATGTGTGGAATCTAAAAAGTGATACAAATGAACTTATTTAACACAGAGAAACAGTTCACAGACATAAAAAACAAATTTATGGTTACTACATGGGAAAAGGGGTATAGGGATAAACTAGGAATTTGAAATTAAGAGATACACATTACTTTATATAAAAATAATAAACAAGATCACACTGTATAGTACATGGTATTATATTCAATATCTTATAAGCAGAAAAGTATCTGAAAAAGAATGTGTATGTGTGTGTGTGTGTGTACAATCATTTTGCTGTTTACCAAAAACTAATACAACATTGTAAATTAACTATACTTCAATTTTAAAAAGAGTATTTTTTGTTTTTTGTAATATGTTTATTTATTTTAATTGGAGGTTAATTACAATATTGTATTGGTTTTGCCATACATCAACATGAATCCACCACAAGTATACATATGTTCCCCATCCTGAAACCCCCTCCCTCCTCCCTCCCCATACCATCCCTCTGGAAGAGTATTATTAAGCTATTAGAAATAGTAATCTGGTTTTATAAGTAATAATATATACAGAAGTTAGCCATAATTTTGCGTGTAATAATATTAAACAGATTATAGCTATTGAATAATAATAGTTTTGTAAATTAAAAACTGATCTGCATAAAACATTATACAATTTGAAATACAACACATGTTGAATGACACATTTAATACACATAGCTCTTAAAATAACATATAAAGAACTGCACTTTTAGTTATAGAGATTAATTTCTGTAGAATTAAATTTTGCTTCCTAAGAAATGTCAGATGCAAAATATAAACATTTTTTTCATTATAAACCCTTGCTTTCTTTTGCAATTTTATTTATATATTATATGCTATATCTTCATCTGCTATCTAGATGTGTAACTTTATGATTCTCTAACAACACTTCATTTATAGCTAACATTCTGAGTTGGATTTATGTCACCCTACTCTTGGTTCAATTCAGTTCAGTTGTTCAGTCATGTCTGACTCTTTGTGGCCCCATGAACCGCAGCATGCCAGGCCTCTCTGTCTATCACCAACTCCCAGAGTCCACCCAAACCCATGTCCATTGAGTTGGTGATGTCATTCAACCATCTCATCCTCTGTCATCCCCTTCTCCTCCTGCCCTCAAACTTTCCCAGCATCAGGGTATTTTTAAATGACTCAGCTCTTCACATCAGGTGTCCAAAGTATTGGAGTTTCAGTTTCAACATCAGTCCTACTAATGAACATCCAGGACTGATCTTCTTTAGAATAGACTGGTTGGATCTCCTTGCAGTCCAAGGGACTCTCAAGAGTCTTCTCCAACACCACAGTTCAAAAGCATCAATTCTTCAGCGCTCAGCTTTCTTTATAGTCCAACTTTCACATCCATACATGACTAGTGGAAAAGCCATAGCCTTGACTAGACGGACCTTTGGGGACAAAGTAATGTCTTTGCTTTTTAATATGCTGTCTAGATTGGGCATAACTTTCCTTCCAAGGAGTAAGCGTCTTTTAATTTCATGGCTGCAATCACCATCTGCAGTGATTTTGGAGCCCCTAAAAGTAAAGTCAGCCACTGTTTCCACTTTTTCCCCATCTATTTGCCATGAAGTGATGGGACAGGACGCCGTGATCTTCGTTTTCTGAATGTTGAGCTTTAAACCAACTTTTTCACTCTCCTCTTTCACTTTCATCAAGAGGCTCTTTAGTTCATCTTCACTTTCTGCCATAAGCGTGGTATCATCTGTATATCTGAGGTTATTGATATTTTTCCTGATAATCTTGATTCCAGCTTGTGCTTCATCCAGCCCAGCGTTTCTGATGATGTACTCTGCATATAAGTTACATAAGCAGGGTGAAAATAGACAGCCTTGGCATACTCCTTTACCTGTTGTTCCATGTCCAATTCAAACTGTTGCTTCCTGACTTGTATGCAGGTTTCTCAAAAGGCAGGCCAGGTGGTCTGGTATTCCCATTTCTTTCAGAATTTTTGGTAACACACATTTAATTCAGTTTTTAAATGTTGGGATTTTTGCCAATGCTGAAAACAAAGAGGTTATTTAAACCAGTGATGATTTTCTAATTAATTCAATTAAATACCCATTTAAGTGTATTTGGCTTGGGGGAGGATAATGTTAAAAATCTATAGCTGGACTTGTAATCTGGCTGTGTGCCTAGAGACACTGAACTGTGATATTTAGTAGTTACGTAAGGAACTGAGAACAAATGGTAACAAAAATTAAGCCACTGTTGTCTAGAAGCAAAAATTATACGTGGAGTGGGAGAGTTATATATTTGTCTTTTAACTCACGGTTGCTTAAAAGTGTAACTGATCTGTGAATAGTAAGACATAAGAATTGAGATCTGAACCTTTTTTTTTTTTTTTCCTAGGATAGAGTTTGTTTTGGATAAAGTTCACTTGGAGTTGCATATAGAGGATTTACTGGGGCAAGTAGTCAGGATTAACACAATGAAGGCATAAAGGAAAGTCAAGGAGCTCTGGAGCTCGCTGGACACTGCAGACACTGCAGAGTTGCCCTGCTCTGAGTCTGGGAGGCAAGGCTTTTATATTCCCAAATCAATGAATCATTGATGCAAATTGTTTAGCTCGAAGCATTTCTGTGAGTGGGACCCATCAGGGTGATTTTAGCAGTCAACATTTCCAGCAGCTAGGGAATGACTGAAGGGAATCTAGGAAGTATATAGTCTCTAAAGACAAATTGTAAAAGCCTATAGGAGGTTTTCTATTTGCCCCTCCTCCTTGGCTGCATTGCAAATTGTGTAGGATTTTATTACCCTTGCCCCCTGTAGTCTGAAGAAATGTTTTTGAACTACAAGTTTTAAAAGATTATTTGACTTACTGATAAATATAACAATTACTTGTGTTTTAAATCAAATCTTTTTTTTTAATTTTTAAAATTTAAAACCTAGTTTTTCTCAAGCCAAAAAAAAATTTTTTTAACCTTTTATACCCAACTACAGAGAGAGAACACAGCCCTACTCACCCACCCATCAGCAGAAAACTGAATTAAAGATTTACCCAGCATGGCCTTGCCCACGAGAGCAAGACCCAGTTTTACTCAAAGCCAGTTCCTTCCATCAGGGATATTCCATAAGCCTCTTATCCTCATCCATCAGAAGGCAGACAGAATGAAAACCATAGTGACAGAAAACTAACCAAACTGATCACATGGATCATAGCTTTGTCTAACTCAATGAAACTATGAGCCATGCTATGTAAGGCCACCCAAGACAGATAGATCATGGTGGAGAGTTCTAGCAAAACATTGTCCACTGGAGAAAGGAATGGCAAATCATTTCTGTATTCTTGCCCTTAAGAACCCCATGAACAGTATGAAAAGACAAAAAGATAGAACACTGAAAGATGAACTTCCCAGGTTGGTAGGTGCCCAATAAGCTACTGGAGAAGAATAGAGAAATAGCTCCAGAAGGAATGAAAAGGCTAAGCCAAAATGGCAACATTGTCCAGTTGTGGATATGTCTGGTGGTGAAAGTAAAGTCCATTGCTGTAAAGAAAAATACTGCATAGGAACCTGGAAGGTAGGTCCAGGAATCAAAGTAAATTGGAAGTGGTCAAACAAGAAATGGCAAGAGTGAACACTGACATGTTAGGAATCAGTGAACTAAAATGGACTGGAATGGGCAAATTTAATTCAGATGACCATTATATCTACTAATGTGGGCAAGAATTTCTTAGAAGAAATCTAGCAGCCCTCATAGTCAACAAGAGTCCAAAATGCAATACTTGGATGCAATCTCAAAAACGACAAAATGATCTCTGATTGTTCTCAAGGAAAACTATTCAATATTACAGTAATCCAAGTCTATGCCTCAATACTAATGCTGAAGAAGCTGAAGTTGAACAATTCTATGAAGAACTACAAGATCTTCTAGAACACCAAGAAAAGGATGCCATTTTCACCATAGAGGAAAGGAATGTAAAAGTAGGAAGTCAAGAGATCCCTGGACTAACAGGCAAGTTTGGCCTTGGAGTACAAAATGAAGCAGAGCAACAGTTACCAGAGTTTTGCCAAGAGAACACAATGGTCATAGCAAACACCCTCTTCCAAAAACACAAGAGACGACTCTATACATGGACATCACCAGAGGGTTATCACCAAAATAAGAGTGATTATGTTCTCTGTGGCCAAAGATGGAGAAGCTGTTTATAGTCAGTAGAAAAAAGACTGGGACCTGACTGTGGCTCAGATAATGAACTCCTTATTGCAAAATTCAGACATGAATTGAAGAAAGTAGGGAAAGCCACTAGACCATTCAGGTATGGCCTAAATCAAATCCCTTATGATTACACAGTGGAAGTGATACATAGGTTCAAGGGATTAGATCTGATAAACAGATAAACTTTGAATGTAGTTTCAAAGAATAGCAAGGAGAAATAAGAAAATCTTCCTAAGTGAAAAATACAAAGAAATAGAGGAAAACAATAGAATGGGAAAGAGTAGAGATCTCTTCAAGAAGATTAGAGATACCAAGGGAATAATTCATGCAAAGATGGGCACAATAAAGGACAGAAATAGTATGGACCAAATGGAAGTAGGAGAGATGAAGAAGAACTAACAAAAATATAGTAACAAGAATACAGAAAAACTAAACAAAAAATATTTTAATCATCTGAGCAACCATAATGATGAGATCAATCACCTACAGACAGACATCATGGAGCATAAAGCCAAGTGGGCCTTACAAAGCATCACTACAAACAAAGCTAGTGGAGGTGATGGAATTCCAGCTGATCTATATCAAATCCTAAAAGATGATGTTAAAGTGCTGCACTCAATATGCCAGTAAGTATAGAAAACTCAGCAGTGCCCACAGGACTGAAAATGGTTAATTTTCATTCCAATCCCAAATAAGGGCAATGCCAAAGATTGCTCAGAAACTGCACAATCTCATCCATTTAACATTCAAGAAAGGGCATGTTCAAAATCTTACAAGCTTGACTTCAACAGTATGTAAACCAAGAACTTCCAGATGTACAAGCTGGCTTTAGAAAAGGCAGAGGAACAAGAGATGAAATTGCCAACATCAATTGGATCATAGAAAAAGCAAGATAATTCCAGAAAATATATATATATATATATATGTATTTCTGTTTCATTGACTATGCTAAAGCCTTTGACTGTGTGGATCACAACAAACTGTGGAAATATCTTAAAGAGATGGGAATACCAGACCACCTTACTTGTCTCCTGAGGAACATGTATGATGCTCAAGAAGCAATAGCTAGAACTGGACATGGAACAAGAGACTAGTTCAAAACTGGGAAAGGAGTATATCATATCGGTATATTGTCACCTTGTTTATTTAACTTATATGTGGAGTATATCATGTGAAATCCTGGGCTGGCTGAAGCACAAGTTGAAATCAAGACTGCTAGGAGAAATATCAGTAACCTCAGATATACAGGTGACATCACCCTAATGGCAGAAAACAAAGAAATACTAAAGAGCCTCTTTATGAATGGGAAAAAGGAGAGTGAAAAAGCTGGCTGAAAATTCAACCTTCAAAACGCTGAGATCATCACATATGGTCTCACGTTTTCATAGCAAATAGATGGGGAAACAATGGAAACAGTGACAGACTTTATTTTCTTGGGCTTCAAAATCATTGCAGTCGATGATTGCAGCCATGAAATTAAAAGACGCTTGCTCGTTGGAAGAAAAGCTATGACAAACATAGAAGGTGTATTAAAAAGCAGAGACATTACATTGCCAACAAAGGTCCATCTAGTCAAAGCTATGGTTTTTCCAGTAGTTAGTACGAATGTGAGAATTGGACCATAAAGAAGGCTGAGCACCAAAGAACTGACGTTTTCCAACTGTGATACTGGAGAAAACTCTTGAGAGTCCCTTGGACTACAGTGAGTTCAAACCAGTCAATCCTGAAGGAAATCAATTCTGAATATTCATTGGAAAGACTGATGCTGAAGTTCCAATACTTTGGCCACGTGATATAAATAGCCAACTCATGGAAAAGATCCTGATGCTGGGAAATATAGAAGGCAAGAAGAGAAGGGAACAACAGAGAGTGAGATGATTGGATGGCATCATCGACTCAGTGGACACGAGTTTGAGTAACTCTGGGAGATGATGAAGTACAGACAAGCCTGGCATACTGCAGCCCATGGGGTCACAAATAGTTGGAAATGACTGAGCGACTAAACAACAAATCCTAGTAAAACAAAAATAATCACATTCACATTTTATTCATTAAGCCCTGTACCTGACAACTTTGTTGAAAATAAACTGACCATAGAAATCTATTTCTGAACTCTCTGTTAATTTAATTTGTAAGTCTGTCTACTAACCAATACCACAGTGACTTAATAAACACAGTTTTGCTCTGAATGTCAAAAATAGGTGTATAGTCCTTCCAAAATCTTGTGTCTTTCCTATTGTTATGGCTATTCTAGATACTCGGCCTTTTATTGTTGTTGTTTAGTCGCTAAGTCATGTCCGACTCTTGCCCACCAGACTCCTCTGTACATACACATTTTAAGATCGGCTTTCATCTTCAAAGAAGCCTATTAGTATTTTGAGTGGGATAACATTTAATTTCTTGATCAATTTTGTGAGAACTCTCATCTTAACCATACTGAGTCTTTCAATAATGAACATTTTATCACCCCATTTCTGTGGTATTAAATTTCCTTGTTGATATTTGTAGCTTTTAGTTTATAAGCACAATACTTAAAATTATATACAGCTTTACACGTATAAATAGAACAATATATAATACTGGTAAAAATGTAGATAAATTTATTGACTTTAATATATGTTTCTATACTGAACTCTAAAAGTTCAATTTTTTTTTTCATTCCCTATTGTATTAAAATTACATGATGCAAATGGCCTCGTTCTCATATCTTGTTTCTCACCTCAAATGTCTGAAACAACTGAGATGGCTGACTTCTCCCTCTAAGGTGGTATCTTTCTACATGGGACCAAATCCTTAAGGAAGATAGACCAGGTTTTTTCAAAATATTGCAGTGTTGCAATAATTAAAGCCTTATCAAGCCTCATACTTGTTGATTTTCTATTGGTCAAAGTAAGTAAAGTAGACATGCCTTGAGTAATCTGGAAGGGAATGACACAAGAGTATAGATACTAGACGGCATGACTCATTGGCAGTCATTTATCTAATCACTTAATGTAAAAATAACAAATGATGCCCCCGTATCAGCAGCTTAGAACTTTCACATTACATTTCTGTCATAGTATTGCTGTAGATGTTACTCGTTGATAATATCACTCCAAAGATCTAATACAGGGAGTATCCCCAATCTAAAATTACATTCATATCTCATAGGCCAAAATAAGTTCTTTCACTATACCTATTTTAACAGGAAAGGAATGTCTGCTTTATTCTACCTTGCAGAGGGATACCTCACACCAGATATGTGTGTATGTACAGCTGAACACTGTGTACCACAGTTCATATTCTCACTAACATCTGATAAGGCCCAATTTATTAATGTTTAGTTATCTAGATGCAATAACATGTTTTCATATTATGGAAATACTTTGCGTTTACCTGGTAACTGAGAAGTATATTAGGTGTTATACAGTATTACTACTATTAGTAGTTCTAACGGATTGCCATTTAAGTTTTCTATGCTGTTAAATGCTGATTTATGATTTTGCCTATTTTTATATTAGACTGTGTCTTTTACTGTCAGATTCTTGTCTTATTATTTTCATTATATAATTTTGATACTATTTTTCAGATATATTAGTTTATGTATCTTATTTTTTAAGGCACACGAAGCTCTAAATATAACTGCTTTATTGATACAGTCAGTGAGTGAAAAGGGTTTCAAACTGACAGTTTTGCCAACGTTTTTTCATGTCTGACTCTTGGCAACCTCATGGACTATACAGTCCATGGAATTTTCCAGAATACTGGAGTGGGTAACAGTTCCCTTCTTCAGGAGATCTTCCCAATCCAGGGATCGAACCTAGGTCTTGAGCATTGCAGGATGATTCTTCACCAGCTGAGCCACCAGGAAAGCCCAAGAATAGGGGCTGCTACTGCTGCTAAGTCGCTTCAGTCATGTCCGGCTCTATGCGACCCCATTGATGGCAGCCCACCAGGCTCCCCAGTTCCTGAGATTCTCCAGGCAAGAACACTGGCGTGGGTTGCCATTTCCTTCTCCAAGAATAGGGAAGTGAGTAGCATATCCCTTCTCCAGTGTATCTTCCTGACCCAGGAATCAAACCGCAGTCTCCTGCATTGCAGGCAGATTCTTTACCAGCTGAGCTACCAGAGAAGCCCTCTAAATATGACTTTTATTATTGGTATAGTCAGTCAGTGAAAAGGTTTTCAGACTGACAGCCTGGCTAATGTTTTGTCCCAGAGGACAGTTTGCCTTCCCACTTACAGATATCACTGGACAATTGCAGATCTCCTCAGGAAAAGCAAGAAGCCTATTAACTGCAGAGAAAGAGCAGACCAGAAGTCTTCATCTCCACAGGAAGTCAGAACAGAATAAAGGGGAGCAAAAACTAAAGTGAGCTTGCCTAGTTCCATCTCTCAACTCCTGTTAGGTATTTCCTTCTCTTGTCAAGAAAAATAAGAAATGGGGAGAGAATCCAGGTTTTAGGCAAATTAAACTCTTACAATATAAAAGTTGAAGCCAAGGTCTAACAGGTTCTTCAAATATCATCACCATCCAGCATTATCATATTTATTAAGATTCAGTTTCTTATATCGATACTGGAATTTTTAGACATTTTAAAATGTCTAACAGCTTTGTAAAATTGTGTTTTTCTAAGAATTTGTCTATTACATATAAATCTTTAAGTTGGCTTGCATGAAAATTTTATATCCTCTTACCTTTTTAATGTCTGTAAGATCAGCAGCATAGCTCCATTATTCATTCACTAAGAATAACTAATGTCCTCTTAATACTTCTAGATCAGTGTTGCTAGAGACTTTTACACTTCTATAATCTTCTCCAACCCCACATCAGCATTATTGAGAAATAATTTACATACATCTCTGTATAGGTTTAAGGAGTACAGCATGATATTTGACTTATGTATGTTAAAAATAATTACTATGAGACACAGATGTATAGAACAGTCTTTTGGACTCTGTGGCAGGGTGGGGGTATGATTTGGGAGAATGGCATTGAAATATGTATAATATCATATAAGAAATGAGTTGCCAGTCCAAGTTTGATGCAGGATACAGGATGCTTGGGGCTGGTGCACTGAGATGACCCAGAGGGATGGCATGGGGAGGGAGGAGGGAGGGGGGTTCAAGATTGGAAACACGTGTACACCCGTGATGGATTCATGTTGATATATGACAAAACCAATACAATATTGTAAAGTAAATAATAATAATAATAATAATTACTATGGTAAGTACAGATCCATCTATCTTCTCATAAAGATTTAAAAAAGAGGAAAAAAATAAAATAAATATATTTTCTCCTTGTTATGAGAACTCAGGATTTACTCTCTTAACCATTTACTGTCTATATACAGCTATAGCTATCACATCGACATTACACATTATATACCTAGAGGTTATTTATCTTATGACTGGAATTTTGTACATTTTGATCACCTTCTTTCAATTGTAGATTTTATAAGTTGAAGGGTTATGGTTACACAATGTTACTAATAATATGTCAAACAACAGAAATCTCACTGTGATATTTTATTTAGAATTAAAATTTATATATGAACAAAATTTGCCTGCAATTTCAGTTTTCATGATTTTTTAAATTATTTTAGTATGAAATTTACCTGGAATAATAATAAAAGATATGTCAAAAAGAAAAGAGTACTCTTTTAAAACAGGAAACAAAAGGAATAAATGGACTTACCTGTATGTTAAATTAATGGAACAATTATACAAGTATACAAAGTTCTTTCTATAATATATTTAATTTCTTGGTCTTTTCATTCAAAAGCCTAGAAAAGTTAACTCTTAAGCAGTGCTTTGCATTTCTAAATCCCCAACTACAACAACCTCTCAACATAATTTTCAAGTGAAAATAATGAGGGATTTTTTTTTTTTAAGTCCTAGAAGAAAACATAGACAGTATACTCTTCAACATTAATCTAAGCAGGTGTTTTTCTTTCTTTCTTTCTTTTTTCATTCTTTTTTTTTTACTTTACAATATTGTATTGGTTTTTCAACATGAAGAAAACATTTTAAATTTTAAATTAATTTAAAATATTTTAAATGTTTTAATTCAGATATGGAACAGAAATGTCCCAGGTGAAATAGAAAGCATGAATACTATCAAATTTTAAAAGCACCCTGTCCAAAGAATACAGGAGCTTACTCAAAGGCTCTGTCCCTGGCCCATGTTGACATAGTTTGAGAACCAAACAGATTATAATTTATATTTAAGAAAATTATAAATATATAACAATATGGTATTAGACGTTGTCAAGGCAGCAATGCATTAATCTGAAAACTGACAATATAAGAATAGAATCAAGCATTATATCGTCTATCTCTAATGATTTTATTTCAGCAGAATCAGTTGATTAAAATGGGAAATTTTTCTTTACAGAAAAATGTGTCTAATAAATTCAGAATTAAAAGTAGAATTAAAATATTAACATTTCACAACATATTATGGAACAATGAATCTAAACAATCGTCAATATAATATTAAATGATTCTGTGAAAATTTAGTGAGGAAATCTTGCAGTGGAGTGATTGGGCTACAGTACTTCATCAACAAAATAATGTTTACATTAAGAAACATGTCTGAGAGTGTTTTGCCTATGTTCTCCTCTAGGAGTTTTATAGTTTCTGATCTTACATTTAGATCTTTAATCCATTTGAGTTTATTTTTGTGTGTGGTGTTAGAAAGTGATCTAGTTTCATTCTTTCACAAGTGGTTGACCAGTTTTCCCAGCACAACTTGTTAAAGAGAAACACTAATTATGTATCTAACACTGTTGCAAGTGTGTAAAAATTAACTCACTTAATCTTCAAAACATCACTATAAAGTAAGATAATAATAGCAGTGCCACTTTATAGAGGAGGAAACTGAAATGCAGAGAGACTGAGGCTAAGGTTATGGACTCAGTCCTAAGGAGGAGAGCTACTGCAGTCTGCCGCATGATGAAGACAGTACTAACCAAAGCCAGCCACATCTCAGATGCACACACTCAGTCACAAGCAACAAGCATGACTAGTTCAGTCAATACCCTGCGTCGACCTACTGCTGGTGGTCAGTGCATGTGACAGACAGTATCAATACCCCAAGATCTGTTGGTGATTTCCGAAGCACAATTCATACTTCATTTTTCAAAAAAGATGAAAACTGTACCAAATCCCACTGTTCAGTTCAGTTCAGTTCAGTCACTTGACATAAAACAAGTGAGAATGAGAAATGAAAAAGGTTACCTCTCCCCTCAAATCTGTAAGAATTTGGAGAAAACATCTTTATATCCACTAAAGGCTCAGAAGCTGTAATTTTAAAATCTTCAAAGTCTAACTCTGGGGTAATCTCCAAAGATGGCTACCAACGATCACCCAACAAAAATAACTTTCTTCCCATTAAGAGATGGAGTCCATTCCTCTCCTTGAATCTGGGCTGGCCTCATACTTTGCTTTGACCATAAAATGTGGCAGAACTGGCTGCCATGCCAGTTCTGGGTCTGGCCCTAACAGCCTGACATCTTTTGCCCTTGCACTCCTAGAACCCACTCACTGCATTACTGAAGAGAGAAGCAACATGGAGAGACCCAAGGAGGAGACCTTCTCACCCCAGCTGAATGCAGGGAGATACTTCAACCCACACCATAAGGGACAGAAGTACCACCCAGTCAAAACCCAAAGAAATGTGAGCAATAATAAACTGCTGTAGTTTGAAACCACTAAAAAAAAAAAAAAAAAAGAGAGATTGTCTTTACTCCATTGTATATTCTTGCCTCCTTTGTCAAAGATAAGGTGTCCGTATGTGTGTGGATTTATCTCTGGGCTTTCTATTTTGTTCCATTGATCTATATGTCTGTCTTTGTGCCAGTACCATACTGTCTTGATGACTGTGGCTTTGTAGTAGAGCCTGAAGTCAGGCAAGTTGATTCCTCCAGTTCCATTCTTCTTTCTCAAGATTGCTTTGGCTATTCGAGGTTTTTTGTATTTCCATACAAATCTTGAAATTATTTGTTCTAGTTCTGTGAAAAATGTGGCTGGTAGCTTGATAGGGATTGCATTGAATTTGTAAATTGCTTTGGGTAGTATACTCATTTTCACTATATTGATTCTTCCAATCCATGAACATGGTATATTTCTCCATCTATTAGTGTCCTCTTTGATTTCTTTCATCAGTGTTTTACAGTTTTCTATATATAGGTCTTTAGTTTCTTTAGGTAGATATATTCCTAAGTATTTTATTCTTTTCGTTGCAATGGTGAATGGAATTGTTTCCTTAATTTCTTTTTCTACTTTCTCATTATTCGTGTATAGGAATGCAAGGGATTTCTGTGTGTTGATTTTATATCCTGCAACTTTACTATATTCATTGATTAGCTCTAGTAATTTCCTGGTGGAGTCTTTAGGGTTTTCCATGTAGAGGATCATGTCATCTGCAAACAGTGAGAGTTTTACTTCTTCTTTTCCAATTTGGATCCACCTCCCAGAATTCTGGAAATAAAAGCAAAAATAAACAAATGGGATCTAATTAAAATTAAAAGCTTCTGCACAACAAAGGAAAATATAAGCAAGGTGAAAAGACAGCCTTCTGAATGGGAGAAAATAATAGCAAATGAAGCAACTGACAAACAACTAATCTCAAAAATATACAAGCAACTTATGCAGCTCAATTCCAGAAAAATAAACGACCCAATCAAAAAATGGGCCAAAGAACTAAATAGACATTTTTCCAAAGAAGACATACAGATGGCTAACAAACACATGAAAAGATGCTCAACTTCACTCATTATTAGAGAAATGCAAATCAAAACCACAATGAGGTACCACTTCACACCAGTCAGAATGGCTGCGATCCAAAAATCTGCAAGCAATAATTGCTGGAGAGGGTGTGGAGAAAAGGGAACCCTCCTACACTGTTGGTGGGAATGCAAACTAGTACAGCCACTATGGAGAACAGTGTGGAGATTCCTTAAAAAATTGCAAATAGAACTACCTTATGACCCAGCAATCCCACTGCTGGGCATACACACCGAGGAAACCAGAATTGAAAGAGACACATGTACCCCAATGTTCATCGCAGCACTGTTTATAATAGCCAGGACATGGAAACAACCTAGATGTCCATCAGCAGATGAATGGATAAGAAAGCTGTGGCACATATACACAATGGAGTATTACTCAGCCGTTAAAAAGAATTCATTTGAATCAGTTCTGATGAGATGGATGAAACTGGAGCCGATTATACAGAGTGAAGTAAGCCAGAAAGAAAAACACCAATACAGTATACTAACACATATATATGGAATTTAGGAAGATGGCAATGACGACCCTGTATGCAAGACAGGGAAAGGGACACAGATGTGCATAACGGACTTTTAGACTCAGAGGGAGAGGGAGAGGGTGGGATGATTTGGGAGAATGACATTCTAACATGTATACTATCATGTGAATTGAATCGCCAGTCTATGTCTGACGCAGGATGCAGCATGCTTGGGGCTGGTGCATGGGGATGACCCAGAAAGATGTTATGGGGAGGGAGGTGGGAGGGGGGTTCATGTTTGGGAATGCATGTAAGAATTAAAGATTTTAAAATTAAAAAAAAAAAGAAACATGGAACAACTGCCATTTTATGCTTTATAATGTAGCACAATAGGAAGTACAAAGAATAATTAGTATTCTTATCCCCCAAAGTTGATTATAACTCTAATAAAATCTCTATTATATTCTGCCATTTTATAGGAAATATAATAAATAGAAAAACCAAGTGAATGATACCATGAAAAGGCAATTTGCCAGACCAGATGCAAGTTAGACTGTAAGACAGATAACTGGAGATTTCTAACAAGTTAATGCTCTTAAAAAATAATAATAATAACAACTCTAAATGAGTTTTTGTGCTACTCTCTGTGGTACATGTGAAGTTTTTTTAGCAAGCACAGTCATAAATAGGTAATTTTTACTTTTTTATTTTAAAATCAGAAAAAATTTAAATAAAAGCATGCAGCTTATTTTATTGATACAGTTTTTTAACTCCTGCAAACTACTCTTGATTGTGGATCAAATAACAGAGACTTATGAAAACTGAGTGCTCTTAGTCTTAAGACAGTAGTGTTATATAATGTGTTCAATGGCAGAGCTTAAAATCATCATAAAACCTAAGTTTCTATTTCCTATTTTTTGCAGATTCTGTCCATTTGATAATTAAAGTTTGAGCTATTATATCATAGATTCAAAATCTGGAATCATAATGGAAAAAATTTTGGAACTGATAAATGTTTTATTTGCATATTCAAATACATATTAATAATATATTGTTTCCATAAGATAATTGTTATAAAAGTACAAACCAAATCTCTTTTTTCACAAAAGTTCAAGTAATATCTCTTCTTTTACGAAAGTTGTAAGATTCAGTTCAGCTTTTGTCACATCAATGAGAATAGCACCACAGAAGTAACGATGCTGTTTACAGTGATTGGACAGAGCAAAACAAACAGAAGTTGTCCTTTCTCTATTTGTTAACCAGACTTAAAATTTATATTCATTAGTAAAAGTCAAAATCTGCTTTTCATACTAACTTAAGGATATACACTTATGTAACATTTTCTAAAAGAAACATTTTTTAAGACATAAAATATGCAAGTATAGTTTGCAGTATGTATAGTTGTATCAGTGCGGTTCAATCACTCAGTCATGTTCAACTCTTTGCAACCCCATGAGCCACAGCACACCAGGCCTCACTGTCCATCACAAACTCTCGGAGTTCACCCAAACTCATGTCCATTAAATTGGTGATGCCATCCAACCATCTCATCCTCTGTTGTCCCCTTCTCCTCCTGCCTCCAATCTTTTCCAGCATGAGGGTCTTTTCAAATGAATCAGCACTTTGCATCAGGTGGCCAAAGTATTGGAATTTCAGCTACAACATCAGTCCTTCCAATGAGCACCCAGGACTGATCTCATTTAGGATGAACTGGTTGTATCTCCGTTCAGTTCAAGGGACTCTCAAGAGTCTTCTCCGACACCACAGTTCAAAAGCATCAATTCTTTGAAGCTCAGCTTTCTTCATTGTCCAACTCTCACATCCATACATGACTAGTGGAAAAGCCATAGCCTTGACTAGACGGACATTTGTTGGGAAAGTAGTGTCTCTGCTTTTTAATATGCTGTCTAGGTTGGTCATAACTTTCCTTCCAAGGAGCAAGCATCGTTTAATTTCATGGCTGCAATCACCATCTGCAGCAATTTCGGAGCCCCCCAAAATAAAGTCAGCCACTGTATCTGCTGTTTTCCCATCTATTTGCCATGAAGTGATGGGACCAGATGCCATGATCTTCATTTTCTGAATGTTGAGCTTTAAGCCAACTTTTTCACTCTCCTCTTTCACTTTCATCAGGAGGCTTTTTAGTTCTTCTTCTCTTCCTGCCATAAGGGTGGCGTCATCTGCATATAAGAGGTTATTGAGATTTCTCCCAGCAATCTTGATTCCAACTTGTGCTTCATCCAGCCCAGTGTTTCTCATGATGTACTCTACATATAAGTTAAATAAGCAAGGTGACAATACACAGCCTTGACATACTCCTTTTCCTATTTGGAACCACTCCATCGTTCCATGTCCACTTCTTACTGTTGCTTCCTGACCTGCATACAGCTTTCTCAAGAGGCAGGTCAGGTGGTCTGGTATCCCCATCTCTCTCAGAATTTGCCACAGTTTATTGTGATCCACACAGTCAAAGGCTTTGGCATAGTCAAGAAAGCAGAAATAGATGTGTGGTTTTTTTTTTTTTTTCTGGAAATCTCTTACTTTTTTAATGATCCAGTGGATGTCGGCAATTTGATCTCTGGTTCCTTTGCCTTTTCTAAAACCAGCTTGAACATCACGAAGTTCATGGTTCACATATTGCTGAAGCCTGGCGTAACTCACTGTGAAGGACACAAATAAATGTGTCATATATGATATATCCGTCCTAAAAATGAAGAAAAAGTACACTTTTTAAAATACCATATTAATAAAATTTATTAATTCTTCCATCCCTTCTCCACTATATATGGAACAGTAATTTCAATGCATACAAATTCAGAAGTTTGGGGTCATGTCAGTCATTTTTCTTCACATAAGGAATTCATTGTAACTATGTTATTCAGTTTTGGAGGCACTAACAATTCATTGAACTGTATTTTTTTTATAAAATATATTTTTCATTACTGAAAGGAATGGTCACAACCTAAATTCTTGTTCATCACAGGTAATGCACACAACAAATGACAAAGAAATATCAAGTCAAATGTGACCTTGGATAAAACATATTTCTTCTATAAGACAGGCTTAATTTCTGTAGATTCCAAATGTAAAGAAAATATGTAATGTTATATAAAATTGATTAGAAGTCTTAAGCACTGTTTCATAAATACACTTTTGTCAGATATTAATAACATGAAATAACAGATAACTATTTCATGAAAATGTTAATTAACCATAATCAACTATATGTCATTTTCCCCTTTAGTTACATCAACAAAATAGCTCTAAATAAGGAGATACAGTGGAAAGAAGGGACTCTGTGAAGACTATAATCAAAAAAAGTTTTCCTTTTCTTTAAACTAAAAACTCAATAAAATGTGCCTCTTTTGACTCACATGATAATATGAGCTCAGAGGCAAATGAAGTCCTGAGTTCTAGGGGGGAAAAAAAAAACACTGCTATTTTAATTTCTCCTCTAGTTCTTTTGGCAGGTGCCTGGAAACTGGTTTAAAGAACTTTGCCTCTTCTCTATCCTCAGTTGAAATTTGAATAATATTTAATAATATTAAGTAGTTTCACTAATCCACAAAAATGAGTTGAGAATTTTGGCTGAATCCTATTCCTCTTTGTAATTCTTGGGGTATATATGGAAAAGAAAGAGTGGGAACATTCCTTTTTGTACTTTTTCAGGGGAATATAGTCCATGTTCATGTGACGGTTCACGTGGGGAAGGCTTTGATGTCCACTACTGCAAAACCATCACAAACCTTAACTAAAATTAAACTACAGTAAATAGGCAAAGAACAATAATATTTGAAAAAGAGACCAACAAGATAAATTGGATATTAACACTACCCTACATAGATATTAATAACAAATATACAGCAATGTAAAAGATTTGTAATACAGATAAGTTCAAAGTATCTCTAAACATGAAAATGAAAAAGATGAAATATTAATAAAAAATAATGGTCAGGTGTTATAGAGGAAATTAATCAAAAAAATTTCACCAAAAAATACAAGTCATTATATGTACCAATATTCAGAAAACTGCAAATAAAAATAAATGTTGACTCATTAATATATTTTATGTTTTAAACTGTTAAAAAATTTAAAAGCACATAGATGTTCTTGGAAATTACTAGAAAATGACATGTTTATTACTTGCAAAAATGTCAGTTATTTTTAAGACAAGCAACTAAACAGCCCAAAATAAAAATTTTTTAAATGAATTTTCCTTTTAAACATAATATACTGTACTAGGACATCTACTCTATAGAAATAAAATAACATTATATAATGATTTATGTATCACAAATATAACTGTAAGAATTGTTCAGGGGAAGAAAAAAGCAGAAATATAGAAGGTGACTATTATTGGAAGGATAACTACATAAATTGTGATATAGCTCCACTGTGAAGTGCTATTCAGTCATTAAAAATAATGAATTACATGTAGACCAATAGACTGGGAAGACTTTCATATTGTTCAATGAAGATAGCAGAAAAGTTTGCAAAATGTTTCTACTTGAAAAACACAAGATAACTAAAAAACTCCATGTATTATCTATACAATTAAATAGTTAAATTTATAGCAGCTTTATATTAGACTGTTTATATGAGTTATTTGATAGAACACTGGTTGGATGAATGGATAAGAGTTATCAAAGTCAAAAGAAAAAAAAAGAGAGTATATACAAAACTAGCAAGTTTGGTGTTTGCATTTATGTTAAATATGAATTAAAAAAAATAATTTGCCCAGCAGATGGTTTGAGATAGTTCATTTAAAACTGTTTGCTGATCATTAAATAGGCAAATGTGGAACTTTGACCTTGTAAAAGGCCAAGGACATTTGAAGAATAAACCAAATAATTGATTTTGATAAACAGAGGGGCAGTAAAGGCAAAAGGTGAAACCCCTCAATTTGACTAGTAGGGTAGAACTGAACAATTATTAAATTCTCATAGAATTTACAGATGCAGCCATAGTTTTTTTTTCCAAGATCACTGGTCATCATTTGTGTGAGACCTAGTCTAACTACAAATCTACAAACTACTGACTATGGAGACATCATGATACCAGGATTCTAAATCTAAGGTAGAATAAAAGTGAAGAGAAAGGCACAAGAGAGGGGAGGAAAAGGAGCAACATGTAAATTTGTCTTTAGGTCACCTCTGGAAACTGTGTTTTTAAGAGATATAGCTGCTTTTCAGAAAAGGAAACCCTATCTCAGTTGTAATAATTAACGAACAATGTATGGGCCAAGGATATGAAAGAAATGACTTTATTCTGGAGAAAGACCTCAGATTTGAGGTATAATCAGAAACACAGAAAGAAAGAGAAAAACAAAGGAGAGGGGGAGCAAGAGGAAGAAGTGGAAAGAAAAGTTAAAAAAAAAGATATTATTTTTATGTGATAAGTAAGGCCTGAGTTCTGGAAAACTAGAGTAAACCATGCTGGTAATCTCTAGATATAAGACACCCTCAGCACTAGTTTCACTTAAAAAAAAAAAAATCTAACACTAGAGTCTTGATTATGATTTGTGTTTTCAGTCAAAAAGAACATGGCATTAAATTGGGGTTAGGGACTAATACATACTTCCTGCCAAATTTAAGCAAATGCACTTAAACAAGATATACTAAATGTTTTTGCTGGACTCAAAGAAACTTTCATAATGTACATAAATAAGTTTGAGGTGTCTAAGGGTTGACCTTCTAAGTTAGATTGGAAAGTATGGGAGAAAATCAAGCATAGAAGGAGAATGCAAAGATTTAAATGCTCTTTTACTGCCAATTTCTATAACTTACATGAATAACAAATGCTAAAATATATCTTGTACCTACGTGCAAGGCAATATTCTAAGCCATTTGTCTGTATTAACTCATTTCATCTTTCAATATCCCTATGAAGAAGGTATTATAGTAATTTGTAATTACACGGCAAGAAAACTAAGGCACAGTTAAGCTTCCTCGCATGAAATTCTAGGAAGATGTACATGAAGCTCAGCAACACTCGATTCTGGGCCAGGGAGCTCCAAGTACACAGCTCCTTGTATGTATCTTGTGGACATACCAAGCTTTCTGGAGACCCTCCCATCCCCCACCAGGGTCACAACCAGTCTGAGGTAGTGAGTGTTCTGTCACATGGTGGAGGGTGATGGATGCATAGGCGAGACATGGAAGAAATGTGCAAAATGGACAGTCTCTTATCCATGTGATGAGATGAAACTTACACATCATCATGATTTACTTATTGTCTTAGAATGTGCAGAAATGATGATTGTTAGTTAGTTCTCTGAGAGGAGAAGAAGAGGTCTTCCATTTACAGCAACAATGCTTTTTCAAAACTTAAGATAGTAAATAACTCACATAATTAGTAATAAAATAATTGTACTGAAGTCTAGTCTATTCCAGATCCTGAGTCTCTAAATCATTACATGGTGATAATGGCACATAAAATATTAGGACATTTTCCATATAGATATTGTCAAATGAGTGAAAAGAACCTAGAATATAGTTGTAAGGAATAAGAAAAGTAGAAATAATAGAGGCAGGTAGAACAGTAAAACTCAGGGTAGAATAACTGGTATGAGTTATCAGAGAACTGAGTGATGCTTCAGACAAGAGAACAGATATTTTTGAGAATAGTTACTACCTATCTCTAACAAGAAAGAAGTCAAGCAAGGTGAAGGTTTTTGAATGTACAATGGCTTTAAAAGTTTAGAGTTTTTCTTTGTTTTTTTTTCTTTAGTTATTTTTTCATGCATAAGAAAAATGTTATTATAAATATTATAATAAATATTGGAAATATAAAACCTTAAGTTTAAATACCTATCCTCACATCCTTCAATATTCAAGTTAACAATATTGTTTGATCTAAAACAATGCCGATATCTGATATTTTACTAGTTATTATAATTATTTAAAGTTTCCTAACAATGTTCTTATTAGCATTTTATTTTCAGAAGTTTGAGAATATATTAGGAAACAAAACTAAGCAATCAAATGCTCTTGTACTCTGTTTCACAAAGACCTGCTTTGTTGTATAGCTCCTTTTGAAATTCCAGCATTGAATTATTAGTTTGCTCACTGCATTACAATCTTAGCTATGACAGCATAGCATTATCACCTCACCCACTGATTCTCTCTTATTTATTCTGGTTAAAATTATCACCCTATTATTTCAGAGTTTATCTTAACCTTTTAATGCACTTTGGTTGCTTTTATCTTCCTCACATGTGTATACACTTCCTTAGCAAGTTAATCAAAATCAATTGTCTATTAGCAGAAAAAAACAATGAATAGAAACAAAATCAGTTCAGTTCAGTTCAGTCGCTCAGTCGTGTCCAACTCTTTGCGACCCCATGAATCGTAGCACGCCAGGCCTCCCTGTCCATCACCAACTCCCAGAGTTCATTCAGACTCACATCCATCGAGTCAGTGATGCCATCCTGCCATCTCATCCTCGGTCGTCCCCTTCTCCTCCTGCCCCCAATCCCTCCCAGCATCAGAGTCTCTTCCAATGAGTAAACTCTTTGCATGAGGTGGCCAAAGTACTGGAGTTTCAGCTTTATCATCATTCCTTCCAAAGAAATCCCAGGGCTGATCTCCTTCAGAATGGACTGGTTGGATCTCCTTGCAGTCCAAGGGACTCTCAGGAGTCTTCTCCAACACTACAGTTCAAAAGCATCAATTCTTGGGCGCTCAGCCTTCTTCACAGTCCAACTCTCACATCCATACATGACTAGTGGAAAAGCCATAACCTTGACTAGACAGACCTTAGTCGGCAAAGTAATGTCTCTGCTTTTGAATATGCCACCTAGGTTGGTCATAACTTTTCTTCCAAGGAGTAAGCGTCTTTTAATTTCATGGCTGCAGTCACCATCTGCAGTGATTTTGGAGCCCCCCCCAAAAAAAAGTCTGACATTGTTTCCACTGTTTCCCCATCTATTTCCCATGAAGTGATGGGACCGGATGCAGTGATCTTCATTTTCTGAATATTGTGTTTTAAGGCAACTTTTTCACTCTCCTCTTTCACTTTCATCAAGAGGCTTTTGAGTTCCTCTTCACTTTCTGCCATAAGGGTGGTGTTATCTGCATATCTGAGGTTATTGATATTTCTCTCGGCAATCTTGATTCCAGCTTGTGTTTCTTCCAGTCCAGCATTTCTCATGATGTACTCTGCATATAAGTTAAATAAGCAGGGTGACAATATACAGCCTTGATGTACTCCTTTTCCTATTTGGAACCAGTCTGTTGTTCCATGTTCAGTTCTAACTGCTGCTTCTTGACCTTTATACAGATTTCTCAAGAGGCAGGTCAGGTGGTCTGGTATTCCCATCTCTCTCAGAATTTGCCACAGTTTATTGTGATCCACACAGTCAAAGGCTTTGGCATAGTCAATAAAGCAGAAATAGATGGTTTTTTTTTGGAACTCTCTTATTTTTTCCATGATCCAGAGGATGTTGGCAATTTGATCTCTGGTTCCTCTGCCTTTTCTAAAACCAGCTTGAACATCTCAAAGTTCACAGTTCATGTATTGCTGAAGCCTGGCTTGGAGAATTTTGAGCATTACTTTACCAGCATGTTAGATGAGTGCAATTGTGTGGTAGTTCGAGCATTCTTTGGCATTGCCTTTCTTTGGAACTGGAATGAAAATTGAACTTTTCCAGTCCTGTGGCCACTGCTGAGTTTTCCAAATTTGCTGGCAAATTGAGTGCAGCATTTTCACAGCATCATCTTTCAGGATTTGAAATAGCTCAACTGGAATTCCATCACCTCCACTAGCTTTGTTCATAGCCATGCTTTCCAAGGCCCACTTGACTTCACGTTCCAGGATGTCTGGCTTTAGATGATTATCTGGGTTGTGAATATCTTTTTTGTACAGTTATTCTGTGCATTCTTGCCAGCTCTTTTTAATATCTTCTGCTTCTCTTAGGTCCACACCATTTCTGTCGTTTATCGAGCCCATCTTTGCATGAAATGTTCCCTTGGTATCTCTAATTTTCTTGAAGAGATCTCTAGTCTTTCCCATTCTGTTGTTTTCCTCTATTTCTTTGCATGGATCGCTAAGGCTTTCTTACCTCTTTTTGCTATTCTTTGGAACTGTGTATTCAGATGCTTATTTCTTTCCTTTTATCCTTTGCTTTTCACTTTTCTTTTCACAGCTATTTGTATGGCCTCCCCAGACAGCCATTTTGCTTTTCTGCATTTCTTTTCCATGGGGATAGTGTTGATCCCTGTCTCTTGTACAATGTCACAAACCTCATTCCATAGTTCATCAGGCACTCTGTCTATCAGATCTAGGCCCTTAAATCTATTTCTCACTTCCACTGTATAATCATAAGGGATTTGATTTAGGTCATACCTGAATGGTCTAACATTTTTCCCTACTTTCTTCAATTTATGTCTGAATTTGGTAATAAAGAATTCATGATCTGAGCCACAGTCAGCTCCTGGTCTTGTTTTTGTTGACTGTATAGAGCTTCTCCATCTTTGGCTGCAAAGAATATAATCAATCTGATTTCTGTAGCTGCAACCAGTGCACTAAGCACAGGCGGCTGCGACCATTGCACTAAGCATGGCCGAGAGGATCTATCCCACATCCGAGGTCAGGAGCAGAAGCTGGGAGGACCCCATGTCCAAAGGGCAGTGGCCAAGAGGAGCTACCCCAAGTCCGAGGTCAGGGGCATTGGCTGAGAGTGCCAGGCTGCGACGGCACAGGAATGGCTGAGAGGAGCTACCCCATGTCCGAGGTCAGGGGTGGCGGCCAGGAGAGCCACCCAGCTTCTGAGGCCAGGGGCGGTGGCCGGGAGAAGCAACCCCATGTCCAAGGAGCAGTGGCTGTATGGGCACGGGAGGGCCTAGAGGAGCTATCCCACGTTGAAAGTCAGGAAGGGTGGTAGTGAGGAGATACCCCTCATCCAAGGTAAGGAGCAGCAGCTATGCTTTGCTAGAGCAGCCATGAAGTGATACCCCATGCCCAAGGTAAGAGAAACCCAAGTAAGACGGTAGATGTTGCAAGAGGACACCAGAGGGCAGACACACTGAAACCATACTCACAGAAAACTAGTCAATCTAATCACATACCTGATTAGGACCACAACCTTGTCTAACTCAGTGAAACTAAGCCATGCCCGCGTGGCAACCCAAGACGGGTGGGTCATGGTGAAGAGGTCTGACAGAATGTGGTCCACTGGAGAAGGGAATGGCAAACCACTTCAGTATTCTTGCCTTGAGAACCCCATGAACAGAAAAGGCAAAATGATAGGATACTGAAAGAGGAACTCCCCAAGTCAGTAGGTTCCCAATATGCTACTGGAGATCAGTGGAGAAATAACTCCAGAAAGAATGAAGGGATGGAGCCAAAGCAAAAGCAATACCCAGCTGTGGATGTGATTGGTGATAGAAGCAAGGTCCAGTGCTGTAAAGAGCAATATTGCATAGGAACCTGGAATGTCAGGTCCATGATTCAAGGCAAATTGGAAGTGGTCAAACAGGAGATGGCAAGAGTGAACATCGACATTCTAGGAATCAGTGAACTAAAATGGACTGGAATGGGTGAATTTAACTCAGATGATCATTTTATCTACTACTGCGGGCAAGAATCTCTCAGAAGAAATGGAGTAGCCATCATGGTCAACAAAAGAGTCTGAAATGCAGTACTTGGATGCAGTCTCAAAAATGACAGAATGATCTCTGTTCATTTCCAAGGCAAACCATTCAATATCACGGTAATCCAAGTCTATGTCCCAGCCAGTAATGCTGAATAAGCTGAAGTTGAATGGTTCTATGAAGACCTACAAGACCTTGTAGAACTAACACCCAAAAAAGATGTTCTTTTCATTATGGGGGACTGGAATGCAAAAGTAAGAAGTAAGAAACACCTGGAGAAACGGGCAAATTTGGCCTTGGAATGTGGAATGAAGCAGGGCAAAGGCTAATAGAGTTTTGCCAAGAAAATGCACTGGTCATAGCAAACACCCTCTTCCAACAACACAAGAGAAGTCTCTACATGTGGACATCACCAGATGGTAGTACATACAGGATACATTTATTCATCTTTCACTAAGGGGATTTTCCAACACAACTCAGACAAAAAATTCACTGAAGTACAAGAAATTTCATAGGCCTGATCTATAACCCCTAGAATTTTAAGTGTTCCTAAGTTATTTATGGTATCTATTTCTTCCCCTCATCGTTTCCTATTAGCAGACTCTCATGAAGGTAATAGACCAGCTTGAGGCCTTTGGTCTGGAGAGATGATCAACTTCACTGTGAATTAAGTTAGGATGGCAGAAAATTTAAGGTAGACAGATATGAGAGTGAAATGCTATGCATGCTGGGTGAAGGCAAACTGTCGCTACCTTCATCTGCTTAACACTTACAGTGATTAAAGGTGGGAAAAGATTGCCAGATAACTTTTTTACCAGTTGTTCTCAAAGGCCATTTAAATTGTCTTTATTAAAGTAGTCATATTTTGATATAATGCCAATTAGACTCTACCTGATTAAATTGGTAATCCAACATCATTCTTTCAGAACCTTCGTTTTTGCTCGGGAGTTGCATTTTAGTCTTTGGTTGTGGGATGAACTTCTGTAATTTATCCATGTGGTGTGAATATGTAATTAGAAATATTGCTTTAGCTACTCTGGTAAAGAGGGCTAAAGCCTGGGCTCTCTTTCAAACAATAGTTATTACTCCATTTGTCAGATATGGTTTGATACTTATGTTTATTCCAACTGCTTTTTCAAGACCTGGAAATGAAACCACAACATAGAACTCTACGGACATATGGTGAAATGTTTTTGGTGAAAACTTTTTGAATTGTCTGATCTCTCAACTCTAACTTGAAGCATTCTGTATTTCTAGTTCGAGGCAGTGTCCCACAGATTCTTAAAGTTCTTAAGCTTTATTCTCTAATGAACAGCTGCCTTGAACATGACTGCTAGACTCTCTGGAGAAGACTTAAAGGAAGATTTAGAATCTTTTGTTTGAAATAATAGCCTGCCAACATGTCAAAATTGACCCAAGGTGCAGAATTGCCTTTCTTTCCTCTTCCACATTCTAGGCCTGCAATTTCTTACTACCATGGCAGTTCTTTGATGCTTTTAAGATGATATTTTCATAATTTGTCCACTAATTTTTATAGTCTTTTTCAAGAGTTTAGTCCCCAGTTGCCGAATTTACCTGCACCTAAATTACCTGTTGCTCATTTGGTCACCAGCAAGGCTCATTATCAACCGCCATGAAATAAAATAGAATCTGGGTAATAAAATAAAGTTTAACCTTTTTTTTCCCCTCTTTGTGCATAGTCTAGCTTCACTAGCTCACTGGGTGCCATGTTCAGAGGCCTCACACCAGCCCTTCAGACTACCATTCCTATTGGGAAATGGCTGCACCAGCACTTCAGCTCCAGGACCAGGCCAGGTACAGATGTTGCACCCAGACACCTCTATTCAAGATGGAGGTGCCACTGGGCCTTAAACGGAGATGTGCACTGGGTTCTGGAGCCTGAGCAGCACAATTATGCCTGTGCAACAAGAACTCTGAGAATTCTGCTCCCTCCCAGCTGAGAAGAGCCTTATAAAGCATCCCCGAACATGGCTTGTCAGGAGATCAGGTGCTCCTATCTCTCCGACTCTGATTAAAGAATAATTTTCCATTGCTTCTGAACAAATTCAGGTTCTGTTAGTTAGAACAACCCTGAACGCAAGGACCCTTGTTGGAGGTCAACTCCAGAGGGTGGATAACAGTATTTGGGCACTGCAAGTGGGATAGAACACAGCCTCTTATCCTGCACCTACCCACCAGTCAGTGTTCATCCCAGCTACAGTGGGAGAATGACAGAGGTGAGATCAGAAAGAGGCGCAAGTCACAAAGACCACTTGATGAAAAGGAATGAAGACATGGGATTTAAATTTAAGAAAAGACACTAAAGATTCCTCAGTGAAGAAGGTCCCCAAGGGAGGGACATAACCTGTGGGTGACTTGACCTTCTTCTGTCAGTGCTAGTTTTTCTGAAGTGAGCTGGGGGAACCCTGTGAATTTCTTGCAAGGACTGTGGGGACTGAGGGTAGATGAGTGGTATCGTACTGCAGGTAAGGATAAAAACCACAGGCAGGGATGGCATTATCTCAGAATGTTGTTACCGCTAAGATTTTGCTTAATGGTCAAGATCTGCCTTGCACTGTGCCTGTTACACATCTTACATTGTGTCCTTAGTCTGAGTGGAGGGAATCAGTGTGTAGAATGAGCAACCATGGTGGCCTAACTGCAAAATGAGTCTGATTGCTGGGTCTACAGTGAGGTAATGGCATTCTCCTCTGGACTTTCATGAGAAATTGACCCAATAATCTCCTCATTTACTCTTTATACTCTTCAGCTGCTGGTATCTATATTGAATTTTTAGTATTTGGTTGCAGTGCACCTCTCTATACATCAGGGATGTCGTGGAAGAGGGACAGATCAAGGTCGTTATGGTTGTGCAGGGTATGTCAGGGTGGAGTTGAATGTTCAGATCACTCAAGATGGCTGTTCTCTTGCTCTCTGTATGTGTCCTGCTTGACCAGTCCTTGCCTCCCTTACACCCTACTCACATGAACATTCTTGCACCCTATCCCTGCTGCTGCTGCTGCTAAGTCGCTTCAGTCATGTCCGACTCTGTGCGATCCCAGAGACGGCAGCCCACCAGGCTCCCCCGTCCCTGGGATTCTCCAGGCAAGAACACTGGAGTGGGATGCCATTTCCTTCTCCAACGCATGAAGGTGAAAAGAGAAAGTGAAGTCACTCAGTCATGTCTGACTCTTAGCAATCCCATGGACTGCAGCCTACCAGGATCCTCCATCCATGGGATTTTCCAGGCAAGAGTACTGGAGTGGGGTGCCCTTGTCTTAGGAATGGCTCCACTTGTAACTTTAAAGGGAAACACCTGCCCTTGTGATGGTCGTTAACCATCACAGGGGCAGTGAGGGACATGACTCTGCTTCTGGTTTCCCTGGTAACAAATGAGCCAACCTGATGTCTAGTCCAACTTTAAATGGTAGCCCCCTCCTCCCCTGAGTAGCCAAGGTTGCTGCCAGGTTCTGTTTGCTGTCTGGAGCACACAGTGTGGTGTTACAGATATGTAATACCCCCTTTCCAAAAAATCTTTGATGTCTCTGTCACTGTTTCTAGGCTCTTTCTTTGTTCTCAAGGCTGAGTGACTGTCAACATAAGGCTTGCAAGTCTATAAGGTGCAGCCTAAAAGCAAGATAAAAGTAATTTTACCTATGGGCTCCATTGCCAAGCTTAGTGGTACCCCTTTCTGTAAACAGAAAACAATCTTCAAATTTACTTACTAAAAATGTGGACTTTACTCTTGCAGTGGATAATACACCCAGGGTTTCTTTCTTATATACTTTCCCTTCAAATTTATATATATAACTAGAATATAAACTGCTTATACTTTATTTTGCTTCAAGATCCCTTGTGCCTAGAAAACCGGTGCTTCTAGCCAAATCAGATCTGTGAAATGTGGGTTTTTTGTTTTTGTTTTTTTTTTTTGTATTTTATTACTGGTCGTGTTGTGTAGTGTTATGTTTTGGTTTTATAGCAGGCACATTTGAGATACTGTGACAGCTGTTTATTAAAGCCATATAAGCAGAAATTTGTAAAAGGGGACCAAGTTTATCTTTGAATCATTTTAGAATGCTTTCTTTTAGAATAGAACTCCACTTCCAAATAATCAATTTTCATGCAATCTGTGCTGTGCTTAATTCATAGTGAAATAATCCAAAATACAGTTTTATTCTTTAAGAAAAACAGATGCAAATCCAGAGAAACTGTGGATGTACTATCAAGATACTGATTCAGATATATGAGATAGAGACTCAAACATACCTAAACAAAATATAATTTTCTCTCTTTGTCTCTAAAACCAAGATAACACCATTTTACATATTTCTTCTGGCCTGAAGTCCTTCTCTGTTCTTGATGTTTCAGAATTAAGGGGAAGTTTTTCTCTTTTAATCATGGAGAAGACTTAGCTGAATATCTGATCTAGAATATGATTTTGAAAGTTGCTATATTATAGCTTATATTAAACTCACAATCTAGTCAGGTGAAATTCTGAGTATAGATTGAAATCCCAAGGAAAAATAGACTTTTTGATACATTAGGCTGACTGGTCAATGTGACTTCAAAGCACCTCTGAGTTATCCTTGGAAGCAGAAGAAAAATTTTCTCTGTTAATAGTGAGGCTGTTTGTCACTGATAAAAGACCTGTAAGAAATTATTTGAGGTAATTACCTTGTACCATTCAAAGTAATGTCAATCTTTTTAAGACTAATCTCTACCATCTTTTGACATTGTGAGTCAAAACTCACCTGATCTCAAAGGGATAAGAATTAAATCTGAATTCTGGTAAGATTTATACACTAAAATATTTGCTAGAAATTTATGATTTATTGTGATAGAAACATGGGAATTAAGTTTGGGAAGGGACACTGATGGTATTGGATGACTAAGGAGGAAAAAATATGATGGTCTGTTGGACTGCATCTAGTAATAGAGCACACTTGGCAATGAATCTGGATTACATGCACTAGCTTATTCAGCAGAAAGAGGACCTCACTTTTTAGTCAGCTGGTTAATTAAAACTTCCATTTATGTGCAGCCTGTGCTAACACAACCTGAAAATAATTAGTACTAAAGTGTTCAGTTCAGTACAGTCGATCAGTCCTCTGATATCAGTCCTCTGATACCTCATCACTGGATATCCTTTTCTCCTCCTGCCTTCAATCTTTACCAGTATCTGTGTAGTTTCAAATGAGTCAGTTCTTTGCATCAGGTGGCCAAAGAATTGGAGTTTCAGCTTCAATACCATTGCTTCTAATGAATATTCAGAACTGATCTCCTTTAGGATGGACTGATTGGATCTCCTTGCAGTCCAAGGGACTCTCAAGAGTCTTCTCCAACACCACAGTTCAAAAGCATAAGTTCTTCAGCGCTCGGCCTTCTTCACAGTCCAACTATCACACCCATACATGACTACTGGGAAAACCATAACCTTGACTAGACAGACCTTAGTCAGCAAAGTAATGCCTCTGCTTTTGAATATGCTATCTAGGTTGGTCATAACTTTTCTTCCAAGGAGTAAGCATCTTTTAATTTCATGGCTGCAGTCACCATCTGCAGTGATTTTGGAGCCCAGAAAAGTAAAGTCTGACACAGTTTACACTGTTTCCCCATCTATTTGTCATGAGGTGATGGGACCAGATGCCATCATCTTAGTTTTCTGAATGTTGAGCTTTTAGCCAACTTTTTCACTCTCCTCTTTCACTTTCATCAAAAGACTTTTTAGTTCTTCTTCACTTTCTGCCATTAGGGTGGTGTCATCTGCATATCTGAGGTTATTGTTATTTCTCCCGGCAATCTTGATTCCAACTTGTGCTTCATCCAGCCCAGCATTTCTCATAATGTACACTATGTATAAGTTAAATAAGCAGGGTGACAATATACAGCCTTGATATACTCCTTTTCCTATTTGGAACCAGTCTGTAGTTCCATGTCCAGCTCTAACTGTTGTTTCCTGACCTGCATACAGATTTCTCAAGAGACAGGACAGGTGGTCTGGTATTCCCATCTCTCTCAGAATTTCCCACTGTTTGTTGTGATCCACACAAAGACTCTGGCATAGTCAATAAAGCAGAAGTAGATATTTTTCTTGAACTCTCTTGCTTTTTCAATGATCCAGAGGATGTTGGCAATTTGATCTCTGGTTCCTCTGCCTTTTCTAAATCCAGCTTGAACATTTGGAAGTTCTCGGTTTATGTATTGTTGAAGCCTGGCTTGGAGAATTTTGAGCATTAGTTAACTAGCATGTGAGATGAGTGCAACTGTGTGGTAGTTTGATCATTCTTTGATATTGCCTTTCTTTGGGACTGGAATGAAAACCAACCTTTTTCAGTCCTGTGGCCACTGCTGACTTTTCAAATTTACTGGCTTATTGAGTGCAGCACTTTAACAGCATCATGTTTTAGGAATTGAAATAGCTCAACTGGAATTCCATCACCTCCACTAGCTTTGTTTTCAGTGATGCTTCCTAAGGCCCACTTGACTTCACATTCCAGGATGTCTGGCTCTAGGTTGGTAATCACACCATTTTGATTACTTGAGTCGTGAAGATCTTTTTTTATATAGCTCCACTGTTTATTCTTGCTACCTCTTTTTAATATCATTTGCTTCTGTTAGGTCTATACCATTTCTGTCCTTTATTAAGCCCATCTTTGCATGAAATGTTCCCTTGGTATCTCTAATTTTCTTAAAGAGATTTCTAAACTTTCCCATTCTATTATTTTCATCTATTTCTTTGCTCTGATGGCTGAGAAAGGCTTTGTTATCTCCCTTTGCTATTCTTTGAAACTCTGCATTCAAATGGATATATCTTTCTTTTTCTCCATTGTCTTTTGTTTCTCTTCTACTCACAGCTATTTGTAAGGCCTCCTCAGACAATCATTTTGCCTTTTTTCATTTCTTTTCCTTGGGGATGGTCTTAATCCTTGCCTCCTGTTCAGTGTCATGAACCTCCATCCATAGTTCTTCAGGCACTCTGTCTATCAGGCCTAATCCCTTAGATCTATTTGTCACTTCCAATTTATAGGGATTTGATTTAGGTCATACCTGAATGGTCTAGTGGTTTTCCCTACTTTCTCTAAGTCTGAATTTGGAAATAAGAAGTTCATATTCTGTGCCACTGCCTCACTTAATAAAGTGTTAAGATAGAAAATTTGGAGCAGATTCAAAGGATTTTACTCAGTCAGCAAGTTTTCAATTACATCTGACTGACAGAGCTCAGAGAACATTTACCACCACTGAGCTATGCATTGATAAGTAGGTTACCAACATGTCTGAAATACACTGGTGGGATTGTCCTCTGTAGGGTGGAAATGAAGACAGGAGATACTGCCATTGAAACAGATTCCCTAATTTTATTGAAGATGTCAGAGTCCCAGAATATCAGATAGTGACAGTAATTAATTCCCAGAAGTTGATGACTATAAAAGATGGAGGTCATGAAATTGATAAAAACTACTTTCTGTGCAATAGCGGGAAAAATCAAAATGATAACAATTCAAAAAAAGAATAGGAGAAAGGCAATGAAGATAGAATCAGGATTGGTATTCAATTTACTAATTAACACAGGATCATTATCTTCTGAAAAACCCCTGTATTGGATAGGACAAGGTATGCAAACTGTTACTAACTCAGATAAACTGAGATGAATGATCAAGCCTACATAGAACACACACAAATCTTCCAATAACATAGTGCCAGCAGAAAGAAGGGGTGGAGTCTGGAAACGTGTGTGTGTGTGTGTGTGTGTGTGTGTGTGTGTGTGTTTTGTTTTCCTGTGGATGATATAAATACAAGTTTGAATGCTAATGGGGATAAATCTGTAGAAGGGGTGAATGATAGACACATTATGGTAGAATTGCTAGGCTATTGCAAAGAGTGGTCAAAGGATGATATCTAGTGTACAAAGGATGGCTATTGGACACAGTAGAAGCATGAACAATCCACCCGTAAAGATAGGAGAAAAGATAGAATGTTGGATACAGGTTCTATTTAGGAAGATGTGTTGGAGGCCTCTGGAAGTTCTCAGTAAAATAGTAATTGAAATCATTACATAAAAATAAAAATAGTGGAGAAAGTTTTTCATGAGGGTAAAATAGATATGCTTAATGTAGTCAATAAAGTTTTAATTAATATGGTGGCATGTGTAATTAACCATGAATATTGAACATAATTCATATTATAAAGCAAATAATGCTTCTAAAGTTTAAAGAAAAATAAAAATGTAAAAACACAATAAGAAGTACTGTGAATATACTTTTTGAAAAATAACATAGTAATATCCTTTGTAAGGAGAATTCCTTTAAAAACTAAAGGAAAGGAAAATTTGTTGTAAATATACACCTATCACAAATAATGCTAATAAAAATAATAAAATAATACTAAATGCTAATAAAAACTTTAGGAGTATGATAAATATAATCAATCACATAATACATAAAAAAAAACATTTCTAAATAGAACAGTCACATTTTTAAATAGAAATAATCTTTTAATGATCTCTGATAGCTCAGCTGGTAAGAATCTGCCTGTAATGCTGGAGACCTCAAATCAGTTCCTGCGTTGGGAAGATCCTCTGGAGAAGGAATAGGTTATCCACTCCAGTTCTTGGGCTTTCCTGGTAGCTCAGATGGTAAAGAATCTGCCTAAAATGCAGGAGACCTGGGTTAGATCCCTAAGTTGGGAAGATCCCCTAGAGGAGGGCATGACAACCCATTTCAGTATTCTTGACTGGAGAATCCCCATGGACAGAGAAGTCAGGTGGGCTAAAGTCCATTGTGTCACAAAAAGTCAGGCACTACTGAGTGACAAAGCACAGCACAATCTTTTAGTAACTTGCTTTGGTTAAGTTATGCAAACACAAAACTCACCAATTGCTGGTAGGCAATTAAATTTGGGGGGAAAGTTCTGAAATTTTAGAAATTATATTTGTAACTTTTGATGGAATAAATTCACTTCTAGGATTTTGAGCCCAAGAAAGTAACCTAAGATGCACACAGTTACTTCTTCTAAGGAAATTACCTACATCAGTCTTTACTATTGTAAAAATTCAGAAAAATAACCACTGTTGAACAATATGAAATGGTTTAAATAACTTTGTATCAATATACTAGAACATCCTGCAATTTAAAACTATTTAGTGGCATGGGGAAAGGCTTTCATTGTTATGAAATTATTTGTATACCCCCAAATTTCATGTTGAAGTCCTAGCCCCCAGTAAAATTCAGAAAGTGATTATATTTGGAAATAAGACCTTTAGAGAGGTTCAGTTCAGTTCGGTTCTGTCACTCAGTCGTGTCCGACTCTTTGCAACCCCATGAATCTCAGCACGCCAGGCCTCCCTGTCCGTCACCAACTCCCAAAGTTCACTCAGACTCACGTCCATCGAGTCAGTGATGCCATCCTGCCATCTCATCCTCGGGCATCCCCTTCTCCTCCTGCCCCCAATCCCTCCCAGCATCAGAGTCTTTTCCAATGAGTCAACTCTTTGCATCAGGTGGCCAAAGTACTGGAGTTTCAGCTTTAGCATCATTCCTTCCAAAGAAATCCCAGGGCTGATCTCCTTCAGAATGGACTGGTTGGATCTTGTTGCAGTCCAAGGGACTCTCAAGAGTCTTCTCCAACACCACAGTTCAAAAGCACCAATTCTTCAGCGCTCAGCCTTCTTCACATCCAACTCTCACATCCATACATGACCACTGGAAAAACCATAGCCTTGATTAGATGGACCTTAGTCGGCAAAGTAATGTCTCTGCTTTTGAATATGCTATCTAGGTTGGTCATAACTTTTCTTCCAAGGAGTAAGCGTCTTTTAATTTCATGGCTGCAGTCACCATCGGCAGTGATTTTGGAGCCCCCCAAAATAGAGTCTGACACTGTTTCCACTGTTTCCCCATCTGTTTCCCACGAAGTGATGGGACCGGATGCCATGATCTTCATTTTCTGAATGTTGAGTTTTAAGCCAACTTCTTCACTCTCCTCTTTCACTTTCATCAAGAGGCTTTTGAGTTCCTCTTCACTTTTGCCATAAGGGTGGTATCATCTGCATATCTGAGGTTATTGATATTTCTCCTGGCAATCTTGATTCCAGCTTGTGTTTCTTCTAGTCCAGCGTTTCTCATGATGTACTCTGCATATAAGTTAAACAAGCAGGGTGACAATATACAGCCTTGATGCACTCCTTTTCCTATTTGGAGCTAGTCTGTTGTTCCATGTCCAGTTCTAACTGTTGCTTCCTGACCTTTATACAGATTTCTCAAGAGGCAGGTCTGGTGGTCTGGCATTCATATCTCTCTCAGAATTTTCCACAGTTTATTGTAATCCTCACAGTCAAAGGTTTTGGCCTAGTCAATAAAGCAGAAATAGATGTTTTTCTGGAACTCTTGCTTTTTCCATGATCCAGCGGATGTTGGCAATTTGATCTCTGGTTCCTCTGCCTTTTCTAAAACCAGCTTGAACATCAGGAAGTTCCTGGTTCACATATTGTTGAAGCCTGGCTTGGAGAATTTTGAGCATTATTTTACTAGCATGTGAGATGAGTGCAATTGTTCGGTAGTTTGAGCATTCTTTGGCATTGCTTTTCTTTGGGATTGGAATGAAAATTGACCTTTTTATGGTCTTTTAAAGAGGTAAATGTTGTCGTATGGGTGAGTCCTCATTAATATGGCTAATGCTCTTTTAAAAAAAGGAAGAGACACAAGGGATATGTGAACACAGAGCAAAACACGTGAGAACAAAATAAGATTTCCTCTGTCTGCAAACCAAGAGGTCTTGGGAGAAGTTAGACTAGCTGACGTTTTCATCTTGTACTTCTAGGATTTAGAACTGTGAGAAAATAAATCCTTATGGTTTGAGTCATCAGTCTGCAATGCTTTGTTCTGGTAGCCTGAGCAAACACAATAGACTTTTGTTCAATTTTAACTTGATCAATGCTAACTCAATGTTAACTCTATCAATAGTGTGATCACAATTTTTGAAACACTTTATTTATTCTTTCCTCCAACTATCTATTTGATGTCTAGATTGAAGTGTAAGTCAATGAAGATGAATGAAAGAGAAGAAGAAAGGAAATAAAGGAGGAAGGGAGAAAAGGATAGGTGTATACATTTTTAAAAATGCCTATTAACCTGCAATTTAAATAAAATTATATTTTAAAAATAAATAAAATTAAATTTAAAAATTACCCCCCAGAAAAAGATTGTAAGAATTAGAGATAGATTATTAAATTGTTTATTTTTATGTAGTTATTTTTACTGAAGTATAGTTGATTTATCATAGTGTTAATATCAGGTATACAGCAACATAGTTCAAATATACATTGAATACTTCTCTATAAAAATGTGATACTAAGATTCTTGTAAGTGCACAAACATGCTTTCATGTATATTTGTGATTTATTATCATGTTTTTTAATGTGAGAATATAATTATAAAGGCTTTTTAGTTTTCACTGAGATTTGCTTCATTTTCAAAATAAATGAAAGTAGTAAAACCTTAATATTGTCCTATATTTTGAGGAAACTCACAAACCTGAAGCTGCCCATCCTGTTTTGAATCTTAAATATATTTGAAAAAATGTAAAAATATACAGGGAAAACAAATCATTGAAATAAACTGTATTTTAATCAGATAGTGAACATTTTTTCTAAATACAACAAAGTTCCAGGGTATAATCTAAAATTCCTCTTGCAGATGTAGATATACCAGCTTCAAAAGTATAGATTGAAAATGTGGACACCTGACAGTCCCATCATTCTAAAGCATTGTTTTATGACCTGCCTATATTTAATAGTAGTTCTTTGGAGGCTCATAACCCTTTTTGTGATTTACTGTGGTTATCCCTTATACCACCTGTGCCTGATATTAATTAAAAACTGGGGAGACAATGTTATAAAAATGAAAAATTTTCTTTGTCATCAGGGGAAAAAAAATGGCACTTGGGAAGTTCTTTGTTCATCAAAGTTTGGTGACGCTCCAACTACTTGTCCCAAGGCTAGCATTTTATATCTCTACAGCTTGAAGCTGTAGAGCAGCTGAAAGATAAGCTTGCAATTTCAATAGTAGGCTTGGATATATAATCATGTGTTTCTGTCACTTGAATTAAATGTGCTTGGAAACCTGAATGTGGCCTATGCATCCTTTCAAGTCCAAGGCTGTAATAAACAGCTTGGACCTAGCAAGACTTGATGCTAGCTGTTAATCTATGAAATAGTCCACCAGTATCTGTCATTTTGTATTAACTGACTGCTTTTGTATTCATCATGTTTTAAAGCACACCAACTTACAGATGACTTTAGAGATGGAGTCCCAAAAGTTATCCATCTGAAAAATTTTATGCATTAAAAATATTTTCTCCAAATTAAGCCCCATAAAATGCACTTTGTCATGACACATATTAGCAAAACTTTCTAGCTTTCTTCTATGTATAAGAGAAATGCTAAATAGGAAGTAATTTAGAAGAGATTTTATTAATTAACATTTATTATTTATTAATTATGCTATCATACGCTTCTTAGCATTCAAAAATGTTAATCCTTTGAATTGTAACATTGTGAATTATATTCTATATTGCTTTTAGAAAATCAAAGTGAACAAGATTTTTGTAACAGTTCAAATTAAACCAAAGCATATGAAAGTGAAGCTTTTCTTTCCCCTCTTCAATTTCCTAACCATAATCAATGTTAACAATGTGGCATATATTACATACATTATATATATTCATACACACACACACACACGCACATATATATATATATATATATATACACACAAAAGTAAAATATATCTATTTTTGTTATTGTTTGTCGCTAAGTCCTGTCCAACTCGTGTGACCCCATGGGCTGGCCACCAGGCTCCTCTGTCTATGGGATTCTCCAGGCAAGAACACTGGAATGGGTTGCCATTTCTTTCTCCATGGGATCTTTCTGACCAAGAATCAAACCCACATCTTCTGCATTGGCAGGCAGGGTTTTGTTTTGTTTTGTTTTACCACTGAACCACTAGGGAAGCCTAAAATATACTTATAACACATCTATTAAGTTTCTTTTATTGGATTTAAAAAAATGGAATCAGGCTATAATATCATGAAAAATTTCTGAAGCTAATATATCTAACATTTAAGTATTGCATATTACATAGTTCATTTAAATACATTTTCTATTGATTTATTATCAGGTTTCTAACAATGCTACAAAAACAAGACATATGCATGTGTATTTAGGTGTATATATATTTATTTTTGCTGTCATTTATTTATGTAGCTTATATTAGCCAGGTAACGATTATTTGTCAAAGAGTGTATATATTTTTAATAAATACTGTCAGATAATTTCCTTATTATTGGAATTATTACTGAGGCAGCATACATTTATATGGGAAATTTCAATTCTTCACATGTACTCCAGCAATGAAAATATATTTTAAATTTCCATTACCTTAAAAAAGGTGAAATTGGTATGAATCATGGAGTTTTATTTTACATAAGTTAAGAATTCAAGAGATATATTACCTAAAGGTAAATTCTGCATTTTACATAGAATTTTGTCATATAATTCTAATGTTATCCACATTTTGAGAATTTTGTGCTATAAAAAAATTTAGGAAAATTAAAGGGACTGTTGTGGCAGTGTGTAATTTCCTCTGTTCTATCTCGTCACAAAAAAATTTGAAGCGACGGACGTTAAAGCTCTCAGACAGACCGTGTCTCAGGTCTCAGACAAACTGTGTTACAGCTCTCAGACAGATCAGTGTTACAGCTCTGTGTTACAGCTCAGTTTTATTGAGAAAATAAAGGAAAATACATCCTAAAGGCATGAGGGCATGCAGACCCAAAAGACGCAAGTGAGAGAGTGCACACGCAAGAGAGAACCCCGGACATTTGGCTCCTCTTTTTATATGCTTTTTCCTCCCCCTGAGTCTTCCCTATGTAAATGGGGCTAGCCAGGAGTGCTGTTTGTTCTACCTCTGGTCCTCACTCTTGTCCTTGGACCTTCCTTTGTTCTATTTTCTCAGGCTTTTCCTTTCCTTGTCTTTAAGCTACTGCCATGCTGGACTCCTTTTTCCTATTTTAACTACCTAGCAGGACAAAAATGGAGTAATTTTATGACTTTAAAAAGGGATGGAAATTTTATTAAACAAGTTTTCAGCAAATTGAAGAATTGTAAAGAAAAACACTGAATTATATATCTCAGGGGCTTCCCAGGTGGCTGAGTGATAAAGAATCCATCTGTCAATGCCAGAAATGTGGTTGCAAGGAGTCAGACATGACTGAGTGACTTAAACAAACAAACAAAAATATCCTCATTATCAAATGAGATTTATATTGATATAAAATGAGAGGTGTATCATAACAAGGATGTGCTATGCTTAGTCACTGTCCTGTCTTACTCTTGCGACCTCATGGACTGTAGCCCTTCAGGCTTCTCTGTCCATGGGGGTTCTTCAGGCAAGAATACTGGAGTGGGTTGAAAGTGCCCTTCTCCAGGGGATCTTCCCAACCCAGGGATCAAACTCAGGTCTCTTGCATTTCAGGCAGATTCTTTACCAGCTGAGCTACTAGGGGAGACCCATAACAAGGATCAGTTCAGTTCAGTCGCTCAGTCATGTCCAACTCTTTGCGACCCCATGAATCACAGCACACCAGGCCTCCCTGTCCATCACCAACCCCCGGAGTTCACTCAGACTCAAGTCCATCGAGTCCGTGATGCCATCCAGCCATCTCATCCTCGGTTGTCCCCTTCTCCTCCTGCCCCCAATTTCTCCCAGCATCAGAGTCTTTTCCAATGAGTAAACTCTTCGCATGAGGTGGCCAAAGTACTGGAGTTTCAGCTTTAGCATCATTCCTTCCAAAGAAATCCCAGGGCTGATCTCCTTCAGAATGGACTGGTTGGATCTCCTTGCAGTCCAAGGGACTCTCAAGAGTCTGTCTTCTCCAACGCCACAGTTCAAAAGCATCAATTCTTCAGCGCTCAGCCTTCTTCACAGTCCAACTCTCACACAGTATAGACGGCATTTAATACAAGTAAGTAAAAAGTTAGAAGGAAAACCTATTGGTGAATATGAATGGAATAATACTAACAGCAGCTTTGTTGATGCCAATTACTTTATGGAATGATACTTCCTGTGGAGCAGCTTTCATAATTCTTCTTTAAAATGCAACTAGAGGGTTTCTCAATTACAATAGAGCAGCTTGGTTAAAAAATATAGAACTTTGGATAGGAAAATTCAGACAGAGGACATTACATTTATAATTGGAAAATAATTGTGTATGACATGTTGAAGTCAATAATCATAATTATTGCTATTAAAATCACACTAAAAACCACTAAAACCTTGCAATTTTGAAGGCATAATGCTCAAATTTAATTATTTTGAGCATTTTTTCCCTATATTTGAGGAAAATTTTTCAAATCACATGTAGTGGTATAAAACATCTTTATTTATTTCAGGATACTAAAACTTTGCCAAACTTTTTGTGAAATTTCCAGTTAATAGAAACCTAATAACCATTCCTTTACAATTTAAAAGAAATGTAAGACCTCTGTATTGCTAATAATCTTGTAAGTTGTACTATGCTTATTCTAGAATAATAAGATGTTATGACTTCAGTTCAGTTCAGTTCAGTTGCTCACTCGTGTCTGACTCATTGTGACCCCATGAATCACAGCACACCAGGCTTCCCTGTCCATCACCAACTCCCGGTGTTTACACAAACTCATGTCCATCAAGTTGGTGATGTCATCCAACCATCTCATCCTCTGTCATCCCCTTCTCCTCCTGTCCCCAATCCTTCCCAGTATCAGGGTCTTTTGCAATGAGTCAGCTCTTCACAGGAGGTGGCCAAAGTATTGGAGTTTCAGCTTCAACATCAGTCTTTCAAATGAACACCTAGGACTGATCTCCCTCAGGATGGAATGGTTGGATCTCCTTGTAGTCCAAGGGACTCTCAAGAGTCTTCTCCACCACCACAGTTCAAAAGCACCAATTCTTTGGCCCTCAGCTTTCTTCACAGCCCAAATCTCACATCCATACTTGACCACTGGAAAAACCATAGCTTTGACTAGATGGACCTTTGCTGGCAAAGTAATGTCTCTACTTTTTACTATGCTATCTAGGTTGGTCATAACATTCCTTCCAAGGAGTAAGTGCCTTTTAATTTCAGGGCTACACTCACCATCTGCAGTGACTTTGGAGTGGCCCAAAACAAAGTCTGACGCTGTTTCCACTGTTTCCCCATCTAATTACCATGAAGGGATGGGATCAGATGCCATGATCTTAATTTTCTAAATGTTGAGCTTTAAGCCAACTTTTTCACTCTCCTCTTTCACTTTCATCAAGAGGCTTTTTAGTTTCTCTTCACTTTCTGCCATAAGGGTGGTGTCATCTGCATATCTGAGGTTATTGATATTTCTCCTGCAATCTTGATTCCAGCTTGGGCTTCTTCCAGCCCAGAATTTCTCATGATGTACTCTGCATATAAGTTGAATAAGCGGGGTGACAATATACAGACTTGATGTACTCCTTTTCCTGTTTGGAACCAGTCTGTTATTCCATGTCCAGTTCTAACTGTTGCTTCCTGACCTGCATACAAGTTTCTCAGAGACAGGTCAGGTGGTCTGGTATTCCCATTTCTTTTTTTCCACAGTTTATTGTAATCCACACTGTCATAGCTTTGGTATAGTCAGTAAAGCAGAAATAAATATTTTTTTCTGGAACTCTCTTGCTTTTTTGATGATCCAGTGGATGTTTGCTTAAACATAAGTAAATAAATTTTCTATGTTTGCTATTGATATGAAGCTATTTTAAGGATAAGTATATCTGTAAAATAACAATTACAAATTAAATAATATCAGTGGATATAATTATGACACTTCTGGGTGAGTAGATAAACCTATATAGATCCAAGTGGAAATAATGAACATACTCTTAAAATGTAGAAAATAGGAGGAAGTCTGAAATTTCAGAGAAATTTCTGCTAAAAATGGAGATGAAACCATAATAAAGAAGAGTTGATAATTGAGTCACTAATTAAAAATATATATATTTATTTTAACTGAAAGCTAATTACTTTACAATATTGTGACCCCATGGATTGCAGCATGCCAGGCCTCCCTGTCCATCAGCAACTCCTGGAGTTTACACAAACTCATGTCCATCGAGTTGGTGATGCCATCTCGACATAGTTTTGCCATACATTGACAAGAATTAGCCATGGTGTATAGGTGTCCTCATCCTGAAACGCCCCCCTTCCACCTTCCTCTCTACCCCATCCCTCTGGGTTGTCCCAGAGCACCTGCTTCATGTATCGAACTTGCACTGGTCATCTATTTTACATAATGGTAATATACACATTTCAAATCTATTCTCTCATATCGTCCCACTCTCACCTTCTCCCACATAGTCCAAAAGTCTGTTCTTTACATCTGTGTCTCTTTTGCTGTCTTGCTAATAAGGTTGTCATTACCATCTTTCTAAACTCCATATATATGCATTAATATATTGCACTGGTGCTTCTCTTTCTGACTTATTTCACTCTGTATAATAGGCTCCAGTTTCATCCACCTCATTAGAACTGTGAGTACCTAATTTTTATTCTATGAAAGTGATTTAATGTCAGAAAAAATAAATTTAATGCACAACCTTTCTAAGTAATTTAGAAGGACCCACAGTAGAACAGAGCACAAACACTGAGAGGTTTTGGACATATTACTTAGGATAATTTTCAATGACAAGAAGAAATGTATTTGAGAGGATTTGCTTAAAGCTACAAAAGCCAAGCAAAGATTATCTACACACAGGGCTCATTGGGTAGGATTTTTCTTATATATGTTAAAGATAACCTTTTATGTAAGGAAGCAAAATTGCAAAACAAGCAAGATAAACTTGATGTTGTACTTTCATGACTAGGATGAAGTAAACTGTGTATCAGTGTACATGTTTCATAAAAAATTTTCCTTCATTTTTCAGGGCATAAGCTCACTTTCTATTAAAAAAAAAACACCTTAGATGTGACAAAATTATATCTCTTTCACTTAAAGCCTATGTAGCCTTTTCCTTCTTCAACATGTGGCATCTGTTTCATTATCCACTATGAATACCCTAAATCCCACCATCAGTTGCAGCACGCAGAAAGCGGCAAACAAATCAAGGATCCACCATTGATTTTGAAATGGAACACCTAAAATTGCATGTAACACATTTTAAAAAAGATGTTATTTGATTAGGGTACAAACACTTAACATGAGCTCTACTATCTTAACTCATTTAAGTATACAATACGTTATTGCTGACTAGAGGGACAATGCACATCAGATCTCCAGGGCTCATTCTTCTTGTCTAATAAACTATATCAATGTTGACATATCACTATTGTTCATATCGCGTTAGACAAAGCTTGACCCTATAGTCAAAGCTGGCTCTGAAACTGTAAACGCATTTTGGTGGGGAGGTGGGGAGGTATGTTATAGCCATGTAGGCAAGCTCAGACTCTTTTTATTTTTATTTTTTTTAAAGGCAAACTGTACACTTCTGGGCATACACACCGAGGAAACCAGAATTGAAAGAGACACATGTACCCCAATGTTCATCGCAGCACTGTTTATAATAGCCAGGACATGGAAACAACCTAGATGTCCATCAGCAGATGAATGGATAAGAAAGCTGTGGTACATATACACAATGGAGTATTACTCAGCGGTTAAAAAGAATTCATTTGAATCAGTTCTGATGAGATGGATGAAACTGGAGCCGATTATACAGAGTGAAGTAAGCCAGAAAGAAAAACACCAATACAGTATACTAACACATATATATGGAATTTAGGAAGATGGCAATGACGACCCTGTATGCAAGACAGGGAAAGAGACACAGATGTGTATAACGGACTTTTGGACTCAGAGGGAGAGGGAGAGGGTGGGATGATTTGGGAGAATGGCATTCTAACATGTATACTATCATGTAAGAATTGAATTGCCAGTCTATGTCTGACGCAGGATGCAGCATGCTTGGGGCTGGTGCATGGGGATGACCCAGAAAGATGTTATGGGGAGGGAGGTGGGAGGGGGGTTCATGTTTGGGAATGCATGTAAGAATTAAAGATTTTAAAATGTAAAAAATAAAAAACTAAAAATAAAAAATAAAAAATAAAAAAAAAAATAAAATAAAATAAAGGCAAACTGTGGAGTAAGCAGCCCAAGATTAAGTTTTAACTCCACATCTTACTAGCTATACAATTTAGGAATATATACTTCTCTGTGCTTCACTTTCATTACATGTGAAATGGGAATAATAGTATTTATTTTGCAGGATGTCTTTGATAATTATGCAGTACAGTAGTACAATTGTTCAGTCGCGTCGGACTCTTTGCGACCCCACGGACAGTAGCCTACCAGGTTCCGCCGTCCATGGGATTTTCCAGGGAAGAATATTGGAGTGGGCTGCCATTTCCTGCTCCAATGGACCTTCCCAACCCAGGGATCAAACCGAGGGGTCTCCTGCATTGCAGACAGACGCTTTACCGTCTGAGCCACCAGGGAAGCCCATATAATTATATGGAGTTGTTATTTGTTAAAGATCTCAAAAGAGTGTCTGGGGTAATATCTGCCATTGAAAGAAGGGAAACAGGAAAAACAAAGTTTATTTAGTTTTAGTGTGTTTTATTTGTTTAAAAGATATGAGAAATCATATATAGTTGCATGCTGTTACTATGATAGAATAATTCAGCTGCTAACAACTAACTTACACAGTCACAAGCACACACATTCATCATTCTTTGATTGAATCTTAGGAAAGATCGGTTAATGATGTAATAGCCTTATTGTTTAGGACTGTATCTGTCTCCAGTATACAAGACACAGGCATAGTGAGACAGAGAACAATAAGAGGACCGAGTCTTAAACTGTGTAGTACCTCTTTTGACCCCTTAATCTGATTTAAAATCTAAGTTTGTGCCCCTTGAATGTATTAATATAAAAAATAAGCAAACAAACAAAAAGGCCCAATGCTATTTAATTCACAGAAAGCTTACTAACATCACATTTGTGATCTGGCATATCTGCCTAAAGTGAATGTGTGGATCACAGATGTATCCTACCTTGGCTGGAGAAGAATATTGAGTAGATATTTAGCTGACCTGACTTGAACTTTTGTATAATCAATGCCATCTAAAAATATAAGGATTCTCTCATTACCTTATATGAGCCAGATATTAAAATATTTCAATTTTGTAGCTAATAGATAGACTAAAAAATTACTAAGTAAGTTGATCTCAAAGGTTTACAAGTTAACCAAAATTTGTTCTGACAAAAGTATTAAATGAATAAACAAATTTCATCTTTTAAAAATTTTAAAAATTACTTTATTTTTTATTTTGAAATATATATGATACACAATTGATATTATGTAACTTACAGGTATACAATGTGATTCACAATATCTAAAGGTTATACTCCATTTATAGTTATTATAAAATGTTCACTATATTCCCTATGTTGTCTAACATAGCTCATTTTATACATGAGAGTTCGCTCCTCTTAATTCCCTACCCCTATATTGCTGTCCGACCTTTGTTCTCACCACTGGTAACCACTAGCTTGTTCTTTATATTTGCAAGTCTCTTTTTTGTTATAGTTACTAGGTTGTTGTATTTTTAGATTTGACATATAAATGATATTCAGTTTTTGTTTTTCTGCATCTGACTTTACTTCACATGGCATAATAATCTACAAGTCCATCCACATTGTAAATGACAAATTTTCATTTTTTATTGCAAAAGAGTATTCAATTTCATGTGTATACCACATCTTTATGCATTCATCTGTTGATGGACACTTGCTAAGTCACTTCAGTCATGTCTGACTCTGTGTGACCCCATAGATGGCACCCCACCAGGCTCCCCCGTCCCTGGGTTTCTCCAGGCAAGAGTACTGGAGTGGGGTGCCATTTCCTTCTCCAATGCATGAAATTGAAAAGTGAAAGTGAATTTGCTCAGTCATGTCCGACCCTCAGCGACCCCAAGGACTGCAGCCTACCAGACTCCTCGGTCCATGGGATTTTCCAGGCAAGAGTACTGGAGTGGGGTGCACTTAGGCTGCTTCATATATTGGCAATAGTAAATAATGCCTTTATGAACAGTGGGGTGCACATATCTTTTCAAAATAATGTTTACGTGCGATTGGAATTGCTGAGTCACATGGTAGTTCTATTTTTAGTTTGTGTGTGTTTGTGTGTGTGTGTGCACTCGTGTGTGAAAACCTTTATTAACTTTTCCAGTGTCTGCACCAATTTACATGTCCACCAAGAATCTCCAAAGTTTCTTTCTCCACATCCTCACCAACATTTGTTATTTGTATTCTTAGCCATTCCAGCAAGTGTGAGGTGCTATCTCATTGTGGTTTTGATTTGCATTTCCCTGATGGTTAGCAATGTTGAGCATCTTTTCATGTGCTTATAGGCCATCTGCATGTCCTCTTTGGAAAAATGTCTAATAAGGTCATCTGACTATTTCTTTTTAACTTTTTAAAGTTGAGTTATATGAACCGTTTATATTTTAGATATTAAATACTTATTGATCACTTTGTTTTCTGATATTTTTCTCCCATTCAGTAGGCTGTCTTTTTTAATTTGTCAGTGGTTTACTTTGCTGTGTAAAATAGCTTTTAAGTTTAATTTGGTCTCATTTATTTTTGTTTTTATTCCCTTTGTTTAGAGGACAGATAAAAACATATTGCTACAATTTTTGTTACAGAGTGTTCTGTTTTCATCTGTGAGTTTTATGGTTTCTGGTCTTATATTTAAGTCTTTAATCCATTTTGAGTTTATTCTTATATATAGTTTTAAAGAATGTTCTAGCTTCACTTTTTTACTTATAGCTGCCCAGTTCTTCCAGCACCAGTTATTGAAGAGACTGTCTTTTATCTATTGCATATTCTCACCTCCTTTGTCATAGATTAACTGACCGCAGGTGCATGGGTTTATTTCTGTTCCATTGATCTACGTGTCTGTTTTTGTGTCAGTATAATACTGTATTGATGATGTAGTTTTCTCATATAGTCTGAAGTCAGGGAGAATGATTCCATCAGCTCTGTTCTGCCTTCTCAAAATTTATTTTGTTATTCCTGGTCTTTAGTGTTTCCATATAAATTTTAAAGTTATTTCTTCAAGTTCTGTGAAAAATGACATTTAATTTGACAGTCATTGCATTTAATCTGTAGATTTCTCTGGATAATATAGTCATTTTTATGACACTGATTCTTCCAATCCAAGAATATGATATCTCTTTTTGGGTAATATTTTTAAGATTTTCTATGTATGTGACCATGTCATCTATAAATAATGAGTTTTCTGTCTTCCTTTTTGAGTTGGATTTCCTGTGATTTCTCTTCTTGTCTGTTGCTGTGATTAGGAACTTGATACTGTGTTGAATAAAAGTGGCAAGAGTGGACATATTTCTATTGTCCCTACCTTAGAGGAAATGCTTTTGGCTCTTCACCATTGAGGATGCGATTAGCTCTGGATTTGTTAAATATGACCTTTATTGTGTTGTGGTATGTTCCTCTATGCCCACTTTCTGGAGAGTCATTTTCATAAATGGCTGTTGAATTCTGTCCAAAGCTTTTTTCTGCATCTATGTAAGTGATTGTATGGTTTTTATTCTTCAGCTTATTGATGTGGTGCATCACACTGATTTAGTATATGTATTGAAAAAAATCTTACATCCCTGGGATAAGTCCCACTTGATCATTTTCTATGATCCTTTTAATGTATTATTGGATTTGGTATGATAATATTTTGTTGAAAAATTTTGAATCCATGTTCATCAGATATTGGCCTACAATCTTCTTTTTCTGTGATATCTTTGTCTGGTTTTGATATCAGGGTGATGCTGACTTCATAGAAATAGTTCAGAAGTTTTCCTTCCTCTGTAATTTTCTGCAATACTTTGAGAAGAACAGATGTTAACTTTTCTCCGTATGTTTGATAGAATTCACCCGTGAAGCTATCTTGTCCTGAACTATTGTTTGTTGGATGTTTTAAGGCTATTGATTCATTACTAATATTTGATCTACTTGTGTTTTCTATTTTTTCATGGTCCAGTCTTGAGAGATTGTGCCTTCCTAAGAATTTGTCCTAGAATTTCTTCTAGGTTGTCTGCTTTATTGGCATGAAGTTGTTTGTAGTAGTCTCTTAAGACCCTTAGTATTTCTGTGGTGCTCCTTGTACCTTTTCCTTTGCTTTTCTACCTTTAATCCCTTATTTTCTTGATGATTCTAGATAAAGGCTGATTTTTTTAAATTTTTTTCAAAGAACCATCTTTCAATTTCAGTAATCTTTTCTATTTGTTTTCTTGTTTGACTTTTAGTCTATATTTCATTTGCACTCTGATCTTCAAGATGGACTAAATATTTATAAAACATCCCTTCCAATAGCAACAGACTACACATTCTACTCAAGTTCACATATGACATTCTCCAGAATTTATCACATTATGGGCCACAAAGCAAGCCTTAGTAAATTTTTTAAAAACTGAGATCACATTAAGCATCTTTATTGAATACATTATGAGATTACAAATCAACTACACACACAAAATGTAAAAAGATAAACACATATATGCTAAACAATATGCTACTTTAAAAAAATGTATCACTGAAGAAATCAAAGTGGAAATCAAAACCTACCTAGAGACAAATAGCAATGACAGCACAACAATCCAGTACCTATGAGACATGACAAAAATAGTTCTAAGAGGGAAGTTAACAGAAATACAATCCTATCTCAGGAAACAAGAAAAATCTCAAATGAACAAACTAAACTTATGCCTAATGAAAGTCCATAAAGAAGAACAAACAGAATCCAAAGTTAGTAGAAGGAAAGAAATCATGAAAATCAGAGCAGAAATAGATGAAAGAAACATAAAGGAAACAATAGCAAAGAGCAAGGCAACGAAAAGCTAACTCTGAGAAGATAAACAAAATTGATAAACCTTTAGCCAGGCTCATCAAGGAAAAAAAATCAATAAAATTAGAAATGTTAAAGGAGAAATTACAATAGATGCCACAGAAATACAAAGATTTCCCAGCTGGTACAGTGGTAAAGAATCTGCCTGCCAATACAGGAGTTGCAAGAGATGCAGGTTTGATCCCTTGTTTGGGAAGATCCCCTAGAGTAGGAAATGGAAACCCACTCCAGTATTCTTGCATGGAAAATTCCATGGACAGAGGAGCCTGACTAATGTCCATGGGGTCACAAAGAGTTGGACACAGCTGAGCAACTGAGCACAGATACATAACAGACTACTATATGCAAGTATATATCAATAAAATGGACCACCTACAAAAGATAAACAAATTCTTAGAAAGGTATAATATCTGAAAACTGAACATGGAAAAATTAGAAAATATGAACAAAACAATCATAAGTATTGAAATTGAAAGTAAGATTTAAAAACTCTCAAGAAATAAAAGTCTAGGACCAGATGGCTTCACAGATGAATTCTATCAAATATTTAGAGAAGCATTAACAGCTATCCTTCTGATACTCTTTCAAAAATTTGTAGAGGAAGAAGCACTCCCAAACTCACTTTATGAGGCCATCATCACCCTGATACCAAGCCAAAGAAACATACCACAAAAATTAAAATTATAGACAAATATCACTGATAAAGATGGAAAAATCTTTTTAAAAAATGCAGACTGACTGAAGTAATAAATGAAAAGTATTATGCATCATGATAAAGTGGCATTTATCTCAGGGATGTAGGAATTTTTCAATATTCACAAATCAGTCAATGTGCTATGCTATGTGCTACTTTAACAACTGAAGAATAAAAAAAAAAATATGATCATCTCAACAGATGTAGAGAAACCTTTTGATAAAATTCATCATCCCTTTATGACAAAAACTCTCCAGCAAGTGGGGATTGAAGGAAACCACCTCAACATAATAAAGGCCCTATCTGATAAACCCAAGGCAACAACATACACAGTGGTGATCAGCTGAAATCATTCCCTCTAAGATCAAGAACAAGACAAGGATGTCCACTCTTACCACTTGCCTTTCACATAGTTTTGGAAGTCCTAGAAACAGCGATGAGAAGAGAAATTAAATGGATCCAAATTAAAAAGGAAGAACTAAAACTATCACTGTTTGCAGATAATATAATACTTTTCATTAGGAAAAAAAAAATCCTGAATGTACCACCAGAAAACCAGTAAAACTCAACAATGAATTTGGTAAATTTACAGGATACAAAATTAATATACAGAAGTCTGTTGTATTTTTACACACTAACAAAAACTTATTAGAAAGAGAAATTAAGGAAACAATCTCACTTACCATTAACCATTAAAAAGAATAAAATATAGGAATAGGACACTCATTGATGCTTTTGAATTCCGGTGTTGGAGAAGACTCTTGAGAGTCCCTTGGACTGCAAGGAGATCCAATAAGTCCATTCTAAAGGAAATCAGCCTGGGTGTACTTTGGAAGGAATGATGCTAGAGCTGAAACTCCAGTACTTTGGCCACCTCATGCGAAGAGTGGACTCATTGGAAAAGGCTCTGATGCTGGGAGGGATTGGGGGCAGGAGGAAAAGGGGACGACAGAGGATGAGATGGCTGGATGGTATCACCGACTCGATGGACGTGGTTTGAGTGAACTCTGGGTGTTGGTGATGGACAGAGAGGCCTGGCGTGCTGCTATTCATGGGGTCACAGAGAGTCGGACACAACTGAGCAACTGGACTGAACTGAACTGAACTGAGGACACTCTTTGACAAAAATTGCAGGAATAATTTTTTCAATCCATTTCTTAGACTAATGGGAATAAACAACTGGACCGTAATTACACTCAAAGGCTTCTGCACAGCAAAGAAAACCATACACAAAACAAAAAGACAACCTACAGAATGGTAGAAACCATTTGAAAACAATGTGATCTACAATCCCACAAATATACAAAGAGCTCATGAAGATCAATAACAAAAACAAAGACAAAAAAAAAAAAAAAAGACAGAAGCAACCAAATCAATAAATAGACAGAAGACTCAAACAGACCTTTCTCCAAAGAAGACATATAGATGGCCAAGAGAAACATAAAGATGCTCAATATTGCTAATTATTCAGTTCAGTTCATTTCAGTCACTCAGTCGTGTCTGACTCTTTGCGACCCCATGAATTGCAGCATGCCAGGCCTCCCTGTCCATCACCAAATCCCCGGGTTCACCCAGATTCAGATCCATTGAGTCAGTGATGTCATCCAGCCATCTCATCCTCTGCCATCCTCTTCTCTTCCTGCCCCCAATCCCTCCCAGCATCAGAGTCTTTTCCAATGAGTCAACTCTGCACATTAGGTGGCCAAAGTATTGGAGTTTCAGCTTTAGCATCAGTCTTTCCAATGAACACCCAGGACCAATCTCCTTTAGAATGGACTGACTGGATCTCCTTCCAGTCAAAGGGACTTTCAAGAGTCTTCTCCAAAACACAGTTCAAAAGCATCAATTCTTTGGCTCTCAGCTTTCTTCACAGTCCAACCCTCACATCCATACATGACCACAGGAAAAACCATAGCCTTGACTAGACAGACCTTTGTTGACAAAGTAATGTCTCTGCTTTTCAATATACTATCTAGGTTGGCCATAACTTTCCTTCCAAGGAGTAAGCATCTTTTAATTTCATGGCTGCAGTCACCATCTGCAGTGATTTTGGAGCCCCCAAAAATAAAGTCTGATACTGTTTCCACTATTTACCCATCTATTTCCCATGAAGTGATGGGACCAGATGCCATGATCTTAGTTTTCTGAATGTTGAGCTTTAAGACAACTTTTTCACTCTCTTCTTTCACTTTCATCAAGAGGTTTTTTAGTTCCTCTTCACTTTCTGCCATAAGGGTGGTGTCATCTGCATATCTGAGGTTATTGATATTTCTCCCGGAAATCTTGATTTCAGCTTGTGTTTCATCCAGTCCAGCTTTTCTAATGATATACTCTGCATATAAGTTAAATAAGCAGGGTGACAATATACAGCCTTGACATACAACTTTTCCTATTTGGAATCAATCTGTTGTTCCATGTCCAGTTCTAACTGTTGCTTCCTGACCTGCATACAGATTTCTCAAGAGGCAGGTTTGGTGGTCTGGTATTCCCATCTATTTCAGAATTTTCCACAGTTTATTGTGATCCACACAGTCAAAGGCTTTGGCACAGTCAATAAAGCTGAAATAGATGTTTTTCTGGAATTCTCTTGCTTTTTCCATGATCCAGTAGATGTTGGCAATTTGATCACTCATTCCTTTGCCTTTTCTAAAACCAGCTTGAACATCTCAAAGTTCATGGTTCACGTATTGCTGAAGCCTGGCTTGGAGAATTTTGAGCATTACTTTACTAGCATGTGAGGAGAGTGCAATTGTGTGGTAGTTTGAGCATTGTTTGGCATTGCCTTTCTTTGGGATTGGAATGAAAACTGACCTTTTCCAGTCCTGGGACCATTGCTGAGTTTTCCAAATTTGCTGGCATATTGAGTGCATCACTTTCATAGCATCATCTTTCAGGATTTGAAATAGCTCAACTGGAATGCCATCACCTCCACTAGCTTTGTTCATAGTGATGCTTTCTAAGGCCCACTTGACTTCACATTCCAGGATGTCTGGCTCTAGGTGAGTGATCACACTATCGTGATTATCTGGGTCTTGAAGCTCTTTTTTGTACAATTCTTCTATGCATTTTTGCCAGCTCTTTTTAATATCTTCTGCTTCTGTTAGGTTCATACCATTTCTGTCCTTTATCGAGCCCATCTTTGCATGAAATGTTCCCTTGGTATCTCTAATTTTCTTGACGAGATCTCTAGTCTTTCCTATTCTGTCGTTGCATTGATCACTGAGGAAGGCTTTCTTATCTCTCCTTGCTATTCTTTGGAATTCTTCATTCAGATACTTATATCTTACCTTTTCTCCTTTGCTTTTCACTTTTCTTCTTTTCACAGCTATTTGTAAGGCCTCCCCAGACAGACATATTTCCTTTTTACCTTTCTTTTCCTTGGGGATGGTCTTGATCCCTGTATAATGTTATGAACCTCAATCCATAGTTCATCAGGCACTCTGTCTATCAGATTTAGTCTCTTAAATCTATTTCTCACTTCCAATGTATAATCATAAGGGATTTGATTTAGGTCATACCTGAATGGTCTAGCGGTTTTCCCTACTTGTTTTAATTTAAGTCTGAATTTGACAATAAGGAGAGAAATACAAATCAAAACTACAATGAGATATCACTGCACACCAGTCAGAGTGGCCATCCTCAAAACACCTATGGACAATAAATGCTGAAGAAAGTGTGAAGAAAAGGTAACCCTTCTACACTTTTTGTGGGAAAGAAAATTGGTGCAGCTACTACAACAAACAGAATGGAAGTTTCTTAAAACACTAAATATTGAGTTACCATATGATCCAGGAATCCCATTCCTGGGCATGTATCTGTAGAAGGCACTAATTTCTGAAGATACATGTGCCCAATGTTCATAGCAGTGTTATTTATATTAAAACAGCTTAGACATAGAAGCAACCTAAATGTCTACTGACAGATAAATATTTACAGAACAAATGGTACATGTATACAATGGAATACTACTCAGTTGTTTAAAAAAGTAAAATAATGCCATTTTCAGCAACATGAATGGACCTGTAGATTATTGTACTAGGTGAAGTAAGTTAGAGAAAGGCAAATATCATATGATATTATTTATGTGTAAAGTCTAAAAGTTGACACAGATTAACTTATTTACAAAACAGACTCATAGACCTAGCAGACAAACTTATGATTACTAAAGGGGAAAGGTTTGCAGAAGTGAATTTGGAATTTGGAATTAAAAGATACACAGTACTCTCTATAAAATCGGTAAACAACAAGGACCGACTGTAAAGCACAGGGGACTGTATTCAACGTCTTGCAACAACCAATAATGGAAATAAATCTATAAAAGTATACATATGTTTTGCTGGTTTCCAGCCCCCACAGGATCCAGGGGAACCCTCAGGAGAGATGGTGTCAGTGAAGAGATTTAGAGAGAGATAAAGATAATGTTGCAGATGAGAAAATAGAAGAAAGAAAGAGTCTGATATTCCTTGATTTACACAGAAAGCCAATAAAGTCCCAGACAAGGGACTTGCTCTGTTCACATAGGCCGCAGGTGCCCTCCCAGTCTCCCAAGGGAGTAGAGACACAGAGGGCCTTCCTGTTCAGGTCTTAGAAGCCCAGGCAGGAAAGTGAATGCAGAGAGCCTCTATGCTCCAAGGGATCAGCCTGAAAAAGAGAGTTAGAGAGAGAAAGAAAGAAAGACATGGGGGAACCAGGCTTTTGTGGAACTGATCCTGTTCCATCACTTTATTTTTCAGGGAAGCTTTTATACCTTGACTTGTACATAGAAGGAAATAAAAGATGCAAAGTCGTAGAGAGTCAACCCAAACATTACATTCCAACCAGGATTTTTTTCTGCATTCCTTTCCCATAGACAATGTTGTGTACATTATCTTCTGGCCTTGAAGGCCTGTGGACATTTTATGGCCCTCTTTTGACAAAGGCTGCTCAATCAGAAAACTTATTTTCCCTTGAAATGTTTTTTATTTCTATTTCTAATATATGTCAGCCTCAGAAAGTATTAAGTAAAGTTACATTTCTCGTGGAGCAAAGGTGTAGTGAGTTACAACAAAGAAAGAACCAACTAGCTCAAAGTCTGATATGATTAATTTCAAGGCTACACTTGTGTTTCTTGCATTCCAACTATGTTAACTAATGCACTTCCAGGTGCACAGTGGATAAGAGATATGGAAACTTAGCAGCAAGCATTGGCTCAACAGTGAAATTCTACACCAGCACTACTCTAATAGTTTTTAACTCTTTGAAAGGATCTATATTTTTAGGCTTCCCGTGCCTCTCACAGTTGGGAGGCTGTGAATAATCTTATGCCTAGCTGAAAGAGTCTGGGTAAACCTGTCAGACAAGCTAGAAAGCCATCAGAGGGGTTTGATTTGAAATATTCCTTTCATGTCCAGGAGACTTATTAGCTAGATCCCTAAGTTGATTTTCTCCAGAGAAAAGTGGTCGGGGATAGCCCCCGGTTAATGTCAGAAGATTTGGTGAAAGGCACAAAATAGTAAGACAGATGGATTCTGGTTTGGGGGTAGATGCTTGAGCAGGTCCAGGGGGTCTCTCAAGTCCTGAAGTCTTGCTTATCAGGCCTCTTCCACATGACCTTGTCATGGGTGAGATCTCCCATGCTGGCTCCCAGCATATCCCCCTTTTTTATTTTTTAAGACAGCCAGATTTAATTCAGTCATGAGATTTTGAGTGCTCTGTTGAAGAGTTCTGACAATACAAGGAAGAATAATTATGAGAAGCAGAATTAGAGTGGACACAGCAGCATAGCTAAGAATAGTAGACATAATGTTTTTTTTCCTGAAATAAAATTAGAGAGTGTATGGAAAAAGTCATTTGCTGTTCCTGCGGCAGTAAAATCTAATCAGGAGTGTTCTATGATCTTTATCTGATTGTGAAGTTTTCCTAAATCTAAGCTAATGTTGAAACTATTTCATACCCCTGAAATGTGGTTTTTAATCCTCTCCCAGTTATAATCTGTCTCGTTTACTTTCAGGGGTTTTACACAAATCCACCGGTAGTCAGCATGACAGGACAGTGCCAATTTCACTTTTAATACCTGTAATTCAGTCCCAATATATGTTACCACTTCTTCTAGGACATCTACCTTCATTTCTAGCTTTCTATCTATAACCTCCTGTGTTGCCAACTCCAAAGAAACATTCCTGAACATAGTATCAACATACTGGGTATTATGCACTTGTTGAGACAATGACATCGCTGCCACAGCAACAGTAGCAGTAACAGTAGTAGTTGAAGTAACAGAAGTAACTGCTGTTATTAAAGCTGATGTTCCTAAGATAAGTAAGCCCACAAACCATCGTGATTGTGTTAAATCTTGTAGTTGTTGTAGCACAGCAAGACCATAGTTATCATACCAATTAGTGGTTACAGTCACAAGCACCATAAGATAGGGTGGACGTTGTAATACTACAAAGGAGCAAACATTGTATCGAGAGGTCAAACAAGATGAGAGCATACACTGTTTACAAGATATTACATTAGGTCCACCTGAATAATTTATTTGTACATTAAGTTTCTTCCGAGATCTCTGCTGTTGGTCATCTTAGATTCTGTTGGACTTTTCAGGTGGGAGGTGGAGGCAGGGGCAGAGGAGTGTCTTTTTTCTTTTGTGGTTGAAACAATGGGGAAACTGGATGTCTGGGGGACTGTGACATGGTGAATCAGTCTGTCTGGATTTTTACAAATGAAACTATTCTGTATAATACTGTAATGATGATTATATGTCATATATCCATACTCATAGCATATACATCATTAAGAGTGAACTGTAACAAACTTTAGCATTTGAGTGACTGTGATATGTCCATATAGGTTCATGGGTTCACTGATTTTAACAAATCATTGTGATGATGGATATAAGTAGGGCGATCAAGCCTGTGTGGTGACAGGAAATGTATGTGAACTTTGTTCTATCCACTCAATTTTTCTGTTTCTAATAATGCTCTAAGTTCAGGTCAGTTCAGTCACTCAGGCATGTCTGACTCTTTGTGACCCCATGAATTGCAGCATGCCAGGCATCCCTATCCATCACCAACTCCCGGAGTTCACCCAAATTCATGTCCATCGAGTTGGTGATGCCATCCAGCCATCTCATCCTCTGTCAAGAACTAAAGAGCCTCTTGATGAAAGTGAAAGAGGAGAGTGAAAAGGTTGGCTTAAAGCTCAACATTCAGAAAATGAAGATCATGACATCTGGCCCCATCAGTTCATGGCAAATATATGGGGAAGCAGTGAAAATGGTAACAGACTTTATTTTGGGGGCACCAAAATCAGTGTAGTTGATGACTGCCACCATGAAATCAAAAGATGCTTACTCCTTGGAAGGAAAGTTGTGACCAACCTAGACAGCATATTAAAGAGCAGAGACATTACTTTGCCAACAAAGTTCTGTCTAGTCAAGGCTATGGTTTTTCCAGTAGTCAGGTATGGATGTGAGAGTTAGACTGTGAAGAAAGCTGAGTGCTGAAGAATTGATGCTTTTGAACCGTAGTGTTGGAGAAGACTCTTGAGAGTCCCTTAGACTGCAAGGAGATCCCACCAGTCCATCCTAAAGATCAGTCCTGGGTGTTCACTGGAAGGACTGATGTTGAAGCTGAGACTCCAATATTTTGGCCACCTGATGCAAAGAGCTGATTCATTTGAAAAGACCCTAATGCTGGGAAAGATTGAGGCAGGGAGAGGAAGGGGATGACAGAGGATGAGATGGCTGGATGGCATCACCAACTCAATGGACATGAGTTTTGGTGAACTCCGGGAGCTGGTGATGGACAGGGAGGCCTGGCTTACTGCAGTTCATGGAATCTCAAAGATTTGGACACAACTGAGCAACTGAACTGAACTGAACTGAGACCTAGAGCATCTGCAATCTGTTAGAATAAAGTCACCATCTCCTGTACAAGAACTGTAATTGGAGCCGTGTCTTAGTGTATAATAATTGTTCAATAATATCCACCAATTTTCATGGCATTTGCAGTAGTAAGAACAGTGAATTAAATAGGAAATTAGCCTCTCCAATCCCAATGGCTCTTTGTTCCTCAGGTCAAGGATTTATGGGAGGATTCTGTCAGCTGCTAAAAATATCCATACCATATGTACACTAATGAAGAAGGGAAATAAACCCTGTAAGAAAAAGTTTATTTAAGATTCAATTTATCACCCAGTTGCCAACTAACTATGTGTTAATACTTTCAGGGACTATACTGGCTGTTGATATAATGATACCAGTGTCAGTTCAGAATGAGTATCTAACTTGTGTATCTAATATGGGCATTCCTATTTTTCCAGTGTACAATCATGGAAAGAATGGGATATAGATACTGCATGTACTTGAAATGGTATTTTAGAGTCTTTCCACTTGGGGATTGACCTGTCCTTTAAATAATGGCTTCTAGAAATGAGAATGTGATTCAGACCTAAATATGCTATGAAATAATAAGATTTTCCATTACAGTGTACAATAACAATTTTTTGCTTATAACAAATAAGTAGTTTATCAAATATTACTCAACTATTAAGTAGTAGGAACAAGATTTGCACTCTAGCAGTATAGAGTTAGAACTTCTGATTCAAAGCTCTATACCACATTGCTTTTCCAAAAGGGGAAATAATAAATAATTAAAAATAGGAGTAATGCAGCATGTTTACCAAAGTAATAAAGAATTATGGTACTATAATTTTTGGCCATGAAAAATGGTAATACAGCTCTAAATTTGCTAATCTGTAAAGATGCTAGAACAAATAAGTCAGTGAAGAGAAGCATGGCTAAAATATTAAGCATTATAAGCCTGACCCTCCCAGGTGGTTCAGTGTTAAAGAATCTGCCTGTCAAGCAGGAGATATGCGTTTGATCCCTGGGTGTGGAAGATCCCATAGAGAAGGAAATGGCAACCCACTCCTGTATTCTTGCCTGAGATATCCCATGGACAGAGCAGCCTGGGGGCTAGAGTTCATGAGGTCACAAAGAGTCAGACACAACTGAACAACTAAACAGCAGCAGCAGCATTATAAGCCCATGTCTGTAAATTGCATGTATGTGTGAAAGTGTATGGAATATACTATTATTGGTGTTAATAACTATAAATTATTCTATTATGGAGTTTGCAAAAGGACAAAAGAGAACATTAGGCATCTTACAGATCAAAGCATCAATAGAACATGGTTTTAGGATAGGGAAACAATATAATTTTAAGTAGAGAAGAACAAGTCAGTATAGAGAAAGCTGTCAAATGTTCAATGACTACAATAAAATTAATAAGAACTTATTACACGTGAGGCATTTTTCTCAGTATGGTACACATAAAAATCCATTTCATCCTCATAATAATCCCACTGAAAAAGCTCTTATCTTCATTTTCTATAGAAAACTCAGGCTCAAAAGGAATGAGTAACATATTCAGCCATTTCATTTTATATGCCCATGTTTTTTCCTGTTTTAGACTATAGCAGACTGTTTCATCCACCTGTAAGAGATAAGATAGGAAAAAAAGGACAAATGCTTACATACTTCAACAATGCCAATTCCTCACCCTCAAAATTCAAATTAATCATCCATATTGGCAACTCAATGCATCCTTACCAAAATTAATATGGGTTCTTAGCATTATTTTTTGAAAGACAAAGAGTGAAATTATTCTGAATATTCAGTTGACTTGGATCATCAGAAATCATGCCAAAGAATATTAATAATTAAAGATACATTTGCACTGATAGTAATTACAACTTATTTATAAAGATTTTAAAAACAATTCAAATAACAAAGCTTTAGATGAGTGATTTAAGTGGAAATCATCATTAAAAAGATCAAACTCATAGTATCACAGGAACAAGTTTTAAATTATGCACTTTGGAAATAAATGCTAGATCTTACTTTGCTTCCTAGATTTAGGAACATCAGTTTCTGTCTTTAGATTGCTGTAATTAGCACTAGCCTCAGATGCTCATTTACACCTCTGGCAGTCAAGGATTGGAAACTTGGCTTTCACTGATCGTATGTTATCACCACACCAGCTTTGAGCTTTTTCTTCCCTCTGATTTTTATTGATAACATTCACAACAACATTAAGGAAAAAAAAAAAAAGTACATTTCTCTTGAGTTAATGCTTTAAACTCAGAGAGCCTTAGAAGTGCATGGATAATACATAATAAGATTTTAATTGATTGCCTTTTGTTTCTTTGTTGTTGATCTCACATAGACAAATACAAAAAAAAGAAAAAGAATGTATGGTTAATGAACAGTTTCTCCATATGTATATAACCTAAAGATTTCTCACAAATGTTGTTTATTATGAAATAAAAACTATTAAGACTTATAACACAATGTTCAGGAATTTTTGGATTAAATATAGTATTATTACTCTCAATACTATACTATGTATATGTGCTATACTATTATACCATATTATGATGAATATTAGAGAAGGCAATGGCCACCCACTCCAGTGTTCTTGCCTGGAGAATCCAGGGGCAGAGGAGCCCGGTGGGCTGCTGTCTATGCGGTCGCACAGAGTCAGACACTACTGACACGACTTAGCATCAGCAGCAGCAGTATGATGAATATAGAATTTAGAATTACATAAGTTAATATTACAGCTTAAATAAGAAAATTTAATTACTAAATTCTGGTTTCAACCATGATACAATCTACATAGTGTTCATATTCTTAAAATGAGATAAAATGGAATTTTAGCACATAGTAAAATCTTAAATAGGAACATTTACTTATAAAATGGATGATTACCTGTTTTAATTAAGTTCCTACTCCCTTTGCCCATCAATATTTGACCATAATAATTTTTTGGATTTTTATAGGTTAATTTCTAGCATTTGTATATAATTATAAAAGCCTCATATAAACAAGTATATTCATCTGATTTGTGCCAAAATAATGTTCTCTGTTAACAAGTATGGTCATTTATTGTGTACTGGAATGTATTACGTATACTCAAGGTGTATCTTCTGTTGGAATGTACTGTGTGGCTTTGGCAGGACTACACACTTGTAGCTGCTGATTCTCAGGTGTAAAAAACATGTTATTTAGAAAAAAGATGATGATCAAGAGGATATAGTGTGGATTCTAGAAGAAAGAACAGAAGTGGTGTCTTTAGTAAATAACACACTGGAGGCCTATTTGCCAGGTGCAGGAAATAGATGAAAATTTTCTGCGATGCATCATGAAGGCTGTCAAACCTGAAATAGAAGTCAAGTATAGTGATGATTTCCACTATCTGCACATCTTCGCTGTGATTCACTCACCAAAAGATATCTCAAATGATAAGCTCTTCAGTTTTCTTTTAATAATTAATTCTTCTAATGGAGAGAAATACAAACTAAAACACTGCTGTTCTGACTCTATTTCTAGATATTTTCCTATTCTTTTTTTTTTTCTAGTTGAACAGGAGGAATCATTTGGAGTTAATTTCTTCTGTTTATTATAGTATATTTCTTCTCTCCTTAAAGTTAAATTTTCCTTGACTTTATTAGTGGAGACTGGGTTTCTATTGTGATTTGACCTGAATAAAATTAGATATGAGTATAGCTGTTTCATTTTCAAAGAGGAAGAAAGAGGCTGAAAAAGAGAGAGTTGATGTTCTTAAAAACGAAGTGGCCTGGCAAGTCACCATATAGTGGGAAGGTGAGGCTGGAGAATAACTGGGTATATAAATTGTAGACTTTTGAAAAATTGTTTTAAAATGTCAGAGAAGCATTAGGAGCAAGTCCAAAACAGAGGACTGATGTATGTGAAGATGAACGAGAAGCTCTTAGAATTTTTACTCTTAGTATCTGTGAATGATCTACAATACAAAGCAGATAGAAATAGGCAATAGAAATAAAAACAAAAATAAACAAATGTGACCTAATCTAACTTATAAGCTTTTGCCCAGCAAAGGAAATCATAAGAGAAATGAAAAGACAGTCTACCAAATGGGAGAAAATATTTGCACATGATGCAACAAAGTCTTAATCTCCAAAAAACTAAGTTTCTGGACAATAATATTTAATAATGACTAATTATTATTAATGTAAAATAATATAAAGAATGTTTATATGTGTGTAGCTGAGTCACTTTACTGTATAGAAGAGATTGGCAAAATGTTGTTGAGTCCTAAAACTCAACAACAAAACCTAAACAATGGGCAGAAGACCTTAACAGACATTTCTCAAATAAGGCATACCCATGGAGAGTAGGAAAATAAAAAGATACTCAATATCGCCAACTATTAGAGAAATGCTAATCAAATAACAATGAGGAACCACTTCACACCAGTCAGAATTACCGTCATTAAAAAGTCTACATGCAGCACATGCTAGAAAGGGTGTGAAGAAAAGGAAACCCTCCTTCACTGTCAGTGGGAATATAAGTTGGTAGAGACACTATGGAAAACAGTATGGAGGTTCCTCAGGAAACTAAAAATAGAATTATCATATGATCCAACAACCACACTCCTGGGAATATGCTCAGATAAAATTATAATTTAAAATGATACATGCACATCTATGTTCATAGCAGCACTATTCACAATAACCAAACCATGGAAACAACCAAAATGCCCATTGACAGATGAATGGATAAAAAAGATATGATATATACTATGGAATACTATTCATCCATAAAAAGATGAAATAACCCCATTTGTAGCAACATGGACGAAACTAGAGATTATCATACTAAGTGAAGTAAGTCAGAAAGAAAAAGACAAATACCATGTGACATCACTTATATGTGGAATCTAAAATATGGCACAAATGAACCTATCTACAAAACAGAAACATACTCATAGACAGAGAGAACAGACTGTGGTTGTTGGGGTGGGGTGGGGAAGGAGAGAAACAGAGATGGACTGGGAGATAGGGTTGGTAGATGTAAACTATTACACTTAGAATGGATACAGAATAAGGTCCTAATGTAGAGCACAGGGAATTTATTCACTATCCATCGATAAACCATAATGGATAATAATATTTTAAAAAACAATGTATGTATGTATGTAACTGAGTCACTTTTCTATACAGCAGAGATTGGCAAAACGTTGTAAATCAACAATACTTCAATGAAAAATATAAAAAATATAAAACAAGAAAACATAGAGAAGGAAAAAAAAAGAACAAATGTCCATCAGCGGATGAATGGATAAGAAAGCTGTGGCACATATACACAATGGAGTATTACTCCGCCATTAAAAGGAATACATTTGAATCAGTTCTAATGAGGTGGATGAAACTGGAGCCTATTATACAGAGTGAAGTAAGCCAGAAAGAAAAACACCAATATAGTATACTAACGCATATATATATGGAATTTAGAAAGATGGTAATAATAACCCTGTATGTGAGACAGCAAGAGACACAGATGTATAGAACACTCATTTGGACTCTGTGGGAGAGGGAGAGGGTGGGATGATTTGAGAGAATGAAGCATTGAAACATGTATAATATCATATATGAAATGAATCACCAGTCCAGATTCGATGCAAGATGCAGGATGCTTGGGGCTGGTGCACTGGGATGACCCAGAGGGGTGGTACGGGGAGGGAGGTAGGAGGGGGGTTCAGGAGGGGGAACATGTGTACACCCATGGCTGATTCTTGTTGATGTATGGCAAAACCAATGCAGTATTGTAAAGTAATTGGCCTCCAATCAAAATAAATAAATTTAAATTAAAAAAAAAAAGAACAAATGGCGGTCATAAAAGCAGTTTTCCGTTGACGGTTCAATTCAGTCACTCAGTTGTGTCTGACTCTTTGAGACCCCATGGACTGCAGCATGCCAGACTTCCCTATCCATCACCACTCAAGGAGCTTGCTCAAATTCATATCCATTAGGTCACTGATAATATGTAAACATCTCATCCTCTGTTGTCATGAAGTTTCAGCTTCAGCATCAGTCCTTCCATTGAATATTTAGGACTGATTTCCTTTAGGATTGACTGATTTTTGTATGCTTGCAGTCCAAGGGATTCTAAAGAGTCATCTCCAACACCACAGTTCAAAAGCATCAATTCTTCAGTACTCAACGTTCTTTACAATTCAACTCTCACATCATACACAACTACTGGAAAACAATAGCTTTGACTAGACAGACCTTTGTTGGCAAAGTAATGTCTCTGCTTTTTAATATGCTGGCTAGGTTGGTCATACCTTTTCTTCCAAGCGGTAAGCATCTTTGAATTTCATGGCTTCAGTCACCATCTGTAGTGATTTTCAAGCCCCCAAAATAAACTCTCTCACTGTTTCCACTGTTTCCCCAACTATTTGCCTTGAAGTGATAGGACTGGATGCCATAGTCTTCGTTTTTTGAACGTTGAGTTTAGGCCAGTTTTTTACTCTCCTTTTCCACTTTCATCAAGAGGCTCTTCCATTCCTCTTCACTTCTATAAAGGTGGTGTCATTTGTGTTTCTGAGGTTATTGATATTTCTTCTGGCAATCTTGATTCCAGCCTGTGCTTCATCCAGCCCAGCATTTCATAAGATGTACTCTACAAATAAGTTAAATAAGTGGGGTGACAATATACAACCTTGACGTACTCCTTTCTGAATTTGGAACCAGTCTATTGTTCCATATCCAGTTCTAGCTGTTGCATACTGATCTGCATACAGATTTCTCAGGAGGCAGGTCAGGTGGTCTATTTCCATCTCTTGAAGAATTTTCCACAGTTTGTTGTGATATACACAGTCAAAGGCTTTGGCATAGTCAATAAAGAAGAAATAGATGTTTTTCATGGAATTCTCTTATTTTTAATCTATCATTCAAAGGATGTTGACAATTTTATCTCTGGTTCCTCTGCCTTTTCACAATCCAGCTTGAACATCTGGAAGTTCACCGTTCACATACTGTTGAAGCCTGACCTGGAGACTTGAGCACTACTTGAGCACTACTTTGCTAGCATGTGAGATGAGTGCAATTGTGTGCTAGTTTGAGTATTCTTTGGTATTGCCCTTTTTTGGGATTGGAATGCAAACTGAACTTTTCCAATCCTGTGGCCACTGCTGAGTTTCCCAAATTTGCTGATATTTTGAGTGCAGCACATTCACGGCATCATACTTTAGAATTTGAAATAGCTCAACTGGAATTCCATCACCTCAACTAGCTTTATTTGTAGTGATGCTTCCTAAGGCCCACTTGACTTCTCACTCTAGGATGTCTGGCTCTAGGTGAGTGATCACACCATCATGGTTATCTGGGTCCTAAAGATCTTTGCATATCCTTGACAACTCTTCTTAATATCTTCTGCTACTGTTAGGTCCATATCATTTCTATCCTTTATTGTGCCCACCTTTGCATGAAATATTCCCTTGGTATATCTAATTTTCTTGAAGAGATCTCTAGTCTTTCAATTCTATTGTTTTCTTCTATTTCCTTGCATTGATCATTGGGAAAGTCTTTCTTATTTGTATGAAAATGTTATTAAAGTATGGATAGTATATATCCAATAGTGAATGATAAATGTCAATTTCTAAGATAATTATAAGGAAGTGTGGCAGAAAGTGAAGAGGAACTAAAAAGACTCTTGATGAAAGTGAAAGAAGAGAGTGAAAAAGTTGGCTTAAAGCTCAACATTCAGAAAATGAAGATCATGGCATCTGGTCCCATCACTTCATGGCAGTTAGATGGGAAAACGGTGGAAACAGAGTCAGACTTTATTTTGGGGGGCTCCAAAGTCACTGCAGATGGTGATTGCAGCCATGAAATTAAAAGATGCTTACTCTTTGGAAAAAAAGTTATGACCAACCTGGATAGCATATTCTAAAGCAGAGACGTTACTTTGCTGACAAAGGTCCGTCTAGTCAAGGCTATGGTTTTTCCTGTGGTCATGTATGGATGTGAGAGTTGGACTGTGAAGAAGGCTGATAGCCAAAGAATTGATGCTTTTGAACTGTGGTGTTGGAGAAGACTCTTGAGAGTCGCTTGGACTTCAAGGAGGTCCAAGCAGTCCATCCTAAAGGAGATCAGTCCTGGATGTTCATTGGAAGGACTGATGCTAAAGCTGAAACTCCAGTACTTTGGCCACCTCATGAGAAGAGTTGACTCATTGCAAAAGACTCTGATGCTGGGAGGTTTTGGGGGCAGGAGGAGAAGGGGACAACAGAGGATGAGATGGCTGGATGGCATCACTGACTCGATGGACGTGAGTCTGAGTGAACTCCTGGAGTTGGTGATGGACAGGGAGGAGTGGCGTGCTGTGATTCATGGGATTGCAAAAAGTTGGACACGACTGAGCAACTGAACTGAACTGAACTGAATACCAATTCAAAAATATAGTAGGAAATAAAGCTGTACTTAAGTGAGCCCTCTTTCCTAATTCTCATCAAAAGGATGAAGAGAAAAACTTTTTGTCCAATATATGTACAAGTCCCTTTGCCTGGATCTGTGCTTGTAAATAGAGTAGCCATTAGCCATATATGTCTTTATACATTTAAATTTTAATTAAAAGTAAATAAAATTTAGAACTTCCCTTATGGTCAAGTGGTTAAGAATCTGCCTGCCAATGCAGAAGACACAAGTTCAATCCCCGGTCCATGAAGATTCCACATGCCATGGGGCAACTAAGCCCACACACCACAACTACTGAGGCCTAGCACTCTTGTGCTGAAACAGGAGAAGCCACTGCAGTGAGACACCTGCACTACTACTAGAGAGAGGACTCCACTTGCTGCAACTAGAGAATTCCCACAGAGAGCAATGAAAACCCAGTACAACTAAAATAAATAAAGCAAATAAAATTTAAAATTAATGTCTCTGTTATATTACTCAAATCTTAAGTGCTCAATAGCCTCACAAGGCCACTGTTTAACCATGTTTGGCAGCACAGATATAAAATATTTCCATCATCACAGAAAATTCTACTACCAGGGAATTCTAGGAAACTATGTGAAGGGACTTCAGAGGCATAATATTTAAGTGACTAGCCAAAGAATGATTTAAATAACAACTTTAACTGAAGTGAATACATAAAGTTAATAAATAAACAAATGAATAATTGAATGAAAAAAAAAAAAACTTGAACAAGTATGACTATACAGCCCAAGTCAGACATGGTCCTCTTTTAGTTCCTAAATCAGCCTTGTTTTTCTAATATAATGATACAGATGTTAAAGTATACCAAGAACTTCAGATTGAAGTTTGTTATTGTTTTTCCTCTGCTACCTTCCATTATATTTTAAAGAAGGCAGACTTAGTTAGCATTCACATATCTCATGCACAGTTTTTCTCACTCACGCCATTCTAGTGTGATTTTTCATTTTGAAAGAGTCATTCAGAATACAAGATCTATTGACTGAAAGACTGAAACAAAGATCTTTTACCTGAACATGCAATAACATTCCACAGGTACAAGTGATTGCTTTGAAATATTCTCACTCACAGCCTCTCTTGAATTATAAATGTCTTTAATATATTCTCACAATATGTTGCTTCACTTGAGACAGTGTCACTGGATATGCTATCTCTAATAGATACATCAACTAGCAAGTAAGAGTAGTTTCTGTACAGAGTGACATTTCCCCAAACAAATATATAACATTACATGCTTTTGTAATATCTATGTGTTGGTATCTGGAGAAAGGGCACAATAGATCTCAAAGTTGTTTATAATCATAACTATAAACTTCTAATTTATTTATTTTCAGAAAAACAGAAATAGGGCATTATACTGTAAATATAAAAAAGGCACAAATTTCATAAATAGAAATTTACCAAATATATTTCTAGGATCTAGATATACAACAATGCCATTTTACTCTAGTTTGTATTTATTTTCTTCTAGGTTGAAATGAATTATTTCTTTTTCAAAGCTGTGCTTTGTTTATTTCTGCTTTTTAATATTTTTGTTTTTATCACATGGTAAAAAATTCCCAGTAATTAAATTCAGAAAGTCTTTGTACTTGAGTAAGTCTTTATTGTTTTACTTTCCCCCCCCAAAAAAAATCCTTAGATTCCTGTCTAATAACATGATTTGTTACACTGTCAGCGACTTTTGACTCTTAATATGAACATACTTTATCTGTTAGATGTTTACTAATATGTTATCTTTCCCCATGGCATTTAAATGATTGAATTGATTAATATTATCTCATCTTCAAATTACTTTTTTATTGGGACCCCAGAAGAAAACAGTCTTTATATTGGATAGCACGTTTTTCTTTCAGTTTTATTTCATTGAATTCCCTCCCAGCAACTCATCACAGTTCAAGTGTGTTATTGTTTAGTTACTTTATATACATGTCTGTGTTAAGCACACAGGAATATGGTGGTACTTCAACAAATAATGATGAATGAAGCAAGTAAAATCAATATTTTGCTAGCTTCAGTTCAGTCGCTCAGTCGTGTCCAACTCTTGGCAACCCCATGAATTGCAGCACGCCAGGCCTCCCTGTCCATCACCAGCTCCTGGAGTTCACTCAAACTCATGTCCATCAAGTCAGTGATGACATCCAACCATCTCATCCTCTGTCATCCCCTTCTCCTCCTGCCCCCAATCCCTCCCAGCATCAGGGTCTTTTCCATTGAGTGAACTCTTCACATGAGGTGGCCAAAGTATTGGAGTTTCAGCTTTAGCATCAGTCCTTCCAATTAACACCCAGGATTGGTCTCCTTTAAGATGGACTCCTTGGATCTCCAACCAGTCCAAGGGACTCTCAAGAGTCTTCTCCAGCACTACAATTCAAAAGCCTATATTCCCTGAAATGCAATTCCTATCATCATAGAAAATTCTACTTGTTGGAAAATTCTAGGAAAGTATTGGAAGGAACTTCTTAAGGCATAATATTTGAATGACTAGCAAATAATTGTAGAAATGGTTAAATCGTAAATTTTATGACATGTGTTTTTCACCACAATTTTAAGAATGAAAAAAGTGAGAATTTTATGGGTTAAAAAGTCTTAATTTTATGTACAAGTTCACAACAACTCAGATGTATTTGTACTAAAAAATATGTATCTTTTTCAGAATTCTGCATTGTCAACTTCTTGTAAACTATTTTTATTGAACTCTGAACTAGTTCAGGCTTTTCAGGTTTTAGTTCAGTTTTATTTACTTTCCTTGTTTAAACAACTGCTTAAATATTCCCTGTGGCAATCTTCCTAGATGTTATTGAGGGTAATTTAAAATTTCCAACTTTTTTGATAAATTAAAAAATTGAACATGTTATTGTGATAAAAGGCAATGCTAAGAACACAGTGGAAATGGTTTGACTGGCATGTGTACTTCAACTTTAAAAATGATTTCTATAACACTTGATTTCAGTGCATTTTCCCCCGGTAAATTAAAGCATATACCTCTTTTAACAAATATGAGATTTACCTAATATCTAACTCTAAGGAATTAATTGCAGTATGTTGAGAGTAATCTTTAAAGATCTAAAGGCTAAATTGTTGAAATTGCTGAAAGCAGTGGTATGGCCAGCTCTTCAAATTATGAATATATGGGAATAAATGTGGTGAATGAGAAATAACATGAACAATTGTTTAGTCATTTAAATTTTCCTCAATTTTTACATATTAATAGTTGTAATTAAATAGGTCATGAAACATGTATTCACCTGTCAATTAAATATGCTTTGCTTAGTTATCATTTAACTTTCTTCAGAATTGGATAAAGTGCCCTGAATTACTTCAAAATATTTCCCTTGCAAATGAGAATCAAAACCACATGAATAATACAACATATACTAAATTAATAATAAAATAATGAATAATATTTCAAACACTTGAAACTGATTTGAATTCATTTAAAACATGTTTAGAAATAGTTTTCTTTTGTAATTTCTTCTTTTAGAATAGCAACTGTAAATAATCAAGAAAAATTATCATGCGCCTTCAGTGTTTTAAGAATAATAATTTTTTTCACAATAATTGTTTCTATTAAAATATAGTCTACTTATAGGAGCTAATCATTAGAATGAAAAATGAAGTCTAGACAAATCATAAGGTTTATGAAATTATATCATAACAAGAATAATACACTTGGATTACTAAAAGAATTTTGAAAAGCCTCTCTGAAAAAAAAATATAACATACATTTTATATGTTTATTTCTTATATAGTAACCAACAAAATTAAAATTATTTCATGAGTTTTGCATCCACAGTTAAAGAGAATGCTCACTTTAGTAAGTCAGAGATGTGTGGAAGTGTTAGTCATTTAGTTGTCTCTGACTCTTTGAGACTCCATGGACTGTAGCCCACTAGGCTCCTCTGTCCATGGAATTCTCCATGTAAGAATACTGGAGTAGGTAGCCATTCTCTTCTCCAGGGAATCTTCCCAAACCAGGGATAGAACCCAGGTCTCCCACATTGCAGGCAGATTCTTTACTGTATGAGCCACCAGGGAAGCCCTGTTAGCCAGAACATAAAAAGTTAATAAGAAGAGTCATAAAAATACAAAATATTTTGATTATTTTTTGTTAAAAACAAGAAAGAGATAAACATTTATGCTTCTTAAAATTTTTACTATCTGATATTTATACCTATTTTTTTAAAGTTTAATCCTATTCCTGCACTCAAACTTCTCTGATTAATCATTTGGCTAGATGGCATATTTGTTTTCCAAAACAATCCTATCTTTTTTTGTTTTTGTTTTTTCAGAGAGCAAACAAAAATTCTGAAAAAAAAAATATTTCTGTCAAATGAAAACCTTTTAGAATACTAAGCATTAGAGTTTGTGCATTGTAACTTAAGATCACTAAATTCCTAATTTCGGGAAACATTTCAAAAGCTTCTGTATGTGCGTGGTAAGTTGCTTAAGAAGTTTTCACCTCTTTGTGACTCCACACACTGTAGCCCACCAAACTTCTCTGTCCATGTGATTTCCCAAGGAAGAATACTGAAGTGGGTCACCATTTCCTTCTCCAGGGGATCAAACCCACTTCTCTTATGCCTCCTGCATTGGCAAATGGGTTCTTTACCACTAGGACCACCTATGAAGCACTCAAAAGCCTCTACTATGAGCGAAATTAAGTGGATAGCACAGGACACAAAGCAACTTTCTAAAAACTCTACACTCATCACCAAAGTTAAAGGTACATAGTTGAAACATTGTTATCTGTTTTTAATTGCACAGATTTCCAGGGAGAACTAAGGCACAATAATATTATGTGATTAAACAGTAGTAAGTAAATGGAGGAAATGAATAGATAATGGACCAAACTTTTAACAATTGGCACAAATTCTGAAATTTTGGAAACCAAAATGACAGTGCAAGAACCTGCAAATAGAACAAAAGAAATGTTTGTGGAAGAGAAAAAGATGGAAATTATCACCTGATTGTGAAAACTGCATGTCACTCTACACTGAGGAGGAGTCTCTTCAATTAGAAAATGAAGAAAGACTATGTACTCATAAGTTCTTTATACTTGCATCATACCTGAGAAATATAAAAGTACACATTACTTTAATATTATTTATAAATTGTTTAAAATCACACCATAATATTCTGATTTTTAACATTCTCTCTGTGTATTGTTAATAGTGGTTCAGTGAAGACCTACAAGAACTTCTAGATTGAACACCAAAAAAATATGTCCTTTCCATCATATGGGATTGGAATTCAAAAGTAGGAAATCACGAGCTACCTGGAATAAGAGGCAACTTTGGCCTGGGAGTGGAAAATGAATCAGGGCAAAGACAAACAGAATTTTGCCGGGAGAATGCACTGGTCATTAGTAAACACCCTCGTCAAATGACACAAGAGATAACTCTACACATGAACATCACCAAATGGTCAATACCAAAATCTGATTATATTCTTTGCAGTCAAAGATGGAGCTGATTCATATAGTCAGCAAAAACAAGACCTGGAGTTGACTATGGCTCAAATTATGAGTTCCTTATTGCAAAATTCAGGCTTAAATTGAAGAAAGTAGAGGAAACCACTAGATCATACAGATATGACCTAAAGCAAACCCCTTATGATTATTCAGTGGACATGGTATATAGATTCAAGGGATTAGATCTGAGAGACAAAGTGCCTGAAAAACATGGATGGAGGTTCCTAACATTGTACAGAAGGCAGTGACCAACCCATCGCCAAGATAAAAAAATGCAAGAAGGCAAACTGGTTGTCTGAGGAGGCCTTACATGTGGTTGAGAAAAGAAGAGAAAGGCAAAGGAGAAAGGGAAAGGTATACTCATCTGAATATGAAGTCCCAAAGACTAGCAAGTAGAGATAAGAAAGCCTTTGTAATGAACGATTCCAAAACAAACAAACAAACAAACAAACAAACAGGGAAACAATAGAATAGGATCGACTATAGATCTCAAGAAAATTAGATTCTAAGGGAACATTTCATGCAAAAATGGGCACAATAAAGGACAGAAATGGCAAGGACCTAACAGAAGCAGAAGAGATTAAGAAGAGGTGGAAAAAATACACAGAAGAACTATACAACAAAGGTCTTAATGACCCGGATAACCATAACAGTCTGGTCGCTTACCTAGAGCCAGATATCCCATAGTGCGAAGTTAAGTGGGCTTAGGAAGCATCACTATGAACACAGCTAGTGAAGGTGATGGAACTCCAGCTGAGCTATTTCAAATCTAAAAGATGATGCTGTTAATGTGCTGCACTCAATATGCCAGAAAATCTGGAAAACAGCATTTGCCACGGGACTGGAAAAGATCAGTTTTCATTCTAATCTCAGGCAATGTGAAAGAATATTCAAACTACCATACAATGCACTCATTTCATATGCTAGGAAGGTAATGCTCAAAATCTTTCAAGCTAGGCTTCAACAGTATGTGAACCGAGAACTTCCAGATGTACAAGCTAGGTTTAGAAAGGGCACAGGAACTAGTATGCAAATCAAATCTGTTGGATCAAAGAAATCTGTTGGATCATAGAAAAGCTAGGGAATTGCAGAAAAACATCTACTTCTGTTGTATTGACTACAGTCTGAGACTTTGTGTGAATAACACTAACTGTGGAATATTCTTAAAGAGACGGGAATACCAGACCATCTTACCTGTCTCCTGAGAAACCTATAAGCAGGAAATGAAGAAACAGTAAGAACTGAACATGGAACAACGGACTGGTTGAAAATTGGAAATGAAGCACATCAAGGCTGTATTTTGTCATCTTGCTTATTTAACTTATATACAGAGTACTTCATGCCAAATGCCATACTGCATGAATCACAACTGGAATCAAGATTGCCAGGAGAAATATCAATAACCTCAGATATGCAGATGATACTACCCTAATGACAGAAAGCAAAGTGGAAATAAAGAACCTCTTGATGAAGGTGAAAGAGGAGAGTGAAAAAGTTGGCTTGAAACCCAACATTCAAAAAATTAAGATCATGACATTCAGTCCCATCACTTCATGGCTAACAGATGGGGGACAAGTGGAAGCAGTGACAGACTTTGTTTCCTTGGGCTTCAAAGTCACCACAGATGGTGACTGCAGTCATGAAAATAAAGGACGCTTGCTCCTTGGAAGAAAAGCTATGATAAACCTAAAGTGAAAGTGAAGTCGCTCAGTCTTGTCCGACTCTTTGCAACCCCGTGGACTATAGCCCACCAAGCTCCTCTGTCCATGGGATTCTCCAGGCAAGAATACTGGAGTGGGTTGCCATTTCCTTCTCCAGGGGAATCTTCCCAACCCAGGGATCGAACCCAGGTCTCCCACATTGCAGGCAGATGCTTTAATCTCTGAGCTAACAGACAGCATATAAAAAGCAGAGACATCACCTTGCAGATGTGAGCGTTGGACCATAAAGAAGGCTGAGTACTGAAGAACTGATGCTTTTGAATTGTGGTGCTGCAGAAGGCTCTTGAGAATCCCTTAAGGCAGCACAGGGATCAAAAAAGTCAAGCCTAAAGGAAATAAACTGAATATTCATTGGAAGGACTGGTGCTGAATCTGAAACTCCAGTAGTCTGCCCACCTTAATGCAAACAGCCGACTCACTGGAAAAGACTCAGATGCTGGGGAAAATTGAAGGCAGGAGTAAAAGGGGACAACATAGGATGGAGATGGCTGAAAGGCATCACCAACTCAGTGGACATGAATTATCATAAACTCTGAGAAACTGTGGAAAAGGCAATGGCAACCCACTCCAGTACTCTTGCCTGGAAAATCCCATGGATGGAGGAGCCTGGTAGGCTGCAGTCCATGGGGTCGCGAAGAGTCAGACACGACTGGTGAATTCACTTTCACTTTTCACTTTCATGCATTGGAGAAGGAAATGGCAACCCACTCCAGTGTTCTTGCCTGGAGAATCCCAGGGACAGGGGAGCCTGGTGGGCTGCTGTCTATGGGGTCGCACAGAGTTGGACTCGACTGAAGCGACTTAGCGGCAGCAGCAGCAGCTGTGATAGACTGAAGAACAGGAACCCTGGAGTGCTGAAGTTCATGGGGTCACAAAAAGTCAGACACAGCTTAGGGACTGGACAACAACTGTTAATAGCAGTACTAGTAACACCTTAGCCTGAAAGGAAAAGGCAAATATAGTTTATTTGGGCTTTACTTTTATATTATCATATAAAATGTCTTTTATTTGGACTTAAAATACAGTTTAATGGACTTCTTATTATTTAGAAAAGGCATATTATCACTAACTTTTTTTTTCTTTCAATACAGATTGTAAATTCCAATCTTTTACCATATCCTCATCAGGTCGAGATTGGCAGCTACCTCTGTTGCTCTATCCTTCTATTTTTCCCTCACTTGCTTTTCTTTACTGGTAGTTAGGCTGTTATTGACAATAAAGTATAAATTGCTGTCCTTCTCAGTGTCTTTAGAGAAACCTCTACCATCCTGAACTCCTTCCTCTTCTTCTTATCGCTGGTCTTATGTCTCTCATTATTCAGATTTCCCCTGCACTATTTGTCCTTCAGTTTCATGGTTTCCTACTGAATGCCCCTAGAAGCATGGTATCCTGGGAATTCGGAAAGGTATAGGGTAAGAAGAAGAAATAAGTAATTCCAGTGGTCAGTTCTCTCCAGAAAATATCTTTTCAAGATGATAATTTGTTATGCTAATGCTCATTATAGGGAAGGCACTGTTCTAACCATGTTCCACGAACTAATTCCTTTAATCTTAACAACTCTATGATAGACATCTTACTTTCAAGTCCATTTTACAAATAAAAATACTGAGGCTCTGAGAAAATAATGAAATAGCTCAAGGTCACACAGAAAAAGTCAAATCACATATTTGAGCTTGAATAGTCTGTGCTTGCTATGCAATTCTTAACTTCTTAACTACAATCCTGTGCTATCTCTAGTAATTTACACCACCTTTGTTAACAAACACTTAGAGATTGTCTCCAATTTTAGGAAAGATTGCTTATTCTGAGCTTTCATGAGAGCCTGATATTTACACTATTGTCAAGGAGAAGATGGGAAGAGAGGAAGGGGAAAGGCCTACCACGTAATTGTACCTCTTAATAAGACAATCTAGTCAGTAGTTGTCAAACTACTGCATTACATGAAGGAAGATTTGGTATGTGTTTGTTTTTCTCCAATGAAATGTCAACATTTGGTGACTTTCACATAATTTAGTTCATCTACTGGGAAATAAAATGAGCTTTTACTTTTAGACATTGTATGGTTTTCATTTTCATATAAAATGATGGTGCCATACTTGAAATAATATTTTTCATTAATCAGACATTTTTACAATATTCACACAGCTGTCAAACTATTTCAACCTTGCCATACTCCAAGACCTACTAAAAAAGCCCCAGTTCTTTCCGTATCATTCCAGGCATATACCCATAGTCCTTAGTGTCATTTCAGTAATATTTGCTTTTCATTATATTCACAAACTTTTATGTAATACTTAGCATGCTTTTTGTACAAATCCCTCACTTAAATAATGTGTATAACTGTTTTATAATTTTTATTCCTATGTATATATTTTATTTTATTTGTATTTATTTAAAAATAAATAAATAAAAAATATAAAATTTTCTAAAAATTATAGTAAAATCTTATATTTTATTTAAAAATAAATTTAAATTAAATTAAATTAAATAACAAATTATTTAAAAATAAATTTAAATTATAAATTAAATATATAATTTATTATAATTATAATAAAATTATTAAAATTTTTATTTTTACGTATTTTATTTTAATATTTATTTATAAATAAATAAAATTTATTTATGTTTATGTATTTATATATTTTATATATATATATGTACATATATATATATATATACATAAAATGCTGTGTCCCTATAGGACCATGAGATGTCTGAAGTCATAAATATTGTCTTGTATATCAATAGTTCATTACAGTACCTATTATTAAAAGAGGCCCAATACATTCCTGTGGTTAGAGTAATAATAAATAACTGCCTTTAAATAAGGTAATACAAGAGAAGGATTTAGTTAAACAGTTTTTTTCCCTTAATACTTTAATGATTTTTATTACATATCTATTGCTGCATGTGAAAAGTGTGGAAAGTGTGAAAGTCACTGCTGTGTCTGACTCTTTGCAACCTCATACAGTCCATGGAATTCTTCAGGCCAGAATACTGAAGTGAGTAGTCTTTCCCTTCTCCAGGAGATCTTCACAACCCAGGTACAAACCCAGGTCTCCCATGGTGCAGGCAGATTCTTTATCAGCTACACCACAAGGGAAGCCCAAGAATACTGGAGTGGGTAGCCTATCCCTTCTCCAGCAGATCTTCCTGACTCAGGAACTGAACCAAGGTCTCCTTCATTGCAGGTGTATTCTTTACCAACAACTTATCAGGGGAGCCCATACAGGGACCCCAAAACTTAGCTATTTAGAACAACACATTGACTATCTCACAATTTCTGTGGTTCAAGTATCTTGGCATAGAAACAGAAACAGCACAAACTAATACATAAAATAAATCTAATGTGTCAGTTATATTAAAGACAAATTCACTGAATTTTGCAGTAGAAGACAAAGAAAGCAATTGAATAATAAACATAGAAAATAACTCCTTAAATTTGCTGTTTGTAACTGACCTACTTTAAAAGCCTGAGTACAAAGAATAAATGCAATAAAACTGTAAAGGATTCCATTAAATATTAGTCAGTCAGTTCAGTCACTCAGTCATGTACGACTGTTTGTGACCCCTTGAACTGCAGTATGCCAGGCCTCCCTATCCATCACCAACTCCTGGAGTGTTCAAACTCGTGTCCATAGAGTCGGTGTTGCCATCCCACCATCTCATCCTGTCATCCTCTTCTGCATTCAATCTTTCCCAGCATTAGGGTCTTTTCCAAGGAATCAGTTCTTTGCATCAGGTGGCCAAAGTATTTGAGTTTCAGTTTTAGCATCAATCCTTCCAATGAATATTCAGGACTGATTTCCTTTAGGATTGACTGGTTTTGATCTCCTTGAAGTGTAAGGGACTCTCAAGAGTCTTTTCCAACACCACAGTTCAAAAGCATCATTTCTTTTGGTGCTCAGCTTTCTTTATAATCCAACTCTCATATCCAAACATGACTACTGGAAAAACCGTAGCTTTGACTAGATGAACCTTTGTTGGCAAAGTAATGTCTCTGCTTTTCAATATGCTGTCCAAATTAAATACACATTCACTGATATGGACTAATATCCAAAACTAGAATATTTAGTAAAAGTAACTATTTGTAAATATACTCACGGTGATTTCTTTCCATAAAACTTACAAAGTTTTAAAAGTAAAAGTATACTTTTTAGGGATATTCAGAATCCATTAAAGAAATCAGTAAATAAATAAAGACTAACACACTATGCTTCAAAAATAGATTTAGTTCAGTTCAGTCACTCAATCGTGTCCAACTCTTTGCAACCCCATGAATCGCAACATGCCAGGCCTCCTTGTCAGTCAATTGTTTTATAACTGATCAACTGAAAAATTCTGTACTAAATCATACAAAGCAAGTTTGTAAAAATGTTCTTCATAAAAAAAAAAACAGAAGCTTTTACAATTTTCATTGAGCAAATGAATTTAACTCTATTTGGCAAATGCAAGCCATTGTAAAGGTACATGCCTTTTTGGAAGAAATCAACTCATTATCACATAAAATCATTGTAGCTTTTGGTTCTATCTATAAGCCTACAAAACAAAATTCTAACATTTGAAAGAAGACTATCAATGAAACTAGTAATGCTATATGTCATCTAGTTTTTTGTTTGTTTGTTTGTTTGTTTGTTTGCATGTTCTTGCATTCTTTTTCGATATCCTCACTCCCTCTTCTTAAACTGATTTTCGTACTCTACATTATTTCAGCCTGCTATACTTCTGTTTTTGATTAAGCTCTAGTCTTAAGTTGCCCCTTCACTGTCATTCACTCTATATACCAAGATTAGGCGAGTTTTATGACCCCTAAAATATTTGGCTTCATCTCATAACATATTCAGGTTGTGTCACTCTTTGTTATTTTATTTCAGAACTTTTTTTCCCTGCTAAATAGCCCAAATTGTGTCGCTTTCTAAGTAGGATATTATTTTATTTATAATATGCTTGTGTGAACTTCAATATGCGACTTATCATTTCATTGCTACATTTAAGATTGACATTATCCAGAGTTACTATTATCTGATATTACTTGAGAATTTATAAATAAATTACATATCTTATATCTATTAAAATTTAAAGAGTCAAGGTTAAAAATAAATATAGAAAAGGTTATAATAAAATATTCTTAACTCAAGAATTAAATTACAACTACTTACATAAAATATTATCATTATATAGTATAGTATCTTTGAAACTTGTTTTAAAAATGTCACTTTTTAATATAAAATTATTTATTTTAGTTGGAGGTTACTTACTTTACAATATTGTATTGGTTTTGCCATACATCAACCTGAATCTGCCACAGGTATACACGTATTCCCCATCCTGCATGCCCCTCCCTCCTCCCTCCCCGAATTTAAAATATTTTATTGATTTTTGACAGGATCCCAAACATTTAAAAAGTTATAATTTAGTGGAAAGAAAATTTGGTTTTCAGAAACAATTGAAAAGTAAATTGCTGACCTAAGCCCCTTCACTACAAAAAAAAAAAAAAAAAAAAAAAAAAAACCTTTTCCTACATAACCACAATCAGTTCAGTTCAGTTCAGTTCAATCCCTCAGTCGTGTCCGACTCTTTGTGACCCCATGAATAGCAGGACACCAGGCCTCCCTGTCCATCACCAACTCCTGGAGTTTACCCAAACCCATGTCCATTGAGTTGGTGATGCCATCCAGCCATCTCATCCTCTGTCGTTCCCTTTTCCTCCTGCCCCCAATCCCTCCCAACATCAGAGTTTTTCCAATGAGTCAACACTTCGCATGAGATGGCCAAAGTACTGGAGTTTCAGCTTTAGCATCAGACCTTCCAAAGAACACCCAGAAGTGATCTCCTTGCAGTCTAAGGGATTCTCCAGAGTCTTCTTCAACACCACAGTTCAAAAGCATCAATTCTTTGGCGCTCAGCTTTCTTCACAGTCCAACTTTCACATCCATACATGAGCACAGGAAAAACCAGACTAGACAGACCTTTGTTGGCAAAGTAATGTCTCTGCTTTTGAATATGCTATCCAGGTTGGTCATAACTTTCCTTCCAAGGAATAAGCGTCTTTTACTTTAATGGCTGCAATCACTAATCGGCAGTGATTTTGGACCCTCCAAAAGTAGTCTGACACTGTTTCTACTGTTTCCCCATCTATTTTCCATGAAGAGATGGGACCAGATGCCATGATCTTCGTTTTCTGAATGTTGAGCCTTAAACCAACTTTTTCACTCTCCTCTTTCACTTTTATCAAGAGGCTTTTTAGTTCCTCTTCACTCTATGCCATAAGGGTGATGTCATGTGCATATCTGAGGTTATTGATATTTCTCTCAGCAATCTTGATTCCAGCTTGTGCTTCTTCCAGCCCAGGGTTTCTCATTATGTACTCTGCATATAAGTTAAATAAGCCACAATACAAACACCAAATCAGGAAATTAATAATGATCATTCAGTTCAGTTCAGTTCACTTGCTCAGTCATGTCTGACTCTGCAGCTACATGTATTGCAGCACGTCAGGCCTCCCTGTCCATTACCAACTCCTGGGGATCACTCAAACTCATGTCCATCGAGTCAGTGATGCCATCCAGCCATCTCATCCTCGGTCGTCCCCTTCTCCTCTTGCCCCCAATCCCTCCCAGCATCAGAGTTTTTCCAATGAGTCAACTCTTTGCATGAGGTGGTCAAAGTACTGAAATTTCAGCTTTAGCATCAGTCCTTCCAAAGAACACCCAGGGCTGATCTTCTTTCGAACGGACTGGTTGGATCTCCTTGCAGTCCAAGGGACTCTCAAGAGTCTTCTCCAACACCACAGTTCAAAAGCATCAGTTCTTCAGTGCTCAGCTTTCTTCACCATCCAACTCTCATATCGATACATGACTACTGGAAAAACCATAGCCTTGACTAGATAGACCTTTGTTGGCAAAGTAATGTCTCTGCTTTTGAATATGCCATCTAAGTTGGTCATAACTTTCCTTCCAAGAAGTAAGCATCTTTTAATTTCATGGCTGCAGTCACCATCTGCAGTGATTTTGGAGCCCAATAAAATAAAGTCTGACACTGTTTCCTCATCTATTTCCCATGAAGGGATGGGACCAGATACTATGATCTTCGTTTTCTGAATGTTGAGCTTTAAGCCAACTTTTTCACTCTCGTCTTTCACTTTCATCAAGAGACTGTGTAGTTCCTCTTCACTCTTTGCCATAAGGGTGGTGTCACCTGCATATCTGAGGTTATTAATATTTCTCCCGACCATCTTGATTCCAGCACATGGTCATTACTAGTATGTAATCCTAAGACCCTATTCAAGATTTGCCTGTTATCCCAATAATGTCCTTTCTAACAAAAACTTCACTTTCGAAAACTTTTTAGTTTTTATTACACTTACCCTATATGAAAAATCACAGAACCACAGAACATTGAGCAGACAACAGTGTTAAAATGCTACATGACAATTTTCATTCTGCTAAAGATGACTGGTTCAGATTAGCCCCATAAAATGCTCTCTCTTTTGACTTCATATATATAAGTAAAAATTGCATCTCTTCCAACAGGATTAGAAATCAGTTTCTAACTATTACAGCAATGGCTTTCTCTTCAGTTAAAAATATGTCAAATCCTTCACTACAGTGGCAGACCAAAATTACTTTTTTAAGCTGCCTAGTTATGTCAAATATTTCTGTCCACTTAGTAAATTAGTTGAAAATTAAAGTTACTATTAACATCTTTCCCACCCTCAATTTGATGTGGTTCTAATACTTCAGGCCTGTAGATTGTATTAATGATGAGGGAGTAAACCAAAATGAACAGATAAATGAAAGAGCCATGTTTATTACTCGTTAAAAAAAAGTTACTAGCTTATTTTGTTTTGCCTATTCATTTAGAACAAATTTAAAAGAAAAAAAATTTAAATGTTCATTTTCTTTCTTTCCAATCCTCTTCCTGAATATCCTCACATGCACACTAACAACAATCCATTCAGTTCATCTCACCTTTTGCCCTTGTTACCTTCTTCATATATTCTTGAAAAAATGCTATCTAATCTGGAGACAAGGGTGTCATACAAAAAATATCTGTCAGTCTAGAATTTACACAATAAAAGTGAATATTTTAACAACTGTATTGAATAAATATCATATAGCATGCTTCAAAAATACCTAAATAGTATCCTGCAACAGAAAACATAGTTATAAATCACACATCAAAAATTCAAAATTTCAACTATGTTAATGGAAAATTCAAGCTTATTAGAATTGAGAAAGCAAAGTTGTGACGTCTACTGTCTCTTTACTGTCCTGACCCAATAATATTATACTGTGAACTACAAAGTTAAAAGTTGGTCTTGAAAAAATACATCAGTACTTTTTTATGGTACATATAATTTTCTATTTTACAGTATAGCTATTTATATTTAATTATTATGCATAATTTAGCTCCCTTTTAGAGGAGAGCTTATGCTTGAAGTCAATTTAAATGCTGAAGAAATAGTCATTTTTTTTTCCGAAGAAAATAATCTGCTTCTCAAATGTAGTTTGCTAAATTTGACTTGGTTCCCTGCCTGAATAGCCAATAAATATGATGTCTTAAGATGACTGGGTTTTGTATCTTTCCTCTTTCACTTACATACTTAGTCATGTTGCACCAGCCACTTCACCCTGCTGAGTCTTAGTGTCCTCGACTATAAAGATGCACTGATTTGTGATCACACAGTTAATAACTCTTTTCTCAAGGGAAATGGGAGCTCAGCAAACAATCAATAGTAGACATAAATATAAAAGAGCCAACGATGACAGATAGAAGCAAAGAATAAATTAGGAGCTTAAAGTAAATTCATATACACACACAATACTCTCTAGTGGGTTATACCAGACAAAAAGAATTATGAGATAGATTACAAAGCAAAACAGATGAGTGTTAGAGTCTTTCCTTGACCATGTAATAGATGTATTGATAAAGTGATTTAAATTAAGTTTAGGATAAAATCAGAAATAAATGTATCAGTAATCAAGGTATTCCAAAAGAAAGGGAGAATGAATTGGCTGAAGGCATACTTTTAGAGTTATAATGAGACCCAGTCTCCCACAACAGAGAATTTCAGGGGTGAATTGGAGCAATAAAACTTCATTATCAGCTCATAATATATACTCAAGAAGCTGTTGGAAATTGCAGATAGAAGGCTAAAGTATGATCAGCTATCCTTGAAGTAGGTTCAGATGAAGAGTAGCTTAGATAGATCTTACTAAGGGTTCATGTCTCTCTTTTCTGGTGAAAGTCAGTCAAAGTTGCTCAGTTGTGTCCAACTCTTTTTGAGACTCCATGGACTTTACAGTCCGTGAAATTCTCCAGGGTGGAATAATGGAGTGGGTAGCTTTTCTCTTGTCCAGGGGACCTTCCCAACCAAGGGATCAAACCTAGGTCTCCCGCATTGCAGGTGTATTTTTTTACCAGCTGAGCCACAAGGGAAGCCCCTTCTTTTCTGGAATCCTATGTTAATTATCAGACAAGAAAAGACTAATTTCATCTGAAAAAAAAAAAAAGAAAACAAACCCATTTTTTTCCCTTTTAGGATAATTATTTGGAGGAAAGGTGAAGGTGAAGTTGCCCAGTTGTGTCCAACTCCCTGCGACCCCATGGACTGTAGCCTACCAGGCTCTTCGTCCATGGGATCTTCCAGGCAAGAGTACTGGAGTGGGTTGCCATTTCCTTCTCCAAAGCATAATTAATAACAGAAAGACTACATCTAGTTTATTATCTGTGAGTAGATGAAATTAGCACCTGCCTTTCCATGTCTCCTCTATGGCTTCTCTGGTGGTTCAGATGGTAGGGAGTCCATCTACATTGCAGGAGATGGGGGTTGGATCCTTGGGTTGGAATGATTCCCTGGAAAAGGGAATGGCTACCATTTAGTATTCTTGCCTGGAGAATCCCAGGGACACAGGAGCCTGGCAAGCTACAGTCCATGGGGTCACAAAGAGTTGGACATGACTCAGTGATTAAGCATGCATGTGACTTGCTTTGGGTCAATCAGTGTCAGCAATCATGATATAAGCAAAAACTTGAAAAGTGCATGCTTGCCTTTTTTGCATGTCCAGTCTTCTTTCCCTTGTATTAATAATTCTGTCATCAGTATGAGACCAAATCTGAGCCTATGGGAGAGAACGTGAGGGACATGTGCAGGAGAACTGAAGCCATCCTAGATAAGCAACCCCAAGCCAGCCTGTCTGCAGACACAAAATTAAGGCGTGAAGATCACTGTGAGTGAGTGAGTGAGTGAAAGTTGCTCAGTCGTGTCCGACTCTTTGCAACCCCATGGCCTATACAGCCCATGGAATTCTCCAGGCCAGAATACTGGAGTCTGTAGCTCCAGATCTCCCTTCTCTAGGGAATCTTCCCAACCAAAGGATCCAACCCAAGTCTCCCACATTGCAGGCAGATTCTTTACCAGCTGAGCCACAAGGGAAGCCCAAGATCACTATAACCCAACCCAAAGCTGCAAAACAATCAAGCCAACCCTGAACAGACATTCAGGAAACAACTGTCATTTTAAACCTCTGGACTTTGTTTACTAGATACCTTTTTGACTCTCTAAAAGAAAACAGAAGCACACACACAGGAAATCTTCCTATTATCCCAAATGAAGTTAACAACTGATTTCCCTTGAGAAGGATATTTATATTTGCACAACTTTAAGTCCCATATACCCTGGTAGACTTGCCAATTTGTGTTGTTTTAGAATGCCACATACTTCCCCTGGTAGATTCCTTGAGGAATCTGAGCTCTGAAAATGTTTTGCTACTTGCTGAGAGCCTGGAGAATCAAGGAATGTTGCTTAGCCAATGTTAAATGGAAATGCTGTTCATGATCTACTCCCCTCCCTTGATTCTCCACATCTGCCCTTGTGCTGCTCAGTTTAACTTTATGGACTATCCTGAAAACTAATGATTCCTAAAGGTTAAGGTTTTTCAATGAATATAAAGTCATGAATATTAGTTTTCTACTTTATAGGTTCAAGGTATGTAATGAATTCCAGCTTAAGCATTTTCTTTTACTTAATAACCAGGAAGGTTAAAGGATCTCTATTTCTTGTCAAGGTTTTATCAATAAAATTATAATGAAAAACAGTCAAAACATACCAAAGGTTAGAAATGAAGTTTTGGTGATTCTGCAGGGGCACTCTCTCCTGAAGGTTTATTTGAAACATAAGGGACATGCACTTATAATTGATAATCTTTTATAGAAAGGCATAACTTAGAGTGTTCCATCATTCTTAACTGAAAGACTAGGATACCAAGCACAGGTCAATCATGTGTTCAGTTATTTAAACTGTCTTCTCAGTTAAATAGCTTGATTGAAAACTGCTAGTCTCATTAAACTGGACTTTTAAACTCTCAGGTTTGCAAAAAGAACACTCAATCTGGATGCATTCTTCCCATTGCTTCCTTATAGGCTCCCAAAGTATTGAAAGGTAGATATGTGTTTTTTCCCTATTAAGGATATAGAAATTGTGCCACATAATCGTGAAGTGATGTGCCTAAGAAAACAAAGTTAATAGAGGCAGAACTATGGTATGTAGCCTTTAGGATCAATCCTCTCTCTGCTGTTAATAAGCTGTGCTGTGCTTAGTCATTCAGTCATATCCAACTTTTTGTGACCCCATTGACTATAACCTGCCAGATGCCTCTATCCATTGGGATTCTCTAGGCAAGAATACTGGAGTGGGTTTCCATTTCCTGCCTCAGGGGATCTTCCCAACCCAGGGATCAAACCCAGGTCTCCTGCATTGCAGGAGGATTCCTTATCTTCTAAACCACCAGGGAAGCCCAAGATTAATTCTAAAGGAAATCAGTCCTGAATATTCATCGGAAGGACTGATGCTGAAGCTGAGGCTCTCAATACTTTGGCCACTGTGCAAAGAACTGACTTATTGGTAAAGACCCTGGTGACGGGAAAGACTGAAGGCAGAAGGAGAAGGGGACAACAGAGGATGAGATGGTTGGATGGCATCACTGATTCAATAGTGATTCAAGATAGTGAATAACAGGGAACACTGGTGTGCTGCAATCCATGGGGTCACAAAGGAGTAGGACAGGACTGAGCAGCTGAACAACAAAATAGTTAAACAGATGCATCTTGATAATATGTTAAGTAAATTATTGGCAGGTTTATTAACTATCATAATTCAAAATAAAGTAAGAATAAAAGATACTAGGACATATTTGCAGTTGCTGTAATACAATATGAAAATGTCTGTGAGTTTTCCTACTGAGAAAGTTACAGGCATCACTAATATTACCATAATTTATTGCCTGATATATATACATAATGGAAGAAAATGAAATTTCAGTTAGAAATTAGTGGGAAAAAATATATATGTGTAAATTATATGAAATATAATTCACCTATATGGATAGTTTCCCAGAATTCCCTCTGGTGTCTATGGTTAACAGGTTTTGTACTTCAAACTTACAGGTAAGTTTTTATTGCTGATTTGTGCTTGCATGAAAGTTTAAAGTAGGTTTTTGTGCTGTTGTTGTTTTTCTGGTTTATCTTATGTAAATCTTATAGCTCTCTTGAGGTATGGTGATTTTGGTGCAGCACCAGTTTACTGTATATAATTTTTTTAATTGAAATATCCATGCTTAAATTACCTGAAGGAGTCTTATTCACTCATCTTAATTTACTATGAACAACATTAAATATCCTTTAATTTCAGTTTGCTTCTAAATAGTTGTAGTCTAATGTCAATCAGATGATTTATAAATACATTTTACAGATATAAAAGGGTATGAATTAATGCCTAATTATCATATTTATATCCCATTTATTTTTTTTATTTCTTATTTTATGCAGGTTGACTGCAATTATGTAACTTTATACCCATGACAGAATGCAATTTTCTTTTTTTTTTCAGCAGTATGGAAGAATGATGTACTAATTGTTCTCAGCATTGTAAGATTTAGAGTTTTGGTTAAGTTGGAGTCAGACACGACTGAGACTTTACTTTCACTTTCCACTTTCAGCACTGGAGAAGGAAATGGCAACCCACTCCAGTATTCTTGCCTGGAAAATCCCAGGGACGGGGGAGACTCGTGGGCTGCAGTCTCTGGGGTCTCACAGAGTTGGACATGACAGAAGCGACTTAGCAGCAGCAGCAGCAGTGGACAAAAAATTAAACATAAGTTCCTAAATCAAAGTTAAGGCTTCAGAAAGTAACATCAATAGCCTATACTTGAATACGTTATAGAAATAAATATTTTTACAAAGTCACAATGAATTTTGTAGAGTTGTTCTATATCTATAAACACTGTACCCACTGGCATTTTTCTTTACACATAACTGAACATAAAATGCTGTCACAAATACCACCCACAATGTCTTCCAGGTTTAGATGCAGAGTAAATTTAAAACCATATTTACCAAGGCTAAATAAAATAAAGTAAAATAAGTAACAAGTGAAATGATAAAGCTGACAAGAACAAAAATACATACAGACCTAGTTAGTACATGCAGTAACTTATAATAAATATTTATTAGCAATTTCATAGTGGCTTGCCATTCATAAAATATGTTTACACAAGCAAATGTGAAAAGGATTGATATCATCAGCACTGTTTGTTATATGCTATTTCAATACTTATCATGGTCTTTTGATAAACAGAAAAATTAACTCAACTCTGGGACCACATAATATATGAACTTCTTACCTCCCCCAAAAATGTAAACTATTTTGGACACTATTTATTGACTGGGATTAAAAAGAACATACTAGATAAGTGAATGCTTTACTAGAGACAAAGGCTATGTTCATCTATTCTAGTAAAGATACTAGGAGAACAGCTATGCTGGGACTATGTCTTGTTTAAGTGGCCCTTACTAGTCTAGTAGGTGAAATATCCTGTCGTTCACTGGCATGGCTCTTCTGTGTATTAAATATCATGTGATACCTCCCAAAAGTCCTTAAGGTTTGAAGGCCTTATTGCACAGCTACTGGAATCGCTGCTGGCAGGTACTCTTGGTTGTCATCCCCCTTTAAGAGTGCTGATTGATTTACCATTAGTCACCAACCCTTTCCTTAGGGCAACCCACATCCAAAACCTTATTAATACAACAGCAAAAATATAGCATTCTTACACCTATTTCATGAAATCTAAAGGCCAATTCTTGTTCCAGTTATGTCTGTGGGGTTGTCTGAACAAATATTAAGGGCCGCAAAACAGTTCAGCTTGTTCCTTTGCTCAGTTAACTTTCTTCCCTTCATTTTCACAGATGTTAATCCTAAAATCACTTCCTACTACCCTTCTTGCCTAGTTAAAGTGTACACAGTGAAGTTAGGACTTAGAAATAAGATTTCAGTGAGAAAGACTTGACACATTCAAGCGTTACTCAAATTATAGGCCTTTCTTTTAAAGATTAGTCTTTCCAAACTTGGGTAAATATTTACCCCTTTTGAGAAGACAAAATCACCAGGTTATCAAAGTGATATCATTAATATTTTTGCCATAAAAATAATTTTTCATTCTCAGAGACTATGATTATCAATTAGTCTTCTGATTTTGTTTTTCCAAATAGATTTCTTTTTAAAGAGATATTGTACTCACTAGAAGATATGAAGCAATAGTTTCCTAGGTAGTAATGGTTGTAATTATGAATTAATAAGTCACCTTCTAGCTATTTATAATATATAGTTAACTTATGAGCTTGAGTAATTATGCTAAGAATTATTACATTTACAAACTTATTATGTTTCTACCACATGCCATGAACTATTATGAGCACTTTATATTTTAGTTATTCCTCACATAAATTCTCATAAAAACAAAGCAGATACAAATATCTTTATTTTACTAATAAAGTTAGCAAAGTTTCAATGATTTCCCTAAGAACACACTACTTAGAAGCCTACTCAGCTTAGATTAGGAAGCCTAATCATATGGACTCAAGTCCATGGTGTGTTCAAGTCCACATGAAGAACTAATCTTTTCTGGTATAAACACAATCTTGTTAAACTCAGTTCAGTTCAGTTCAGCCGCTCAGTCGTGTCCGACTGTTTGCAACCCCATGAATCTCAGCACGCCAGGCCTCCCTGTCCATCACCAACTCCCGGAGTTCACTCAGACTCGCATCCATCGAGTCAGTGATGCCATCCAGCCATCTCATCCTCTGTTGTCCCCTTCTCTTCCTGCCCCCAATCCCTCCCAGCATCAAAGTCTTTTCCAATGAGTCAACTCTTTGCATGAGGTGGCCAATATCAATAGACCAAAAATAAATAAATAAATAAATAAAAAGAAAAAAGAAAAATCAGGATGCTCCTGCTGCTGCTGCTGCTGCTGCTAAGTCACTTCAGTCGTGTCCAACTCTGTGCGACCCCATGGACGGCAGCCCACCAGGCTCCCTCATCCTTGGGATTCTCCAGGCAAGAACACTGGAGTGGGTTGCCAGTTCCTTCTCCAATGTATGAAAGTGAGAATTGAAAGTGAAGTCATTCAGTCGTATCCGACTCCTAGCGATCCCCTGGACTGCAGCCTACCAGGCTCCTCCGTCCATGGGATTTTCCAGGCAAGAGTACTGGAGTGGGTTGCCATTGCCTTCTCCTAGCAATAACTTTAAAGCTTATACATACCCAAACTTATTTTTAACCATAATTAAATTTTGTCTTCACATCTGTAATAGCACATGTCATCAAATCTCTGTGAACTTGATTTGGGGTATATTCATTTGATCTGATGCACTGAGAATTGCTATCAATTCTTTATAACTGCATACACTTTATTTTGATATCAAATGTATCTCTATTGTTCATTGCATAGTCTTTAAAAATGAAGACATGGCATGAATACAATAATAATAGCCAATATTATTTAAACATGTATAAGGCATTATATTGAGTGAACTCCGGGAGTTGGTGATGGACAGAGAGGCCTGATGTGCTGCAATTCATGGGGTCACAAAGAGTTGGACATGACTGAGCGACTGAACTGAACTGAACTGAACTGAATGGATAAGGCACTCATTTTAGCATTTTAATATGTTGACCCAAATAATACAACAAACCTTTTACCAGATATTTGCTATTATTATCTCCATTTCACAGATAATATAACTGAGGCATGGACATGTTAAATGACTCACCAATGACTGCCAAGCTTTGCAATGGAAAAACCAGAAGAGGGGATGGTATTAGTTCAAAAATTGGAACATCAACAGAGATAAGTTAACATACGGAAAGATGAGAGGACCTTTAAAGAGGGTACCTAACAAGCTTCCCATTTCCATCTCCTCATGCATACATATCCTTTTTTTACACCTTTATCTCTTCAGTTGTCTAATCTTCAGGTTTCAGGTGGACTCCATAAACAACTAGAAAGGAAGATAGCTCTGTGTTGTGATTTAAACATCCTAGAAAATCAGTTACACTGAAGTTATTTTATTGCTGACTTAGCAGGATTTTTTTTTTTTTTATCATCAGGACATCTTTTTTAGGAGAAAGTAATATGGAAAGTTTTATAGCTAGATAATATCTCTTAAAACATATCCTAAGACAGCAAACCTGATTGATGTGAGGCACAACTGAGCCCAAATCAGTGTGTGCTACATGTGCATAAAATATTAAGTGATTATTATGATTCATACTCTGATTTAAGGCTTTGTAGTCTAGGAGGAATGTTGCTTAAACAAATCTTAGAATTTTTAGAGTATATAAATGAAGCACACAAAAAGGAAAACAAATTTGAGAGCATTTTTATAAATGCACACACTTTATTTTGAGATCAAATGTGTCTCTATTGTTCACTGCATAGTCTTTAAAAATGAAGAAATGGAATAAATAAAATAATAATAGGCAATATTATTAAAACATGTATAATGTATAAGGCAATTGTTTTAGCATTTTAATATGTTGACCCAAATAAGACAACAAACCTTTTACCAGATATTTGCAATTTAGTATTATAAACATAAGTACAGAGTGCAAGGAGCTTTTTAAGAGACATTCCTACCACAACCTGAGAAAGAGTAGGTTTTATGAAATAGATAGTGCCTGGCTGAATCTTGCAGAATAGGTAAATAAAGTAAGAGTGGACATTATGTAAAGAACAAAGATCATATGAGGAGACTTGGAATTAAAATGTTTGGTTAGTTCAATAATCTACAAGGTGGGCAGTAATTCTTGAGGCATGGTGTTTGCGTATCTTGTTGTCTATATAGAATTCATGCTGCCTATGTAATATTATACAATTTGACATTATATAGGAAACATACAGGGTTACTGACACAATATTATTTTTCCTCCTGATTTTCTGTTTTCAGTTAGCTTTTTTTTTTTTTTTTTAATGGGTCTGATTTGCTTAGGCTGTCAAAATAAACAATCTCCTTCTCAGGCTCTCTTGAAGCTAAAGGTGACCATGTATCCAGTTTTGGACAAAGTAGAAGTATATTAGACAAGAATTCCTGTAAAGCCATTATTTTCATGACCAAAAGGAACATGGTCAGTCATTTTATGTGTTGCTTTTTCCTCCTCTTTCCTACTGGAAACTTAAAAGAACTTTGTGGAAATGCATTAGTCTTATTGTGGCCTTGAGGTTGAAAGATATATGGTGCAGGGTCCAGAGCAGGAAGATATGAGTTTGAACTCTCAATGATTTCTTCATTGTGTTAATGTTCTAAGAAGTCCCAACAGCTCATGACTAACTTGAGAGATCAAACAAAAGACAAAATAAGGAGAGGGGCAGGCATTCTCATTATTACTGAATAATGTTTGATTGAACTGTGTTGCTTAATATGAGAGCCAGATTGCTAACTAAATATCACCATTAGGCAAACTTACTTACCTAGTCACAAGCAATGCTGAGCTAGGGCTTGTATCTCTGTGTGGTGAGGAAAGAACTTTCCCTTGGAGGATAAGTGAGGAATGTTTGTTTTTTATGATCAGCTCACCTGCAAGGAAGGAAACATGAAATAATAAGGCTAAGCAGACACACTGAACTATCAGTCAAAGCACCTTCACTTCCCTGGAGTAGAGAAAATAAAGTTTTAAGAGATGCCAGAGACCAGAATTACTCTAAATCATCCTTTTATATTTGAAAAACATTACAAGATTTGGGGAAAAAATGTTTCCTCCTGACATACTATTTCAGTCTGGGCTGTCTACCTCAGAATTATTATTGGCTGAGAAAAATAAATTAAAAATTACCAGGGGATTTCTCTTACATGCAGCCAAACCAAATCCTAACTGTTCCAGTAGGTAACAAAATTTAACAGAAGAGTATGAAGATATCTGGTTGTAATGAATATATGTTAAAGTTTTGAAATCTATCCTGTATGACATTGAATATTTTAAAAATTTGGTCAAGTATAACTACGGATAACACACTGCCTCCTTTTCCCCTGGTTGAAACAAAAAATAATGTGAATGGAATTGAGAATTCAGTGAGGATTATGGATTTCAAAATATTATAGAGGCATCAATGATATTGTTGTTGTAGATAGTCATTCAGTCATCTCTGATTCTTTGTGACTTCATGGACTGTAGCCTGCCAGGCTCCTCTATCCATGGGATTCTCCAGGCAAGAATACTGGAGTGGGTTGCCATGCCCTCCTCCAGGGGATCTTCCCAACCCAGGGATTGAACCCAGGTCTCCCTCACTGCAGGTGGATTCTTTACTGTCTGAGCCACCAGGGAAGCCCATCACTGATGTTATTTAGTAACTTATTGAAATGAATGGTGAAAACAAATAAATTAAAGGATGACACATAAAAATGTACTGTTTTGTAAGAAAAAGAAAAGGAATTGAGAGTGGACAGAAAAGCAAAGGATGGATGTGGAAGGATGAATTCAGTTTCAGACATTTTGATTTTGATTTACTGTGGGTCAAACTAAGTATAGACTGATCCAAAGGCATTAGGCAATGATATATACTGAGTTAGAGGCCAATGGTGTTGATGGACTAAGCACATGCTTTGAAGACATCAATACAAAAACCATTGGGTGAAATCATGACAGTTTATCTCGGAAGAATATGCAGCACAGAACAGAAATAGCACTTAAGAGAGAGGTCCGAAAATGATAAGAATAACCTGCCAAAAAGACAGCAGGAAAATCCAGAGGAGAATGATGATAGGGAGTCAATAACATTGGTTAGGAGAGAGTGTCTTGCAGCAATAATGTTTAGAGAGATTAATAACAAGAAAAAGACTGAATGAATTGTATCCTTTCCCATTTCACAAACTATGTCATTGATAACCCTGTCAAGGTAACTTCAGCAGAGATGGCCATAGGTGAGGCATAGCAGATGGTAAAATGTTCAGAAACAAATAGGAAATGAAACAATTGCCTCAGTAAATTCAGTCTATTCTCTCAAGAAGTGCAGACCTGGATATAAAGAGATACAGTGGATAGAGGAGTTTAAGAAACATACATTTTTACTATGGTTATTATCGCTATTTGTTTATTTCAAAAAATATGAAAATTATGCCTTTTAATAGTAATGATTAAATATTGAACAAAGAAGGTTTATTAAAGGATCTTGAAGATAACTAATGGGTCATCATTCTCTAGAAAGGATTGGAATATGAATCAGAATGTATTCTGAGAACACATGAAAAAGGGAAAAGCAAGATTAGGACTTTGGAGACATGGAGACCTGAGACAAAACAGGAAGCTAAACAATCATGTTTCACGAGTCTGCTTGTATCTTATCTTCTTTTGATGTAACTGAACTGTTCTACATAACTGATGGTCAGCCAATAACTCAGAGTCATATGCAATGATTCAGGAGCAAGTTGAAGGTAAAAATAACTGCAACTCTAAAATGATTTCATATTCGCATGAAATCTCTAATTTAAAAACCCTTGTTAAAATCAAGACTTTCCTGGTGCCTCAGATAGTAAAGAATCTGCCTGTAATGTTAGAGACCTGGGTTCAATTCCCTGGGTGGGGAAGCTCCCCTGGAGGAGGGCATGGCAACTCACTCCAGTATTCTTGCCTGAAGAATCCTCATGGACAGAGGAGCCTGATGGGCTTCAGTCCATGTGGTCACAGAGTCAGACACGACGGAGTGACTAAGCATAATACATAAAATCAAAAGAGTTTTGTTCAGACAAGGGGTTCAATATTCATGATAAAATAATTTACCTCAAATTTTTCTTTTCACCTGACACTAACTGTATGGGAATTATGAAAGATAGAATAACTGAATATGAAAAAATTGAGCATTTTAAACACTACAGAGACATGGTGAATGAGAGAAAAACAACTATGACACTTTTATTTAATAGTTATGCTTGAATAATGAGCCAATAGCATGGTGAACACTTCAACCCATTTCTCTAAAATTGTAGCTGATGAAAATTATGCCAGTTCAGGATAAGTTTGATTTTCTATAGTTTATAAAGAGTATCAGACAATGAATATCCAGTTTTAGAACATTAATATATAAAATCAGATAATACCATGAAGACACAAGAGACTACTCTAAACAACTTGAAATAGATACAAGAATGCAGTTATATGTATGGCATACTCAACAGGCGAGTGACACAAGCAGCACTTCCTGCCACATACCTAAGGAAAAAGAGCCATATTCTCTCCGGGAATATAATCAAATATGTAGCAGCTTCAGACAGAACACCTAAAAGGATTAAAAAAGTGGTACACTGTCTTGTACATCTATAAACCCCTGGAAACAAATACTGTGGCACTTGTCACAATATTAGGTAATCTAGTTTGAGGGGAATTTATGGTAGTCTTTTTTAATGACACTTTTGTGACTCCATGCTGGTTTATTACATCTTGCTCTTTTATTTCCTATATATTTGAGGTAATTGTTAGAGCATGAGTTCTGGATTCAAATAACATAAATAAACTGTTTAGATATATGGTGTCTTTCCAGTGAAATATTAAAACAGTTACCCCAAAAACTATTCTCAATATACTTGTTACCTTAAAATTAACTTTGTCCTGGCAAGGTTCTGTTTTAGATAAAGTAGGCTGTCAGTAAATACTAGATAATTACTTACTTCTCTTTCATTTCCATTTATCAGTTTTTAACTTTTCCCTCATTCATAACCCAGACTTTTATATTTTGTTTATCAAAGCTTTCAGATCTTGGTACTGGCTCTTCTTTACAGGATGTGAATGGCAATAGAAAATTCTCAAAGGAGATTATATGATCCCAGAGAGACAAGGCCAAGTGAGAATACTTAAGTGTCACAGACAAGGTTGGTGTGATTACCACAGTAACCAGGAGACCAAATGTTAATCAAAAAGTTGTGAGAAAGAGAGATCTTTCGTGTTGGATAATGCATCGTGATGTCAGGATGGGCTGCCTGTTAAACTCTTATTTGATTTTATAAGTAGGAATATCCTGGGTCCAGTGACCAAAAGTCTAAATTTAATCACCAAAACAGACAATGATGGCCCCTCCACAAATGGCTCCTCTGAATCCCACTCCACAAAATTGAGCTTTCAGTTCAGAGATCCAGAGCCTCTGAAATGAAGGGGAAGTCAGGTCCCTTTTAGGAAGGACCCTGTTTAAATTCTACATCTGGCCTCTCTTACCATTTAAAAAGATGTGCAAAACTTAGTGGACATCTTTAGAGTTCCCAGGAAACATATATGTAATTTCCACTTTCTACGTATATCCATTTACTGAGTAAATTAAAAGCCTTCCAGTTTCAGATAAATCCCATAGGAAAATAAATCTCTTAAATAGGAACATACCACCCTGACCCTTGGGTCATATAACTAAAATGATTTGATGGATCTTGACCTATCTATAGCTGATAGATACAACAGATGTTGTATGCAACCTTTGAGACATTGGAGCAAAGCTATTCCCTCTTCTTAAAAAAAAAATCATTTTTTAAAGAAATAACATTTGACTTACTACTGGGTCCTAGTAGAATTTAATCACACAATCATGGGTCAGATTTTATCATGAAAACTGATCTTCCCCCTCATGAACTGAGATGTTTTCTGACCTACCTGGCTGTGCATTTTAAAGTATTCCATTATCAAATGGAAGTTGTATATACCGTATCAATATAGAACAGGTACTAAATGTACAAGTAACCCAAATGAAAAATGATCTCTGTTTCTCACAGCTCCCATTTCTCCAACATTTCTTTCTCTCACAATTTGCATTATGATCTCATGGGAAATTCACTATGACCACTTTACCCAGAAATAATAATTCAGTTAGAGTTACAGATGGTTATACACAATATGCTATATGTTTGTGAGAAATGGAATATTTCCTGCCATATCAGTAAACAAAGATGTCATAGTCATCAACAACTGCAGCCCTCCAATGTGAGCTGGTGAGTCCTAAGGAAACACAGGAAGGAAAAGAATACCGATTTAGCAGCCATCAGAATCAGATTACAGCCACTCCCTACATTAGCTACAGGGAAGCTCAGGATGAGAAAAACACCACAGGATATTCCAATGGGCTACAGTCCATGGGGTCGCAAAGAGTTAGACGTGACTGAGTGACTAAGCACAGCAGTACAACACATACTGGTCCCAGATAGCTGAGGTACATATCAAAGGAGTGATTTCAGTGAACCCAGATTCTTGCACCTTCCTATAAATATAAAGTCACTAAATTCCTTAACTTGGATTTTATATTTTTCTTTAACAACAATCTTCTGATGTTCAGACTATTTGTCCTTTGTTGCAAAACTTCTATATAACCTGGGTCTTCTCTTTTCCTCCTTGAAGCAGTTCTCTCAGGGTTACTTGAGATGCTATCTCCCGAGATTTCAATACCAAAAATTCCCACGAAATAAAACTTAATTCTCAGCTTTCAGATTGTTAATATTTTTATTTTATTTATTTTTCAAATATAAATTTGTTTATTTTAATTGGAGGTTAATTACTTTACAATATTGTATGGGTTTTGCCACACATCAACATGAATCTGCCACAGGTATACATGTGTTCCCCATCCTGAACCCCCCTCCCTCCTCCCTCCCCATACCATCCCTCTGGGTCATCTCAGTGCACCAGCCCCAAGCATCCAGCATCATGCATCAAACCTGGACTGGCGATTCATTTCATATATGATATTATACATGTTTCAATGCCATTCTCCCAAATCATCCCACCCTCTTCCTCTCCCACAGAGTCCAAAAGACTGTTCTATACATCTGTGTCTCTTTTGTTCTCTCACATACACAGTTATCATTAACATCTTTCTAAATTCCATATATATGCATTAGTATACTGTATTGATGTTTTTCTTTCTGGCTTACTTCACTCTGTATAATCGACTCCAGTTTCATCCACCTCATTAGAACTGATTTAAATGTATTCTTTTTAATGGCTGAGTAATACTCCATTGTGTATATGTACCACAGCTTTCTTATCCATTCATCTGCTAATGGACATCTAGGTTGCTTCCATGTCCTCGCTATTATAAACAGTGTTGCGATGAACATTGGAGTACACGTGTCTCTTTCAATTCTGGTTTCCTCAGTGTGTATGCCCAGAAGTGGGATTGCTGGGTCATAAGGCAGATTATTAATATTTTTTAAGTTGACAGTTAAAAGCAGACAGTGATCTCACTGCTGCTCCATTCAGTAGTGACCCTAAAGATGAGAGGTGAATAAAAATCTTCCAAAAAGGGGTATAGACTTTGAGAAATCTGTATTATTATTCTTTTCTTTTTTTAGGAAAAAGTATTTACAGAGCTATAAGTCATTAATTCATGGGCAATAACTAACAATTTGGGTAGATGATAAATAACTCAGAACAAATACAATTAGAAAACTGGCTACACAAAAGTTTCAGAATTGTGAGACAGAATGATTATGTGTCCCATCTGAATGCTTGCCAAAGTCTGACCTAAGTTATTTTTCACTAGCTCAGTCATGTCCGATTCTTTGCAACCCCATGTACTTCAGCATGCCAGGCTTCCCCATCCTTCACCATCTCCCAGAACTTTCTCAAACTCGTGTCCATTGACTCGGTGGTGCCATCCAACCATTCCATCCTCTGTCTTCCCCTTCTCCTCCTGCCTTCAATCTTTCCCAGCATCAGGTATTTTCAAAAGAGTTAGCTCTTTGCATCATGTGGCAAAAGTATCAGAGCTTCATCTTCAAGCATCAGTTTTTCAATCAATATTCTGGACTGATTTCCTTTAGAATTGACTGATTTGATTTCCTTGAAGCTCAAGGGACTCTCAAGGGTTTTATCCAACACCACAGTTCAAAAGCATCGATTCTTCAGTGCTCAGCTTTCTTTATGGCCCAACTCTCACATCCATACATGACTACTGGAAAAACCATAGCTTTGACTAGATGGACCTTTGTTGGCAAAGCAGTAAGGTGAGTGCAGAGAAAAAGAGATTGAGCAGGGAGGTCAGGGAAAAGGGAAATTTATTAGAGGGAAAGGAGAGGGTAACTGGCCCTTAAGAAGAACCAGTGTTCTCCCTTTCTGATGGGGCCTTTCTTATTCCCCACCAAAGAAAAATTCTCTGAAGGGATGGTTAATTTTTAGCCTGTAGTTGAGTACCGTGGTCATATAGCTGGAGGTCTGGAATCTGGTGGTCTCATAGCTTTGAGAATGTAGGCACCAGGTAATTTGGTCAGTCTCAAGAGTCACTGTGATTTTATTCTTTGTTTGAGAGATCAACATAATGAGCCATTTTAACAATGAGCCTCCATATAGACCCTGTCAGTAATGTCTCTGCTTTTTAATATGCTGTCTAGACTGGTCATATCTTTTCTTCCAAGTAGTAAGCGTCTTTTAATTTCATGACTGCAGTCATCATCTGCAGTGATTTTGGCACCCAAGAAAATAAAACCTGTTACTGTTTTTCTTGTTTTCCCATCTATTCATCATTAAGTGATGGGATCAGTTGCCATGATCTTAGCTTTCTGAATGTTGAGTTTTAGGCCAGCTTTTTCACTCTCCTCTTTTACTTTCATCTAAAGACTCTTTAGTTCCTCTTTGCTTTCTAACATAAGGGTAGTATCATCTGCATATCTGAGGTTATTGATATTTCTCCTGGCAATCTTGATTCCAGCTTGTACTTCATCCAGCCCAGCATTTCACATGATGTACTCTGCATATAAGTTAAATAAACAGGGTGACAAAATACAGCCTTGATATACTCCTTTTCCAAATTGGAACCAATCTGTTGTTCCATGTCCAGTTCTAGCTGTTGCTTCTTGACCTGCAGGTTTCTCAGGACACAGATAAGGTATTCTGGTATTCCCATCTCTTGAAGAATTTCCCCCAGTTTTTTGTGATCAACACAGTCAAAGGCTTTAGAGCAGTCAATGAACCAGAAGTAGATGTTCATCTGGAATTCTCTTCCTTTTTCAATGATCCAGTGGATGTTGACAACTTGATCTCTGGTTCCTCCACCTTTTCTAAATTAAGCTTGTACATCTAGTGGTTTTCATTTCACATACTGTTGAAGCTTAGCTTGGAGGATTTTGAGAACTACTTTGCTAGCATGTGAAATGACCGTGATAGTATGGTAGTTTGAACATTCTTTGGCATAGCCCTTCTTTTGGATTGGAATGAAAACTGATCGTTTCCAGTCCTGTGGAGTTTTCCAAGTTTGCTGGCTTATTGAGTATACCACTTTAACATCACCATCTTTTAGGATTTAAAATAGTTTAGCTGGAATTCCATTACCAATGCTACCTTTGTTTGTAGTGATACTTCCTAAGGCCCACTTGACTTTGGACTCCAGGATGTCTGGCTTTAGGTGAGTGATCCTACCATCATGGTTTTCTGGGTCCTGAAGATCTTTTTTGTATAGTTCTTCTGTGTATTCTTGCCACTTCTTTTTTAATATCTTTTGTCTCTGTTAGGTCTATACTGTTCTTTTTTCCCTCTATTTCTTTGCATTGATAGCTGAAGAAGGCTTTCTTATCTCTTCTTGCTATTCTTTGGAACTCTGCATTCAGATGCTTATATTCTTCCTTTTCTCCTTTGGTTTTCACCTCTCTTTTTTTCTTCTTCTTCATGCTCATAATAACCTTCAAATTTTACTTTCTGCTTATTTCTGTTTTCTTGGACTTCCTGGCCTCCACCCACAGTCTATATTACTACAACAAAAATGAAATTCAAGTGTAAGTGTTCTCAGTCATGTCCTACTCTTTGTGACCCCATGGACTGTAGCCAGCCAGGCTCCTCCGTCCATGAGATTATCCTGATAAGAATACTGCAGTGGGTTCCCATTTCCTTCTCCAAGTGATCTTCCCAACCCAGAGATTGAATCCTTGTCTTTTGTGTTTCCTGCATTGGCAGGTGGATTCTTTACCACTTAGCCACCCAGGAAGCTCAACCAAGTAAAATTTTAAATATAAATCAAATATTTAAATTTTTTTCTTTTAATTTTCCTCTAACTTTACTCTATTTCTTGCTTAGACATCGCCATCTTATAGAACACATATTTTACTTACTTCTCTTAATTTTTCAATGTTTCTCAGCTACCAAAGTATAAGCAAATTGAAGGCAAAGGTTTTTTGTCTATTTTGTTACTTGAGTAAATATCCACTGCAACAGCATTTCTTGACACATGGTAGACATCTGATAAATATGTAAGTGCATGAATGACAAAATTTAAGTAAATGAAATATTAAATTAAGAAGACCCAAAAATGTTCTGAATGTAAAATATGTGTAAGAGAATGAATTTAACATGACACTGGGATTTCTTGTCTGAGTGACTATGAAAACTGATGGTTTCATTATATGAGAGATTTCATAAAACATTGCTGGCAGCGTGTAGTGGTGGTTAGAGTAAGATAATAATTTTGAACATTCTGGCGTTTAATCATATCAATGAGCCAATATCAAAAGTAGTGATTATAATTTGTTATAAGAAGAGAAACTAGCCTAAGATACAGATTAACAAAAATAAATATCATCTTTGAATTTCTTAAAATATATAAAGTAAACTTTTTTTATTATTATTTTTCTGCTGTTTTTTCCCTTCCAGCATAATGCACATATGGTGGGACAGACTTTTAACCCAATCATCTATGTATGTTTGGAATTGTTACATAAAATGTAGGTTTTTTTAGTTTCCTGAATACTTGGGGAAATCTGATGCAAATCTCAAAGATCTTTGCAAATTTCCTGAAGGACAGATAGAATTGATGACTAGAAGTCTGTTTGGCTATTGAAAGGGAGCTAACATAGAAATACATGCTCATATGCAATTGAAAAATCAAACACACAGTGGTTTAAAATAGGATCTCTAAATGAAACTTACAAAAATAAATGCTCCAAATTACAGGCACTGATTTGTAATCCAGATAACTCTCACATGGACAGCTTCCAATGTGTGCTTCAAGGTGAGGAAGAAGAGGGATTTATTTATATTTGTTAATGATTCTCTCAGTAGGCTAGCCAGTGATTTAGTAGAAGGATTTGAAAAAATACATAACTAACTTATAGCTTGTAATATTGGAGAAGTAGTAATTAACTTTGAGTACCTGTGGATAGATTTTGGTTATTGAGTGTTGCCCATTAGAGGCCACATTGTCTGTCTTTGGGTTCACTGCCACCATCTGAATAGTGATACCTTCCTTGAAGCACAGAGAACTTACAGATAAGATTTTCTTTGGTATGGTGTGATTCCAAACAACTGTGATTAGTTATTATCCAGCAAAACTCTGTCCTTCTCATAAGCTCCCTTAAGGAGAATTTTTTATTTGAAACCTCTCATATTTCTTCTAATTTCTGCTTTAAACTCTGGCTGCAGGCACACTTTCTGGCCACCTAATTTACCTTTCATAAATTTGATATTTCAGTGCTTTAGAGACACTTAATATCAATGGAATTTGACAACCTGAAGAAATGAAAAAGTGAAATTGTTAGTTCCTCCCTCATGTCCAGTTTTTTTGCCACTGCATGGACTGTAGCCCACTATGCTTCTCTGTCCATTAATTCTCCATGCAAGAATACTTGAGTGGGTTGTCATTTCGTGCTCCAGGAGGTCTTGCCCACTCATGGATTTAACCTGGGTCTCCAGCATTGAAGACAGATCCTTTACCATCTGAGCTACATCTAATCAAAGAAAAGACATTTCATGTAATACCCTAGCACTACTTCTATGCAACTGGGTAGTCAGTGTTTGGACACCCTCTTTTCTTCATGGCAAACAGTGAAAAGAAATAAAAGGTTTAATTAGAAATTAGTATAAATTTTGAAAACTTTAAAGAGTGTAAGAGGAGATCCTCGCTAACAAAATTAGAAATAAAGTTAAACAAAATGCCTTATGGCACTAATTTTAATAAAACAGACAATGGAATCTATCAGACCCAATTGCAAGGAATTAGTTTTAGGGGAAAAATGAAAAGCTCAACTTTAGTGCATAGATTTTCCTTCTTCCTAAATTTATAACTTATTTACTGTGCTCTGTTAAGAATATGACTCCCTTTTAAAATTATTTGAAAATTATACTTTTACTGATGGTGCATAATAAAAAACATACATTTCTGGCTCTTTCATAAATAACATGAAATGGGAAATAATGTAAAGGACTCTGCTATCTAAAAACACATCTAGTGTTTAATTGTATTTTAGTATTTGATAGTAATCCTTGACTTGGTGCAAGTATAATTATAACTTGCTTAATTTTACCTTCTTTAAATTTTGGCATCACTATTTTTGAGATAATAATTATCAGGAAATTTTGGGGCATTTAAATAGCACTAAATGCTAGGAGTCTGGAATACAGCCAACATTTTTCAAAAATAATGTTTATTTTAACTTCACTGCAATAGTAAAGGGAATTATACCACTCAGGAACAGAGAAATATCTTATCATTACTATGACTTCCTAATATTGTTCTTATTCATATGTGAAACCTTCAGCACTTAACCTCTCAGACTTATTTAATTACATCAAAGTTTACTTCTAGTTCTCAAAATAATTCTGATTATATTATAATTCTTCTGAAGACAATAACAATTTCATCCTCTATACCAACTTTAGATTTAATAAAATTTCTGCTTTTTCTGGTTATAAGTAAAGACTAAGTGTTTAAATATGGTACAAAGAAAAATCACATAGGTATAAGCTATCATAGACTATTTTTGGAGAAGGCAATGGCAACCCATTCCAGTACTCTTGTCTGGAAAATCCCAGGGACGGAGGAGCCTGGTAGGCTGCAGTCCATGGGGTTGCTAGGAGTCGGATATGACTGAGTGATTTCACTTTCCCTTTTCACTTTCATGCATTGGAGAAAGAAGTGGCAACCCACTTCAGTATTTTTGCCTGGAGAATCCCAGCGACAGGGGAGCCTTGTGGGCTGCCGTCTACGGGGTCACACAGAGTCAGACACTACAGAAACGACTTAGCAGCAGCAGCAGCAGCAGACTATTTTTATGAAGTGATACTCTTTGAAAGATGATATGCCATCTGCATTTCGCCCTGGTATTTCATGTATCCTATCCATGCTTTCAAGTTGATGTTTTATTCTCATCGCCCCCAAATGAGGAAAGAACACAGCCCAAAGAAGTAAAATGTGTAAGTCTTATCTGGTGTTTAAATGCCCAAAACCTAAGCCTTTGTGGTGATAAGGTGTGGGTGGGAGAATTCAGACTTGGAAACTGAACAAATTGTTTCACAGAAAGAAAAAGTAACATTAGTTTTCTGGACTGGAGAGACTATGTAAACTAAAGATTGGGGCCAGTTGTATTGGTTTAAGAATAAGATGCTCTGTGCTGCGCTTCGTCACTCAGTCTTCTCCACCAGGCTACTCTGTCCCTGGGAATTCTCCAGGCAAGAATACTGAATTGGGTTGCCATGGCCTCCTCCAGGGGATCTTCCCAAACCAGGGACAGCACCCGGGTCTCCCTCACTTCAGGCAGATTAGTTACTGTTTGAGCCAGCAGGGAAGTCCAATGTGTCTTATTTCATGATAAGTTCCAGGAAGTCTCCAGAGATCAGATATATTGATATTGGGTATTTCTAGGCAAATGAAGCTATAGCACCTTCATTAAAAACAATGGAATTTTACTCAAGCTTAAAAAGGAACATTGAGTCAGCTGTAGTGATGTGCATGAACCTAGAGCCTGTCATATAGAGTGAAGTCAGAAAGAGAAAAACAAATATTGTATATCAATGCATATATATGGAATCTAGAAAATGGTATTAATGAGCCTATTTTCAGAGCAGCAGTAGAGGTGCTGACACAGAGAATGGCTTGTAGACACAGGGTGGGAAGGAGAATGGGACAAGTTGCATTGATATGTACATTGATTGATTGATTGGTACATTGATATGTGACAGGAGAGTAGCATTGATATGTACACACTACCATGTGTATAAAGTGTGTATATAAAACAAATAGCTAGTGGGAAGCTGTTTTATAGCATAGAGAGCTCAGCTCAATATTCTGTAATGACCTAGAGGAGTGGAATAGGGAGGATAGGAGGGGGGCTCAAGAAGAAATGGATATATGTATACATATGGCTGATTCATGTTGTTGTACAGAAGAAAATGATACAATATTGTTAAGCAATTATATTCCAATAAAAAATTATTAGTGTCCCTTATAAATCCATCGTAGTGATGACAGTTTAACCACTGAGTTGAGTCTGACTCTTGTGATCCCATGGACTGTAGCCTGCTAGGCTCATCTGTCCATGGGATTTCCCAGGGAAGAACACTGGAGTGGGTTGTCATTTCTTTCTCCAGGCTATATATCCACACAAAACTATAATTCAAAAAGATAAACACGTCTCTTTGTTCATAGAAGTGCTATTTGAAATTGACAATATATGGAAACAGCCTAACTGCCCACTGACAGATGAATGGATAAAGAAGATGTGGTACATATATATAATGGAATACTACTCAGTCATAACAAAGAATGAAATGATGCCATTTGCAGCAACATGGATGGAACAAAAGATGATCATACTAAGTGAAGTAAGTCAGAAAGAGAAAGACAAATGATATCTTATCATGTAGAAGTCGAATTTAAAATATGACTCTGATGAATTTATCTGCAAAACAGACTCAGAAACAGAAAACAGACTTGTGGTTGGCAAAATAAATGGGCCATGGAGGAGGAATAGAGTGGGAGTTTGGGATTCAGTTCAGTCACTCAGTTGTGTTTGACTCTTTACAAACCCATGGGCTACAGCACACCAGGCTTCCCTGTCCATCACCAACTCCTGGAACCTACTCAAACTCATGTCTGCAGAGTTAGTGATGCCATCCAACCATCTCATCCTCTGTCATTCCCTTCTCCTCCCGCCTTCAATCTTTCCCAGAATCAGAGTCTTTTCCAGTGAGTCAATTCTTTGCATCAGGTGGCCAAAGTATTGGCGTTTCAGCTTCAGCATCAATCCTTCCAATGAATATTCAGGACTGATTTCCTTTAGGATTGACTGCTTGGATCTCCTTGCAGTCCAAGGGACTCTCGAGAGTCTTTTCCAACACCACTGTTCAAAGGCATCAATTCTTTAGTCTTCAGCCTTCTTTATGTTCAAACTCTCCCATCCATATATGACTACTGGAAAAACTATAGCCTAGACAGACCTTTGTTGACAAAGTAATGTCTCTGCTTTTTAATACACTGTCTAGGTTGGTCATAACTTTCCTTCCAAAGAGCAAGCATCTTTAAATTTCATGGCTTCAGTCACCATCTGCAGTGATTTTGGAGCTACCAAAAATAAAGTCTGTTACTGTTACCACTGTTTTGCCATATATTTACCACGAAGTGATGAGACTGTCATGAACTTAGTTTTCTGAATGTTGAGTTTTAAGCCAACTTTTTCACTCTCCTCTTTCACTTTCATCAGATGACTCTTTATCTCTTCTTTGCTCTCTGCCATAAGGGTGATGTCATCTGCATATCTGAGGTTATTGATATTTCTCCTGGCAATCTTCTTTCCAGCCTGTGCTTCATCCAGCCCAGCATTTCACATTATGTACTCTGCATATAAGTTAAATAAGCAGGGTGACATGGGATTTGTAGATGCAAACTATTATATAGAGAATGGAAAACAAAAAGGTCCTACTGTATAGCACAAGGAACTATATTTGATATCCTTTAATAAACCAGAGTGGAAAAATATTTTAAAATAATGTGTGTGTATATATATGTATATATATATATATATATATATATATATATGCATAACTGAGTCATTTTGCTGTATAGCAGAAATTAATACATTATAAATCAACTATATTTCAATTAAAAATAAATGACTATGCCCTATAATAAGAAGGAAAGAATATAGATGGGTATCCTGCCTTCTGTGTCATAAAGGTTACTGCCACTTATACACAGAACTTTGACAAGTATTATTATTTATTCACAATTATTCATTTCCGTTCTGCCCTTGGTTTACTCCAGGCAACAGTAAACCTATGCTATCTTGCTTCAGCTGGCTTTGAGCTTAAGACATAAAAGATTCAAAATGTAGAATGTGGGTAGAATGTTACTCTCTGGTTCTAAATGAAGCTATAAGAGGCATAAGTAGTATCTGATAATTCAGATGTTACTCAAAATTCAGTATTCAAAAACTGTAACATTCTCAAAAGTTTCACTGCATTTAGAAACAAAGACATATTTTGGAATAAATAAAGCTATGAATTGAAAGTATTAGTTGCTCAGTAGTGTCTGACTCTTTGCAAACCCATGGACTGGACCCCACCAGGCTCCTTTGTCCATGGAATTCTCCAGGGAAGAATACTGGAGTGAATTGCCATTTCCTTCTCCAGGGAATCTTCCCGACCCAGGGATTGAACCTGAGTCTCCTGCATTTCAGGCAGATTCTTTACCATCTGAAACACCAGGGAGCCCTGAGTTGAACTGAGCTGAATGTGTCCCCAAATTCATTGTGTTGAAACCCTAATTCCCAATGTGACTGTACCTGTGTGTAGCGTGTTTGAGAAGTGATTGGGTCACAAGGGTAGACCCTTCATGATGGCATTCCAGTCTTGAGACACAGAGGACTTCCTCTCTCCTTCTCTCCTTCATTCTCTCTCTCTCATTCCCTTTCCCCCTTTCTCCTTCTCTGCTAATTATATGTGAGAGGATATGGAAAGACAGTCATCTGTAGACTCCACCAAGAACCTGATTTGTAGCTTCCAAATCTGAGAAATACGTTTATTAAACTACTCAGTCTATATTTTTTAAATTCTAACAGCTCCAACAAAGACAAAGTGTAATGTGGCTCCCAAATCCCTGTAGATGGTGATTGCAACCATGAAATTAAAAGACGTTTGCTCCTTAGAAGAAAAGCTATGACCAACCTAGACAGTGTATTAAAGAGCAGAGACATCTCTTTGCTGACATGAGTTTGAGCAATCTCTGGGAGATGGTGAAGGACAGGGAAGCCTGGTATGCTGCAGTTCATGGGGTTGCAAAGAGTCAGACATGATGTAGTGACTGAACAACAATGAATAAATTGTATGGTGGAAATAAAATTGAGATTCCCAGGCTCTGGGAATGACAGAGTTTCTGAAACAGAGTAAAAGTAAGCAACATTTACAAAGAAATATCGCTATGGAAGGGACAACGCAGGTAAAATAATTGGTGTAGTATAAGAATTTGAGGCAAGGCTTTTAAGTTTGTTTTAAAATTTATGTTTTTTAAAGTTTTCATATTTTTGATCACCTTTAAACATATGGTAACTTGTCAGTACAGAGGACTGAACAAACTGAAAATGTATGAAAGAGTTGGGATAATGAAATGGATCAATATCACTAAGAAAGTGGGAAAAGGAAGAGACAAAGCCTTACCTTAAGACAAAGCCCTTTCTAAATGTAGTATTATATAGTTAAAATTTTGATCACTATTTCTATTTTCTCATAAAGTTTTGAAACGGTATCTTGACATGAATAAGTGATGATGTGTTTCACAATATGCTTGAAAAGAGTGATAAAAGTTTGCAATATTTTTCATTGAGAAGGAATTATGAAAATAAAACATTTAGTAGGAAGCAGTAAAGGTGTATTTAATATTGGGAAACAAGAATCTGTATTGTTATCTAGTATTAGTTAATACAGTCCATTTGAAAGTAATAGTCAGTGAAAATAATGGCTAAATTTAGAATGCAGAGAATTAATTCATTTTAGGTACTGCATTCTTCAGTAACTGAGAAAATAGTGACTAAAATTGAGTAGTTAGAGGAATAGACACAGCCAGATGGCATAATGCTCAACGGAACAGATGTTTTTAATGTGAGGGTGGTGCACTAATGATCTTGAAGCTACATTCAGGAGTGACTTGGATATCATCCTTGTTTCTTAGCTAATATAAGAGGGATACAAGATAATGAGAAAGCTGTAACAGGAGTTATACTTTTAGCAGACAAACAGGTTTCAGTTAGTGCAATGACATAGAGTTCAAATATATGGAATTGTTCAGGCTGTGGAAAGTCTTGTAGCTGAGAATGAGTTCCAGAAACAGAGTGTTATGTTTTGGTAAAGAGAACAACAGTGGGAAAGAGAGTTGATAGAAAGTCAGCAAAGCATAGATGAACTTCGTGAATATATATTTTTTTAAAAGCTGCGTTGTACAGTGTAAAAGAGTTGAGTGAATTTTATCTCTATAAAAATAAAATGTATTGAAAATATAGAGATACATGAGGACTAAAGGTACTTTCAGAGAAGATGAAAGATTAGGAGAGAAATGTTAGAATTAACTGGACAAAATTTTTCCAAATGTATTAGTTTAACTCATACCCAAGAGAAAGAGTAACTCAGGCTTCTTCCTACAAGAATCAGCAGCAACGTATAGATGTATTTGACAGTGTTCACTTTTAGCTGTAGTGCTGGCTCAGCTGGCTTGTCGAGAAAACTGAGCCCTGACAAGCACTGCTACACATCACCAGGGGCACATAATAAACAATTCTGAAGGGGTCAGGAGGAAGACAGAATCAAACACACATACCCACATGAATTAAGTAACAAAAATCTTATTGCTAAAACACCATCATCTCCCCAAGAGTAGGTGAGTACCCGCTCTGAAAAACAGAGTGGCAGATACTGTGCCTTCTATGAAAATTGTAAACCTCTAACATTTTTTTCCTTTGTGGCTATTATAGAATTTTATTGTCCCACTGGAGTTCATTCTGCTTAGATAGGATTCAAGACAGAAAAAATAAAATAGAAAATAAAGATGGACAGGGACTGTGATGTTCTTCATTACATATCATCTATTATCAGCAGAAGAAAATGCCTGTTCTGTTCTAAGTTCAGTGTTGAATTTTGAATAGCAGACAGAAACAGAAAATGATGACAGTCCTCACTGACAAGTGTTCCACAGAAATAAATCTGAGATACTACAATATGGCAATTACATTGATATAAAAGACAACAAAGCCCCTTGTAACAAACCCCAGGGCACCTCAAGAGGAGGGAGGAACACTGTGTGATCATGGAGAGATTCACTCCATGTGAAATTCATTGAGACCTACAGGCTGTGTATTGAGATTTTGTTGTCATTTTAATATAACTAGGTTTTCTAGAGTTCTTTTAAAGAACTCTATTTTATAATACAAAAGAACTGTACTTTATAATACAAACAGAAAATATTAAACAAGATTATTTAATAAGAATGAAATAATGATTGATGGCAGGCATATCAAAATCTGAGATGATGTTGAGAAACTTTAGGCAAGAATAATCTGTATTGTATTTTCTTGATTTTCTTTTTTTTTTTTTTTTGACAACTGGACAGGAGATAAAGGTACTAGAGAAAGAAGGAAGGAAAAATACATTTCCTGGAGAAAAATTAAGCAGTCTGATTATGACATGTATGTATAAAGCTTATCAGTTCAAAAACATTGAATCATGTAAATTAATAATTAATTAATAATTAAAAGAGTCTTTGTTATTCTTATAATGTGAACAATGTAAAAAGCTTGTCAGCTTTCTGTAACCTATTGTTTAAATCCCAATGGTATTACAGTTCATGTCCTGGGCATTGATTAAGACTCCAGCTTGATTTTTTTTTATTCTGTAGAGTTAAATTATTCAGAATTTATGTATTTTGATCTCAAGGAAGGTCACAATAATTCATCAGAAAATTTCAAGATTCTCTCTAGTATTATTTTATCTTTATCTATCTGGATGTCTCTCTTAGATAGAACAACAACAACAACAAAATCAAAACCCCTTGTGCCTAATGCCTTAATACTTAAATAACAACACACAAGGCAAATTTCAGAGATGTCCTTTGAAACTTGAAAGCCTTTTACTGTTTTATAATTTCTCAGTTGTAAAATTTTAAAATGCCATTAAGTATATAGCCCATTTTGGGGACAGAAAGTAATAACATTCAGAGTTTTGTTACAGGACAGTGGTGCTAACATTTGTAATATAGAAATGAGGTAGCATTCACCAGTAGAACTGCTGATATGAAATGAATGAGAAATGTTGAATAAAGATATACTAGTTTGTTTGTTTGTTCATTTGTTTCTTTTTTTTTTTTTTAATTTACAAACAGCTATTGTTTAATTTTTGATTCCTAGGTGGCTCAGTGGTAAAGAATCTGCCTGCCAATGCAGGAGACATAGGTTCCATCCCTGGGTTAGGAAGATCCCCTGGAGGATGAAATGGCAACCCAGTCCAGTATTCCTGCCTGGAAAATCCCATGGACAACTAAGCAACTCAGAAGCAACAACAACTGTTGGATTCTAGTGTGCTGAGTGCCCTCAGCTGCTCTGTCATGTCCAACTCTGTGACCCCATAGACTGTAGCCTGCCAGGCTCTCTGTCCATAGGATATTCCAGGCTAGAATAATGGAGTGGGTTACCATTCCTTTTTCCAGTGGATTACCAGTCCCTCCTAGGGATTGAACCCGAGTCTTGTTCTCCTGCACTGTCAGGCAGATTCTTTACCACTGTGCCACCTGGGAAGTCCCACTTAAATCTTAGGAAATAGTTAATATTCTGAAATTATTAATAAAAACAAAGAAAAAAATGATAGAGTGTATTATTTCCTGATTGCCAAACAAATTAGAAGGAGATTCAGATTCAGTTAAATATACAGAAATAGAATAATGGTGGTGGGAGCACAGGTGAAATCAGACAATTCAAAACTCATGATGAATAGAAACTGATCAACAGTGATATCCAGAGGAGGGAAAAAATAATGGAGTGAATTGTGGGTAAACCTTGGTTAGGAAGCTGAAATAGAAAAAAAATTTCCACCTGAACTCATAGAGTTCTAGTGGATTAGGATAATGACTTACCCATTTCTGTCTGTCCCCACTAACAACAGGATGCAAACTCTTGGTCTTGGTTACTTGAGGAAGGGAAAACAGAGGATGAGGTAGCATTCGAGTAATTTATGGAGAGGACAATCCAACATAGTAAAAGGAATAAATATTTACCTACCCGCAGGAAACAATAGATACTATGAATTAATTGACTTGAGCGTAAAACAATAGGGAGTCAAGGGGAATGTGGGAAAGAAACGATATCTCATTAAAAAGCATTGAAATTTAAAGGAAAATGACTCTGAGCACCAAAACACACACAGGAAAAGCAGCAATAAAAAAATGAATGGCTGTGGCCAAATGAAGTCCTTGTGCTACTAATTTGTTTTTCTGGCATAAAGAAACAGAATAAATCACAAACCAGATCAGGGCCTAGATTTGGAAAATAATTAATAGAAGAAATACATCTTAAATATCATATATCAATAAAAGAAGGGAGGGAAAAACAAAACACAGAAAGCTGAGAATAGGAAGGGAAAAAATATCAGTAACATCCAACTAATCATTAACTTTGGAGTGATTTCTCAGACACAACAGCATAAATATAATTTTCTAGGATGCTTAACTCAGAATATCAAAAACTAAGGTTATTTCTACACAAACTATATGAGCTCCCTGAAGAAAAATAATTTAACTTTTCATATTTACTTTCTAAATAGGAACAATTATAATAGATGATATGTAAGTTTGAAATGTTTTTCACTGCATAGCGAAAAAGGATATTTTCCATAATTTTACAGAAAATTAAAAATTACTTATTGACAAGATTATACTTACAACATAAATATTTATATATGCTAGTAGTAATCTAAATATGGCCATCTATGTTGAAATTCAATTTAATATTGCTTTTAAATGATAAAATTGAGGTAAGGATAAAATATAGCATAGTAATATGATAAAGATCAGTATCAGTTCAGTTGCTTAGTCATGTCCAACTCTTTGCGACCCCATGAATTTCAGCACTCCAGGCCTCCCTGTCCATCACCAACTCCTGGAGTTTACCCAAACTCATGTCCATTGAGTCAGTGATACCATTCAACCATCTCATCCTCTGTTTTCCCCTTCTCCTCCTGCCTTCAATCCTTCCCACATCAGGGTCTTTTCAAATGAGTCAGCTCTTTGTATCAGATGGCCAAAATATTGGAGTTTCAACTTCAATATCAGTCCTTCCAATCAACACCCAGGACTGATCTCCTTTAGAATGGACTGGTTGGATCTCCTTGCAGTCTAAGGGCCACTCAAAAGTCTTCGCCAACACCACAGTTCAAAAGCATTAATTCTTCAGCTCTCAGCTTTCTTTAGAGTCCAACTCTTGCTTCCATATAACTGCTGGATAAACCATAGCCTTGACTAGATGGACCTTTTTGTTAGCAAAGTAATGTCTCTGCTTTTTAATTTGCTGTCTGGGTTGGTCATAACTTTTCTTCAAGGAGAAAGCATATTTTAATTTCATGGCTGCAATCACCATCTGCAGTGATCTTGGAGCCCCCCAAAATAAAGTCAGCCACTATTTCCACTGTTTCTCCATCTATTTGCCATGAAGTGATGGGACCGGATGCCATGATCTTAGTTTTCTGAATGTTGAGCCTTAACCAAACTTTTTCATTCTCCTCTTTCACTTTCATCCATAGACTTATAAGATCTTCACTTTCTTCCATTAGGATGGTGTCACCTGCATATCTTGGGTGTGGGGCCACTCAAGACAGACAGGTCATGGTGGAGAGATCTGACAGAATGTGATCCACTGGAGAAGGGAATGGCAAATCACTTCAGTATTCTTGCCTTGAGAACCCCATGAACAGTATGAAAAAGCAAAATGATAGGATACTGAAAGAGGAACTCCCCATGTCAGTAGGTGCCCACAATGTTACTGGAGATCAGTGGAGAAATAACTCCAGGAAGAGTGAAGGGATGGAGCCAAAGCAAAAACAACATTAAAGTTTTGGATGTGACTGGTGATAGAAGCAAGGTCTGATATTGTAAAGAGCAATATTGCTTAGGAACCTGGAATGTTAGGTCCATGAATCAAGGCAAATTGGAAGTGGTCAAAGAGGAGATGGCAAGAGTGAACATCAACATTCTAGGAATTAGAAAACTAAGATGGACTGGAATGGGCGAATTTAACTCAGATGACTATTACTATATCTACAAAAGAATCTGAAATGCAGTACTTGGATGCAATCTCAAAAATGACAGAATGATCTCTGTTCATTTCCAAGGCAAACCATTCAATATCACGATGTTCCAAGTCTATACCCCTGCCAGTAATGCTGAATAAGCTGAAGTTGAATGGTTCTATGAAGACCTAGAAGACTTTTCAGAACTAACACCCAAAAAAGATGTCCTTTTCATTATAGGGGACAGGAATGCAAAAAGTAGAAAGTCAAGAAATACCTGGAGTAACAGGCAAATTTAGCCTTGGAGTACAGAATGAAGCAGGAAAAAGGCTTATAGAGTTAAAGGCTACACATGGACATCACCAGGTGGCCAACACCAAAATCAGATTGCTTATATTCTTTGCAGCCAAAGATGGAGATGCTCTATACAGTCAGCAAAAAGAAGACCAGGAGCTGATCGTGGCTCAGATCATGAACACCTTATTGCCAAATTCAGACTTAAATTGAAGAAAGTGGGGGAAACCACTAGACCATTCAGGTTTTGCTGGAGTCCAGCTCCAGCAGCCAGGGAATCAGCCTGAAGGGATGGTCGGTGTTGGTGAGAAATGATAGAGCCTCTCAGTTTTCTTGGGCTGCATATTTATTTCAAGCTTAAGATTCTCTTTTATATTTTTACAAAAGCATTAGGTCAGAGGTTTGACATTTTCAGTTCCCCCTGACCCAGATTTGTTGTCTCCATAAATCATTGTTGCCCCTCAAAAGGAGTTCCTGCCTCAGTGATTCTCTTATCTACTTCTCATGTGTCCTTGTGAATACATTGTAACTCATGCTAATGTCTGGGCTGCATACCACATTCCTCAGTTTATTTCTCATCTTTTTAAATCCTGTTTGCCCCTAGTATCCTGAGCTCACTTTCTCTAAAAAGGCTTCTAACCACTAATATCTCCAAAATTCCTAATTTCTATAAGCTATAGTAAAATATGCTAACATTACAACATTCCTTAAATCTTTAGCTTCTAACTATTTTAATTATTCCTAACCCCTAAATTCAGCAAACTCATTTGCCATAGCCATGTCCCTCACAAATAGGTTTCAGATAGCAATCTCTCCCATGGCCTCAAGCTGCAGCCTACGTGCTCATCCTGGAACACTCTTTTCTAAAGGTCCTTGAACGAATGTCAATGATTAACTTTACAAATTATTCTCTGAGCACAGCTGCAGAAGACTTTTTGCCTTCTCATGCTCCTCTCAAAAACAATAAGCACCTTAATATTCTTTTCAGTCAACTCAGCCGAGGAAAGGAAAAAAAACAAGTCAGAATCACAAGGCCTAACTCCTTCATCCCAGGTCAGTGCCTGAGGGACAAGGAGAGAGAGTTAGGGCCATGCCTCCATTCTGTCAGTAATGCCTAACATAGCTCCCAGCAAGGTATGACCTAAATCAAATCTCTTATGACTATACAGTAGAAGTGAGAAATAGATTTAAGGGACTAGATCTGATAGAGAGCCTGATGAACTATGGACTGAGGTTCGTGACATTGTACAGGAGACATGGATCAAGACCATCCCCAAGAAAGAGAAATGCAAAAAAAGCAAAATGGCTGTCTGACGAGGCCTTACAAATAGCTTTGAAAAGAAGAGAAGTGAAAAGCAAAGGAGAAAAGGAAGGATATACCCATTTGAATGCAGAGTTCCAAAGAATAGCAAGGAGAGATAAGAAAGCCTTCCTCAGTGATAAATGCAAAGAAATAGAGGAAACAACAGAGTGGGGAAAACTGGAGATCTCTTCAAGAAAATTAGAGATTTCAAGGGAAAAGTTCATGCATAATGGGCACAATAAAGGACAGAAATGTTATGGACATAACAGAAGCAGAAGTAGAAGATATTAAGAAGAGGTGGCAAGAATATACAGAAGAACTATACAAAAAAGATCTTCTCAACCCATATAATCATGACTGTGTGATCACTCATCTAGAGCCAGACATCCTGGAATGTTCAAGCTGGTTTTAGAAGAGGCAGAAGAACCAGAGATCAAAGTGCCAACATCAGCTGGATCATTGCAAAAGCAAGAAAGTTAAGAAAATCATTTATTTCTGCTTTATTGACTATGCCAAAGCCTTTGACTTTGTGGATCACAATAAACTGTGGAAAATTCTGAAAGAAATGGGCATACCAGATCACCGGACCTGCCTCTTGAGAAACCTGTATGCAGGTCAGGAAGCAAAAGTTAGAATTGGACATGGAGCAACAGAGTGGTTCCAAATCAGGAAAGGAGTATGTCAAGGCTGCATATTGTCACCCTGCTTATTTAACTTCTATTCAGAGTACATCATGAGCAACACTGGACTGGATGAAACACAAGCTGAAATCAAGATTGCCAGAAGAAATATCAATAATCTCAGATATGCAGATGTTAAAGATAGCAGGTGAAAATTTAAACTAAAACTATTTCAGTCAACAAAGATCTTCAAAATATATTTGTGACTGATAGAAGAAATTGTTACACTAGATGAATTATAATGCATTTATGTTATAAAAGCACACATGATATACATTTTCTATTACTATATAATATTTATAATTTTAAAAATATTGCATGTGGGTAAATTTTTAGTACATCTGTCTAAAAAGAGAGTAGGGCACAAACAGCCTTTTATTTTTAAAAGAAAATTATTAATTATATAACAAAATAATATTATTATTTAAGATCTGTGTGTGTGTGTGTGTTGCGTGTTAGTCTCTCAGTCATGTCTGACTCTTTATGACCCCATGGAGTGTAGGCCACCAGATATCTCTGTCCATGAATTTCTCCAAGCAAGAATGCTGGAGTGGGTTTCCATTCCCCTCTCCAGGGTATTTTCCACACCCAGGGATTGTACCCGGGTTTCCTAAATTGCAGGCAGATTCTTTACCATCTGAGCCACCAGGGAAGCCCAAGAAGCATATACTGTACATTAGTAATTAAATATACAATAGGATGAGATGGCTGGATGGCATCACTGACTCGATGCACGTGAGTTTGAGTGAACTCCGGGAGTTGGTGATGGACAGGGAGGTCTGGGGTGCTGCAATTCATGGAGTCGGACAGGAATGAGCAACTGAACTGAACTGAACTGAACAGAAGTAATAGATGAACAAATAGATACATATATAATTCAAAAGGAAGAAATTCTAATGTCTGATAAATGGAAACAAATTTGAAAGCACTTCAAAGATGACACCTTCCTTCACAGTAAGGTTTAAAATCATAGAAGTCCTTAAGGAAAAGTTTGGTTCATATGGGTTCTAAACAAAAATGTCTACTATTTTACTCTCCAGGTGGAAGAATAAGTTGGCATATTTTTTTATTTTAAAAATTTCTAAAGTTTCACAACTCTAAAAGATTATTTTCTTGACTCAGAGATTCTACTTTAAAGAAACTATCTCACATAAATTGTCTGACAAATATGCAAGATTTAAGTAAATTATTCTTCATAGTGTTATTTACTCTACAAAAATTAGAAATAATACAAATAATATGCACAGAGGAAGAAAAATCTTCATAAGCATTACTTCAAGTAAAGACATTCTATCACTAGAAATATCAGAAAATGTATTTACTAATGTAAATACTTTTCATAATATAAAACGATACAAAAGCAAACATAATTTCTTATATGGAATGATTGCAATATATTCAAAGTGTATTGAAAAGTAAAGAAGTAAAATTATTCCCAAACATTGTATCTGGGTAAACCATGAAGAAGAGGTGGCAAGAATACACAGAAGAAATATACAAAAAAAAAGATCTTCATGACCAAGATAATCACACTTGTGTGATCACTCACCTAAAGCCAGACAACCTAGAATGTGAAGTCAAGTGGGCCTTAGAAAACATCACTACAAACAAAGCTAGTGGAGGTCATAGAAATCCAGTTGAGCTATTTCAAATCCTGAAAGATGATGCTGTGAAAGTGCTGCACTCAATATGCCAGCAAACTTGGAAAACTCAGCAGTGGCCATACTACTGTAAAGATCAGTTTTCATTCCAATCCCAAAGAAAGGCAATGCGATGTGGTACTCAAAGTACCACACAATGGCACTCATCTCACATGCTAGTAAAGTAATGCTCAAAATTCACCAAGCCAGGCTTCAGCAATACATGAACTGTGAACTTCCAGATGTTCAAGTTGGTTTTAGAAAAGGCAGAGGAACCAGGGATCAAATTGCCAACATCTGCTGGACCATCGAAAAAGCAAGAGAGTTCAAGAAAAATATCTATTTCTACTTTATTGGCTATGCCAAAGCCTTTGACTGTGTGGATCACAATCAACTGTGGAAAATTCTGAAAGAGATGGGAATACCAGACCACCTGACCTGCCTCTTGAGAAACCTATATGCAGGTCAGGAAGCAAAAGTTTGAATTGGACATGGAACAACAGACTGGTTGCAAATAGGAAAAGGAATACTTCAAGGTTGTATATTGTTACCCTGATTATTTAACTTCTATGCAGATTACATCATGAGAAACGCTGGACTGGAAGAAGCACAAGCTGGAATCAAGATTGCCAAGAGAAATATCAATAAAATCAGATATGCAGATGACATCACTCTTATGGCAGAAAGTGAAGAGGAACTAAAAAACCTCTGATGAGAGTGTGGAGAGTGAAAAAGTTTGCTTAAAGCTCAACATTCAGAAAACGAAGATCGTGGCATCTGGTCCCATCACTTCATGGGAAATAGATGGGGAAATAGTTTCAGACTTTATTTGGGGTGGGGGGGCCTCCAAAATCACTGCAGATGGTAACTGCAGCCATGAAATTAAAAGACACTTACTCCTTGGAAGCAAAGTTATGACCAACCTAGATAGCATATTCAAAAGCAGAGACATTACTTTGCCAGCAAAGGTCTGTCTTGTCAAGGCTATGGTCTTTCCAGTAGTCATGTATGGATGTGAGAGTTGGACTGTGAAGAAAGCTGAGCATTAAAGAATTGATGCTTTTGAACTGTGGTGTTGGAGAAGACTCTTGAGAGTCCCTTGGACTGCAAGGAGATCCAACTAATCCATTCTGAAGATCAGCCCTGGGATTTCTTTGGAAGGAATGATGCTAAAGCTGAAACTCCAGTACTTTGGCCACCTCATGTGAAGTGTTGACTCATTGGAAAAACCTCTGATGCTGGGAGGGATTGAGAGCAGGAGGAGAAGGGGACGATAGAGGATGAGGTGGCTGGATGGCATCACTGACTCGATGGACGTGAGTCTGAGTGAACTCCAGGTGTTGTTGATGGATAGGGAGGCCTGGCGTGTTGCACTTCATGTGGTCGCAAAAAGTCGGACACGATTGAGAAACTAAACTGACCAAGTAACTACAAACCTACAGACCTCTAAATTTTAAATACATATTTTACCAAAGATTTGCATAAATTACCTCCAATTACCTATAGTGTCTAACCTTAACATTCTGTTCAAGAACAAGGACATTTTTAGGGTATCTCAGCTGACAAATTACAATAGTTCCTTGTCACTAATCTCTTTTCACCTTCTTCAGATACACCCTGCCAGGAGCCAGTGTGAGGAATCCCATCCATGACAAGGTCATGTGGCAGAGATCTGATGGGCAAGGAGAGTTAGATCTCAGGGTATCCCCCTGGTATTTCCTGTGCATGTACCTCCAAAACCAAAAATCTGCTGGCCTTTGTACTCTGCTTTTCCACTCTTCTGACACACTCTGGAAAAAGTCAACCCAGGGCTTTAGTCTTCTGCATTTGAAAGGGATGTTTCAGTTAAACCCCCTCTGATAACTCTCTAGCTTGCCTAACAGGTTCCCCTGTACCTCTTACAGCTTGTGAATTGCTTACAGCCCCCCCGCCCCCAACCGAGAGAGGCACAAAGCTTAAAGCATCTTAAAGATACAGAGCCTTTTCCAAAGAGCTAAAAATCATATTGGTGACGGGTTTTCACTGTTGACTCAATGATGGCTGCCAGGCCTCCATGTTCTTTATCTTTTAGGCACCTGGGAGGATGTTAATCAATGTAAATGGGATATGGGAAAAGATATATAGTAGTTTTGATGTTAGCAACATTAGACTTTTGAATTAATTACTTTTCTTTTGTTATAAATCACTGTACTCCTTTTACTAGTTATAAATTGCTGTATCTTTGCTATGTAAGAATGTAACTTTATTTAGTGCTTTCTGAGAGTGGCACCAGACTTTGAAAAGAACAACAGAAATAAGTCTTCTGGCTGACAAACCCTTATCAGAAAAAAGGCTGTAAAATGTTAATTGGCCCTTTTGGCCAGAAGATGATGTAAGTCACCCAAGACTTGTGTATACAACTAGGTATGCAGAGAGAAAAGCCTGGTTTTGTTAACAGCCTGGGCTGCTAATGCTGCATAATTTTGTATTACCCATTGATAATTATGTACAATCAAAAAGGTATAAAAGGCCTTTCTAGACAATAGAGGCTGGGCCAGTCGTTGGACTGGTTTCCACCCTGTCTTCTCTTTACTCTAATTTCTGGCTGAATTCCCATCTGGGGTGTGGAGGCCTGCCATGTCTACTTACTTGTCCCAGCTTCTAAGATCCGTAAGAGAGACAGCCCAAGGTGGGGCACTCTCTGATATTCAAACAGACGCCAGTGGCCTAATGTAGATGGTGCAAGCTCCTTGTCTGGACCTTTATTGGCTTTCCACATAAACCAAGTTATTCAGCCCCTTTTTTCCACTTAATTTTCCTACTATACTATTTCTTCCTAATCTAATCTTATATTAGTAAATAAATAAGTTTTTTCCCTCGCCAACGCCATCCCCGCTTCAAATTCCCTGGATCCACCAGGGCTGGACCCCGGAAACACCCTCCCTATTGTATGTGCTTTTCCAATATTGCCTTGTCTTTCATCACGAAGTTTACTTATGTCCTTCTGGCATAGCTGTCTTGGTCAGATAATAATATTCTGGGTTACTCAACCTATGCTGCGGTCTCTTACTCTCCACTAGGTTTGGAATTATTTTGGCTCATCAAGTAGAGCTGGAACAAAATCAACGTGACCTAGAAACATGTCTTTGAAATGCACTTTTTTTTTTTTTTGCAGCTTTTACTGATACTTAGCATAAAACATTGTTTAAGTTTAAGGTAATCAATGTTTATACTGTTTTAATTATCATTGTTGCATCATACTGAAATAGTAAATTTATACTTAAGGAAAGACCTAACATCTCAGGCATTTCTTTACAGGAGAGAATTTATTTTGAATTGTGTGTGTGTGTGTGTGTGACAATATATTTCTTTTTCTAAAGCTTTACTTTATTATATTTTGTAGCCAGCATTTAACTTTTCCTATGGTAATTAACCAATATTTGGTTACAGGGCACAATGATGCCATATTACAATCCCCTTTAAGGAGAAGCAAGGAGCAGACATCTTTTCACCCCATTCCTGTTGTAAAATACTAACCCTGAGCCAGGGATAATCGGAAAATCCTATGTATTAGTTGTGAAATGAAAGTTTAGATTGAATTGAATCTCTTTTTTGTTCCTTTTTTTTTCCTTTATTATCTTTACATAGTCTCTTCCATCTCAGTACAGAACAATATTTTAATTCATTCTTTAATCTGTTTCCTATTGCCACCTAAAAAGATTAACAGTGACATAAAATGGCTGCCAAATATAGTCCAATGTGAGTTCCCAAACTCATGATATGTAGGTCCCTTACAGTTAGATGTCCAACAACTGGACCCGGAATGTGCGTGTCAGCCTGGGCCTCAAATCTCCCCCAGTCACAACAAATGGACCCCAGAGCCTTTACACTGAAGCATTATTTCAGAATGATTTTTTTTTTTTCATTAAGAAGCAGCATGAGTTTGTTAGCCATCCGTATGTATTCTTTGGAGAAATGTCTATTTAGTTCTTTGGCCCATTTTTTGATTGGGTCATTTATTTTTCTGGAGTTGAGCTGCATAAGTTGCTTGTATATTTTTGAGATTAGTTGTTTGTCAGTTGCTTCATTTGCTATTATTTTCTCCCATTCAGAAGGCTGTCTTTTCACCTTGCTTATATTTTCCTTTGTTGTGCAGAAGCTTTTAATTTTAATTAGATCCCATTTGTTTATTTTTGCTTTTATTTCCAGAATTCTGGGAGGTGGATCATAGAGGATCCTGCTGTGATTTATTTCTGAGAGTGTTTTGCCTATATTCTCCTCTAGGAGTTTTATAGTTTCTGGTCTTACATTTAGATCTTTAATCCATTTTGAGTTTATTTTTGTGTACGGTGTTAGAAAGTGATCTAGTTTCATTCTTTTACAAGTGGTTGACCAGTTTTCCCAGCACCACTTGTTAAAGAGATTGTCTTTACTCCATTGTATATTCTTGCCTCCTTTGTCAAAGATAAGGTGTCCATATGTGTGTGGATTTATTTCTGGGCTTTCTATTTTGTTCCATTGATCTATATGTCTGTCTTTGTGCCAGTACCATACTGTCTTGATGACTGTGGCTTTGTAGTAGAGCCTGAAGTCAGGCAAGTTGATTCCTCCCGTTCCATTCTTCTTTCTCAAGACTGCTTTGGCTATTTGAGGTTTTTTGTATTTCCATACAAATCTTGAAATTATTTGTTCTAGTTCTGTGAAAAATGTGGCTGGTAGCTTGACAGGGATTGCATTGAATTTGTAAATTGCTTTGGGTAGTATACTCATTTTCACTATATTGATTCTTCCAATCCATGAACATGGTATATTTCTCCATCTATTAGTGTCCTCTTTGATTTCTTTCATCAGTGTTTTATAGTTTTCTATATATAGGTCTTTAGTTTCTTTAGGTAGATATATTCCTAAGTATTTTATTCTTTTCGTTGCAATGGTAAATGGAATTGTTTCCTTAATTTCTTTTTCTACTTTCTCATTATTCGTGTATAGGAATGCAAGGGATTTCTGTGTGTTGATTTTATATCCTGCAACTTTACTATATTCATTGATGAGCTCTAGTAATTTTCTGGTGGAGTCTTTACGGTTTTCCATGTAGAGGATCATGTCATCTGCAAACAGTGAAAGTTTTACTTCTTCTTTTCCAATTTTGATTCCTTTTATTTCTTTTTCTGCTCTGATTGCTGCTGCCAAAACTTCCAGAACTATGTTGAATAGTAGCGGTGAAAGTGGGCACCCTTGTCTTGTTCCTGACTTTAGGGGAAATACTTTCAATTTTTCACCATTGAGGATAATATTTGCTGTGGGTTTGTCATATATAGTTTTTATTATGTTGAGGTATGTTCCTTCTATTCCTGCTTTCTGGAGAGTTTTTATCATAAATGGATGTTGAATTTTGTCAAAGGCCTTCTCTGCATCTATTGAGATAATCATATGGTTTTTATTTTTCAGTTTGTTAATGTGGTGAATTACATTGATTGATTTGTGGATATTGAAGAATCCTTGCATCCCTGGGATAAAGCCCACTTGGTCATGGTGTATGATCTTTTTAATGTGTTGTTGGATTCTGATTGCTAGAATTTTGATGAGGATTTTTGCATCTATGTTCATCAGTGATATTGGCCTGTAGTTTTCTTTTTTTGTGGCATCTTTGTCAGGTTTTGGTATTAGGGTGATGGTGGCCTCATAGAATGAGTTTGGAAGTTTACCTTCCTCTGCAATTTTCTGGAAGAGTTTGAGGAGGATAGGTGTTAGCTCTTCTCGAAATTTTTGGTAGAATTCAGCTGTGAAGCCGTCTGGACCTGGGCTTTTTTTTTGCTGGAAGATTTCTGATTACCGTTTCAATTTCCGTGCTTGTGATGGGTCTGTTAAGATTTTCTATTTCTTCCTGGTTCAGTTTTGGAAAATTGTACTTTTCTAAGAATTTGTCCATTTCTTCCACGTTGTCCATTTTATTGGCATACAACTGCTGATAGTAATCTCTTATGATCCTTTGTATTTCTGTGTTGTCTGTTGTGATCTCTCCGTTTTCATTTCTAATTTTATTGATTTGATTTTTCTCTCTTTGCTTCTTGATGAGTCTGGCTAATGGTTTGTCAATTTTATTTATCCTTTCAAAGAACCAGCTTTTGGCTTTGTTGATTTTTGCTATGGTCTCTCTTGTTTCTTTTGCATTTATTTCTGCCCTAATTTTTAAGATTTCTTTCCTTCTACTAACTCTGGGGTTCTCCAATTCTTCCTTTTCTAGTTGCTTTAGTTGTAGAGTTAGGTTATTTATTTGACCTTTTTCTTGTTTCTTGAGGTATGCCTGTATTGCTATGAACTTTCCTCTTAGCACTGCTTTTATAGTGCCCCACAGGTTTTGGGTTGTTGTGTTTTCATTTTCATTAGTTTCTATGCATATTTTGATTTTTTTTTTTTTGATTTCTTCTGTGATTTGTTGGTTATTCAGAAGTGTGTTGTTCAACCTCCATATGTTGGAATTTTTAATAGTTTTTCTCCTGTAATTGAGATCTAATCTTAATGCATTATGGTCAGAAAAGATGCTTGGAATGATTTCGATTTTTTTGAATTTATCAAGTTTAAATTTATGGCCCAGGATGTGATTTATCCTGGAGAAGGTTCCATGAGCACTTGAAAAAAAGGTGAAATTCATTTTTTTTTGCGGTGAAATGTCCTATAGATATCAATTAGGTCTAACTGATCTAATGTATCATTTAAAGTTTGCGTTTCTCTGTTAATTTTCTGTTTAGTTGATCTGTCCATAGGTGTGAGTGGGATATTAAAGTCTCCCACTATTATTGTGTTATTGTTGATTTCCCCTTTCATACTTGTTAGCATTTGTCTTACATATTGCGGTGCTCCTATATTGGGTGCATATATATTTATAATTGTTATATCTTCTTCTAGGATTGATCCTTTGATCATTATGTAGTGGCCTTCTTTGTCTCTTTTCACAGCCTTTGTTTTAAAGTCTATTTTATCGGATATGAGTATTGCCACTCCTGCTTTCTTTTGGTCTCTATTTGCGTGGTATATCTTTTTCCAGCCCTTCACTTTCAGTCTGTATGTGTCCCTTGTTTTGAGGTGGGTCTCTTGTAAGCAGCATATAGAGGGGTATTGTTTTTGTATCCATTTGGCCAGTCTTTGCCTTTTGGTTGGGGCGTTCAACCCGTTTAGGTTTAAGGTAATTATTGATAAGTATGATCCCGTTACCATTTACTTTATTGTTTTGGGTTCGGGTTTATACACCCTTTTTGTGTTTCCTGTCTAGAGAATATCCTTTAGAATTTGTTGGAGAGCTGGTTTGGTGGTGCTGAATTCTCTCAGCTTTTGCTTGTTTGTAAAGCTTTTGATTTCTCCTTTGTATTTGAATGAAATCCTTGCTGGGTACAGTAATCTGGGCTGTAGGTTATTGTCTTTCATCACTTTAAGTATGTCTTTCCATTCCCTCCTGGCCTGAAGAGTTTCTATTGAAAGATCAGCTGTTATTCTTATGGGAATCCCCTTGTGTGTTATTTGTTGTTTTTCCCTTGCTGCTTTTAATATTTGTTCTTCGTGTTTGATCTTTGTTAATTTGATTAATATGTGTCTTGGGGTGTTTCGCCTTGGGTTTATCCTATTTGGAACTCTCTGTGTTTCTTGGACTTGGGTGATTATTTCCTTCCCCATTTTAGGGAAGTTTTCAACTATTATCTCCTCAAGGATTTTCTCATGATCTTTCTTTCTGTCTTCTTCTTCTGGGACTCCTATAATTCGAATGTTGGAGTGTTTCATATTGTCCTGGAGGTCTCTGAGATTGTCCTCATTTTTTTTAATTCGTTTTTCTTGCTTCCTCTCTGATTCATTTATTTCTACCATTCTATCTTCTATTTCACTAATTCTATCTTCTGCCTCCGTTATTCTACTATTTGTTGCCTCCAGAGTGTTTCTGATCTCATTTATTGCATTATTCATTATATTTTGACTCTTTTTTATTTCTTCTAGGTCCTTGTTAAACCTTTCTTGCATCTTCTCAATCCTTGTCTCTAGGCTATTTATCTGTGATTCCATTTTGATTTCAAGATTTTGGATCATTTTCACTCTCCATATTCGGAATTCCTTCTCAGGTAGATTCCCTACTTCTTCCTCTTTTGTTTGGTTTGGTGGGCAACTCTCCTGTTCCTTTACCTGCTGAGTATTCCTCTGTCTCTTCATCTTGGTTATATTGCTGCGTTTGGGGTGGCCTTTTTATATTCTGGTAATTTGTGGAGTTCTCTTTATTATGGAGCTTCCTCACTGTGGGTGGGGTTGTATCAGTGGCTTGTCAAGGTTTCCTGGTTAGGGAGGCTTGTGTTGGAGTTCTGGTGGGTAAAGCTGGGTTTCTTCTCTCTGGAGTGCAGTGGAGTGACCAGTAATGGGTTATGAGACATCAAAGGTTTTGGAATAATTTTGAGCTGCCTGTATATTGAAGCTCAGGGGAGTGTTCCTGTGTTGCTGGAGAATTTGCGTGGTATGTCTTGTTTTGGAACTTGTTGGCCCTTGGGTGGAGCTTGGTTTCGGTGTAGGTATGAAGGCATTTGATGAGCTCCTATTGCTTAATGTTCCCTGAATTCAAGAGTTCTCTAATGTTTTCAGGCTTTGGATTTAAGCCTCCTGCTTCTGGTTCTCAGTTTTATTTTTACAGTAGCCTCTAGACTTCTCCATCTGTACAGCACCGATGATAAAACATCTAGGTTAAAGATAAAAAGTTTCTCCACATTAAGGGACACTCAGAGAGATTCACTGAGTTACAAGGAGAAGAGAAGATGGAGGGGGTAGTTAGAGGTAACTGGAATGAGATGTGGTGAGATCAAAAGAGGAGAGAACAAGCTAGCCAGTAGTCACTTCCTTATGTGCGCTCTATAGTCTGGACTGCTCAGAGGTATTTACAGAATTATACGAGGAAGAGGAGAGGGAGGAAGTAGACAGAGGTGGCCAGGAGGATAAGAGAGAGGAATGAAAAAGAGAGACAAATCCTGCCAGTAACCAGTTCCTTAGGTATTCTCCACCGTCTGGAACACACAGAGATTCACAGAGTTGGATAGAGAAGAGATGGGGGAGAAAAGAGACAGAAGCCACCTGGTGGAGAAAAAGGAGAGTCCAGAGGAGGAGAGAGTGGTCAAGCCAGTAATCTCGCTCTCAGGTAAACTTGGGTAGTGAAGTTTGGGTTTTTAAATGTACAAAATTGACAACAAAAACCTAAGAGCAAAGATTAAAAATCTAGAGTAGAGGTTGGATTTTCAAAAATACAATATTAAAGAAAAGAAGCAGAAGGAAAAAGGAAGAAAGAAAAAAAAAAAGAATTATTAAAAAAAAAAAACACCAACAACCATCCAAAGACTATATATGGTGTTTGCCTTTAAAAAAAAAAAAAGTCATTTTTTTTTAATAGTAATAGTAGGTTATAGAAATAAAAATTAGAGGAGAAATAGAAGACTTAACAATTTTAAAAAGTTAGAAAAAAAAGAAAAAAAATAAAAGGAATGATTTTAAAAATAGTAAAGATATATTTCTGGCCCTTCTCTGATGTTGTGGGCCATGTGGGATCACTTCGAAGGTCGTTCCCTCTGTTTAACTTCTTCTGTTTGCTGGTTTTTTAGGCTCACTAGTTCAGTCATGCTGTGGGGAGGGGGGATGCTGCAAACAAATAGCACTGTCGTGTGCCCACAGTGTCTCAGCCCCGCTTGACCTGTCCCTTCTCGCGGTGCACAAACCGCTCCGGCTCTACGATGCTCAGCCGGGAACCATATGGGGCCAGCCCTAGGCTGCGTGCACTTCCCCGGTCCAAGCCACTCACGTTCGGTGCTCAGGCAGCCCTCAGAGGCACAGATTCGGCTGGGACTGTGCTTTGTGCCCTTCCCAGGTCCGAGTAGCTCAGGAGTTTGGCGAGCTCGATCACCCCAACTTGTCACCTTTTCTGCTGCTGCTGCTCAGTTTTCTGGGTGGACCGCTGGCACCCCCCGTGAGGCAGATGATGACTGTCCAGCACCCCCAGAAGTCTTACCAAAGACTTGCAGTTAGGTAAGTAAAGTCTCTCCAGGTCTGCAATTGCTCCTTTCCAGTCCTTATGGCTCTGGTTTCCTGTCCCCGGCGGGGGATGGTCTGCAGCCGGCTTATTCCGTTCCGTCCTTTGTTCTGTGCTAGGTCCTGGTGGTGTCTTATGTTCGAGCTTTTTGTGCGGTAGCTATCCCACAGTCTGGTTTGCTAGCCCAAGTTAGATCGTTCTGGTTGCATGTGGGGCCTTCCTGCCCGATTCTTACAAAGCACTGCAGCCCGTGCCTCCCGCGCTTCCCTGCCCTGCCCCCACTAGCTTGTGGCGGATGCAGGCGTCTGTGCTGCTTTTCCGCTGGGGGAGTTACTGTTGGGCTTGTAATCTGTTGGTTTTAATTATTTATATATTTTTCCCTTCCTGTTATGTTGCCCTCTGTGTTTCCAAGGCTCGCCACAGACTCGGCAGGTAGAGTGTTTCCTGGTGTTTGGAAACCTCTCTTCTTAAAATTCCCTTCCCGGGATGGGCTTCCCTTCCTGGGACAGAGCTCCCTCCCCACCTCCTTTGTCTCCTTTTTCGTCTTTTATATTTTTTTCCTACCTGTTTTTGAAGACAATGGTCTGCTTTTCTGGTTGCCTAATGTCCTCTGCCGGCCTACAGAAGTTGTTTTGCGGAGTTTGCTCAGCGTTGAAATGTTCTTTTGAGGAATTTGTGAGGGAGAAAGTGGTCTTCCCGTCCTATTCCTCTGCCATCTTTACAGTTCCCTCAATTATTTACTTTTTAATTGAAGGATAATTGCTTTACAGAATTTTGTTGCTTTCTGTCAAATATCAACATGAATCTAGAGACAAGGGATTCATTAGAGGACTTGATTCAGACAGGGTTTTTGTTTGTTTGTTTGTTTACCCAAGTTTGTACTTGATACGGAAGTATTCATATGGAAACTTAATATCTAAAACGTGGAAATAGAGAAAAGACTTAGTTTCAGTTCTATGATCTGACAGTTTTTAAGTGATTTGGGCCAATTTCTTCAATATATCTTGGGTATTAGCAGAGATTTCATTCTTTCTTTAACCATAGATCTTGGGCAAAGCTATTCCAGCATGACTACCTCAAGCTGAAGTTCTATGGCAACTCACTGTCTGGACACTTCCTCCCCAGGCCCTTTCCTACCTTACCCACTCAGGCAGGCACAAGCACACTGACAGAAGGATACCATCCTCTAGGAACAGCATGGTACAAGAGACCAGAGCATCCCTGGTCCTGGGATTAGTACTTCCCCATCCTTTTTCAATTTCTTGATCTTATAAATCTCTTGTGGCTCTGGGAAGCTCAGGACACTTATGTCAATTTCATTAAGTGGAAATGTACACAGAGACAGTTTGGTCAGTTCTTTTAAGTTTCAAATGTCTTTCTTTACATATGCCATATAAATGGATAATGAAAATATCAACCTCAACCATATATTCCATAGGCAAGACAAAACTATTTTCATAGTTCAAAAAATAAAACCTTGTAGTTAAATTTTTTCAGCACCATAGAATACCATATACATTGGCAATATAGATTTCTTTAGTCCTTACTAGCCTTACCAAAATAACCAAACTCAGTTTGTCTTTATCCATCAGCCATCTATCATTTCTCAATCACCCAACAATCACTTATCAATCACCTACCAGAAGGTAAAGAATCCGCTTGCAATGAAGGAGCCACAAGTTTCAACACTGGGTCAGGAAAATCCCCTGAAGGAAGGCATGGTAACTCACTCTAGTATTCTTGCATGGAGAATCCCAAGAATAAAGGTGACTGATGGGCTACAGTCCTTAGGGTTGCAAACAGTCAGACACAACTGAGCAACTAACTTTCTGTCACTTATTTATCTTTATTTCTCCCACTTTTCTCTGATTCCTTCTCCAACTCAAGATGGATGCTAGCCTCTGGGAAAGTTTCTCCTGCATAGCTTGAAGATGTCTCACAAGGGGTTATTTAACAAGAACGTTCAGGTTGTTTCCATAAAGGATCTAAAATTTTTCTCTTCATTTATTGACACACTTTTATATCGGGCACTATAGTGTACTAGACAATTCAGTTCAGTCGCTCAGTCATGCCCAACTCTGTGATCCCATGGACTGCAGCATGCCATACTTTCCTGTCCATCATGAGCTCCCAGAGCTTACTCAAACTCATGTCTGTTGAGTTGGTGATGCCATCAATCATCTCATCCTCTGTCGTCCTCTTCTCCACCCACCTTCAGTCTTCCAGAACATCAGGTTCTTTTACAATGAGTCAGTTTTTCCCATCAGGTGGTCAGAGTATTGGAGTTTCAGCTACAGCATCAGTCCTTCCAAAGAATATTCAGGACTTCTTTCCTTTAGGATGGACTGGCTGGATCTCCTTGCAGCCCAAGGGCCTCTCAAGAGTCTTCTCCAACACCACAGTTCAAAAGCATCAGTTCTTCAGTGCTCAGATTTTTTCTATAGTCCAACTCTCACATCCATACATGACTACTGGAAAAAATCATAGCTTTGACTAGACAGACTTTTGTTGGCAAAGTAATGTTTCTGCTTTTTAATATACTGTATAGGTTTATCATAGCTTTCCTTCCAAGGAGCAAGTGTCTTTTAACTTTATGGCTACAGTCACCATCTGCAGTGATTTTGGAGCCCCCAAAAACAAATTCTCTCATGGTTTTCACTGTCTCCCCATCTATTTGCCATGAAGTGATGGGACCAGATGCCATCATTTTAGTTTTTTGAATGTGAGTTTTAAGCCAACTTTTTCACTGTCCACTTTTACTTTCATCAGGAGGCTCTTTAGTTCTTTGCTTTCTGCCATAAGGATGATGTCATCTGCATATCTGAGGTTACTGATATTTCTCCCAGCAATCTTGATTCCAGCTTGTGCTTCACTCAGTCTGGCATTTCACATGATGTACTCTGCAAATAAGTTAAATAAGCAGGGTGACAATATACAGCCTTGATGTACTCCTTTCCTGATTTGGAACCAGTCTTTTGTTCCATGTACAGTTCTAACTGCTGCTTCAGTGACCTGCATACAGACTTCTTACGAGGCAGATCACGTGGTCTGGTATTCCTATCTCTTGAAGAATTTTCCACAGTTTGTTTTGATCCACATAGTCAAAGCGGTGTGGAGTGGTGGCTGTGCAGTGCTGGGGCAGTGCCTGCATGGTTCTGCAGTGACTATGAGGAGACACCCTACGTCCAAGGGCAGAGAGGACCCAGAAAGATGGTAGGCACTGCCATGGTGGCTATGCAGTTTTGGAGCTGTGGCTGTGTCACTCTGGAGCAACTTTGAAGAGATACCCCACATCCAAGGCCAAAGGAGAAGACCCACCAAGATGATAGTGGGGCAAAATCACATTTAGAATCAAGCCCTATACCCGTCAGAGATGCTCAGAGGGCTCAAACATACCTTGTGCATATCAGGACCTAGAGACCCCACAGAGACTGAGACAGAACTGTATTTGTGTGTCTCCTGAGGAGGTATGGGTCAGCAGTGGACTGCTGCAGGGGCAGGGGCTCTGGGTGCAGTAGGCCTGGGTGTGGCATAAGCCCTCTTGGAGGAGTTTGCCATTAACCTTACATACAGGAACCAGAACTTACACAGGACTGCTGAAACAGACTCTTGGAAGGCACAAACAGAACATTATTTGCACCAGGACCCAAGAAAAAGGAGCAGTGACCCCACAAGAGACTGATCCAGACTTGCCTGTGCATGTCCAGGAGTCTCTGGCAGAGTCATGGGTCAGCAGTGGCCTGCTGCAGGGTTGGAGGCATTGAATGAACGAATGTATGCATGGGACCTTCTGAAGGAGGTCCACCATTATCTTCATTACCTCCACCATAGTTTGGCCCCAGTTCAATTAACAGTCACAGTTACAGCCCCATCCTTCAATGGAAAATTGGATTAAAGATTTACTGAGCAGTAAACCAACCAGTCAATCCTAAAGGAAATCAGTCTTGAATATTCACTTGAAGGTCTGATACTTTGGCCATCTGATATGAAGTACTGACTCATTTGAAAAGACCCTAATGCTGGGAAAGATTGAAAGTAGGAGGAGAAGGGGACAACAGAGGATGAGATGGTTGGATGGCATCACCGACTCATGGAGGTCAGTTTGAGAAAACTCTGGGAGTTGGTGATGGACTGGGAGGCCTGGCATGATGCACTCCATGGGGTCACAAAGAGTCTGCCACGACTGAGCGAGTAAACTGAACTGAACACAGTCAAAGGTTTTGGCATAGTCAGTAAAGCTGAAGTAGATGTTACTGATGTACTCTAGCTTTTTCTATAACCCAATGGATGTTGACAATTTTTCTGCCTTTTCTGAATCCAGTTTGAACATATGGAAGTTCATAGTTTTCATACTGTTGAAGCCTGGCTTGGAGAATTTTGAGCATTACTTTACTAGTGGGTGAGATGAGTGCAATTGTGCAATAGTTTGAACATTCTTTGGCTTTGCCTCTCTTTGGGATTGGAATGAAAACTGACCTTTTCCAATCCTATGGTCACTGCTGAGTTTTCCAAATTTGCTGGCTTATTGAGTGCAGCACTTTCACAGCATCATCTTTTAGCATTTGAAATAGCTCAACTGGAATTCCATCACCTCCACTAGCTTTATTCGTAGTGATGTTTCCTAAGGCCCCCTTGACTTCACATTCCAGAATGTCTGGCTCTAGGTGAGTGATCACACCATTGTGGTTATCTGTGTCATGAAGATCTTTTTTGTATAGTTCTTCTGTGTATTCTTGCCACTTCTTAATACCTCCTGCTTCTGTTAGGTCCATACCGTTTCTGTCCTTTAATGTGCCCATCTTGCGATTCATGGGGTCGCAAAGAGTCGGACACGACTGAGCGACTGAACTGAACTGAACTGAACTTGCATGAAAAGTTCCCTTGAAGAGACTTGTTTTTTCCACTCTATTACTTTCCTCTACTTTTTGCATTGATCACTGAGGAAGGCTTTCTTATCTCTCCTTGCTATTCTTTGACACTCTGCATCCAAATGGGTATAATTTTCCTTTTCTCCTTTGCTTTTTCTTCTCTTTTTTTCTTAGCTATTTTTAGGCCTCCTCAGACAACCATTTTGCCTTTTTGCATTTCTTTTTCTTGTGGATGCTCTTGATCACTACCTCATGTACAATGTCACAAACCTTGGTCCATAGTTCTTTATGCACTCTATCAGATCTAACCCTTAAGTCTACTTGTCACTTCCACTGGATAATCATAAGGGATTTTATTTAGGTCATACCTGAATGTCTAATTGTTTTCCCTACTTTCTTCAATTTCAGTCTTAATTTGGCATCAGGTGTTCATTATCTGAACCACAGTCAGTTCCCTCTCTTGCCACCTGCCTATCTGAGGTTATTGATATTTCTCCCGGCAAGATTGATTCCAGCTTGTGCTTCATCCAGGCCAACATTTCACCTGATGTACTATGCATATATGTTATATAAGCAGGGTAAGAGTATATACCCTTGATGTACTCCTTTCTTGATTTGGAACCAGTCTGTTTTTCCATGTACAGTTCTAACTGTTACTTCTTGACATGCATACAGATTTCTCAGGAGGCGGATCAGGTGGTCTGGTATTCCCATCTCTTTACAAATTTTCCTCATTTTGTTGTAATTTACACAGTCAAAGGCTTTGGCGAAGTCAATAAAGTAGAAGTAGACGTTTTTCTGGAACTTTGTTGCTTTTCTGGTGATCCAACAGATGCTGATAATTTGATCTCTGATTGCTCTGCCTTCTCTAAATCCAGCTTGAACATCTGGAAGTTCAAAGTTCATGTACTGCTGAAGCCTGGCTTTGAGAATTTTGAGCATTACTTTTCTAGCATGTGAGATGAGTGCAATTGTGCAGTAGTTTTAGCAATTTTGGCATTTCCTTTCTTTGGGGTTGGAATGAATATTGACCTTTTCTATTCCTGTGGCCACTGCCAAGTTTTCCAAATTTGTTGGCACATTGAGTGAAGCTCTTTCACAGCATTATCTTTTTAGGGATTTCCCTGATAGCTCAGTTTGTAAAGAATTTGCCTGCAATTCAGGACATCCTGGTTCGATTCCTGGGTTAGGAAGATCTGCTGGAGAAGGGATAGCTACTCATTCCAGTATTCTTGGGCTTCTCTGGTGGCTCAGGTGGTAAAGAACCCACCTGCAATACAGGAGACTTGGCTTTGATCCCTGGGTTGGAAAGACCCCCTGGAGAAGGATGCTACAGATTACACATCCATATAACGTTTCTGCTCCTTAGAGGCACAATTCTACTTCTGCTGGTACTGTTTTTATGTTTTCCCCTATTAACTGGGCCCTTATGTTTTCACAGGGACCACAGGCACCCTGATATTTTGAAAATTTTCTGGAGCTAAGTACTACAATCCAGAAAGCATATAATACATAGAAGTTTTTAAAGGTATGTGTTTCCTATAGAAGCTAATCAATTATATTTTTCTATCATATTCTGTTAAAATTTAGCACCTTGTACCAAAACACAATCTTTTAGGAAAAAAGCTATTGTGGCTTCACATATAGTTTTTTTGTTTGTTTGTTTGTTTGTTTTTTTAATCCCTCCATATACTTCAAATGTGCTGGATGAGAAGATTATAGGATGCAACTGTGCTATGTTTAATTGCTCAGTCATCTCCAACTGTTTGTGATGCCATGGGCTGTAGTCTGCCAGGCTCCTCTGTCCATGGGATTCTCCATGCAACCATACTGGAGTAGCTTGCCATGCTCTTCTCCAGGGTATCTTCCCAATCTAGGGGTCAAACCCAGGTTTCCTGCATTGCAGGCAGATTCTTTACCACCTGAGCCACCTGGAAAGCCCCATAGGGTGCAAGGTAGGAAGAAAAATCCTAGTAAGATATCCTAGAATGCTGCATTCCTGATCATCCAAACCTTTCCATCAGGAAATAACACTGAGTTACCTGACTACTATGAATTCCTTAGGAAATTTTCTCCAGGAAGCTCCGAGGTCCCTTCTCTTAATTAGCTTTAGCAGATCTTCCTTATCAGGTCATCAGACACTGTTAGATAGAACTGAAGCCCAGCACTGACATCACCAAACATCATTCTAGAATCCTCTGAAGTCCAGGAGTTACATGCTCTTCTCAGAATAATACTCTGTTTTCCCACATGTTATTCCTTACCACATCTCACCTGTGACTCACTAATAACCATTTAACATGTTTTCATCTAATAATGAACTAAATATAATGCTGCTGGATGTACACTGAGTCATCCAGAGGTGAGTTATACCTAACATGGTGTCTGACTGTGTGCTGGGAGGAGGGGTCTTGCATGAGCTCATAAATGTTTTAAGATACGTATATGTTTGTACTTCTGTAACAGTTCTAACCTCCAAAATGAACTATCTTACTTATCTAAAATCACTGTATGAAAGATTTTCTAGTTCAAAAAATGAAATAAAAATATATTTCCCAGAAACATTAATTAAGAGTTTTCAAGAGTTTTTTCCCCCATCTCAGACTTTTTCTTGATATAATGTATTGGAATATTTGCATGTGTTTCTTTCTACTTGGACACTCCAAATATTTAGTATATTCATGCCTACCTATTAAATCACTGGTAATTAATGTCTGCACTTTTACATTACAATATAGAATTATGGTCCTTTAACTTTTAAATTATTTTTTATTGAAATATACTTGTTTTAAAATGTTGTGCTAGTTTCTACTGTACAACAAAATGAATCAGACATGCACATTCATAAATTCAATCCCTTTTGGACTTCCTTCCCATTAAGGTCACCACAGTTGATTTTGATTTAAAATAAAGAAAATTTGACAGAAAGCAAAGCTTCCTACACATAGAATTAAAGATCAGATAAGCAAAATAATTAGATATAAATAAATAAAACTCATCAAATCAGTAGAATGAAATAAAAAGAAAATAGAGATGTTTCTCTAAAAATATGAGCCTCTACCGAAATCCTCTTGGAAATTTGTTAGGCATTTCTATCCAAATTCTCAGATCCAATATTAATAAGATACATTTGAAAACATAGATCTAATACAAAAATAGTAAGATTGAAAAATGGAAGTATGAAAATGAATACATTAGAAAATATCAAAATAATTTTAAAATGAGTTATAGTAGAAAAATGTACAGATGGAAAAATAAAATGTGAACAATAAATTAATAAGCTGTGAAAATCAGGAGATATTAGAAAGCCCGCAGGGAGGCCTGGTGTGCTGCAGTCCATGGGGTCGCAAACAGTCAGACACCACTGAGTGACTGAACTGAACGGAACAAAACTTTTACAGAGTGAACAGAGTGAAGTAAGCCAGAAAGAAAAAGACCAATACAGTATGCTAACACATATATATGGAATTTAGAAAGATGGTAATGATAACCCTGTATGAGAGACAGCAAAAGAGACACAGATGTATGGAACAGACTTTTGGACTCTGTGGGAGAGGGAGAGGGTGGGATGATTTGGGAAAATGGCATTGAAACATGTATACTATCATGTAAGAAATGAATCACCAGTCTAGGTTCGATACAGGATACAGGATGCTTGGGGCTGGTGCAGTGGGATGACCCAGAGAGATGATAGGGGGAGGGAAATGGGAGGGGGGTTCAGGATTGGGAACTCATGAACACCTGTGGCAGATTCATGTCAATGTATGGCAAAACCAATACAGTATTGTAAAGTAAAATAAAAATAAAATAAAAAACCTTTTAAAACAGGAAATTGAAAGAGTTAATTCCAGGCAAGTTGATAAGAAGTCTGGGGGTCCCTGAGGAGAGGGGAGTCTGGAGTTCTCAAGGAAAAGGAAAGGACAAAGGTTTTTCTTTTTTTATTTTTTTCCTCTACATTCCTTAGTCTTACTCACATAAAAAGTTTTTTTTTTCTTTAACCCCAGAACTGATCATTACACAACAAAAAACTCATTTTAAATTCTGTACTAAGGATTATACAAAAACAATGTATCCAGGTTGAGAACAGTTTCTCCTTACTGAAAACCTGACTAATCCTGATGTTTTAGAATGCATATTATGGCAGTGGGTCTGATAGGATCTTTCTGTTCTAAAGTGCTAATCCTGTTTTCCTAAAATGTAAATTGTGGGAGTGGGTCTAGGAAAAGTTTTACAAGTTTGAGACATTCTTTTGATTTATTGTAATAACTAATTTTAAAAGAATATAGTCCCCGTGGTAAGGAACAGTATGAAACGGCAAAATCATAGGATACTGAAAGAGGAACATCCCAGGTTGGTAGGTGCCCAATATGCTACTGGAGATCAGTGGAGAAATAACTTCAGAAAGAATGAAGGGATGGAGCCAAAGCAAAAACAATACCCAGCTGTGGATGTGACTGGAGACAGAAGGAAGGTCCGATGCTATAAACAGCAATATTGCATAGGAACCTGGAATGTCAGGTCCATGAATCAAGGCAAATTGGAAGTGGTCAAACAGATGGCAAGAATGAACATTGACATTCTAGGAATCAGCGAACTAAAATGGACTGCATTGGGTGAATTTGACTCAGATGACCATGATATCTACTACTGCAGGCAGGAATCCCTCAGAAGAATGGAGTAGCCATCATGGTCAACGAAAGAGTCCAAAATGCATTACTTGGATGCAATCTCAAAAACGACAGAATGTTCTCTATTCGTTTCCAAGGCAAATCATTCAATATCACCGTAATCCAAGTCTATGCCCCAACTAGTAACACTCAAGAAGCTGAGGTTGAATAGCTCTATGAAGACTTACAAGATCTTTTAGAACTAACACCCAAAAAATATGTCCTCTTCATTATAGGGACTGGGATGCAAAAGTAGGAAGTCAAGAAAAACCGGGAGTAACCGGCAAATTTAGTCTTGGAATACGGAATGAAGCAGGGCAAAGACTAATAGAGTTTTGCCAAGAGAATGCACTGGTCATAGCAATCACCCTCTTCCAACAACACAAGAGAAGACTCTACACATGGACATCACCAGATGGTCAACACCGAAATCATATTGATTATAGTCTTTGCAGCCAAAGAATGAAAGCTCTACACAGTCTGCAAAAACAAGACTAGGAGCTGACTGTGGCTCAGATCATGAACCCCTTATGGCCAAATTCAGACTTAAATTGAAGAAAGTAGGGAAAACCACATCCCTTATGACTATACAGTGGAAGTGAGAAATAGATTTAAGGGGCTAGATCTGATAGACAGAGTGCCTGATGAACTATGGATGGAGGTTCATGCCATTGTACAGGAGATCGGATCCAGACCATCCTCGTGGGAAAAAAATGCAAAAAAGCAAAATACCTATCTTGAGAGGCCTTACAAATAGCTGTGAAAAGAAGAGAGCAAAAAGCAAAGGAGAAAAGGAAAGATATGAGCATCTGAATGCAGAGTTCTAATGAATATCAAGGAAAGATAGGAATGCCTGCCTTAGAGATCAGTGCAAAGAAATAGAGGAAAACAACAGAATGGGAAAGACTAGAGATCTTTTCAAGAAAATTAGACATACCAAGGGAACATTTCATGCAAAGATGGGCTTGATAAAGGACAGAAATATTATGGACCTAACAGAAGCAGAAGATATTAAAAAGAGGTGCCAAGAATACACAGAACTGTACAAAAAAGAACTTCATGACCCAGATCATCATGAGGTCAAGTGGGCCTTAGAAAGCATCACTATAAATAAAGCTAGTGGAAGTAATGGAATTCCAGATGAGCTATTTCAAATCCTGAAAGATGATGCTGTGAAAGTGCTGCACTCAATATGCCAGCAAATTTGGGAAACTCAGTAGTGGCCACAGGACTGGAAAAGGTTAGTTTTCATTCCAATCCCGAAGAAAGGCAATGCCAAAGAATGCTCAAACTACCACACAATTACACTCATCTCACATGCTAGTAAAGTAATGCTCAAAATTCTTCAAGCCAGGCTTCAGTAATACATAAACAGTGAAATTTCAGATGTTCAAGTTGGTTTTAGAAAAGACAGAGGAACCAGAAATCAAATTGCCAACATCTGCTGGATCACTGAAAAAACAAGAGAGTTCCAAAAAAAATCTATTTCTGCTTTATTGACTATGCTAAAGCCTTTGACTATGTGGATCACAATAAACTGTGGAAAATTCTTCAAGAGATGGGCATACCAGACCACCTGACCTGCCTCTTGAGAAATATATATGCAGGTCAGAAAGCAACAGTTCGAACTGGACATGGAACAACAGACTGGTTCCAAATAGGAAAAGAAGTACGTCAAGGCTGTATATCATCACTCTGTTTATTTAACTTCTATGCAAGCTACATCATGAAAAATGCTGGGCTGGAAGAAGCACAAGCTGGAATCAAGATTGCCAGGAGAAATATCAATAACCTCAGATATGCAGATGACACCACCCTTATGGCAGAAAGTGAAGAGGAATTAAAAAGCCTCTTGATGAAAGGGAAAGAGGAGAGTGGAAAAAGTTGGCTTAAAGCTCAACATTCAGAAAACGAAGATCATGGAATCTGGTCCCATCACTTCATGGGAAACAGATGGGGAAACTGTGGAAACAGTGTCAGACTTTATTTTGGGGGGCTCCAAAATCACTTCAGATGGTGACTGCAGCCATGAAATTAAAAGACGCTTACTCCTTGGAAGGAAAGTTATGACCAACCTAGACAGCATATTCGAAAGCAGAGACATTGCCAACAAAGTTCCGTCTAGTCAATGCTATGGTTTTTCCAATAGACATGTATGGATGTGAAAGTTGGACTGTGAAGAAAGCTGAGCATCGAAGAATTGATGCTTTTGAACTGTGGTGTTAGAGAAGACTCCCAAGAGTCCCTTGGACTGCAAGGAGATCCAACCAGTCCATTCTGAAGGAGATCAGTCCTGGGATTTCTTTGGAAGGAATGATGCTAAAGCTGAAACTCCAGTACTTTGACCACCTCATGCAAAGAGCTAATTCATTGGAAAAGACTCTTATTCTGGGAGGGACTGGGGGCAGGAGGAGATGGGGAAGACAGAGGATGAGACGGCTAGATGGCATTATTGACTCAATGATGTGAGTTTGAGTGAACTCCAGGAGTTAGGGATAGACAGGGAGGCTTGGCGTGCTGCAATTACTGGGGTCGCAAAGAGTCGGTCATGACAGAGCGACTGAACTGAACTGAAGGACTACCAAGGGGGGCACTCTCTGTACCCTTTCTGATGTCTATATCAGAAGCTTTCTCTGTTCCTTTTTTGTACTTTTTTATAAAACTCTGCTGCACAAAACTCTTGAGTGATCAAGCCTGGTCCTTGGTTCCAAAGTTAAATCTTCTTCTTTGGAGATCATAAACCTGACACTGTTCACTATAAGCTATCATCTCTGAGGCTCGTCTGGGATCTTCAGGACAAGGTAAGAACACTCAGAGCTCTAGCCTTTCTGCTTTCTCAGTATACATGTTTTCTGTTTTACTTTACCAACTCTTCAATGTGATTGTGTGCCCTATGTGAGGCAAGTGATGAGCCCTGTTCCATGTTGACTCATAATGAATGAAGGCAGCCCCCAAAAGCAAGCCCTTTATGGGGTTTATACTGACCTGCCAGTACCAAGAGACACCCAAGGTCTCTGTGAGGGGCGCAACCAGATGTGGGTGAAGTGTGCGGGCTGGATTTTCCTTTCTCGGTCAGCTTTTCTTGGTTTCTTTGACCATTTAATAGTTGCATGGGAAATTAGAACTATTAACCTAATCTGTCTTGATCATGGACTTTCAATGGACTTGTGATTCATGCTGTTACTATGTACTTTTACTTAGACTCCAAGCTTGGTAGTTGTGAGAACCCAGACTAGGTAGGAATATGTTAAGAAGCTAAGTGTAACTAGTGAGTCCTTGTTGTAGCTGTGCCTCCAAACTATGTGGATGGAAGTGCTGTTAGTGAGCATGAGGTTTCTAAAAATATAGGTTCAGAATCCCAGTTTGGAAGTACAGTGGGTTTCTTCCTTTGGTAGTACTATCTCTTAGCAGACTAGATAAAGCTCTCCTGTGGTTTACTGATGTAGCAATGATTCATCCCTTCTACCTCAGTCAGGAATGTAATCAGGAAATGTGAATGGGCACACATAAGACGGATGCTTCCCCTAGTAGTACTAGCTTGGGAAACATTCCAGGAAACTACTCTAGCAAATAAAACAAAGGTTGTGGTGGTGTGGAACTAGAAATCAATTCAGGATGCTGTTGGATCTTCCCTTGGTGCATCTCTATGCCACATCCGTGGTAGAACCGGGAGGGATGAGTAAGGCCCCTGTGTCGGTAAGGGACAGGCTAAGTCTGGCGAAGGAAGGAAAGCTTCAATTGAAAGTCTGTCTACACCTCCATCTAGAGCAGGGAGGGACATTTCCAATGGAAGGAAGCAAAGTGCTGGTCACTGCTCTTTTCTCTCTTACAGATGGGTGCTAGTCAAAGTTCCAGACTCAAACCCTTCGATTGTGTCCTGAAAAACAGGGATAAGTTTGACCCCCCCAGAGTTTAAAGAAGACACACCTGACTTTCTTTTGCAAATCTGCATGGCCACAATATCTGTTGGAGGGCAGCAGACAATGGCCAGTTGAAGGGTCTCTTAATTAAGATACTGTTTTACCACTCGACTGGTTCTGTAGAAGACAAGGGAAATGGGTAGAAATGCCATATGTATCACTGTTTTTCTCTTTGCAAGATATGCCAGACTTATGTCCTAAGGGTACAGATTTGGGGGTAAAGGCTTCAGCTCCCTCCTATCCTCTTACTCTGCCTCTACCTTTGTATCAGGTACTCACAACTGAGCAAGCTGAGGGACGAGGAATCCCTCCAGGAAAGGATGCCTCAGTCTCAAAAAAAGTTCAAACAACCCCAGTTCCAATGCAGCCTCAGACTACTTTGGTTTCAATAGGTACTCAGACATTCAAAACAGAGGAGGTGCAGACAACCAAAACTAAGGATGAAACTAAGGATGAGAAAGAGGATGAGGATGAGAAAAAGCAGGTTTCTCTAATCTATCCATGATATCATATGCAAAGGGTAGCTAGAGAGGCTGGGGAACAGCCACACAACTTACAGCCTCTTCAGGAGGCCCCCACTGGGAAAAATAACCAATCCATAAAGACCCAGAGGTACAATAGATAAAGAGAGATCTGGGAGACTGTCTAGAGGATCCAGAAAAGTACATAGAAGCCTTTACAGGACTAACTTTACTTTATGAGCTTACTTGGAGAGAGTCATGTATGTCTTGGGACAGATGCTGACTCCTAACTTTAGAGCACGAGTTTTGGGGGAAGCTACTGCTTTTGGAGATGAATGGCTTGAGAATGAGGCCACGGGAATAAGGGAACATGAAATACCTCTCTTCCCTGTGGGGAGACAAGTGGTTCCCATAGCAGAGCCAGATTGGGATTATCACAAATAGAAAGGGATATGGGAGTGGACCCACTTCATCAATTGCATTATTGAAGTGCTTAAGAGAGCTCAAACTAAACCTCTAAATTATGCTAAATTGGCTGATGCAGAACAAAGAGAGAAGGAAGCTTCTGGCAGATTCCTAGAGAGACAGTGGGAAGGCCTTCAAAAGTTCACTAATATTTCTCCTGAGAGTGCAGAAGGAGAGACAACCTTAAAAGATAAATTTCTCACTCAGTCAGCTCCAGATTTATGCCATAAGTTATAACAACAGGCATTTGGACTGAATCATTCTCTAAAAAAAACTGTTGCAGCTGGCTGAAACAGTATATTACAGTAGAGAATGTGAAGAAGAAAAACAAGAACAGAAAAGAACCAAAGAAAACACCCAGGCTCTAGTGATGGCTGTGAAAAATGTTATGAATCAACCTGAAGAGAAAAATGCCCAGAGGAACCCAGGTGAAAAAGGACAGGCTTGCAATTACTGTGGAAAGGAGGGGCATCTCAAGTGAAGTTGCGCTCAGGCACCTAAGCTGCTCATTGCTCCCTGTCCAGTCTGTAAAGGACCATACTGGAGGAGAGACTTCCCCCAGAGGTGTAGGCCCCAGAGGTCAGGCTCTGAAGACAATCAGGATTAAAGGAGCCCATGGGTCCCCAGACAAGCTCCCATTCTAACAACACCTGAGGAACCCCAGGTATTAGTAACTGTGGGGTCCAATCAGTTGATTTTCTTTTGGACAGTGGGGCAACTTTCTCTGTGCTCACTGAAGCCTCTGGTCCACGTTCCTCCGGATCCACTATTGTAGCGGGACTGTCAGGACAAGCCAAACGCTATTTTTTCAGTCATCCTTTAAGCTGCAACTAGGACTCTGTGCTGTTTTCTCACATGTTTCTGTTTATGCTGGAGTCTCCCTCACCCCTTCTGGGGAGGGATATACTGAGCAAGGTTCAGGCCTCTGTTTTCATGAATAAGGAGCCTGCTCTTTCTCTCCCACTAATTGAACAAAATGTAAATCCTAAAGTGTGGTTTGATGGAAAAACTGTAGGTCGAGCACAAAATGCTATACCTGTCACTAGAAGGCTCAAAGACCCTCACCTATTTCCACATCAAAAGCAGTACCCATTAAAACTCAAGTGAAAGTGAAGTTGCTCAGTCCTGTCTGATTCTTTACAACCCCATGGACTGTAGCCTACCACACTCCTCCAGCCATGGGATTTTCTAGGCAAGAGTACTGGAGTGGGTTGCCATTTCCTTCTCCAGAGGATCTTCCCAACCCAGGGATCAAACCTGGCTCTCCTGCATAGTAGGCAGATGTTTTACCATTTGAGCCACCAAGGAAGATATAAACCCAAGGTTAAGGAAGGGATAAAACCCATCACTGAGAATTTAAAAAAGCAGGGGCTATTAATTGCCTGTAATAGTCTATGCAACACTCCTATTTTGAGTGTGAAAAAGTCAAGTGATAAATGGAGACTAGTTCAAGATTTACAAATAATAAATGAGGCTGTGTTTCCTTTTACTCATATGCCAAAAACAAACAGATTTTCTTGCTTATGCGTCTGTGTAGATACTTTTATTGGATGGATTGAAGTTTTTCCCTGCCATAGTGAACAGGCTAAGAAAGTTATAAAAATTTTAATCCATGAAATTATTCCCAGGTTTGGGCTGCTGCAAAGCCTCCAGAGTGATAATGGCTCTGCCTTTAAAATTGTTGTACCTCAAGGAGTGTCAAAAGCTCGAAGAATGAAATATCACTTACACTGTTCCTGGAGACCCCAATCTTCAGGAAAGGTCAAAAAGGCTAATGACTTTATTAATAGACATCCATGTAAGCTAACTCAGGAAACACAAGGTAGTTGGTTTACAGTTCTACCCATAGCTTTAATGAGGGCTCAAATTGCACCCCCAACAGAAGAAGGGACTGTCTCTATGACAGACAGTTTTTGTGCACAGATATTGTCATAGACCCTGAAGCCTTAGAATTAACTATGTGACTCAGCTTTCAGCTTTTCAAGAGACGTTATGGAAACTCCAAGAGGTGACTCCTGACCCAGCCTCTGAGTCAAAAAAGCCACCATTTGAGCCAGGCACCAAGCTCCTGATAAGACTTTGGGATCTGGAGGCCAATATCTCGAGCACCTCTGGGAAGGCCCTTACTAGGTTATTCTTTCTTATCTCACAACTGTCAGGGTGCCAGGAATTGATTCCTGGGCGCACCACACTCAAGTAAAAAAGTGGCACCCTGACCAAAACTAAACAATGTCATTTTATGTGTTTCAAATTTTACTTTTCAGATGATGATCTATGTGGACCTGCTTCTGCTGACTCCAAAAGTCCTGAGTCTGCAGTTTGATCCTCAAGACAATGTCTTCCTGTCCTGGGCTTATTCTTAGGCTGCATTTCACAATCGGTCTAATTGCTGGGTCTTCAGAGTTCTCTCCTCTTCCTCAGTTGAAGGCTTCCCATGGAGAGGTTTCTCCATTTCAAGGAAAGGACTTTTTTCAACGCAGTGAAAACTGAACTGAACTGAACTGATGATTACACAACAAACAACACAGTTTAAACTCTGTACTAGGGATTACATAGCAACAATGTATGCTGTTTGAGGACAGTTTCTCCTTTGTTAAAACCTCTGACTAATCCTGATATTTTAGAATGTATTTTATGATAGTGGGTCTGGTAGGATATTTCTATTGCTAAATTACAATCCTGTTAACCTAAAATGTAAATTGTGGGAGTGGGTCTGGTAAAATTTTTTCAACCTGAGACATTATTTTGCTTTATTGTAATAGTTAATTTAAAAAAAGTATATAATTCCCTTGCTAAAGACTAGCGAGGGGGGCACTCTTCATCCCTCTTTTGATGTCTATGTCAGAAGCTTTATCTGTTTCTTTTTCATACTGTAAAAAAACTCTGCTACACAAAAGCTCTTGAGTGATCAAGCCTGTTCCCTAGTCTTGAAGTAAAATCTTCTTCAGAGAACATGAGTTTGACCCTGTTCACCATAAGCTATCAACAACCTGGCTATTTATAAGAAAATAACCAAATCAGTATTTTTAAATAAACACTGTATAGCAAAAATTAAACCTATGATGATTAAAAAATGTCTTTACAAAATTTGTCAACTTATATAATATTTTATAAACATACTTATACTTGTATAATTTTAAGTATAAATAGATACTTCCTGCAACACTAGTTAACAACATAATTTATGTATATATGTAACTATATTTTCATCTTCATAATTAGAAATGAATGGATAAATCACATATTTTTTGAGCTTCTGTATTTTCATATCGTAAATTAGATTTATTAACATAAGCAGTTCTGGTCAAGAGTTCACAATAATAGAAATAAGAATAAAAAATTCAAAACAAATGTCTGTTGTCACTAATCTCTGACAAGCTCAAAGGACAAAAAATTATCTTGCCTCAAAATGCATGTTATTTATCAGTATGCCTATCCAGTCCACAGAAGATAGTCTCAGCAGGGCCACTTTAATCCTCTATTTGAATGCAGTTTTCTTTATGTCTGATTTAGAATATCTCAAGGATGCTGATTTACTATTCTTAAATATCCCCTTACATTCTGAAGACCCCTTATAATTTTATGACTCCTGTGAATGAAACAGTCTCTTTACTATGACTTGAAAATAGTTTCTAAAATAAACATCTCAAAGCTGAACTTTAAAATTCAGATTTGAAAACTTATCAGTATATATTATATAGAAACATCTTTTAATCATGGATTCTCTTTATTTTACAAATATGTTTTCCACGTAAGTTAAATAATCAAATAGCACAAAATCTTTTAACTTCCTATACAACTGTCTTTGGCAGCTTTCTATTTGATCAACTTTCTTTTCCCCTAATTCCTCAAGATGATAATTACAGAACTTGAAAAGAGTTTAGCTTTTACTGTAATACACTGCTTATATTTTCTATCACAACTGTTTGCATACAAATCTAGTCTCAGTTAAAAATATAAGGTACACAAATGTCCTTTTATAAAATGTCCTGAAGAGAAGACAACACAGGTTTTCAAGGTTATGAGCTGGACACAATGCCCAAGTCATGATCTTGAGAGCTGCCTTAGATTCTTCATTTCTTTCATAGTACCTTCCTTCTTTCTCCAGGAGGACCTGTCTACACTCTGTCCCTTTGTAATATTATACTCAATAGGGTATTGATTGATTTTGGCTAATCAAGCAATGATGTATTTAACAGCATGAAGATATTGTGTAAAATATTCACACAATATCTGACATTGGATGGATGAGAGGGGAATTTAGTGGAGAAAGGATATGTTACATGTATGGCAGAGTCCTTTTACTGTCTACCCAAAACTATCACATTGTTAATCTGCTATACTCCTATATAAAATAAAAAGTTAAATACATTCAATGATATAAGGAAGCCCTTAACATCAGTTCAGTTCAGTCGCTGAGTCGTGTCTGACTCATTGTGAACCCATGAATCGCAAAACACCAGGCCTCCTTGTCCATCACCAACTGATGGAGTTCAACTAAACTCATGTCCATCAGGTCGGTGATGCCATTCAGCTATCTCATCGTCTGTCGTCCCCTTATCTTCCTGCTCGCAATCCCTCCCAGCATCAGGGCCTTTTCCAATGAGTCAATGCATTGCATGAGGTGGACAAAGTATTGGAGTTTCAGGTTCAGCATCAGTCCTTCCAATGAACACAGGACTCGTCTCTTTTAGGATGGACTGGTTGGATCTCCTTGCAGTCCAAGGGACTTGCAAGACTCTTCTCCAACACCACAGTTCAAAAGCATCAATTCTTTAGTGCTCAGCTTTCTTCATAGGCCAACACTCACATCCACACATGACCACTGGAAAAAACATAGCCTTGACTAGAGAGATCTTTCTTGACAAAGTATCATCTCTGCTTTTAATATGCTATCTAGGTTGGTCATAACTTACCTTTCAAAGAGTAAGCATATTTTAATTTCATGGCTGCAATCACCATCTGAAGTGATTTTGGAGCCCAAAAAACTAAAGTCTGACACCGTTTCCCCATCCATTTCCCATGACATGATGGGACCAGATGCCATGATCTTTGTTTTTTGAATGTGGAGCTTTAAGCCAACTTTTTCACTCTCCTCTTTCACTTTTATCAAGAGACTTTTTAGTTCCTCTTCACTTTCTGCCACTTAAGGGTGATGTCATCTGCATATATGAGGTTACTGATATTTTACCCGGCAATCTTGATTCCGGCTTGTGCTTCTTCCAGCCCAGCGTTTCTCATGATGTACTCTGCATAGAAGTTAAATAAGCAGGGTGACAATAGACAGCCTTGACGTACTCCTTTTCCTATTTGGAACCAGTCTGTTGTTCCATGTCCAGTTCTAACTGTTGCTTCCTGACCTACATATATGTTTCTCAAGAGGTAGGTCAGGTAGTCTGGTATTCCCATCTCTTTCAGAATTTTCCACAGTTTATTGTGATCCACACAGTCAAAGGCTTTGGCATAGTTAGTAAAGCAGAAATGGATGTTTCTCTGGAACTCTCTTGCTTTTTTGATGATCCAGAGGATGCTGGCAATTTGATTTCTGGTTCCTCTGCCTTTCCTAAAACCAGCTTGAACATCTGGATGTTCACAGTTCATGTATTGCTGAAGCCTGGCTTGGAGAATTTTGAGCATTATTTTACTAGTGCGTGAGATGAGTGCAATTGTGCCGTAGTTTGAGCATTCTTTGGCATTGCCTTTCTTTGGGATTGGAATGAAACCTGACCTTTTACAGTCCTGTGGCCATGGCTGAGTTTTCCAAATTTGCTGGCATATTGAGTACAGCACTTTCATAGCATCATCTTTCAGGATTTGAAATAGCTCAAATGAAATTCCATCACCTCCACTAGCTTTGTTCATAATGATGCTTTCTAAGGCCCCTTGACTTCATATCCCAGGATGTCTGGCTCTGGGCGAATGATCACACCATCGTGATTATCTGGGTCATGAAGATATTTTGTGTACAATTCTTCTGTGTATTCTTGCTCTCTTCTTAATGTCTTCTGGTTCTGTTAAGTCCATACCATTTCTGTCTTTATCGAGCCCATCTTTGCATGAAATATTCCCTTGGGATCTCTAATTTTCTTGAAGAGATCTCTATTCTTTGCCATTCAATTGTTTCTTCTAATTCTTTGCATTGATCACTAAGAAAGGCTTTCTTATCTCTCCTTGCTCTTTTTTGGAACTCTGCGTTCAAATGAAAATATCTTTCCTTTTCTCCTTTCCTTTTCACTTCTCTTCTTTTCACAGCTATTTGTAAGGCCTCCTCAGACAGCCATTTTGCTTTTTTGCATTTCTTTTACATGGGGATAGTCTTGATCCCTGTCTCCTTTACAATGTCATGTACCTCCATCCATAGTTCATCAGGTACTCTGTCTATCAGATCTAGTCCCTTGTCTATTTCTCACTTCCACTGTATAGTCATAAGGGATTTGATTTACGTCATCCTTGAATGGCCTAGTGGTTTTCCCTACTTTCTTCAATTTAAGTCTGAATTTGACATTACGCAGTTCATGATCTGAGCCACAGTCAGCTCCCAGTCTTGTTTTTGCTGAGTGTATAGAGCTTTTCCATCTTTCGCTGCAAAGACTATAATCAATCCGATTTTGGTGTTGACCATCTGGTGATGTCCATGTGTAGAGTCTTCTCTTGTGTTGTTGGAAAATGGTGTTTGTTATTACCAGTGTGTTTTCCTGGTGGCTCAGAGGTTAAAGTGCCTGCCTCCAATGCGGGAGACTCAGGTTCAATCCCTGGGTCAGGAAGATCCCCTGGAGAAGGAAATGGTAACCCATGTCAGTATTCTTGCCTGGAAAATCCCATGGACAGAGAAGCCTGATAGGCTACAGTCCATGGGGTCGCAAAGAGTCAGACACAACTGAGTGACTTCACTTTCACTTTCACTTTCTTGACAAAACTCTATTAGTCTTTGCCCTGCTTCATTCCTCATTCCAAGGCCAAATTTGCCTGTTACTCCAGGTGTTTCTTGACTTCCTAATTTTGCATTCCAGCCCTTTATAATTAAAAGGACATCTTTTGGGGGTGTTATTTATAAAAAGGTCTTGTAGGTCTTCATAGAACCATTCAACTTCAGCTTCTTCAGTATTATTGGTTGGAGCATAGGCTTGGATCACCGTGATATTGAATGATTTGCCTTGGAAATGAACATAGGTCATTCTGTTGTTTTTAAGATTGCATCCAAGTACTGCATTTTGGACTCTTTTGTTGACCATGATGGCTACTCCATTTCTTCTAAGGATTCCTGCCCACAGTAGTAGATATAATGGTCATCTGAGTTAAATTCACTCATTCCAGTCCGTTTTAGTTTGCTGATTTCTAGAATGTTGACGTTCACTCTTGCCACCTCCTGTTTGACAACTTTTAATTTGCCTTGATTCATGGCCCTAACATTCCAGGTTCTTATGCAATTTTGCTCTTTATAGCATTGCACCTTGCTTCTATCACCAGTCACATCCACAACCCGGTATTGTTTTTGCTTTTTCTCCTTCTCTTCATTCTTTCTGGACTGATTTCTCCACTGATCTCTTGTAACATACTGGGCACTACCAACCTGAGAAGTTCCTCTTTCAGTATCCTATCATTTTGCCTTTTCATGCTGTTCATGGGGTTCTCAAGGCAAGAATACTGAAGTGGTTCACCATTCCCTTCTCCAGTGGACCACATACTGTCAGACCTCTCCACCATGAACCGTCTGTCTTGAGTGGCCCCACATGGCATGGCTTAGTTTCACGAAGTCAGACAAGACTGTGGTCCATGTGATCACATTGGCTAGTTTTCTGTGATTATGGTTTCAGTGTGTCTACTCTCTGATGCCCTCTTGCAACACCAACCATCTCAGTTGGGTTTCTCTTACCTTGGACGTGGGGTATCTCTTCATGGCTGCTCCAGCAAAATGTAGCCACTGCTCTTTACCTTTGATGAGGTCACTCCTCCTGACCTTGAACGTGGAGTAGCATCTCTTGGCCCTCCTGCACCCACACAGTATATTTACTCTAACATAAGTCAGAGTAAATATACTGGTATATGTCATGGGGCAATCCATTTTCCCCATAAAGATATGTTGGGACTAAATTCCAGTATTTGTGCATGCTCCGTTGTGTCTGACCCTTTATGACCTCATGGATTTTAGGTCACCAGGCTCCTTTCTGTCCATAGAATTTTCCAGGCAAGAATACTGGAGGGGGTTGCCATTTCCTACTCCAAAGTAACTTCCTGATTCAGGGATTGCAACCAAGTCTTCTGTGTCTCCTGCTTTGGTAGGCAGATTCTTTGCCACTGTGTTATCTGGGAAGCTGCCCCCAGTATTTGTGAAGATGATCTTATTTGGAAGTAGAGTCTTTATGGATGTTACCAAGTTTAGATTCTGCTGCTGCAGCTAAGTCTCTTCAGTCGTGTCCAACTCTACGCAACCCTATAGATGGTAGCCAATTAGGCTCCTCTGTCCCTGGGATTCTCCAGGCAAGAATACTAAAGCAGGTTGCCATTTCCTTCTCCAATGCATGAAAGTGAAATGCGAAAGTAAAGGCACTCAGTCATGTCCAATTCTTTGAGACCCCATGGACTGTAGACTACCAGGCTCCTCCGTCCATGGGATTTTCCAGGCAAGAGTACTGGAATGGGTTGCCATTGCCTTCTCCACAAGTTTAGATGAGGTCATACTTGATTAGTGGATTCTGATTCAGTATGACTGGTGTTCTTATAATAAAAAGATATAAAAACACAGAGAAGAGAATGCTGTGTGAAACAAAGTCAGGGATTGGAGAACTACATCTGTAAGTCAAGGAATTCTGAAGCTTGTGAGCAACCAACAGTACCTAGGAGAGAGGTATGGAACAAATTCTCCCGAAGGCAACAAGAGGAAACCAACCCTATTGACAATTTGAAATTCAACTTCTAACCACAAAAACTGTGAGGGTATATTTCTGTTGTTTTAAGCCCCCCAGTTTGTGGTATTTGTTATAGCAGCTCTAGGACAATAATAAAGTGCCCTTGTTCATTACCATCAAAAGAAATTATTTGAAGTATACTGCTGCTCCATGGAAAACCTCTGAAAAAAGAGTTCAGTTCAGCTCAGTCGCTCAGTCATGTCCGACTCTTGGCAACCCCATGAACACTCCCTGTCCATCACCAACTCCCGGAGTTCAGCGAAACCCTTGTCCATCGAGTCAGTGACGCCATCCAGTCATCTCATCCTCTGTCGTCCCCTTCTCCTCCTGCCCCCAATCCCTCCCAGCAACAGAGTCTTTTCCAATGAGTCAACACTTCGCATAAGGTGGCCAAAGTATTGGAGTTTCAGCTTCAGCATCAGTCCTTCCAATGAACATCCAGGACTGATCTCCTTTAGGATGGACTGGTTGGGTCTCCTTGCAGTCCAAGGGACTCTCAAAAGACTTCTCAACACCACAGTTCAAAAGCATCAATTCTTCAGCACTCAGCATTCCTCACAGTCCAAATCTTACATGTATACCTGACCACTGGAAAAACCATAACCTTGACTAGACGGGCCTTTATTGGCAAAGTAATGTCTCTGCTTTTTAATAGGCTGTCTAGTTTGGACATAACTTTCCTTCCAAGGAGTAAGTGTCTTTTAATTTCATGGCTGCAATCACCATCTGCAGTGATTTTGGAGCTCCCCCCAAAATAAAGTCTGACACTGTTTCCACTGTTTCTCCATCTATTTCCCATGAAGTGGTGGGACCAGATGCCATGATCTTAATTTTCTGAATTAGTTTCAAAGAGTTGTACACAGCTTAGTGACTAAACAATAACAACAAAGTTGGTGGAGGAGCCAAGACTAAATGGGATTCCCAACTTCTGGATGACTTGTACCTGGGGCTTCTTTTTACCTATGCCAGCAAATCTTTAAACTGCCCAATCCAAAATCTGACTTTCATTTAATTCTTTTATTCCTTGTGAATACCTTTCTTTATAAAATTGTTTTAATAAACTTTCCACGTATAAAAATGATCAGAGATATGCTAGACTAGTATCAGCTTGTATTGTCACATAGATAGCATGAGCCTCGAAATAATAACTCGTGACATGATAAATTGGAATATACACTTCACTTCTTTCAGGACCTTTAAGTTTGTAATCATAATTCCCATTTAGATAATTTTAAATGCCAGAAACCAGTTGACCGTGTATCTTTATGTATCTTTTTATATGCAGATGACACCACCCTTATGGCAGAAAGTGAAGAGGAACTAAAAAGCCTCTTGATAAAAGTGAAAGTTGGGAGTGGAAAAAGTTGGCTTAAAGCTCAACATTCAGAAAACGAAGATCATGGCATCCAGTCCCAACACTTCATGGGAAATAGATGGAGAAACAGTGGAAACAGTGTCAGACTTTATTTTGGGGTCTACAAAATCACTGCAGATAGTGACTACAGCCATGGTGAAATTAAAAGATGCTTACTCCTTGGAAGAAAAGTTATGACCAACCTAGATAGCCTATTGAAAAGCAGAGACATTACTTTGCTGACCAAGGTCCCTCTAGTTAAGGCTATGGTTTTTCCTGCAGTGGTCATGTATGGATGTGAGAGTTGGACTGTGAAGAAGGCTGAGCATCAAATAATTGATGCTTTTGAACTGTGGTGTTGGAGAAGACTCTTGAGAGTCCCTTGGACTACAAGGAGATCCAACCAGTCCATTCTGAAGGAGACCAGCCCTGGGATTTCTTTGGAAGGAATGATGCTAAAGCTGAAACTCCAATTCTTTGGCCACCTCATGCAAAAGGTTGACTCATTAGAAAGGACTCTGATGCTGGGAGGGATTGGGGGCAGGAGGAGAAGGGGACGACAGAGGATGAGATGGCTGGATGGCATCACTGACTCGATGGATGTGAGTCTGAGTGAACTCCAGGAGTTGGTAATGGACAAGGAGACCTGGCGTGCTGCAATTCATGGGGTCACAAAGAGTCGGACACGACTGAGCAACTGAACTGAACTGAACTGATCCTGTATTGGCAGGCAGATTCTTTACCACTGAATCACCAAGCTAGCTGCCTTCACCACCTAGCTGCCTTAATATCTGTTGTTTTCTGATCCTAAGCTTCCGTATATGTAAAAGTAAAAGTTTGACCAGATATATTGGGCATTTATATCCTGCCTAAATCACTGGAGGTGACCTACCTGGCAGTGATGCAACTTTGATGTATGTAGTTTTTCAAATTTCTTTCAAGTGAGAAAGACAAAGCAATTTATTTTGACTTGTTTAAACGGAAAAAGTACTTGCAGCTAACTCTAAACAGAAGACAATATGAAATTCAAAATGGATTAAAGACCTAAATATGAGCCCATATACTGTAAAACTCTTAGAGGTAGACATAGGCAGAACACTTTTTGCAATAAATCACAGAAGTACCTTAGTGGCCCCACCTCCCAGAGTAATGAAATTAAAAACAAAAATAACAAATGGGATCTAATTAAACTTATAAGCTTTTGCACAGCAAAGGAAGCTATAAAGAAAATGAAAAGGCAACTCTCAGAATGGGAGAAAATATTTGCAAATGAAGTGACTGATAAAGGATTAATCTTCCAAATCTACAAACATCTCAGGTAGCTCTATTACAAGAAAAATAAGAAACCCAATCAAAAACTGAGCAGAAGGTCTAAATAGATATTTCTCCAAAGAAGACACATAGATGGCCAAATAGCATATGAAAAGATGCTCAACATCTCTAATTAATAGAGAAATGTAAATCAAAACTACAATGAGGCATCACCTCACACCAGTCAGAATGGCCATTACTGAAAAGTCTACAGATAATAAATTGCTGTAGAGAGTGTAGAGAAAAGCATACCCTCCTACACAGGGAGTGAGAATGTAAATTGGTACAGCCACTAGGGAGAACAGTATGAATTCCTTAAAAAACTAAAAACAGAGCTAACATATGATCCTGCAATACAACTCCTGGACACAGACCCAGATAAAACCATAATTTGAAAAGATACATGCACCCCAATGTTCACTATTAACAATAGCCAAGACATGGAAGCAATCTAAATGTATATGAGTAAAGGAATGGATACAGAAGATGGGATACATATATAAGCCAGAATATGGCTTATACATATACTCAGCCATGGAAAGAATGCAATAATACCATTTACAGTAACATGAATGGACCTAGAGATTATCACACTGAGTGAAATATGACAGAAAAAGACAAATATCATATGATATCACTTACATGTGAAATTTAAAAAAATAAAAATAAAAATGAACTTATATGCAAAACAGGAACAGATTCACAAACTTTGCAAACAAACTTATGGTCACCGAAGGAGAAACATAAGAAAGGGGGATAAATTAAGAGTTTGAATTAACGTATACACACTATTATATATAAAATAGATAAATGACAAGACCTACTGTATACCCTAGAGAACTCTACTCAATATCCTGTAATAAACTGTATAGGAGAAGAAACTGAAAAAGAATGGGTATATGCATATGTACAACATATGTGCAATTCTCCTGTGCACTTAAAACAATACAACATTGTAAATAAACTTTGATCCAGTATAAAATAAAAATTAAATTTAAAAAGTAGAATATTAGAATGCTTATTGAACCAACATTAAGCTTTTAATTACATCCAGTCACCGAATCATTTCTCTCTCCTTTATACCCTCATTTCTATTTTTATCTAAAGATCTTTTCTTTTTTATTTAACTTCATCTCCTGTTTCTTATGTGACTTGCTTTCACTTTTCAACATTTTCCACTACCAGAGCTATCATTCATTTTTAACTGGGACAGAATAATTCTAGTCCTCTCTTTAGAGTAAGGGTCTATTTTGGAACTCTGTGATATAGGATTTCCTTTCATGTTCTTGATTATTCTCCTGAAATATGTCTTGTTACCCAATAATCTCCAGTTTCACAAAACAAACAGATTCAGGCACTACTCTTTAAGATAATATAATTCATTTCAGAATTATATCCACTTAAAAGAATTACTGAGTTCACAGTTTAACAACATCAAGGAATGAGAAAAAGGAGTAAAAATCTCACTCAATATCACACACAACTTCTTGTGTTCCTTTCTATTTCAAAACTAGAATTTAAATAAAATAAGAAGATTCATCTTACCGTAACATAAGTGAACGATGACACCAGCACTTTGTCATGTTCCTAAATATTCTGGCAAGTATGTCTGTCTGCTAGGTAGGAATTACATTCTGGTTATTATATAGACAAGAAATTTTCTGAGCCTTTTTCTTTCCTTTCCTCTCGGAAATTTTTGTAGGATATTAAGTCTTTTTCCTCTGATATCACTCATCAACCTGGAAAACTGGGCCTTAGCTCTTTGGGGAAAAAAAGTCATCTCTGCAGGATTCTGGCAGAGTTTAAGGTATAGAAAACACTCTTTCCCCTGCCATCTTACCTCTTAAGCCTTCACAAAGTAATATGCTCAGATATCATACAACATATAAATAACTTAGAAAAAAGTTCCAATGCTAAAGGAACAAAGGTGAAATTTTTAAGTAACCTGAACTTTTCACTGAACGTTTTTAAAGAAAGGATTATCAACTCATGCCAGCTTCCACTGGAAACTTCCAGTGCAAGTTCCTTTTGTTCTAAACTATGTCTGCTGTCCTCAAGATCAAATTTTATGTTCCATCCCATAAACAAACTTCATTCCAAACTTAGAGTCTCTGACTCTAAGTAGTTATTTTAGAAAAATATTATCAGTTCTCTTGGGAAGGGAGTTTGTTTCCTAACTCAACCCTATGTCATAGAGTCTTAAGTAGTATTCAGAGTTTCAGCCAATACATCAAAATTTGCTGAAGCTCTGTTTCATTCACATGGAGATGGCTTTAGGCCCATAAGCATAGATAGACGTATTGTAGTTTTATTAATTTTTAATATTTCCACTAGAAAAACAGCATGATTTCAAGTTCTTTTAATAATCAATCAATAATGTCATTTTCCTTTGAGTATCAAATAGGATAGTTTCACTATAAGTAACAGAAATACTGACCTAAAATGTTTTATGAATTAGGTAAGTCCCTAGGTAGGGCATGTTTCAAATTTATTTAATTCAGTAACTTCATGACAAAGACACAGATTATTTTCATTTCCTTGAATTTTCACTCTCTATGCTAGAGTCTCTGTAAAGTAACTTTAAGCATCATATATGATTTGAAAGTATTCCCTAAAAAATAAAAAAAAAATAAAAAAAAAAGACCTTAACTTCATGTAGCAAATATTTCTTTGGAAGACCCTTAACAACATTTTCTCATGAATTATTGGCAATATATGGGTCACATGCCAATTTTCTAAGCCAAGGACAAATCAGGGGAATTGACTTCCCCTTAGACCAAGGAGGCCTCATCTGAAGTGAGTTGGGGGTGCCCTGAGGCACAAACCAAGCAAAATTTAGGCCATCTTGGGGGAAAAATGATAAGAAAATTAGGAGTTAAGTAGATATAAAGCATTGACTTAAAGAAAAAAGTTATTTTCTCTCTTAGAAATGATAGAAGTTTCTACTTTCAATGTTAGGCTAAGGAAGCTGCTTATCTTAAAATTTTCAGCTCTACTTTCCAGCATAGGAGAAGGGGTGAAAGAAACCAGGTACAAAGTGGTCTAAGGGGAAATTGAGAGATTATACAAGAAAATTACTCTCTTATTTAGAAATATCAACATCTTCCCAATTAGATAAATTGTTGCTATCATTCAGCTGCTAAGTCATGTCCACCTCTTTGCAACTCCACGGACTGGACTGCAGCACACATGGCTTCTCTGTCCTTCACTATCTCCAGGAGTTTGCCCAATCTCATGCCCGTTGAGTCAGTGACACCATCCAATCATTTCATCCTCTGCTGCCCTCTTCTCCTTTTGCCTTGAATCTTTCCCTGCATCAGGGTCTTTTCCAATGGATCAGTTCTTTACATAAGGTGGCAAAAGTTTTGGAGTTTCATCTTCAGCATTAGTCCTTCCAATGAATATTCAGAGATTATTTCCTTTAAGATTGACTGATTTGATCTCCTAGCAGTTCAAGGGACTCTAAAGAGTAATCTCCAACAACACAACTCAAAAGCATCAATTCTTTGGTGCTCAACCTTCTTTATGGTCCAACTCTTATATCTGTATATGACTACTGGAAAAATCACAGCTTTGATTACATGGATGTCTCTGTCTAAAGTGATGTTTTTGGTTTTCAATATGCTGTCTAGGTTTGTCATAACTTTTCTTCCAAGGAGCAAGTGTTTTTGAATTTCATGGTTGCAGTTACCATCTGCAGAGATTCTGGAGACCAAGAAAAGAAAATCTGTCACTGCTTCCACTTTTTAGCCATCTATTTTCCATGAAGTGGTGGGACCAGATGCCATCATCTTAGTTTTTTTGGATGTTGAGTTTTAAGCCAGCGTTTTTCACTCTCTCTTTTCACCCTCATCAAGAGACTCTTTAGTTCCTCTTCACTCTTTGTCATTAAAGTGATATCATCTGCATATTTGAGGTTGTTGATATTTTTCCCAGAAATTTTGATTCTAGCTTGTGATTCATCCAGCCCAGTATGGCATGATTGACTTTTATTAGAAGTTAATAAGCAATGTGACAATATACAGCCTTGATGTACTCCTTTCTCAATTTTGAACCAGTCAGTTGTTCCATGTAAGGTTTTTAACTATTGCTTCTTGATTCACATATAAGTTTCTCAGGAAACTGTTAAGGTGATCTTAAAGAATTTCCTATAGATTTTTGTGATTCACACAGTCAAGGCTTTAGCATAGTTAATGAAGCAGATCTTTTCCCTCACTTTCTCTATGATCCAACATATATTGACAATTTGATCTCTGGTTCCTCTGTCTTTTCTAAATCCATCTTGTACATCTGGAATTTCTTCATTCATGTAGTGCTAAAAACTAGCTTGAAGGATTTGAGCATAATCTTATAACCATGTGAAATGAGTACAGTTTTCCAGTAGTTTGCACATTGCCCTCTGTTGGGATTGGAATGAAAACTGAGCTCTTCCAATCCTGTGGCCACTGCTGAGTTTTCCAAACTTGCTGATATATTGAGAGCAGCACTTTAACAACATCATATTTTAGGATTTGAAACAGATCAACTAGAATTCCATCACCTCTGCTAGCAGTGTTTGTAGTGATGCTTTCTAAGGATCACTTGACTTCATATTCGAAGATGTCTAGTTTTAGGTGAGTGATCACACCATCATGGTTATCTGGGTCCTGAAGATTTGTGTGTGTGTGTGTGTTTGTGTGTGTGTGTGTGTATAGTTCTTGTGTGTATTCTTACCACCTTTTCTTAATCTCTTCTGCTTCTGTTAGGTAATTAACATTCTGTTCTTTTTTGTGTCCATCCTTTCATGAAATGTTCCATCAATATCTCAGTTTTCTTGAAGAGATTCTTAGTCTTTCTCATTCTATTGTTTTCCTCTGTTTCTTTTCATTGTTCATTTAAGAAGGCCTGTCTTTCCTTGTTATTCTCTGGAACTCTATATTTAGTTGGATACATCTTTCCCTTCCTCTTGGCTTTTCACTTCTCTTCTTTCCTCAGCTAGTTGTAAAGCCTTCTCAGACAATCACTTTGCCTTCTTGCATTTCTTTGTCTTTGAGATGGTTTTGGTCACCACCTCCTGTACAAAGTTATGAACTTCTGTCTATAGCTCTTCAGATAGTCCTTACCTTTACCCAGTTAAACCACTTTTGCCTAATAGTATGAGGCCTAATATAAACAAAAAGTACATTTACTTAATGGTAAGTGACTGAGGAACATGTATTACTTCACATCAGGGCTTACACACTGAAATTTCCTGATAGATCATATCACAACACTGGTCTTCTAACTTATTGCACTAATTCAAAAATATTTAATCTAAAAATAACCTTATTTAAATTATCTTAAGAACGTAATAGATTTTTAATTTTAAAATACTTAAAAACCTTTCTAAGTTCATGTATACTATATATATATATATGCATATGTGCTACAGTAAATATATATGCACAAATTTAATATATGTGTATATGCACACATGTCTTTAGATATGTATATGCATGTATGTATATATTAATATTAATGTGTATATTTATATTTATATATGTATATGCATGCATGTTATTAACCAGTATGCACTCTAGCTAAACAGGAATATTTTGGAGGTAAAGAAGGTTCAGTTCCAGACCACTGCAATAAAAGTGAATATCACAATAAAATGAGTCACAAAAAATTTTTTGGCTTCATATTGCTGCTGCTGCTAAGTCGCTTTAGTCATGTCCGACTATGTGTGACCCTATGGACGGCAGCCCACCAGGCTCCTCTGTCCCTGGGATTCTCCAGGAAAGAATACTGGAGTGGGTTGGCATTTCCTTTTCCATTTTGGCTTCCTAGTGTATATTAAATTTATGTTTCCATTATACTGCAGTATACTGAGTGTTCATTAGCACTATGTCAAAAAACCAATATGCATACTTCAACTAAAAACACTTTATTTTTGCTAATAAAATGCTAACCATGATCTGAGTCTCCAACAAGTTAGAAGAGTAATATCAAAGATTACTGATCACAGATCATCATAACAAATATAATAATAATGAAAAAGCTTGAAACTGTGAGAATTATCAAAATGTGACAAAGAGACAGAAAGGGAGAAAATGCTATTGGAAAAGGAGTGCCCATAGACTTGCTCAGTGCAGGATTACTACAAAACTTCAATTTGCAAAAAAATGCAATTGAAGTGAAGCACAATAAAATAAGGTATGCCTGCTTTGAAATGCTGATGATCATTTCATTTCTATTAAATATCCTTTTTTTTTTTAAGCAGTGTTTTTCCAGTAGTCATGTATGGATGTGAGAGTGGACTGTGAAGAAAGCTGAGCACCAAATAACAGGTGCTTCTAAACTGTGGTGTTGGAGAAGGCTCTTGAGAGGCCCTTGGACTGCAAGGAGATTCAACCAGTCCATTCTAAAGATCAGCCCTGGGTGTTCTTTGAAAGGAACAATGCTAAAGCTGAAACTCCAGTACTTTGGTTGACTCATTGGGAAAGTGATTCTTGGAGGGATTGGGGGCAGGAGGAGAAGGGGACAACAGAGGATGAGATGGCTGGATGGCATCACTGACTCGATGGACTTGAGTTTGAGTGAACTCTGGGAGTTGGTGATGGACAGGGAGGCCTGGCATGCTGCAATTCATGGGGCTGCAAAGAGTCGAACATGACTGAGTGACTGAACTGAACTGAACTGAACTGAATCAGTGATCATGTCTGGCTTATTATAAGTGGAAATATATTAAATATTATGTAAAGGAAGTAATAATTTATCTTTATGATGAAAAGCTTTCTGAAACATGCTGTTGGATATAAATGAATTTTCTTTTCCCCCAGTTAGAGTTTCCTTGAGCACTACTCAAAGAAAATAATAACAATCAGTACTCCTCTGTCATGTCTTCAAACAAACTAATAAATTTATTTGGTGACAAATAAAATTTATATATAGGCAATGTATATTTCCAATTTACAGTTTCTTAACTATGTATTTATTTTTCCAAAATTCACCCAAACCACCATTTATTCTTTAACAAAATATCAACATCTGATCTATAAGCTGAATTCCTAAATATGTGAAATCCATTAACTGTAACCTTAACACATTAAAAAAAAACACACACATTTGATATTTTCCTCTTGCAGTATTCAATCCATCCTTAGGTAATGGATTATAAACATATGGAGGCCCCATGCAAAGGAAGGACAATGAACAATTTAAAGAGAAATGTCATCTTAAGGCACATAAATGGATAAAATCATAAAGACATTCAGGGAAAAATTGTTAAGTCTTAATCATCTTGTCAACATCATCAGTTGAAATGCTTCTGTGGACTAAAATTTGTGTTCCCTGCCTGCCCCCTCTGCCCCCGCCAAATTCATATATTGTTGTGCCAGCTCCCAATGTGATTGTATTAGTACCTGTGGTCTTTGAGAAATAACTAGGTTTAGATGAGGTCATAGCAGGGAAGCCCCTATACTGGGATTAGTAGTCTTATAAGGAGAGCAAGAGACGCCAGAGCTTCCTCTCTCTGGCATGTGAGGATGCACCAACTCTCTCTGGGAGTTTGTGATGGACAGGGAGGCCTGGCATGCTGCAGTACATGGGGTCTCAAAGAGTCAGACACAACTGAGTGAATGAACTGAACCAAACTGAACTACTATGTACACTAAACACCTCCTCCAGATCATGATGGATAAATTTCACTAGTCAAAAAGTAAGAAAAAGCTCTTTAATCTAAACAAACATGAGAAACAAAGTCATGAAGTCATGGAACACCCCACAAACTGTGTAGGAAAAACTCTGTACTTCTTAATGGACTTAGACTGTAAAGCTCACAAAAGCAGGGAGTAGTGATAAGGTGAAAATTGGGTAAAGGAGGTAAGAGATTATTTCAGTTCTCCTGTCAGATGTAGTAAGTACCTAAACTATCATGTGGGCAGTCATGTGCTGGTAAATGCTTACAAATGGCTCTACAAATAAAGGAAAATATGTATGGGATGAAGTTGCACTGTGTGTGTGCATGTATACCTATTGCATGTTAGTAAAATTCACAGTAACATTTGAGGATTAACACCATTTTCAGTTATTCCTTTACATAATTTTATAAACAGCAAATTTATAAAAAATATGTACACCTAAAAAATGTACTCCTATATCATCAGTGTGACTGGCAGTTTCTTTAAAAAACTGCAACAGAAAAATCATTTTGGCATCTATGAAAAGTTCACAAAATCAGATTAATGCTTGATTACTAATGAATGGGGAAAAAAATCACTCAGGTCAGTGATTATCAAGCAAAGTTCCACTATTAATATTATTTGTGATCTTCATTTACATTAATAGGCAAGACATGTTGAAACAATGAAGATCAATGACAGAACTTAAACTACACATAAGTGAATTCTTTCCTAAATCAGATTATTTTAAGAATGAGGTGATATTGAGGTAATATTTCCTCAATTTTTTTGGTGTTGTTTATAACACAATGGCTACAGATATGATAGGTTTTAATCTGTATCAACATGGTGTCTATTATTTTCCTAAATCTACACAATCTACGAAACAATATATCAAGCCCTGGTTTTTTTATATTCATCCATTTCCATGGTGTAAACAATGCAACCATGCCAGATTCTAAGTTGCTAAGAGAGCTGTCTCTGAACATGAATTTGGGAAGAGATATTAAGCAATATATCATGACACAATGTTTTTACTTTATGCATACAACAGATATAACATCAAGAGCATAGGCAAAATTATAAATCAGTAAGATAAATAGGAATAGTAAAAATAAAATAACTATGAGCTTTTTTATAATATAAAATTTAATTATATGTTTGTACAATTTAATTTTTAGTAATGGCTATTTTAACAACTAAATTACAAAAATCACTAAAATTTAAACACTGGAGTAACCTTAGATGCTTGGTATCTGGCATAGCTGCAGTGTTTACACCATGGAAATGGATGAACATTACAAACCGGGCTTGATTTATTGTGTAGTTGATTGTATAGATTTGGGAAAATAATAGGGAACATGTTGATGCAGATTAAAGTCTATGGTCTAATGGTGGAGCAACCTCCACCACATCATGATTAAGGCTAACACATTTTTGTTTTAAAATCACTAGCTTCTGGCTTATACTTTATCAAAAAGAAATGTAATATCAGTCTTATTCATTATAAATGTATTCAATCTTTCTCCAAACTAATAGAGAATTATGTTTTCAGTAAATAGGAAGCAACTTAGATTTTTCAAAAAGGAAAATTAAGAAAAAAAATGAGTGAAATTTATTTGGCCACAAGTTTTGACATAATTGGTGAACAGCTATTTTCTTTCTCCAAAGATTTTGTAATTGCTTTGGAATATATACCCAATTAGTTTGTCTAATAATAATTAGAATTATTATAGTTTGCATAAATTTGTTTTTAAAGAAATATATGAAAGCTAAATTAAACATCAAGTTGAGAGAAAAATCATTTTGTAAGACCAGAGATATTTATTTGAAAATATTTTATATGATATAGAAAAGAAAACAACATATTCATTAGACATGTAGAATATGATTGCTTCTTAATCTTCTCCTGAAATTTAAGGCTAAGACTGGATTCTAGGAAAGAAAGGAAGTCCATAGACAACTAACACATATGTAAAAAAATAAATAAATAAAAGAAGATTTTATATATATAGATAACCTTTACAAACATACTACTTATAAATGAATGCGTGTGTGGGAGGGGGGTGAAATTTTTCTCTAGAAACAAATGTCAGATAAGATTTGCTTTTATTTGTTTTCTGTCAAATTCATAACAAAAGACAGAATACTATACTGGTGTTTCAAAACATTATGGTATCCTGGGAAGAAATTCTTTATATTTTTGGTTTTTCCTCACTAATAATAAACAATTTTGTATCATCAAAGTAAGTGGCTGAGGTACTTATTTTGAACACAAGAAGTTCCATATATTTTAGAAAAGAGCTCATGAGTCATGACAAGTTTAATATGAGGACAAATGTCAATCATTCCAATTCAAATATATTCTTTCCTTAGCACTGGTGTTGGTGGTATAATGTTGAACATGGCTGCCTTCTAAATATACTCTTTACTGAGAATTGAGATTTATGATAAAGTGATCATTCTGCAAATGGCAAAATTTATAATATCCTGCTGTTTCTGCTGCTGCTTTTAAGTTGCTTCAGTCGTCTCTGACTCTGTGTGACCCCATAGACGGCAGCCCACCAGGCTCCCCAGTCCAGGTAAGAATTCTGGAGTGGGTTGCCATTTCCTTCTCCAATGCATGAAAGTGAAAAGTGAAAGGGAAGTCGTTCAGTCGTGTCCGACTCTTAGCGACCTCATGGACTGCAGCCTACCAGACTCCTCCATCCATGGATTTGCCAGGCAAGAGTACCGGAGTGGGGTGCCATCACCTTCTCCGATAATATCCTGCTAGTGACACACTAATTATAATTATATATAAAAATGCAAAATATTATAAAGTCTTATTTCAGAAGAATGTCAGACGTTAGTGCCTTTCATAGTAGAGATTGAACTTCTCAATTTGCAGTTTAGGCTTAAGTAGAATATATTATAAGGAAGATGGTATCTTTATGTCTAATAACTAGTTTGCTACCTGCTTATTGTGAGCTAAGTGATGAGCGAGTCATTTTATTTTAAACCAAAATGGTAAACTCCAGTATATCTGAAATGTTTTGAGTTCATGGATTATTTTTTTTAAATTATGCAGATATAATAGCATTGCTAGGTAGTATTTTAGAATATAACTTCATGAAAATTCAAAATAAATCTTAAAATATTAATAAATCTGAAAATTTAAGTATCCAAACAAAATTATTGTCTTGAAAAATCAACTAAAAATAATCAAAGGGTACAAAATTGTATTGGAGCAAACTACATGATTTGGACCAGTGTCTAGCTTCCTATTGAGATTGAAAACCTCCTCACAATCTTTTCTGTGGGGGCTGGATTTCAGTTCTTTCAGGAAAACAAATATATGTGCATGTTTCTGCAGCTTTGCAAAATAGGATTTTCCAAGAGCATGTATTAACTATTGATGTTTTTGGTGGTTCAGTAATCAAGAGTTATTTTTAATTCAGTCAGTCAGTTCAGTTGCTCAGTCGTGTGCGACTCTTTGTGACCCCATGAATCGCAGCACCCCAAGTCTCCCTGTGGTTCAGAGGAATATGGTGATCTAAAAGTGTAATGGCTGTTTAAAGAATGAAATTGATGCCTGAGAAAATGATAGAATATATTCGATAAAAAATGATAATTTAGCCTGAAATTGATGAACAAATGTTTTATTAATGAACTGGTAATAACATTAATAAATAAATTATGTATAATATTTTAAAATAGTTTATAATGCTAAAATAAAATACTTCAATACTTAAAATCATCATAGATTTTAAGCTGTGTTTTTAAAGTTTTTCAAAATGTTACTATACTAAGGCACATATTTGGAGAAGGAAACAGCAACCCACTCCAATATTCTTGCCTAGAAAATCCCATGGATGGAGGAGCCTGGCAGGCTATAGCCCATGGGGTAGCAAAGAGTTGGACACAATTGAGTGACTTCACTTTCACTTTCAAGGCACATATTATAAAATTATCTTGAATATATGAATGATGCAAGTGAATACCCTTATCAGGATCTCAAGAAAAAGAGGTATTCAAAAAAGTTTTGCTCTGTGTGGAAGTTTATCCCATGTACATAGTCTAAGAACGGAATATTAAATGTTATAACACTTTCTGTGGAAAAAAAATAAATTCAAATCTTCTGTAGAATAGTAAGCCAAGAACAAAAGAGTCAATGAAATGTAAACTTTCTGAAAAATTACTTCAAATATAATTAATCTGAATCATATAAACTTACATGTGGGATCAGTTGGTCTGTCCTGTCCAACTCTTTGTGACACCGTGGACTGTAGCCTACCAGCCTTCTTTGTCTGTGGAATTTCCCACGCAAAAATACTGGAGTAGGTCACCATTTCCTTCTTCAGGGGATATTCCTGACCCAGGGATCAAACCATTGTCTCCAGAACTGGCAGACGGATTCTTTATCACTGAGCTACCTGAGAAGTCCAAATTTACATGAACTGCCCTTTAACTTCAATCCCTTCCAGTTAAAATTTCTATGTGAGAAAAATGTAATATGTCAATGACTATAAATATACATTTATTTAATACATTTTTAAACACATGCCATATTAAAACAACACTGTAATAAACACAGCTTATGTTGGTGAAAAAGTGAAAATGAATAGGAAAAAAGAACAGGGAGAAAAAATGGTAAAGTTTTCTGTAAAAAAAAAATAGACTTTAATTTCAAAATTATTTAGTCCTTATAAAACATGAATGCAAGGATAAAAACAAGAAGAATTTTGTATTAAAGTGATGATTTACACAGATTTTATTGTTGCTGTTTCATGTTCTGCTTCAACATGTCACTACTCTAAATGTTTCTTTAGAAATGCATTAAGCATACACACATTCATACATACACACACACACACAAAATGATACAATATACCTGTAGTAAAATGAGAGTTAGTGGATGCATAAATATATATTTAGTACACACTATATACATTTTATACACATTATATTTAATGTTATGTAGAAGTTATAAACCGCAAATAATCCACACCTTCAAACTGCTAACTAGCCAGTGAGTGAAAACACTAGAATAATACTAGACAGACTGAAAACAAATATGATAAAACAAAATCATTAATAGCTGACACTCAGTTTTAACCAAGAGTGTCCAGTTCAGTTCAGTCGCTCAGTAATGTCCGACTCTTTGCGATTTTGGAGCCCAACAAAATAAAATCTGACACTGTTTCCCCTGTTTCTTCATCTATTCCCCATGAAGTGATGGGACCAGATGCCATGATTTTAGTTTTCTGAATGTTGAGCTTTAAGCCAAATTTTTCACTCTCCTCTTTCACTTTCATCAAGAGGTTCTTTAGTTTTTCTTCACTTTCTGCCGTAAGGGTCATGTCATCTACATATCTGAGGTTATTGATATTTCTCCTGGCAATCTTGATTCCAGCTTGTGCTTCCTCCAACCAGGTGTTTCTCATATAAGTTAAATAAGCAGGGTGACAATACACAGCCTTGACATACTCCTTTTCCTATTTGGAACCAGTCTGTTGTTCCATGTACAGTTCGAGCTGCTGCTTCTTTTTTCTCTACAGATTGCATTTCAGAGTCATATAAATCTTCAGAAGGATAAAATCCCATAAAATTTCAAAAGGATTATGAAATAAAATTTCATAATAAGAATATAAATATGGTACCTTATTTCAACTAAGGTTGAAGATCATCGTGATATGAGTTTTCCACATACAAAGTTCTTATAAAATAATTTAAAAATATTGTGAAGTAACACAAGCAAAGGACAAGCAATTTATAAAACTGTTTCTTAAAAAGATTTTATTACTTTATTTTGAATCCTGCCATTTCCCCTGGAAGTGAATTTTACTTTATTTTGCCTTGTATATCCTTCAGACAATGGAATTTTACTACCAAGTTTTGAGGTCACATCTATGAGAAAAATTTCTTTCATAGGGCATTTTCCCACATTATTTTGTTAGAAGGATGTTGTCCATAGGGACTGTGATAGCTGCTTGATAATCTCATTTTTCATTCATCTGTTTATTTTCTTGTTACTTTTAAAGAAATAAATACTTTGCATACTGTCTTACCTCTAGAAAGCATACTCAGCATAATTTGGCTTAGGCCAAACGAGTGTAAAAACATTACAGCATAATGAAAAAATGCCAGTCTATGTTTGATACAGGATACAGAATGCTTGGGGCTAGTGCATGGGGATGATCCAGAGGGATGATATGGAGTGGGAGGTGGGAGGGGGATTCAGGATTGGGAGCTCGTATACACCCGTGGTGGATTCATGTCAATGTATGGCAAAACCAATACAGTATTGTAAAGTAAAATAAAGCAAAAACAAAATTTAAAAAAAGAAAAAAAAAGAGAGACATAATAGCATCCTAAATATTTTCTGGCTTTATTTATATACAGCTGAATCCTAACCTCATGAAATTTGTCTGAATGTCTTAGAACTTTAAATAATTTTCCATAAGTCAAATTTGTTTTATTTACAGAATTTATAAAATCCTCACTGACACAGAGTCATTTCAGTGTTACTTGTTTTGTGAATTTCTGCCATGCTCCACTGAGAATTGGCCACACCTCATATTCTTAAATCATCTTTGATGAAGATACTCAAATGGCCTAAAATTGAACAGTTGCATTACCTGGAATTTCTAAATGACTAGTCATTTTTCCTTTCAATATTTAATTTTAATTCCAGTTGTTATAAGAATCATAATTCTTCTTGGTATTAGTTATTTCCCCTAAAACCATAAATATGCTACTCTGTCCCACTTTGCATGTTCACATTCAGGGAATTCTAATCATTGTCTCTCCTTTTCTCCCTCTCCCTCTCTCTTCTCCTTCTCCATCTTCCTTCTACTGTAGGACATTCACATATGAGCACTATTTAATTTGCTGAATTACTTCTCATCCTGGATAATCCTAAATACTTCTTATTCTTATTAGAACAACATAGCTCTGAAATGTGTGTTGCCAGCACACATAGCTCTGAAAGACTACATATTACTGCTATAAAAATATCTGAAGAAGTTTGGGCTTCCCTTGGAGCTCAGTCGGTAAAGTATCTGCCTGCAAGTGCAGGAGACCCAGGCTCGATCCCTGGGTTGGGAAGATCCCTTGGAGAAGGAAATGGTGACCCACTCCAGTATCCTTGCCCGGAAAAAAAAAAAATCTTAAGAAATTCATATGTGCTCTTTATTCCAAATTAGTGTCTTTGCAGACAGTACAGAACATTGTTGGGCTTGCTGAAGATAATGACAAGTAATAATAACAATACTTTCTATCACTGCTAAATCATTGAACAAAGCATACTATTTTTGATACTTGTAAAGATAGTCTTAGCATCTTCACAACTTTGCCAAAAATCAACATAACAATAATTTGAATGCCTTCTGAGATGCTTGAAGTTCCTTTACTATACAACAGAACCCACATTTTATAGCATTATACATTCAGAAAGTATATATTCAAATACATTCAAATTATTTTATTTATAATATTAATTGCATCCTTAGTACAAATGTTTTTATTTGCAAAATTATATCCTATGCATACTAAACTGGTTCTTATAATAAAATGATTATAAGTGCTTTTGTTTTCTTATCCCTTTGCTTTTTAGTTGATTATTACAACATATCTATCATACTGGGCAGAAGGGAACAATCCATTAAGAGTGCCTTGGAAAATTATGCTTGCTTTGAAATTTGCATTCTCCCTGCAAGTGCAATCAAAATAAATTATGCTACTTAGCTTATAAGTTGATATTTAGTCCACTTTGGAAGATTATTTCTCTAGGTTTTTGTCCCTGACTTTTTAAGAAAACAGCATTGCATTTAGATGTCATAATTCATGTCTTTATTCTGTGGCAATTAACACTCCCCTACCCCCACTGTGGATTCTAAATACCAGAGCACTTCACTTTAACAACACTTTAGTTTAACATGGCTCTTCATGGTCATTGAATGAAAATGACTAAATTAAATCCAGAAGACACAAGCATTCCTGTCAACTAGCTTAAATATAAACCACTTGGTCTTCAAATTTTGTTTAATAGATGGAAGTAAATTAAAAAAAAAAAAAAAACCAGACCTTTGATGTTGATCATACAATGCAACTATGCCTATAAAGTATGAAAAGATGAATTTAATATATTATTCACTTTTATTGAATCAATGAATTTGACAGGTAAAATGCAAAAATGATTATCATAGTAAATTTTAAAAATTATTTAGAATAATAAAAATGAACATTTGTAAAATGTATTCTTACTAGGGAAAATAGAGTTTTACTCTGATTAATTGTACTCACCTAGTCAGTGAAAAAAAGTCTAGGTTTTGATTTTAAAGGAAAACTGTTCTAAGATAAACAAGGACGTATTTTATAGCACAGGAAAATATACTCAATATTTTGTAAAAATCTATAAGGGAAAAGAATTGGAAAAAAATAGATACATATGTATATATTACTAAGTTATCTTGCTACATGCCTTAAACTAACACAACAATATAAATCAACTATGCCTCAATAAAAACAAATAAATTTTAAAACTTAAGAAAATAAAAATAATTTAAAATAAAGGAAATCTATACATTATTGATACCATGCATAAAATAGATAACTAATGAGAACTTATTGTATAGCTCAAGGACCCCATTCAATGTTCGATAGTGACATAAATGTGAAAGAAATAACAAAAGGGGATATGTGTATACATATGGCTAATTCACTTTGCTGTACAGTAGAAGTTACACACTATCATAGAGCAGCTATACTCCCAATAAAATTAATTTTAAAAAATAGCTAAAATACTCAAACAGACATGTCATGGAAGAGAAAGCCCAAGTAGCCAATAAACATAAGAAAATAATCCCAGTAGTAACTAGAGAAATGAAAATTTAAACTATGATAAAAGATCTCTCACTTAAAAGTCTTTTAAAATCATGTTTCTACAAAGAAGTGGGCAACCAGAGCACGGGGAATTGGGCAAATTGACACAGCTACTTTGAAAAACAATTTGACATCCTCAGAAATAATAAAAATGTAAAAACTATATAATTCAGCAATTTCACTAGTAGATCTATTACCCTAGAAAAACTTTTGCACACAAGCCCTGGGACAAGATGAAGAAAAGACACAACAGCACTTCTGCAATAGCAAAAAAAAAAAAAAGTAGAAAGAATACCAGTCTGCATCTACAGCATTTTTATTTAAACATTATAACATATTCTTATAGTGAAGTACTTGAGGACAGGGAAGCCAGTGAATTACAGTTGTATGCCAGAACAAAGTTGAATTTTAAGAACATAATGTTAGCAAGAAAAACAAGTAATGTTTCAATTATATAGGATGAATGAGTTCTAGAGATCTACTGTAAAACATTGTACCTATAGTTAATAATAGATGGCCATAGTTGTGAAGAACCCGCCTGCCAATGCAGGAGATGAAAGAGATGTGGGTTTGATCACTGGGTCAGGAAGATCCCCTGGAGGTGGGCACAACAAACCTCTCCAGTATTCTTTTTTTTGGATTTCTTTTTTTTATTTTTATTTTTAATTTTTTTTATTTTTTTAATTTTAAAATTTTTAATTCTTACATGCGTTCCCAAACATGAACCCCGCTCCCCACCTCCCTCCCCATAACATCTCTCTGGGTCATCCCCATGCACCAGCCCCAAGTATGCTGTATCCTGCGTCAGACATAGACTGGCGATTCAATTCTTATATGATAGTATACATGTTAGAATGCCATTCTCCCAAATCATCCCACCCTCTCCCTCTCCCTCTGAGTCCAAAAGTCCGCTATACACATCTGTGTCTTTTTTGCTGTCTTGCATACAGGGTCGTCATGCCATCTTTCTAAATTCCATATATATGTGTTAGTATACTGTATTGGTGTTTTTCTTTCTGGCTTACTTCACTCTGTATAATCGGCTCCAGTTTCATCCATCTCATCAGAACTGATTCAAATGAATTATTTTTAACGGCTGAGTAATACTCCATTGTGTATATGTACCACAGCTTTCTTATCCATTCATCTGCTGATGGACATCTAGGTGGTTTCCATATCCTGGCTATTATAAACAGTGCTGCGATGAACATTGGGGTACATGTGTCTCTTTCAATTCTGGTTTCCTCAGTGTGTATGCCCAGAAGTGGGATTGCTGGGTCATAAGGGAGTTCTATTTGCAATTTGTTAAGGAATCTCCACACTGTTCTCCATAGTGGCTGTACTAGTTTGCATTCCCACCAACAGTGTAGGAGGGTTCCCTTTTCTCCACACCCTCTCCAGCATTTATTGCTTGCAGATTTTTGGATCGCAGCCATTCTGACTGGTGTGAAGTGGTACCTCATTGTGGTTTTGATTTGCATTTCTCTAATAATGAGTGATGTTGAGCATCTTTTCATGTGTGTGTTAGCCATCCGTATGTCTTCTTTGGAGAAATGTCTATTTAGTTCTTTGGCCCATTTGTTGATTGGGTCGTTTATTTTTCTGGAGTTGAGCTGCATAAGTTGCTTGTATATTTTTGAGATTAGTTGTTTGTCAGTTGCTTCATTTGCTATTATTTTCTCCCATTCAGAAGGCTGTCTTTTCACCTTGCTTATATTTTCCTTTGTTGTGCAGAAGCTTTTAATTTTAATTAGATCCCATTTGTTTATTTTTGCTTTTATTTCCAGAATTCTGGGAGGTGGATCATAGAGGATCCTGCTGTGATTTATGTCAGAGAGTGTTTTGCCTATGTTCTCCTCTAGGAGTTTTATAGTTTCTGGTCTTACATTTAGATCTAATCCATTTTGAGTTTATTTTCGTGTGCGGTGTTAGAAAGTGATCTAGTTTCATTCTTTTACAAGTGGTTGACCTGTTTTCCCAGCACCACTTGTTAAAGAGATTGTCTTTACTCCATTGTATATTCTTGCCTCCTTTGTCAAAGATAAGGTGTCCATATGTGTGTGGATTTATCTCTGGACTTTCTATTTTGTTCCATTGATCTATATGTCTGTCTTTGTGCCAGTACCATACTGTTTTGATGACTGTGGCTTTGTAGTAGAGCCTGAAGTCAGACAAGTTGATTCCTCCAGTTCCATTCTTCTTTCTCAAGATTGCTTTGGCAATTCGAGGTTTTTTGTATTTCCATACAAATCTTGAAATTATTTGTTCTAGTTCTGTGAAAATTATGGCTGGTAGCTTGATAGGGATTGCATTGAATTTGTAAATTGCTTTGGGTAGTATACTCATTTTTACTATATTGATTCTTCCAATCCATGAACATGGTATATTTCTCCATTAGTGTCCTCTTTGATTTCTTTCATCAGTGTTTTATAGTTTTCTATATATAGGTCTTTAGTTTCTTTAGGTAGATATATTCCTAAGTATTTTATTCTTTTCGTTGCAATGATGAATGGAATTGTTTCCTTAATTTCTTTTTCTACTTTCTCATTATTAGTGTATAGGAATGCAAGGGATTTCTGTGTGTTGATTTTATATCCTGAAACTTTACTATATTCATGGATTAGCTCTAGTAATTTTCTGGTGGAGTCTTTAGGGTTTTCCATGTAGAGGATCATGTCATCTGCAAACAGTGAGAGTTTTACTTCTTCTTTTCCAATTTGGATTCCTTTTATTTCTTTTTCTGCTCTGATTGCTGTGGCCAAAACTTCCAGAACTATGTTGAATAGTAGCGGTGAAAGTGGGCACCCTTGTCTTGTTCCTGAATTTAGGGGAAATGTTTTCAATTTTTCACCATTGAGGATAATATTTGCTGTGGGTTTGTCATATATAGCTTTTATTATGTTGAGGTATATTCCTTCTATTCCTGCTTTCTGGAGAGTTTTTATCATAAATGGATGTTGAATTTTGTCAAAGGCCTTCTCTGCATCTATTGAGATAATCATATGGTTTTTATTTTTCAATTTGTTAATGTGGTGAATTACATTGATTGATTTGCAGATATTGAAGAATCCTTGCATCCCTGGGATAAAACCCTCTTGTTCATGGTGTATGATCTTTTTAATGTGTTGTTGGATTCTGATTGCTAGAATTTTGTTGAGGATTTTTGCATCTATGTTCATCAGTGATATTGGCCTGTAGTTTTCTTTTTTTGTGACATCTTTGTCAGGTTTTGGTATTAGGGTGATGGTGGCCTCATAGAATGAGGTTGGAAGTTTACCTTGCTCTGCAATTTTCTGGAAGAGTTTGAGTAGGATAGGTGTTAGCTCTTCTCGAAATTTTTGGTAGAATTCAGCTGTGAAGCTCTCTGGACCTGGGCTTTTGTTTGCTGGAAGATTTCTGATTACAGTTTCAATTTCTGTGCTTGTGATGGGTTTGTTAAGATTTTCTATTTCTTCCCGGTTCAGTTTTGGAAAATTGTACTTTTCTAAGAATTTGTCCATTTCTTCCACGTTGTCCATTTTATTGGCATACAACTGCTGATAGTAGCCTCTTATGATCCTTTGTATTTCTGTGTTGTCTGTTGTGATCTCTCCATTTTCATTTCTAATTTTATTGATTTGATTTTTCTCTCTTTGCTTCTTGATGAGTCTGGCTAATGGTTTGTCATTTTATTTATCCTTTCAAAGAACCAGATTTTGGCTTTGTTGATTTTTGCTATGGTCTCTTTTGTTTCTTTTGCATTTATTTCTGCCCTAATTTTTAAGATTTTTTTTCCTTCTACTAACTCTGGGGTTCTCCAATTCTTCCTTTTCTAGTTGGTTTAGTTGTAGAGTTAGGTTATTTATTTGACCTTTTTCTCGTTTCTTGAGGTATGCCTGTATTGCTATGAACTTTTCTCTTAGCACTGCTTTTATAGTGTCCCACAGGTTTTGGGTTGTTGTGTTTTCATTTTCATTCGTTTCTATGCATATTTTAATTTCTTTTTTGATTTCTTCTGTGATTTGTTGATTATTCAGAAGTGTGTTGTTCAACCTCCATATGTTGGAATTTTTAATAGTTTTTCTCCTGTAATTGAGATCTAATCTTAATGCATTATGGTCAGAGAAGATGCATGGAATAATTTCAACTTTTTTGAATATATCAAGTTTAGATTTATGGCCCAGGATGTGATCTATCCTGGAGAAGGTTCCATGAGCACTTGAAAGAAAGGTGAAATTCATTGTTTTGGGGTGAAATGTCCTATAGATATCAATTAGGTCTAACTGATCTAATGTATCATTTAAAGTTTGCTTTTCTTTGTTAATTTTCTGTTTAGTTGATCTGTCCATAGGTGTGAGTGGGGTATTAAAGTCTCCCACTATTATTGTGTTATTGTTGATTTCCCCTTTCATACCTGTTAGCATTTGTCTTACATATCGCGGTGCTCCTATATTGGGTGCATATATATTTATAATTGTTATATCTTCTTCTTGGATTGATCCTTTGATCATTATGTAGTGGCCTTCTTTGTCTCTTTTCACAGCCTTTGTTTTAAAGTCTATTTTATCGGATAGGAGTATTGCCACTCCTGCTTTCTTTTGGTCTCTATTTGCGTGGTATATCTTTTTCCAGCCCTCACTTTCAGTCTGTATGTGTCCCTTGTTTTGAGGTGGGTCTCTTGTAAGCAGCATATAGAGGGGTCTTGTTTTTGTATCCATTCAGCCAGTCTTTGTCTTTTGGTTGGGGCGTTCAACCCATTTACGTTTAAGGTAATTATTGATAAGTATGATCCCATTACCATTTACTTTATTGTTTTGGGTTCGGGTTTATACACCCTTTTCATGTTTCCTGTCTAGAGAATATCCTTTAGAATTTGTTAAAAATATGGAATGCTTCACGAATTTGCATGTCATCATTGTGCAGGGGCCATGCTAATCTTCTCTGCATCGTTCCAATTTTAGAATATGTGCTGCCGAAGCGAGCACCTCTCCAGTATTCTTGCCTGGATAATTTCATCTATAGAGGAGCCTGATGAGCTACAGTCCATGGGGTCGCAGAGTCAGACACGACTGAAGCAACTTAGCATGTGCATTCACATGCATATATTTAAAAGGTCTTCCTTGGTGGCTCAGACGGTAAATAATCTGCCAGTAGTGCAGGAGACCAGGGTTCATTCCTTGAGTCAAGAAGATCCCCTGGAGAGGGGAAATGGCTACCCACTCCAGTATTCTTGCTTGGAAAATTCCATGGGCAAGGGAGACTGACAGGCTACAGGATTTGACCTGTAGGACAAATCTAAAGGACAGTAGGATTTGATCATAGAACTTCCACAGGCCTAGGGGAAACAAAGACTCTTGGAGAGAACAAACAAAACCTTGTGTGTACCAGGACCGGGGGAAAGAAGTAATGACCCCAAAAGAGACTGAGGTAGACATGTCTGTGAGTGTTTGAGTGTGTGCTGCAGAGACAAGGGTCAGCACTGGCCTGCTGCAGGGTCAGGGGACCTAGTAGCATCAGTCTTAGAAGGGGCATGTTAGCATAAGTCCTTTTGGAATGCACCAGTAGCCCTACCTTAGACTTCAGGTTTGGGCTTCCTCAGGCCAAACAACTAACATGGAGGGAAGCACAGCACCACTTATCAGCAGAAAATTGGATTAAAGACTTACTGGTCATGGCCCTGCCCACCAGAGCAAGGCTGCTTTCCCCACAGCCAGTCCTTCCCATCACAAAGCTTGCACAAGCCTCTTATTCTCCTTCTTCAGAATGCATACAGAAGCAACAACCGCAATGCCTGAGCCACCAGAACAAAAACCACAATCACAGAAAGCTAACCACAATGATCACATGGGTCACAGCCTTGTATAATTCAATGAAGCTATGAGCCATGCTATGCAGAGCCATCAAAGACAGACTCATCATGGTGACCAGTCATGGTGGAGCATACTGATGAAACATGGTCCACTGGAGAAGGGGATGGAAAACCACTCCAGTATTCTTGCTCAAGAACCCCATGAACAGTAATGAAAAGGCAAAAATATATGGCACTGGAAGATGAGTTCCCCAGGTTGGTAGGTGTCCAATATGCTTTTAGAGAAGAGTAGAGAAATAGTTCCAGAAAGAATAAAGAGGGTAGGCCAAAGCAGAAATAATACTCAGTTATGGATATGTCTGATGGTGAAAGTAAATTCCAATGCTGTAAAGAATAACATTGCACAGGAACTTGGCATGTTATGTCCATGAATCAAGGTAAACTGCATATAGTCAAGGAGGAGATGGCAAGAGTGAACATTGACATTTTAGGAATTAGTGAACTAAAATGGACAGACTAGGAGAATTTAATTCAGATGACCATTATATCTACTATTGTAGATAAAAACTCCTTAGAAGAAATGGAGTAGCCTTCATTGTCAACGAAAGAGGCAGAAATGAATTACTTGGGTGCAATCTCAAAAATGTTAGAATGATCTCAGTTCATTTCCAAGACAAAGCATTGAACATGACAGCAATCCAAGTCTGTGCCCTACTCAGTAGTTCTCAAGCTGAATGGTTCTATGAAGACCTACAAGAACTTTTAGAACTAAGACCCCCCCCCCCAAAAAAAAAGATGTCTTTTTCATCGGAGGGGATTGGAATTAAAAAGGAGGACATCAAAACATACTTGGAGTAATAACAGACAAGTGTGGCCTTGGACAACAAAATGAAGCAGGGAAAAGGCTAACAAAGTTTTGCCAAAAGAACACAGTGGGCCTGGAAAACGCCATCTTTCAACAACAAAGGTGACAACTCTTCACATGAACATCACCAGATGACCAGTACTGAAATCAGATTGATTATATTCTTTGCAGTTGAAGATTGAGAAGCTCTATACAGTCAGGAAAAAGGATAATTGGAGTTAACTGTGGCTCAGATCATGAGCTTCTTATTGCAAAATCCAGGCTTAAACTGAAGAAAGTAGGGAAAACCACTAGGCCATTCAGGTATGATCTAAATCAAATTCTTTATGATTATACAGTGGAAGTAACAAATAGATTCAATGGATTCATTCTAGCAAACAGAGTGTCTGAAGAACCATGAATGGAGATTCATAACACTACAGGAGGCAGTGACCAAAACCACTCCCAAGAAAAAGAAATTCAAGAAGGCAAAATAGTTGTCTGAGGAGGCTTTACAAACAGTTGAGATAAGAACAGAAATGAAAGGCAAAGGAGAAAGGGAACAGCATACCCAAGTGAATGCAGAGTTCCACAGAAGAACAAGGATAGATAAGAATGCCTTCTTAAATGAACAATGCAAAAGCAGAGGAAAACAACAGAATGGGAAGGACTAGAGATCTCTTCAAGAAAATTGGAGATATCATGGGAACATTTTTATTGCAAGGATGGGCACAGTAAAGGATAGAAACATTAAGAACATAACAGAAGAGATTAAGAAAAGGTGGAAAGAATACACAGAAGCAGTGTACAAATAAAAGGTCTTAATGACCTGGATAATCAAGATGGTGTGGTCATTCACCTAGAACCCAACATCCTGGAGTGTGAAGTCAATTTGGCCTTCAGTTCAGTTCAGTAGCTCAGTTGTGTCCGACTCATTGCAACCCCATGAACCGCAGCATGCCAGGCCTCCCTGTCCATCACCAACTCCAAGGGTTTACCCAAACTCATGTTCATTGAGTCGGTGATGCCATCTAACCATCTCATCCTCTGTCATCCCCTTCTCCTCCTGCCTTCAATCTTTCCCAGCACCAAAGTCTTTTCAAATGAGTCAGCTCTTCACATCTGGTAGCCAAAATATTGGAGGTTCAGCCTCAACATCAGTCCTTCCAATCAACACCCAGGACTGATCTCCTTTAGGATAGACTGGTTGGATCTCATTGCAGCTCAAGAGATTCTCAACAGTCTTCTCCAACATCACAGTTTCAAAGCATCAATTCTGTGCTCACCTTTCTTTATACTCCAACTCTCACATCTATACATGGCTACTGGAAAAACCATAGCCTTGTCTAAATGGACCTTGGTTGACACAGTAATGTCTCTGATTTTTAATATGCTGTCTAGATTTGTCATAACTTTCCTTCCAAGGAGTAAGTGTCTTTTAATTTCATGGCTGCAATCACCATCTGCAGTGATTTGGGAGCCCCAAAAGATAAAGTCAGCCACTGTTTCCCCATCTATTTGCCATGAAGTATTGGGACTGGATGCCATGATCTTAGTTTTCTGAATGTTGAACTTTAAGCCAACTTATTCACTCTCCTCTTTCAATTTCATCAAGAGGCTCTCTAATTCTTCTTCACTTTCTGCCATAGGAGTGGCAGCTGAGTGATGGTGCAGGAGTGGCTGAGGAGAGCTACCCCACGTCCAAGGTAAGGGTCAGCAGCCGAGGAGAGCTATCCCACGCCCAAGCTCATGTGTGGCAGCTGTGAGGAGGTACACCAAGTCCAAGGTAAGGAGCAGTGGCTGTGCTTTGCTGGGGCAGCCGTGAAGAGATACCCCACATCCAAGGTAAGAGAAGCCCATGTAAGATGGTAAGTGCTGAGAGAGGGCATCAGAGGGCAGGCAGACTGAAACCACAATCACAGACAGCTAGCCAATCTGATCGCATGGAACACAGCTTGTCTAACTCAATGAAATTTGACCTTAGACACATTATTATTAACAGAGATAGTGGAGGCGATAGAATCCCAACTGAGTTATTTCAAATCCTAAAAGATGACGCTGGTAAATTGATACACACAATATGTCAGCAAATTTGGAAAATGGCCACAGGACTGGAAAAGGTTAGTTTTCATTCAAATCCAAAAAAAAAAAAGGCAATTCCAAAGATTGTTCAAACCACTGCACAATTGCACTCATTTCATATGGTAGCAAGGTAATCCATCAAATCCTTCAAGTTAAACTTCACGAGCAGGTGAGTTGAGAACCTCCAGATGTACAAGGTGGATTCAGAAAAGGTAAGAAACCAGAGATTTTCAACATTCATTGGATCATAGCAAAAGCAAGAGAATTCCAGAAAAAAACATCTACTTCTACTTCATTGACTATGCTAAAATCTATGACTATGTGGATCACAACAAACTGTGGAAAATTCTTAAAGAAATGAGAATACTAGATCACCTTACCTGCCTCATGAGAAACTTGTATGCAGGTCAAGAAGTTAACAGTTAGAACCGGACATGGAACAACAGACTTGTTAAAAATTTGGAAAGAAGTATGTCAAAGCCATATATTATCATTCTGCTTATTTAACTTATATGCAGAGTACATCATGTGAAATGCCAGGCTGGGTGAAATCACAAGCTGGTATCAGACTGCCAGGAGAAATATCACCACCCTCAGATGGATGCAGATTATACCACTCTAAAGGCAGAAAGCAAAAAGGGACTAAAGAGCCTCTTTGATGAGGGTGAACAAAGAGAGTGAAAAAACTGGCTTAAAATTGAACAGTCAAAAAATTAAGATCATGACATCCAATCCCATCACATCATGGCAAATAGATGGGGAAAATGTAGAAATAGTGACAGACTTCATATTCTTGGGTTCCAAGATCACTGCGGACAGTGACTGCAGTCATGAAGTTAAAAGACTCTTGCTCCTTGGAGGAAGATGACAAACCTAGACAGAATATTCAAAAACAGAGACATCACTTTGCCAACAAAGGTCCATATAGTGAAAGTTAGGTTTTTTTCCAGTAGTCACATATAGATGTGAGAGTTGGACCATAAAAAAGGTTAAGCACCAAAGAACTGATGCTTTTGAACTGTGGTGCTGTAGAATACTCTTAAGAGTTTCTTGTACAGCAAAGATATCAAACCAGTCAATCCTAAAGGAAATCAACTCTGAATATTAATTGGAAGTACTGATGTTAAAGCTGAGCTCCAATACTTTGGCCACCTCATGTGAAGAGTCAACTCATTTAAAAAGACTCTGATGCTGGGAAAGACTGAGGACAGGAGAAGAAGAGGGTGTCAAAGTATGAGATATTTGGATGACATCACCAACACAATGGCCATGAGCTTGAGCAAACTCTGAGAGATAGTGAAGGGCAGGGAAGCCTGGTATACTGTTGTTCATGGGGTTGCAATGAGTTTGACACGACTTTGCAACTGAACAAGAATACATTTAAAACTCTACTAAGAGGACAGATTACAATTAAAAAAATAGATTATGATCTAATCATAATCTACTTTTTTTGATGAAACTGGAGCTGATTATACAGAGTGAAGTAAGCCAGAAAGAAAAAGACCAATACAGTATGCTAACACATATATATGGAATTTAGAAAGATGGTAATGATAACCCTGTATGTAAGACAGCAAAAGAGACACAGATGTAAAGAACAGACTTTTGGACTCTGTGGGAGAGGGAGAGGGTGGGATGATTTGGGAGAATGGCATTGAAACATGTATATTATCATGTAAGAAACGAATTGCTAGTCTAGGGTCGATACAGGATACAGGATGCTTGGGGCTGGTGCACTGGGATGACCCAGAGAGATGATATGGGGAGGGAGGTGGGTAGGGGGTTCAGGGTTGGGAACTCATGTACACCCGTGGTGGATTCACATCAAAGTATGGCAAAACCAATACAGTATTGTAAAGTAAAATAATAATAATAATAATAATAATAATAAAAGTAAGAAATAGTGGAATTAACATTAGTGAAAATAAGTCAAAAAAGAATGCCTTCAGTATTATGTAATGGTATATATATACAGGGGCTTCCTTTGTGGCTTAGCTGGTAAAGAATCTTTCTGTTATGCAGAAGACCTGGGTTCAATCCCTGGGTTGCGGAGATCCCCTGGAGAAGGGGAAGGCTACCCAATCCAATATTTTGGCCTGGAGAATTCCATGGACTACAGTCCATGGGGTCGCAAAGAGTTGGACATGACTGAGTGACTTTTACTTCATTTTCATATATGTATGAAATAGATATAATTAAATATAAATCTCAACAATAAAAAATAAAGAAAATCTAATTATTCATTTGGTTTTTACTATTACTTCTTTTCTAACAAATCCTATCAACTTTTATGTTTAACAAAACATAAAACATCTATAATAGTAAGGATTCAGTTCCTCACAAAAAAGTCCACTTTATAATTGAAAGGCTATTAGAAATATGATAAATACATTCATATAGAATATTTTATCTTAATTTCCAAATGTTTGGGAAGCTAATCACCCAAAATGAATTTAAGAGTACACATTCAATATCATCAAATACCTAAAGAAGCATCTGATATATAATTTACTGTCTAACTTTCCCAAAGGTATCTTAAGTATATTAAGCATTCAAATATGGTTCTAACTATGGCTACCTCTACAGAGAGCAAATTAGGAAGAAACATTTTTCTCTAAATATTATCGTTAAATACTATCAAAAGTACTTAGGAAAACCTCATTTTTACTATCTTATTTTCTGTTATAATTTCACTGTAGATCAGAATGAAAAAAAAAATCATTAAACAAACAGAATCCATAACTCTGTATAGTCTTTCCCACCTAACCAAAACATGCGTTCAAGAAAGTCAAGAAATTAATAAAAGCCTTTGAAATGATAAAAACTACAAGTGTTTAAATGAGGTAGTATCATTTCCTGTGAGAGGAAGTTTCTCATGATCTTTGCTATACCATGGTATTGGGGTTAAGTGTTTTAGTCCTACTGTTTTACTTTTTAAAATTTTCTAATTACTGTTGTAGAGTCTTTCTTCTCTAACATAGTATTCCTAACGTGGGAATAAAATAATTCATTAGGAAGTCTGTAACAATCACATACACACAGAAGTTAAAGTAGATTTTTTAAAAAAATCTATGTCAAAATTATGTTAACTTGTTAATAAATGTTGAGGGTTTGTTTTTATCTATACCTTCAATTATGGTAAGAAAAGAAAGAAACATCTAGTAAATTTTTTCATTTTCTGTTTGTATTATAATCTCCAGACCCATTCCAGGACTAACCATGAACTATTGATGGTGAGAAAATTTTTCATAATAACTGCTTACCAGGTATCTGCATAAAAATTACTTCTCTAGAGTTCAGAGAAACTTAGGTATAAAAGCATTCTATTTACTTTTAGATAGGTCTAATAGTAATATACTTCAAAAGATATTGTCATAGGAAAATGGAGTGAAAATTATCAGAGAATATAATATTCTGCTTGTATGTATATTGATATGTGAATAAATTATCCAAATAAGATAAAATACTATTCTAAATTATTCTAAAAATACATTAGGATTTAGTGGTAAGATGTGTTCTACCTTGATAGTAGAAATGCATCAAACAATTCTAGAATGAATCCATATTATAATTGAATTTAAATTATACTCAGAGCCATCTCTAGCCTGTATCATATCAGAAAACTGCCACCCCAAACTGATGATCAATAGTAGCCAAACAAAGAGTTGAAAAGATATTCTGGACATCTGAATATGAGGAATACTCATAATCTCTTTTCCCTTAAACTTCAAATTATAAAGAAAGTATTGTGGGACTACAGAATCTTCAGATTTTCAGTTCTGACTTAGAATTGGCTCCTTTATGTAAATTCTGTTAATAAACATTAAATGGAACATGTGTACATAAAACTAATTTTCACTACTTTGACTATCATCATTACAAGCATTGCTAACTTCATATAGTAACAAATAGTTTCCCTGGTATTAGGTTGGTGCAAATGTATTACAAATTCAGATCATGAATTTTAAATCATTGTAATTTAGTTAAACACATCTTTATTAATCACAATAGAGACCATTACAGTCAACACATTTTTGCCAATGAGAAATAAGTTTGTTTATTCCTGTAGAACATAAATCCATGTCTCAGGATTCAGTGAATTCTTTGAAAGTGTTTTCTGCATCCATATGGTTGTGGAAGCATTTTTCCTGCAAAAAATTGTTGACATGCTTGAAGAAGTGGTAGTAGGTTGACGAGGACTCAGGTGAATGTGGTGGATGAGGAAAAATTTCTTAGCCCTATTCTTTCAAAGCACTGACCGATGGTGTGACACGTGGTCGGGCATTGTCCTAGAGAAGAATTGGGCCCATTCTGTTGACCAATGCCGGCTGCAGGCGTTGCAATTTTCAGTGCATCTCATTGATTTGCTGAGCATGCTTCTCAGGGGTAACAGTTTTGCTGGGATTCAGAGAGCTGTACTGGATCAGATGGGCAGCAGACCATCAATCAGTGTTTTCGTTCAAGTGTGGCTTTGGGAAATGTTCTGGAACTTCTTCTAAGTCCAACCACTGAGGTTGTTGTGACTTATGTAAAATCTTACTTTCTGTGACATGTTACAGTCCAATCAAGAAATTGTTCATTGTTGTTACATAGAATAAGAGAAGACGACACTTCAAAATGATGAGATTTTTGACTTACAGTCAGCTCACGAGGCACCCACTTATTGAACTTTTCAATTTGCTTCAAGTGCTGAATGACTAGAATGGTTGATGCTGAGCTCTTCAGCAACTTCTTGTGCAGTTGTAAGAGGACCAGTTTCCATGATCTTCTCAACTGTTGTTCAGTCGCTAAGATGTGTCTGACTCTTTGGAACCCTATGGGCTACAGCACACAAGGCTTCCCTGTCCTTCACCATCACCAAGAGTTTGCTCAAACTCATGTCCATTTAGTCAATGATGCCATCCAACCATCTCATCCTCTATCATCCACTTCTCCTCCTGCCTTCAATCTTACCCATTATCAGGGTCTTTTCCAAACAGTTAGCTCTTTGCATCAGTTGGCCAAATTATTGTAGCATCAGCTTCAGCATCAGTCCTTCCAATGAATATTCAGGGGTGAAATCCTTTAGGATTGACTGACTTGACCTCCTTGAAGTGCAAGGGACTCTTAAGAGTCTTCTCCAGCACCACAATCCAAAATCACCAATTCTTCATTGCTTAGCCTTTTTTATGGTCCAACTCTCACATCCATACATGACTAAAATGAATATTTTCACACAAAATATGTCTAGAAAATAACATTATTAGTTATATCTGTATGTTTATGGAAACTGAATTATTCTCAGCAAACTAGGTCTGTTTGAAAAGTCCTTGAAATGTGGTGATTAAGAGATCAGGTAATGCACATGTGAATCCTGGAAGTGTGGTAGGCTGCTGGTAAGTGTACATATCCGCTATATTGATCAGCATTGCCTTTAAACAGTTGTAACATAACTCCAGTGTTAAAACAACTCACTAGTGGAACTCTTGGTTTTGAAATGCTCTCCTTATAACTTTTCTTAGAATATTCCATTTGTCAAGAGGTTAGGAACACCAGCTCAGAAGACAAAAGTTAAGGAACCCCACAGACACTTCGCTGGTAGCTTCTATTTCACCACAATCCCCCCACCCCCTCCACAGGTTCAGTTCAGTTCAATGGCTCAATCATGTCTGACTATTTGTGACTCCATGGCCTGCAGGATGCCAGGCTTCCCTGTCCATCGCCTACTCCTGGAGCTTGCTCAGACTCATGTCTATTGAGTCAGTGATGCCATCCAACCATCTCATCCTCTGTCATCCCCTTCTCCTACTGCCTTCAATCTTGCCGTGCATCAAGGTCTTTTCAAATGAGTCAGTTCTTTACATCAGGTGGCCAAAGTATTGGAGTTTCAGCTTCAGCAAAAGTTCTTCCAATGAATATTCAGGACTGATTTCCTTTAGGATGGACTGGTTTGATCTACTTGCTATCTGAGGGACTCTCAAGAGTTTTCTCCAACATCACAGTTCAAAAGTATCAATTCTTCAGGGCTCAGCTTTCTTTATGGTCCAACTCTTATGGCTGTGTTGGGCTCAGTATTTGTAGTGTGGGCTTAGTTGCACCAAGGCATGTGGGATCTTAGTTCCCCAACCAGGGACCAAACCTGCATCCCCTACACTGAAAGGTGGATTCTTAAACACTAGGCCACCAGGGAAGTCCCTTTCAGTGGTTTTAAAACATTAAGAGACACAATAGCATAGAATTTTGAATTCACTTTTCTGCTCTGCCTAATGATGACTTCCCAAGTGGTACAGTGTTAAAGAATCCACCTGCCATGGTGGACTGGTATTTTAAATCATAGTGAGTGTGTTTTAATTTTGTATCAATTCTTATTGAAATTGTTTAAGTAATTTAACAAAGTAGAACTTTATGAAACATCCTACAATTCAGGAGACACAGGAGACAGTGGTTTGATCTCTGCATTGGGAAGATCCCTTGGAGGAGGAAATGGCAACCCACTCAAGCATTCTTGCCTAGAAAATTCCATAGACAGAGGAGCCTGATGGGCTACAATCCATGGGGTCGCAAAGAGTTGGAAATAACTGAGCATGCACACAAACATGCAGATAGAATTTAATAGAAACAGTAGGCAAGCTGGAGTACAAATTTCTTTTCCTTTGTTCTCAGGCCTGACAGAAAAAGAAACTAAGTTTTAAAATGAAAATTAGAAAACAATGACGAAGGGAGTAAAATGAAAAATCACCACTATTTGTAAACTAGAAGTTGATTTTGTTGCAGCCTGTTATCAACATGTATTTCATGTAAAATGTTTGATTAAATAGCTACAAAATATATCATTAAAAAATAAATACTTAGGTCCAGACCATAGTTGAGTGTGTTTTAATTTTGTATCAATTCTTATTGAAATTAAGTATTTTAACAAAGTAAAACTTTATGAAACATCCTACAGACTCCTGACTTCTAAATAGCCACCACATTTCCCTTAAACTTGCTGGAATATTTTATCAAATTTATCAGGTGGCATTTCTTATAATGTACTTCTACCTATTCAAATACTAACATCAATTTTATAATGTAATTATGTGGAAAATCTACTTGACTTTTATCAGACTTTCAGCACGTCAAGATAAGAATAACTCCATAAACGGTGCATTGCTATCAAATTTTCTTAATGCCCAAGGCATCTATATATTTGTTATTAATCCCACTTGATCCTCTAACTCTATTAGGAATGATATTTTCAACTGTTGATGTTGATGCTGTAGAGAGATATGAAGTAATCCAATTGATAATAGTTTCAGTATTCTTTCTATGGCTTCCAGATTTCACGTCATCCAGAGAGTGAGGGGTTGGGAAAAGTGATGTACAAAAGGATTATTTTAATGCACACATTTTCATACCTACACAAAATGAAGGCAGGTCTCATTAAATTTATTATCTAAGGTTTAAAACCTATTATTTTTTTCATTTTCTCAAATTTATTGTATTTTATTCAAGCCCTTAATTGCATTTCATTTTTTGATTAATTCTTACACATTCTAAAAGACATTAGATGTATTTTTATGTTCATATCTGCATTCCAACAGTTTTTCTCTAAATATTCAGTTGATAAGAAAAATTGTAAGAATTATAATAATTATTGTAAATAATGTGTTTTCCTGTGAATCCTTATGCATTTATATGGAAAATATATAAGATTTTTTAAATGATTTTTTAATATACTTTTGAAATGTGTGTCTCAGCTGACAACCAGTTTCTTCCTCATAGTTCACATTAAGAACAAACACATGTAAAAAGCTCACTGTAAATTATAAAACATTTCTGCCACTATTCACTATTTTTTTGTCTGTTTGTTTTTAGTTGGTAAAATTCATTTCTAAAGAAAGTAATTGTCACTTGAGGTATTTAGTTTAACAGCATGCTGTTTTGGGATTTCACAAATTAAACACGTTTTTAAGAACAGCAATATCATTCAAAATTACAAATAGAGTATTCAGAATTACGTTACTGAAATAATAGAAACCCAATTCAAAGCATCTTAGACATTGATGAAACTGTATTGGAAACATATTGGATTAGTTCACTTAACCACAAGAAAAACAGTGTCTAGGTTGAATCTAAAAAGCTACTATGTTTGTTTATATAAAATTAAAGGAAGCAATTCAATTGCTAAAAGTTATCAGAACTTGACAGCAGTCGTGTGTGTGTATGTTAGCCGCCCAGTCTTGTCCAACTTTTAACAACCCCATGGACTGTAGCTCGCCAGCTGCCTCAGTCCACAGAATTCTCCAGGCAACAACACTGGAGTGGGTTGCCATGCCCTTCTCTAGGGGATCTTCCTGACTCAGAGATCAAACCCAGATTTCCCATATTGCAGGCAGATTCTTTACCATCTCAGCCACCAGGGACTCCCCAACAGTGGTCACATACCTAACTAAAAGCGGAGGTGAGCTGGGAGAATTCTTTTGGATACTTTGACCTGATAGATCTAAGAAATTCTTTTGGCTTCCTTTTGTGTTCCTCATTACTCTCCTGGCTACTTTGTCTTTAAAAATTTCATTGGAGTAGAGTGTTGAGTTAGTTTCAGGTGTACAGCAAAACGAATCAGTTATAAACACATCCACTCTTTTTTACATTCTTTTACCATATAAGCTATTACAAAGTATTGAGTAGAGTTTTCTGTGCTATACAGTAGGTCTTTATTATCAATTGCTACCAATTTTATACATAGTAGTGTTTATATATCAACCCCAATTTCCCAACTTATCCCTCTCTCCCTTACACCTTGGTGTGAGCTTCCCTGGTGCCTCAGACTGTAAAGAATCTGCACACAATGTGACAGACCTGGAATTGATCCTTGGGTTGGGAAGATCGCCTGGAGGAGCCCATGGCAACCCACTTCAGTAGGCTTGTCTGGAGAATCCCCATGGACAGAGGAGCCTGGTAGGCTACAGTCCATGGGGTCTCAAAGAGTCAGACATGACTGGGGAAATAAGCACATCCTTACCCCAGTAACAATGTTTGCTTTCTACATGTGTAACTCTATTTTTATTTTGTAGATACACTCATTAGTACCATTATTTTAATATTCCAATTTAAGTGATATCATATGATATCTATCTTTGATTACTCACTCAATATATAATCTTTATCCATCCATGTTACTGCAAATCACGTTACTTCATTCTGTTTTATGGCTAAGTAATATTCCTGATGAACTGTGAATGGAGATCCATGGCATTGTACAGGAGACAGAGATCAAGATCATCCCCAAGGAAAAGAAATGCAAAAAATCAAAATGGCTGTCTGGGGAGGGCTTACAAATAGCTGTGAAAAGAAGAAAAGTGAAAAGCAAAGGAGAAAAGGAAAGATATAAGCATCTGAATGCAGAGTTCCAAAGAATAGCAAGAAGAGATAAGAAAGCCTTCCTCAGCAATCAGTGCAAAGACGTAGAGGAAAATAACAGAATGGGAAAGACTAGAGATCTCTTCAAGAAAATTAGAGATACCAGGGGAATATTTCATGCAAAGATGGGCTCGATAAAGGACAGAAATTGTATGGACCTAACAGAAGCAGAAGATATCAAAAGGAGGGGGCAAGAATACACAGAAGAACTGTACAAAAAAGATCTTCATGACCAAGATAATCATGATGGTGTGATCACCCATCTAGAGCCAGACATCCTGGGATATGAAGTCAAGTGGACCTTAGAAAGCATCACTACGAACAAAGCTAGTGGAGGTGATGGAATTCCAGTTGAGCTATTCCAAATCCTGAAAGATGATGCTGTGAAAGTGCTGCATTCAATATGCCAGCAAACTTGGAAAACTCAGCAATGGTCCCAGGACAGGAAAAAGACAGTTTTCATTCCAATCCCAAAGAAAGGCAATGCCAAAGAATGCTCAAACTACTGCACAATTGCACTCATCTCACACGCTAGTAAAGTAATGCTCAAAATTCTCCAAGCCAGGCTTCAGCAATATGTGAACCGTGAACTTCCAGAGGTTCAAGCTGGTTTTAGAAAAGGCAGAGGAACTAGAGATCAAATTGCCAACATCTGCTGGATCATGGAAAAAGCAAGAGAGTTCCAGAAAAACATCTATTTCTGCTTTACTAACTATGCCAAAGCCTTTGACTGTGTGGATCACAATCAACTGTGGAAAATTCTGAAAGAGATGGGAATACCAGACCACTTTACCTGCGTCTTGAGAAACCTATAAGCAGGTCAGGAAGCAACAGTTAGAACTGGACATGGAACAACAGACTGGTTCCAAATAGGAAAAGGAGTCCATCAAGGCTGTATAATGTTACCCTGCTTATTTAACTTCTATGCAGAGTACATCATGAGAAACACTGGGCTGGAAGAAGCACAAGCTGGAATCAAGATTGCAGAGAGAAATATCAATAACCTCAGATATGCAGATGACACCACCCTTATGGCAGAAAGTGAAGAGGAACTAAAAAGCCTCTTGATGAAAGGGAAAGAGGAGAGTGAAAAAGTTGACTTAAAGCTCAACATTCAGAAAATGAAGATCATAGCATCTTGTCTCATCACTTCGTGGGAAATAGATGGGGAAGCAGTGGAAACAGTGTCAGACTTTATTTTTGTGGGGCCCCAAAATCACTGCAGATGGTGACTGCAGCCATGAAATTAAAAAATGCTTACTCCTTGGAAGGAGGTTATGACCAACCTTGATATTATATTCAAAAGCAGAGACATTACTTTGCCAACAAAAGTCCGTCTAGTCAAGGCTATGGTTTTTCCAGTAGCCGTGTATCGATGTGAGATTTGGACTGTGAAGAAACCTGAGTATCGAAGAATTGATGCTTTTGAACTGTGGTGTTGGAGAAGACTCTTGAGGGTCCCTTGGACTGCAAGGAGATCCAACCAATACATTCTAAAGGAGATCAGTCTTGGGTGTTCTTTGGAAGGAATGATGCTAAAGCTGAAACTCCAATACTTTGGCCACTTCATGCAAAGAGCTGACTCATTGGAAAAGACTCTGATTCTGGGAGGGATTGGGGGCAGGAGAAAAAGTTGATGACAGAAGATGAGATGGTTGGATGGCATCACCAACTTGATGGATGTGAGTCTGAGTGAACTCCAGGAGTTGGTGATGGACATGGAGGCCTGGAGTGCTGCAATTCATGGGGTGGCAAAAAGTCAGACATGACTGAGTGACTGAACTGAACTGAATATTCCATTATACATATGTACCATATCTTCATTATCCGTTCCTCTGTTGATGGATTTTAGGTTGCTTCCATGTCTTGACTATTGTAAACAGTGCTGCAATGAACACTAGGGTGCCTGCATCTTTTTGAATTATGTTCTCTTTTCATATATATTCCCAGAAATGAAATTTCTGGATCATATTGCAAGTCTATTTTTAATTTTTCAAAGAACCTCTATACTGGCAACCCACTCCAGTATTCTTGCCTGGAAAATCCCACGAACAGAGAAGCACGAGGAAAAGGTGATGACAGAGGATGAGATGGTTGGATGGCATCACCGACTCGATAGACGTGAGTCTGAGTGAACTCCAGGAGTTGGTGATGGACAGGGAGACCTGGTGTGCTGCAATTCATGAGGTCGCAAAGAGTCGGTCATGACTGAGTGACTTCACTTTCTTTCTTTCTTTCATAATGTTCTCCATAGTTGCTGTACCAAGTTACATTCTCTTAAAATATGCCATTTTGGACTTTGAACTAAACATCTGGAATACACAATAAGATCTCTACAGTGACTTGGTGAGAAGTGAAACAATTCTCAGGTCTGTGCACACTTGCATGTCTCTACCTCTCAGATTTGTTGTCACTACTCTGCTCTAATCTTTGCAGATTCTGTGCTTGTATATTCTAAACTTCTGCACCCCACCCCCCAAGAAAATGCAGCTGACTTCATACAGGATCTGGAGTTTTCTACTTCAGAGTTCTTTTCTCTATAGTGCACTGTCCCACAAGTTCTAACCATTTTAACAGCCTATAATATTCATCTCTGCCTCCTCATCTCAAAAAACTACCAAAGCCTGCTCTTACTTTTATCTTTATGCACTCTGGTATAAAATGTGCCTCTGAGGAGAGAGTAAAGACTAGCATTTAGCTAGTCCTCAAAATAAAGATTGTTATTGCTCATTTACTAATGTCTAACAAAGTTGTCTCATTTTATGCCTAGTTTTTTAGTTGCATTGGAAGGGCATATCTGGTTATTTTATCAAGGCCACAAGCAGACCAGTTTTATTTACTTATGGCAAAAAAAAAAAAAAAACTATAATAGTAAAGGGATTATTTTTCTCCCATATAAAGCCCTAAATAAGGAGGAGGGGGGGGAACCTCTGCAATTTAATAATATTTAGAAATACATTTTGTCCATTTGCTCTTTGTTTCCTTCAATTTTTATGATAATTTTGAGAAGGAAAGTAAAAATTATTATAAAGATACTATTAGTATTATCAAAAACGGCATGTAAACAGATATAAATGATATTGCTTAAAATTTCTTAAACTACACCACTTGGGCCGTATTTTAAGAACACCTTATTTAAGCAAATCATTCAGGAAATTTAACTCAAATCTCTCTTTTTTTGAATTCATATTGTATGAAAATAAAACACTTAAAAAAAAAACCTCAACAACAAAAAGAAATGTTAATTAGCCTATGATGAATAGTCTACCTGCAAGTACTCCTCCTGTTAAAGTTTTTCCCTCACTCGAACTGAAATAAATCTCTGTATGTGTTCCATCATTTCTATGTCCATTTTTGAGGCCTTAAAAACTGATACCTAATTTCTCATTCATAGATTAGCCTTTCAAATACTTCAAGACATTTTTAAGAGGTCACATCTTAGAGTTTTACCCATTGTTTATGCCATAATATTCTAGTTTACCTCTGTTTTATTTATTTTTCAGTTTGTGCTTAAATTCTCAGAAATGGAGTCTGCAAATTGACTTCAAAAATTCAGTAACTTGTTATAAGGAAACTACCGTGTTCCAGAAATACTAATTAATTTTGCTTGGCTGGGAATATATCCTCCATGAAGTGGAGTAGTAAGAAATGAATCTAGAAATTACATAGAAGGAAGCTCTAGAAATTATATCCATGCTTTTCAAGTTACCTATTATTTTGTGTCTAATAAGAAATTTTGTTTGCTTTAAACAGGATTTTCTTATGATTACAGACACACTTTGGAATACTTACTTTGACAGTAGTAAGTAATTTGGATTAAAAAGTTTAGAGAAGGCATTTAAAAATGCTAAAGGAAAAAAGGTAGGCAGAAGTTCAGTTATGAGATTCATGTAATTATATTAGTCAAAAACAGGTTCTGAACTACATTGATAGTGGAAATATAAATTACATACCAATGGAAACATGAAAGGAGATATCAACAATAGGCAATTACTTGACTGAGAGTAAAAACTGATTTTAAAATAAAAAATAATTTTGTATATTGAGGTGTTTTTTTTTTTCTTAATACCATTAAGCAATAGTGACTGCAGCCATGAAATTAAAAGACACTTACTCCTTGGAAGAAAAGTTACGACCAACATAGATAGCATATTCAAAAGCAGAGACATTACTTTACTGACTAAGGTCCGTCTAGTCAAGGCTATGGTTTTTCCAATAGTCATGTATGGATGTGAGAGTTGGACTGTGAAAAAGGCTGAGCACCGAAGAATTGATGCTTTTGAACTGTGGTGTTGGAGAAGACTCTTGAGAGTCCCTTGAACTACAAGAAGATCCAAACAGTCCATTCTGAAGGAGATCAGCCCTGGGTGTACTTTGGAAGGAATGATGCTGAAGCTGAAACTCCAGTACTTTGGCCACCTCATGCGAAGAGTTGACTCATTGGAAAAGACTTTGATGATGGGAGGAATTGGGGGCAGGAGGAGAAGGGGTTGACAGAGGATGAGATGGCAGGATGGCATCACTGACTTGATGGACGTGAGTCTGAGTGAACTCTGGGAGTTGGTGATGGACAGGGAGGTCTGGTGTGCTGCGATTCATGGGATTACAAAGAGTTGGACACGACTGAGCGACTGAACTGAGCTGAACTGAACTGAACTGAACTGAAAAGATAAATCAGAATAGGACTGGGTATAAAGGAGAAGGATGACGATGATGATAATTATAGCAACAACCAGCATACCATCATTAATATGCCTCAGATACAGTTCTAAGTGCTTTATAAGTACTAACTCACATAAGTTTTACATTTTTCTATGAGATAAGTACTATTACTATCTCTGTATTATAGATGAGGAACTGAAGCACATGATTAAAACAATTTTGAAAGTTCACTCAGGTTATAAACCATAAAGCAGAATTTTAAACCCGTTTTGTTTCATGCAAAAGTCTGCATTTTTAATGCACTCTATCACACTGCCTTTATAGGTCTAGTTGAATTTATTGGTCAAAGAGTTCCAAAAAAATTAATTTTAAAGAATATATTCAAAGCCTCTAATAAAATTACTATTGTCAGATTATAGAATTATATTTAGATATACAGATGGGAACAGTAAAGGACAGAAATGGAATGGACCTAAGAGAAGCAGAAGATAATAAAAAGAGTTGCAAGAATACACAGAACTATACAAATAAGATTTTCATGACCCAGATAACCACAATGGCGTGATCAGTAACCTAGAACCAGATATCCTGGAATGCGAAGTCCAGTGGGTCTTAGAAAAAATCGCTATGAACAAAGCTGATGGAGGTGATGGAATTCCAGTTGAACTATTTCAAATCCTAAAAGATGATGTTGTGAAAGTGTTGCACACAATATGCCAGCAAATTTGGAAAATTCAACAGTGACCACAGACTAGAAAAGGTCAGTTTTCATTCCAATCCCAAAGCAAAGCAAGGTCAAAGAATGTTCAAAATACTGCACAATTGCACTCATCTCACATGTTAGCAACATAATGCACAAAACGCTCCAAGCCAGGCTTCAACAGTACATGAACCATTAACTTCCCAATGTTCAAGGTGGATTTAGAAAAGGTAGAAGAACCAGAGATCAAATTGCCTCCTGTCCATCACCAACTCCTATAGCTTACTCAAACTCATGTCCATTGAGCTGGTGATGCCATCAAATCATCTAAGCCTCTGTCAACCCCTTCTCCTTCCACCTTCAAACTTTCGCAGCATCAAGGTCTTTTTAAATGAGTCAGTTCTTTGCATCAGGTGGCCAAAGTACTGGAGTTTCAGCTACAGTATCTATCCTTCCAATGAATATTCAGGACTCTTTTCCTTTAGGATGTACTGGCTAGATCTCCTTGCAGTCCAGGGGACTCTCAAAGGTCTTATCCAACACAGAATTTCAAAAGCATCAATTATTCGACACTCAACTTTCTTTATAGTCCAACTCTAACATCCGTACCTGACTAGTGGAAAAACCATAGCTTTGACTAGATGGAACTTTGTTGGCAAAGTAGGGTCTCTGCTTTTTAATATGCTTTCTAGATTAGTCATAACCTTTCTTTAAAGGAGCAAGCATCTTTTAATTTGATGGCTATAGTCACAATCTGCAGGGATTTTGGAACCCTCAAAACAAATCTCTGTTTCCATTGTTTCCCCATGTATTTGCCATGAAATGATGGGACCAGATGCAATGATCTTGGTTTTCTGAATACTGAGTTTTAAGCCAACATTTTCACTCTCCTCTTTCACTTTCATCAAGAGGCTCTTTAGTTCTTCTTCACTTTCTGCCATAAATGTGATGTCATTGACATATCTGAGGTTATTGATATTTCTCCTGGCAATCTTGATTCCAGCTTGTGCTTCATCCAGCCAAGCGTTTCTCATTATGTACTCTGCATATAAGTTAAATATGTAGGGTGACAATATACAGCCTTGACATACTTCTTTCCAAATTTAGAACCAGTCCTTTCCATGCACAGTTCTGACTGTTGTTTCCTGACCTGAATACAGATTTCTCAAGAGGCAGGTAAGGTGGCCTGGTATTCCCATCTCTTGAAAAAATTTACAGAATTTGTTGTGATCCTCACAGTCAAAGGCTTTGGCATAGTCAATAAGGCAGAAGGAGATATTTTTCTGTAACTTTCTTGCTTTTTTCAATGATCCAACGGATGTTGGCAGTTTGATCTCTGATTCCTCTGCCTTTTCTGAATCCAGCTTGAACATCTGGAAGTTCACGGCTCATGTACTGTTGAAGCCTGGCTCGGAGAATTTTGAACATTACTTTACTAGCATGTGAAATGAGTGCAATTGTGCAGTAGTTTGAACATTCTTTGGCACTTCCTTTCTTTGAGATTGGAATGAAAACTAACCTTTTCCAGTCCCGTGGCTACTGCTGAGTTTCCAAAATTTGCTGGCAAATTCATTACAGCACTTTTACAAGATAATCTTTTAGGATTTGAAATAGCCCCATTGGAATCCCATCACCTCCACTAGCTTTATTTGTAGTGATAATTCCTAAGGCCCACTTGACTTCACATGCCCAGATGTCTGGCTCTAGGTGACTGATCATACCATCATGATTAGCTGGGTCATTAGCTGAAGATTCTTTTTTTTTTTTTTTTTTTTTTTTGGTATAGCTCTGTGTATACTTGCCACCTCTTTTAATATCTTCTGCTTCTTTTAGGTCCATACCATTTGTGCCTTTTATTGTGCTTATCTTTGCATGAAATATTCCCTTGGTATCTCTAATCTTCTTGAAGAGATTTCATGAATATCATGGCATCTAGCCCCATCACTTCATGGCAAATTGATGCAGAAACAGTGGGAATAGTCAGAGACTTTATATATATTGGCTCCAATATTTTCACTGCAGATGGTGACTGCAGCCATAAAATTAAGAGATGCTTGGTCTTTGGAAGAACAAACCAAACAGTATATTAAAAAGCAGAGACATTATTTTGCCAGCAAAGGTTGGTCTAGTCAAAGCTATGGTTTTTCCAGTTGTCATATATGGATATGAGAGTTGGAGTATAAATAAACCTGAGCACTGAAAAACTGATGCTTTTGAACTCTGGTGTTTGATAAGACCCTTGAGGACCCTTGGACAGCAAGGAGATCCAATCAGTCCATCCTAAAGCAAATCAGTCCTGAATATTCTTTGGAAGGACTGATGCTGAAACTCCAATACTTTGGCCACCTGATGTGAAGAACTGACTTAATTGGAAAAGCCCCTGATGTTGGGAAAATTTGAAGGCGGGAGGAGAAGGAGATGACAGGATAAGATAGTTGGATGGCATCACTAACTAGATGGACATGAGTTTGAGTAAACTCTGGGAGTTGGTGATGGACAGGGAGGCCTGGCATGCTGCAGTCCATGGGGTTGCAAAGAGGCATACATGACTGAGTGACTGACTGAAGTGAATAGTATATATTTAGATGAATATTTGCTGTATATTAGGATGCATGGTCTGGCTCAGACATAAGTCTATTTGAACAAGGTCAGTACGTAGGGTAAAACTCTTTAATCATGTAAGATAAATAGCATAAGAGTTATATGGGAAAACATAAAATTTTCCTCATTCCAAGCAAATCAGTGAATTATTTCTTCTGTTTTTTTTTTGTTTGTTTGTTTGTTTGTTTTGTTGTTTTTTAACTCATCCACAAAATATTCAACCTATTTATTAGGTATATTATTCAGTTTCTTTTTTCACCAAATAACCTAAAAATATAATGCCAAATGATGCCTAGTATTTCCCAACTACCTGAGCTAGTGAAGTGAGAGTTCTCTTGGTGGAAGAAGAAAAATAATTAGGGGAAATATGTTCCAGAGCAGAAGAATAGCTCATTAGCTATAATCAATGTTAATGCAATAACATCTGCAATTTGTCTCATATTCTGTTTTAGACCTGTCAGCCCCAAATATCTATGAAATGAAGAACAGAATATTCTATGAGATAAGAAACAAACAATTATATATTTGAATGAATAAGCTAACTACAAATCAAACCACTCATTATTTTGAATTGAAGAAAAGATAAGAATGGAAAGGGCTAAATAATGTTAATAATTCCCTCTAAGTGTAAAGCTATATGATCAAAATTATACACACATTGACTACCTAATTAGTTAAATTTCAACCTTCAATTCATTTTCTCAATAGTGTGTCTTAAGGGTATTGCATTTATTTTCTCATTTTATATCTAATACCAATAGTCACAGTAAATGAGGTATGAATAATTAGGAGTTTGTCACTGACACATAATATGAGTGAAATGATTTCATCCAGATGAGAACCAATAGCGAGTTAGCAATGTAATATAGTCATTAATTCTTTTTCTTTAAACTCTCTCTTCACTGGTTCATTATGCATATGAAAATGAAAACGAAAGTGTTAGTCACTCAGTCATGTCCATCTCTTTGTGACCCCACAGACTGTAGCCTACCAGGCTCCTCTGTCCCTCGGATTTCCAGGCAAGAATCCTAGAGTGAGTTGCCATTCCCTTCTCCAGGGGATCTTCCTGACCCAAGGATCGAACCTAGGTCTCCTACGTTGTAGACAGATTATTTACTGTCTGAGCCACCAGAGAAGCCCCACTATACGTATATGCTCAAACTTTTTTTTTCTTCTTAAAACATATGCATATAAGTAAAAGCAAAGCATGTGCACTCAACATGTGTAGATGCAGAGCTCTGTATCTAATATAATTTTGATTTCCTTTACAGCCTACCTTCTGGAATCTCTTGTCTTAATCTTTATTTTATCTAGCTCCCCATAAGGACGTGTACTCATCTTCTCTTGAGAGAATACCAAAATCACAACTAGATGTTGAACAATCATCAACAGGAGGGTGTTAGAACCCACCAGAAAAAGATACCTCACATCTAAGTTCAAAGGACAAGCCCTAATCAGACAATAAGACTGGCACAATCATGTTAAAATCAAATCCCATACATGCCTGGTGGGTAACCCACAAACTGGAGAACAATAATACCAAAGAAGCTCACCTACTGTTGTGAAGGTTCTAGGCCCCACATCAGACTTTCAAACTTGGGGTCTAGCAAAGGGCTGGAAATCCCCAGGGAATCTGACTTTGAAGGACAACAGGATTTGATTATAGAACTTACACAGGACTGAGGGAAACAGAAACTCTTGGTGTTAGTGGCTGAGTCATGTTCAACTCTTTGTCACCACATGGACTATAGCCTGCCAGGCTTCTCTGGAAATCAGAGCCTGGCAGGCTACAGTCCATGGGGTCACAAAGACTCAGACATAACTGAGCCACTAACACCAAAAGAGCACAAATAAAACCTTGTATTCAACAGGACACAGAAGAAAGGAGTGGTGACCCCACAAGAGACATTGGTAGACCTTCCTGTGAGTGGTTGAAGGTCTCCTGCTGGGATGTGCATCAGTAGTGGCCTGCCATGGGGACAGGGGCACTGGCATCAGAAGTCCTGGTAGGCACATGCTGGCATAAGTCCTCTTTTGAGTGAAGTGAAAGTCACTCAGTCGTGTCTGACTCTTTGAGATCCCATAGACTATACAGTCCATGGACTTCTCCAAGCCAGAATACTGGAGTGAGTAGCCTTTCCCTGCTCCAGGGGATCTTCCCAACCCCGGGATCAAACCCAGGTCTCTGGCATTGCAGGCAGATTCTTTACCAGCTGAGCCAAATTTAGCCAATAGCTTTACCATTGAGCCTGTAGACTCCAGGACTGGGTCACTTCAGGCCAAACAACTAACAGGGAAGGAGAATAGCCCCACCCATCAGCAGACAATTGGATTAAAGATTTACTGAGTGTGGTCCTGATACCAGAGCAAGACCCAGATTTCCCCACAGTCAGTCCCTCCCAAGCCTCTTATCCTCATCTATCAGAAGGCAGACAAGTCTTCAGAGTCTGGAGTGAAAACCACAATCACAGAAAGCTAAGCAAACCTATCATATAGATCACAGCCTTGTGTAACTCAACAAAGCTATGAGTCATGCCATGCTGGGACACCCAAGACACACAAGTCAACGTGTAGAGTTCTGACAAAACGTGGTCCACTGGAGAAGGGAATGGCAAACAACTCCAATATTCTTGTCTCAAGAAGCCATGAAGAATATGAAAAGGCTAAAATATATGACACTGGAAGATGAGTCCCCCAGGTTGTAAGTGCCGGGGGCCAGCGTGAGGAACTCCGCCCATGGCAAAGGTCATGAGGAAGGAGGCTTGGCATATGCAAAGGTGTGATCAAGCCTCAGGAAACCCCCTGTTCCCGAGCATCTAACCCCAAAACCAGAGTCTGTTTTATGCTCTCAGCTACACCTCTGACTTTACGGGGGGCTCTCCCCCATAACTGTTTCTCTCAGAGGGGTAAACATGCAGCTCCAAGGCAATAAAAATTCCTGGGCGTGACAAGAGTGTTTCAGCTTATGGACTCCTCCGAAGGTTATCTAGCATACTTGTATAGGTTCGTCTGGCCACATGTGATTTACAGCCTCCCAATCTGAGAGGCACGAGATGTTTTAGACTTACTAAAGGCAAATTCTTTTGGGGAATTAGAAATTATTAGTACAGTGGGTTGGTTAGGAATTATATTGGTGAAGGGTTTTTCATTTGTTTCAATAATTGCTGCTAATTCCCTCCCCTGGGTGGGACAAGGATGTTTCAGGTCAAACCTCTCTGCTGACAGACTAGCTTGTGTGACAGGATTATTCGTGCTCCTGCCACTCCACACATGATTGTTTACTACCCCTCAACCATAAACAGCACAGAGAGTTTTGGAGTATTTTGAGAGTCTTAATTAGCATAGGGCTTTTTCTTCTTGTTGAGTCAATGATTGCCACCAGGCCTCCATATCCTTAGGCACCTGGGAATATATTAATCAATGTATTTGGACTATAGAAAAGGAAATATAGTAGTTTTTAAGGTTAGCAATACTAGACTTTTTGAGTTAATGGATTTTCTCTTTTGTAATAGATCACTGTGCTTTGTTATAAATCACTGTGTCCTTGCTATGTAAAAATGTAACTTTATCACTATCTTAAGACTAAATAGATCTTAAGGGGAACATTGGTGAAAGGATTTTCATTTGTTGGGCAGATGTTTGCTTCTAAATCTCCATATTCCCTGCCCTTATAATGAATATAACTAACATATAGGAGAAATAAGTATTAACCTTTAAGCATATAGGAGAAATAAGTATTAACCTTTAAGATTAATCATGTTAACCTTGAGTTAAATAAATTTCTTTCTTGATTGTAACTCACTACACCCTCACCCTATAGGAATGTAACTTTATTTGGAGGGTGGTGCCTGGTTTAAGAAAAAACACCCTTGGAAAAAATAAGTTTTTTGGTTATCAGAAAGAAAGGATCATAAAATCCCTAAGACCTTTTTATGTGAAGCACCTGATTTTGATAAAGGTCAGGACTGCTGACCCCCACGTGACTCTGTATTCATCCCTATGTGTAACAAAAGGTATATAAGCAAACCTAAAAATAAAGAAAATGGATCAGTTTCTGGAAAGATTAATACCCCCATGTCGTTCTTTCTTGCTCCTCATTTTTCTGGCTGAATTCCCATCTGGAGCATGGATGCTATTCGACGTAATCCAAGTTATTCAGCCTCTTTTTCTCCACTAATCTTCCTACTACTCTATCCATTTGTAATCTCTCTATATATCTGTGATTAAATATGTATTTTTCCAAGGACTCCGACGCCGTCCCCACCTTCGAATTCCCTGGATCCACCGGGGCTGGACCCCGGCAGGTAAGTATCCAATATACTACTGAGAAAAGCAGAGAAATAGCTCCAAAAAGAATGAAGAGCCTGGGCCAAAGTGTAAATGATACTCAGTTATGGATATGCCTGGTAGTGAAAGCACAGTCCGATGTTGTAAAGAAAAATATTGTATAGGAACCTGGAATGTTAAGTCCATGTTTTTGTTGTCCAGTAACTAAATTGTGTCTGACTCTACAACCCCATGAACTACAGCACATCAGACTTCCCTCTCCTTCACTATCTTGCAAAGTTTGCTCAAATTCATGTCCATCTCATTGTGATGTCATCCAAGAATCGTAGTAAATTGGACATGGTCAAGCAGGAGATGGCAAGTGAGACCATCAATATTTTAGGAATCAGTGAATTAAAATGGACAGGAATGAGAAAACTTAATTTAGATAACCATTACATCTACTGAAAAGTAAAGGTGAAAGTCCCTCAGTTGTGTCTGACTCTTTGTGACCCCATAGACTATGCAGTTCATGGAATTTTCCAGGCCAGAATACTGAAGTTGGTAGCCATTCCCGTCTCCAGGGAATCTTCCCAACCCAGTGATCAAATCCAGGTCTCCAACTTTGCAGGCAGATTCTTTACCAGCTGAGGCACCAGGAAAACCCAAGAATGCTGGAGTGGGTAGCCAATCCCTTCCCCAGCAGATATTCCTGACTCAGGAATCAAACTGGGGTCTCTTTCATTGCAGGTGGATTCTTTATCAGCTGAGCTACCTGGGAAGCCCATTATATCTACTACTGTGGGCAAGAATGTCTTGGAAGAAATGGAATAACCCTAAAAATAGTCAAAAACAGAGTGTGAAATGCAGTACTTGAGTGCAATCTCAAAAACAACAAAATGATCTCAATTTGTTCCCAAGGCAAGCCATTCAATATCACTAAATCCATATCTAAGCCCCTAAGATTAATGTCAAAGAAGCTGAAGCTGAACAGTTCTTTGAAAACCTACAAGACTTTCTAGAACTAACATCAAAAAAAATTATGCCCATTTCATCATAGGGAAATAGAATTCAAAAGTAGGAAGTCAAAAGATACCTGAAATTACAGGCAGGTTTGGCCTTAGAGTACAAAATTAAGCAGGGCAAAGGCTAACAGAGCTTTGCCAAGAGATCACACTGATCATAGCGAACATCCTCTTCCAACAACACAAGAGACAACTCTACACATGGACATAACTAGATGGTAAATACTGAAATCAGACTGATTACATTTTTGGGGAGCCAAAGATTTAGAAACTCTATAAAGTCAGCAAAAACAAGACCTGGAACTGACTGTGACTCAGATCATGAGATCCTTATTACAAAATTAAGCATTAAAATAAAAAAAAAAAGTAGGGAAAACCACTAGGCCATTCAGATATGACTTAAATAATATCCCTTATGATTAGACAGTGGAAGGGACTAATAGATTCAAGGAACTAGATCTGGTAGACAGAGGGCTTGAAGAATTACAGATGGAGGTTCATAACATTGTACAGGAAGCAATGACCAAAACCATCCCCTAAAAAATAAATTCAACAAGGCAAAATGGTTGTCTGAGAAGGCCTTACAAATAGCTAAGAAGAGAAATGGAAGGCAACGGAGAAAAGGAAAGACATACTCAACTGAATGCAGAGATTAAGAGAAGAGTAAGGAGATAAGAAAGCCTTTTTAAGTGAACAATGCAAAGAAACAGAGGAAAACAATAGAATTAAAAAGATCAGAGATCTCTAGAAGACAACTGGAGATACCTAGGGAACATTTCATGCAAGGATGGGCACAATAAAGGACAGAAACATCAAGAACCTAACAAAAGCAGATGAAATTATAACAAGGTGCCAAAAATACACAGAAGAACTGTACAAAAATATCTTAATGACCCAGATAACCACGATGGTATGGACACTTATCTAGAGCCAGATATTTGGGAGTGTGAAGTCAGGTGGGCCTTAGGAAGCATTACTAGGAACAAAGCTAATGGAGGTAATGGAATTCCAGCTGAGCTATTTCAGATCCTAAAAGATGAAGTTGTTAAAGTTCTGCATTCAGTATGTCAGCAAATTGGTGATACTCAGCAGTGGCCACAGGACTGGAAAAGGCCAGGTTTCATTCCAATCCCAAAGAAAGTAATGCCAGAGATTGTTCAAGTTACCATACAATTGCACTCATTTCATATGCCAGCAATATAATTCTCAAAAGCCTTCAAGTTAGGCTTCAACAGTATGTGAACTGAGAACTTCCAGATGTTCACTCTGGATTTAGAAAAGGCAGAGGAACCAGAGATCAAATTGCCAATATCCATTGTATCAGAGAGAAAGCAAGGAAATTCCAGAAAATCATTCACTACTGTTTCATTGACTATGCTAAAGCATTTGTCTGTGGAGATCAAAACAAACTGGACCACTTTTCAAGAGATGGGAATACCAGACCACCTTATCTACCTTCTGAGATACCTGTATGCAAGATGAGAAGCATCAGTTAGAACCATGTCTGGTTCAAAATAGTAAAGGAGTACATCAAGGCTGTATATTGTCACCCTACTCATTTAACTTCTATTCAGAGTACATCATGCAAAAATGCTGCCCTGGATGAATCACAAGTTGGAATTAAGATTGCTGGGAGAAATATCCACAATCTCAGATATGCAGATGACACCACTCTAATGGCAGAAAGTGAACAGGAACTAAAGAGCCAGTTGAGGTGGGTGAAAGAGCAGAGTGAAAAAGCTGGCTTAAAACTCAACATTCAAAAAACCTAAGATTAAGGCATCTGGTCCCATCACTTTAAGAAAAATAGATGGAGGAACAGTGGAAACAGTGATAGACTTTGTTTTCTTGGCATCAGAAATCAATGCAGATGGTGACCGAAGCCATGAGCTTGGTCCTTGAAAGAAAAGTTATGACAAACCTATACATTATATTAAAAACCAGAGACATCACTTGGCCAACAAAGGTCCATATAGTTGAAGCTATAGTTTTTCCAACAGTCATGTATGGATATGAGAGTTGGACCATAACAAAGATTGAGCACCAAAGAATTGATGCTTTTAAATTGTGGTGCTGGGGAAGACTCTTGAGAGTCCCTTGGACAGCAAAGAGATCAAACTAGTGAACCCTAAAGGAAATCAACCCTGAATATTCATTGGAAATATTGATGATGAAGCTGAAGATCCAATAGTTTGGCCACCTGATATGAAGAGCTAACTCATTGGAAAAGACCTTAATGCTGCAAAAGATTGAGTGCAGGAGGAAAAGGGGGCAACGAAGGATAAAATTGTTGGATCGTATCACTGAGTCAATGGGCATGAGTTTGAGCAAACTCCGAGAGATGGTGAAGGACAGCAAAGCCTGGAGTGCTGCACTCTGTGTTCTCTCAAAGAGCAGGACAGTATTTAGTGACTGGAAAACAATGGCAACTCATTTTATATTCCTATATAGTAGTGTGCTGGCTGTCTCATATTAGTCCTCTAGAGACAGTTCTTACATTTTCATAAATATTTTGAACTAAGCACAGCATTATTAACATTTCCTTCTGGGAGACATTAACCATAACTGTTTTAAAAATCTTGAATGATAATTACAAACAACACTTTCTTAGACCACTGAGAACAAAAATATAAGACCCTTAGAACAAGAACCTTCTAGTATCCCTCACTGCTTTACAAGTTTTCTCATCACGAGGATTATTTCTATCTTGTTCACTACTGTATGCACAGTGTTTGACTTACATTTGCTCAAAAATATTTAAAATGCAATACAATTGAGGAGAGTGAGGCATTCAATAGGCAGGACTACTAACAAGAAGTGAAGTTAAAAAGAAAAGAAAGGGTAAATAAAGTTGCTTACATTTGTTTTTAAGTTTTGACCATCTGTCTCTGATAATAATTGCTGCAGCACAATTCAAGTCAAACATTTATCCTATGACTACAAACTTAGGGAATCACATGTTTTTTTTTCTTTTACTGTATATTTGGGACAAAAAGTTTATTAAAATTTAGGATGATGATAAATATAATCTCAGTTAATACTTGAAACGTAGCTCTTTTCTAACAACTGAAGAAAAGAAAAGAAAAACAAATTACTTGTACTCTAAATGCAGGTAATTTCTGAACTGAGATAAGCATGTTGGATTAAAGCCAGAAACATTAAGCAATAGTACATAGCATATAGCAATTTTGAGGGTAAAGTGCCATACTGAATGCATCCAAGTTTTTAAGAATGAAGTAAGGATGTTAGAGTTGCATTATATAGATGAATTCCAATGTCTCACAGTAAATAAATAGAAAGTACAGGCATATGTGGGATCTGAGAGCACAGGTTTATTTCCAGACCACTGCAATAAAGCCAATGCTACGATAAAGTGAGCCACATGAATTGCTTCATTTCCCAGTGCCTATAAACTTTACATTTATACGATATTGTAGTCTAAGTGTGCAGCAGCATTATTTTAAAAAATAATGTTCATACCTTAATTTAAAAATACTTTACTGCTAAAAATTGCCAAATATCACCTAAACCCTCAATAAGTCATAATTCTTTTGCTGGTGGAGGATCCTACTTCAGTGTTGCTGGCTACTGACTGATCATGGTGGTAGCTGCTGAAAAGTTGGGGTTGCTGAGGCAATTTCTAAGAATCAAGCAACAATAAAGTTTGCCATATTGCTTGATTCTTTCATTACAGATATCTCTGTAGCATGCAATGCTATTTGATAGTATTTTACATAAAGTAGAACTTTCAAAGTTGGAGTCAGTTCTCTCAAACTCTGCTCCTTTTTTACCAACTAGGTTTATGTAATATTCTAAACCTTTTGTTGTGATTTCAACAATCTTCACAGAATTTTGATCAAGAGCATCCATCTCAAGAAAACACTTTCTTTCCTTATCTGTAAAAAATTCCTCATCCATTAAAGTTTCATGAGATAGGAGCAATTCAAGCATATCTTCAGCTTACACTTCTAACTTTAGCTTCCTTGTTATTTTCACCACAAATGTAGTTACTTCCTCTATTAAAATCTTGAACCATTCAAGGTCATCCATGAGCGTTAAAATCAGCTTCTTTCAGATTCGTGTTAATATTGATATTTGATCTCTTTCCATGAATCATAAATATACTGAATCACACTTAAAATGGAAAATCCTTTCCAGAAGGTTTCCAATGGAATTTTCCCAAGTCTGCCAGAGAAGTCACTATTGATAGCAGTTATAGCCTAAGTAACTATAGCTTCCCTGGTAGCTGAGCTGGTAAAGAATCCACCTGGGTTGGAAAGATCCCCTGGAGAAGGGAATGGCAATTCACTCCGGTATTCCTGCTTGGGGAATTCCATGGATAGAGGAACATGGTGGGTTACAGTCCATAGGGTAGTACAGAGTTGGACACGACTGAGCAATTTTCACTTCACCTGACAGCCTTTCAGAATATATTTCTTTAAATAATAAGACATGAAAGTCAAATTTGCTTCTGAATGCACGGGCTGCAAAGAGGATGCTGCGTTTCAGTTCAGTTCAGTTCAGTCTCTCAGTCATGTCCGACTCTGCGACCTCTAGGATTGCAGCATGCTAGGCTTCCCTGTCCATCACCAACTCCCAGAGCTTGCTCAAACTAATGTCCACTGAGTCAGTGATGCCATCCAACCATCCCACCCTCTGTTGTCCCCTTCTCCTTCTGCCATCAATCTTGCCCAGTATCAAGGATTTTTCTAATGAGTAAGTTCTTCCCATCAAGTGGCCAAAGTATTGGACTTTCAACTACAGCATCAGTCCTCCCAAAGAATATTCAGGACTGATTTCCTTTAGGATGGACTGGTCGTATCTCTTTGCAGTCCAACGGACTCTCAAGAGTCTTCTCCAACACCACAGTTCAAAAGCATCAATTATTTGATGCTCAGCTTTCTTTATAGTCCAACTCTCACTTCGACTTAGATGGACATTTGTCAGTAAAGTAATATCTCTGCTTTTTAATATGCTATCTAGATTAGTCATAACTTTTCTTCCAAGGAGCAACCATCTTTTAATTTCATGGCTGCAGTCACCGTCTGTAGTGATATGACTACAGGATACTTTGAATTAAAATAAGAAATGTTAAATCCTTATTCTTCCATTTCTATAGACCTAATTTGCATTAACTGCTGTTATTTTGTTCTTTCTTTTTCCCTGTCTACTTACTGCTTATCTATTTCTCAACCAGAGCCAGGGCTTCCCAAGAGACTCAGTGGTAAAGAATTCTCCTGACAATACAGGAGACACAGGAAACTTTGGTCAGTAAGATCCCCTGGAATAGGAAATGGCAACTCATTTCATTATTCTTGCCTGCAGAATTTCATAGAAAAAGGATCTTGGTGGGCTACAGTCCATAGGATTTCAAAGAATTGGACACATCTGAGAGACTGAGCACAGCACAGCACAACACAACAAGCATGTCTTATAAATTGAATTAGGAGTAGACAGTGGTCATACAACTCCTAGAAAAGAACATAGGCAAAACATTCTGTGACATAAATCACATGGATGTTTTCTTAGGCCAGTTTCCCAAGGCAATAGAAATAAAAAATAAATAGATAAACTAATGAGTTCGAATCAAACTTACAAACTTTTGCATAGCAAAGGAAACCATAAACTAAACAAAAAGACAACCCACAGAATGGGAAAAAAAATTGCAAATGATATGACTGACAAGGGTCATATGATATAATTGCAAATGAAATGACTAACAAGATTCAAATGTTATGACATTTCCCACAATATACAAACAGATTGTACAATTTAGCAACAAAAAATAATAAAAAACTCAATTCCAAAATGGGCAGATATCTAAATAGATATTTTTGAAAAGAATTAAATAAGGATGGTCAATAGGCACAAGAAAAGAGGCTCAACATCACTAATTATTAGACAGATGCAAATCAAAACTACAATGAGGTACAACCTCAGAGTAGTTAGAATGTCCATTATCAAAAAAATCTACAAATAATTCTGGGGAGGGTGTGAAGAAAAGGGAACCCTCCTACACTGTTGGTGGGAATGTTAGTTGATGCAGTCACCATGAAAGACAGTACAGAGATTCCTCAGAAAATTAAAAACAGAACTACCGTATGATCCAGCAATCTTACTCCTGGACATATATTGAGATAAATCTGTAATTCAAAAAGATACATACAGCTCTATATTCATAGAAGCACTAGTCACAAGAGCTAAGGCATTGAAACAATCTAAATGTCCACTGACAGATGAATGGATAAAGAACATGTGGTACATATATACAATGGAATTCTGCTCAGACATGAAAAGAAAATAATGTCATTTGCTGCAACACTGATACAAGTAGAGATTATCTTACTAAGTATGTCAGAAAAACAGATATTACATGATATGAGTTACATGTGAAACCTATCTATGAAACAGAAACACAGGCATAGAGAACAAACTGTGGGTTGTGGAGTGGGAGGTAGCTGAAGGAGAGATGCAGTGGGAGCTTGGGGTTAGTAGATATAAGTTTTTATATACAGAATTGATAAACAATAAGGTCCTATTTTCTAGCACAGAAAACTATATTCAATACCCTTTGGTAAACTAATGGAAAATAATACATATATATGTTTATATATATATGTGTGTGTGTGTATGTGTATATAGATATGTGTGTACATGAATTACTTTGCTGTAAAGCGTAAATTAATGCAATATTGTAAATCAACTATACTTCAGTAAAAATAAACAAAAAAACAAAACTTAAATGTTTTAACAAAGAGTATATGATGGTAAACTGGCTATCAATTTCCTCATTTTACTCTAAAAGAATCTCAAGTCTGGGGAGATGGAAATGGGCCATCCTAAAAATGCATCTCTCCAGACACAATGTTCTGGAACCAGAGGAGTTGAGGGAGTGAGGAAGATGACATAATTCAGGCCAGTGAGGTAGAGCAGAGTATGTTGGGGATTTCTGTAAAATAACTAAATTTTTGTCAACAAATGGCAAAGGCAGGTGTTGCCATTTTTTTTTATTTTTTTTTACTTTTAGTTTTTTATTTTTTAAATTTTAAAATCTTTAATTCTTACATGCATTCCCAAACATGAACCCCCCTCCTACCTCCCTCCCCATAACAACTTTCTGGGTCATCCCCATGCACCAGCCCCAAGCATGCTGCATCCTGCGTCAGACATAGACTGGCGATTCAATTCACATGATAGTATACATGTTAGAATGTCATTCTCCCAAATCATCCCACCCTCTCCCTCTCCCTCTGAGTCCAAAAGTCCGTTATACACATCTGTGTCTCTTTCCCTGTCTTGCATACAGGGTCGTCATTGCCATCTTCCTAAATTCCATATATATGTGTTAGTATACTGTATTGGTGTTTTTCTTTCTGGCTTACTTCACTCTGTATAATCGGCTCCAGTTTCATCGATCTCATCAGAACTGATTCAAATGAATTCTTTTTAACGACTGAGTAATACTCCATTGTGTATATGTACCACAGCTTTCTTATCCATTCATCTGCTGATGGACATCTAGGTTGTTTCCATGTCCTGGCTATTATAAACAGTGCTGCGATGAACATTGGGGTACATGTGTCTCTTTCAATTCTGGTTTCCTCGGTGTGTATGCCCAGCAGTGGGATTGCTGGGTCATAAGGTAGTTCTATTTGCAATTTTTTAAGGAATCTCCACACCGTTCTCCATAGTGGCTGTACTAGTTTTTAAATCTTCTTACGTTAAACATGGCCGTGAGACTAAAACTGCTGTAGACATTTTTAATATAGGTAAATATATATTGAAAATATATAGTAACCAAATTGATTAAAAGTAGGTGGTGCGATTCATGGGGTCGCAAAGAGTCAGACACGACTGAGAGAGTGAACTGAACTGCACTGAGTGGTAAAGAACCTGTCTGCTAATGCAGGAGACATAAGAGTTGCAGTTTCAATTCTCGGGTGAGAAAGATCCCCTGGAGGAGGGCATGGCAACCGACACCAATATTCTTGCCTGGAGAATCCCATGAACAGAGGAGCTTGGCAGGGTACAGTTCATAAGATCTCACAGAGTTGGACACAACTGAAGTAACTTATCAAGCATGGACACAAACACTAAATAAGAGAACTTAAGCAAAATAATGAAATGTTATGAAATATCTAAATCACATATATAAGAATGTTTATTGGCAAGTAAACTATCACAAACTCTGCCAAAGTTTTAAATGGTATATAAAATATTCACAGACAGTACTATTTTGTAAATACATAGAGATGAAAGACTAAATTGTAAGGAATCTGGTATTCCCTGGCCAGTGGAATAGAAGTAGAGAGATAGAAATTGTCTATACCAAATATAGTCAACAGTGAGGTTGTATTCTCAGTTATAGTGCTTAGAACAGTGACAAAGTCAACCAAAAACTAGTGAGTTAATATTGACATGTACCACTCTGGTTTTCTGTTTGTCTGCAGAAATAATACCTTCTGTGTACAGAAAACTTGGGAAATAAAAATAAAATCACAAAAAAAAACCATCTTTAATAATTATGTCACCATTTTTTTCCATTTTTTTAAACTATTCAAAATCAAATGGCTTAAAACAATTTATCATCATTTTATTTCAGTATTTGTGGTCAAGAATATGGGTGGAGTTTAGAGGCTTATCTCAATTTATCAATATCTGAGGTCTCTGCTGAGATGATTTGAATAGCTGGGACTGGAACAGCTAGAGCTGGTGGAACTTCTCTATCACTTTGTCTCTGTCTTTCTCCTTACTTCCCCTCAAGGCCTGTCTGTATTTACAATGAAGTGAAGTAAAAGTCATTCACTTATGTCCAACTCTTTTCAATCCCATGGACTATAGAGTCCATGCAATTCTCCAGGCCAGAATACTGAAGTGGGTAACTGTTTCCTTCTGCAGGGGATCTTTCCAACCCAGGGATCAAACCCAGGTCTCCCACATTACAGGCAGATTCTTTACTAGGTGAGTCACCAGGGAAGCCCATGTTTACCATAGGCTTTCAAAAATCTTGCACACAGAATGGCTTGACTTATCAAATGAAAGTTGGTGCTCCAAGAAAAATGAAACAGGAATTTCAAATCTCTTAAAGGTTAGGTCCCAAACTGGCAAGCATTAGCTCTGTCATGTTCCAAGCCTAGACTCAAGGGGATGGAATATAGTTTGCATCTTTCAAAGGAAGGGATGGCAAAGAAGTTGTGGCCATTTTTAATCTGTCCCACTATTTCTGTACGAATCTGTTTATGTGATTAAGTGGTCAGATATCTTTCTATTAAAATGAAGCAATATAGCTTAGGAAAAATTTTTTTCTCTTTTTTTAATATAAATTTATTTATTTTAATTGGAGGTTAATTACTTTACAATATTGTATTTAAATTTATTTATTTTGATTGGAGGTTAATTACTTTACATTATTGTATTGGTTTTGCCATACATAAACATGAATCTGCCACGGGTGTACATGTGTTCCCCATCCTGAACCCTTCTCCCACCTCTCTCCCCGTACCGTTCCTCTGGGTCATCCCAGTGCACCAGCCCCAAGCATCCTGTATCCTGTATCAAACCGGGACTGGCTGTTCGTTTCTTATATGATATTATACATATTTCAATTTCATTCTCCCAAATCATCCCACCCTCTCCCTCTCCCACAGAGTCCAAAAGACTGTTCTATACATCTGTGTCTCTTTTGCTGTCTCACATACAGGGTTATTCTTATCATCTTTCTAAATTCCATATATATGCGTTATATAACCAAAAACACTGTATTGGTGTTTTTCTTTCTGGCTTACTTCACTCTGTATAATAGGCTCCAGTTTCATCCACCTCATTAGAACTGATTCAAATGTATTTTTAATGGCTAAGTAATACTCCATTGTGTATATGTACCACAGCTTTCTTATCCATTCATCTGCTGATGGACATCTAGGTTGTTTCCATATCCTGGCTGTTATAAACTGTGCTACGATGAACACTGGGGTACACGTATCTCTTTCCATTCTGGTTTCCTCCATGTGTATGCCCAGCAGTGGGATTGCTGGGTCATAAGGCAGTTCTATTTCCAGTTTTTTAAGGAATCTCCACACTGTTCTCCATAGTGGCTGTACTAGTTTGCATTCCCACCAAAACTGTAAGAGGGTTCCCTTTTCTCCACACCCTCTCCAGCATTTATTGCTTGTAGACTTTGGATAGCAGCCATTCTGACTGTCATGAAATAGTACCTCATTGCAGTTTTGATTTGCATTTCTCTGATAATGAGTGATGTTGCACATCTTTTCATGTGTTTGTTAGCCATATGTATGTCTTCTTTAGAGAAATGTGTTTGGTTCTTTTTGATTGGGTCTTTTATTTTTCTGGAATTGAGCTGCAGGCGTTACTTGTATATTTTTTGTCAGTTGCTTCATTTGCTATTATTTTCTCCCATTCTGAAGGCTGTCCTTTCACCTTGCTTATAGTTTCCTTTGTTGTGAAGAAGCTTTTAATTTTAATTAGGTCCCATTTGTCTATTTTTGCTTTTATTTCCAGAATTCTGGGAGGTGAATCATAGAGGATCCTGCTGTGATTTATGTTGGAGAGTGTATTGCTTACATCCTCCTCTAGGAGTTTTATAGTTTCTGACCTTACATTTAGATCTTTAATCCATTTTGAGATTATTTTTGTGTATGGTGTTAGAAAGTGTTCTACTTTCATCCTTTTACAAGTGGTTGACCAGTTTTCCCAGCACCACTTGTTAAAGAGATTGTCTTTAATCCATTGCATATTCTTGCCTCTTTTGTCAAAGAAAAGGTGTCCATAGGTGTGTGGATTTATCTCTGGGCTTTCTATTTTGTTCCATTGATCTATATGTCTGTCTTTGTGCCAGTACCATACTGTCTTGATGACTGTGGCTTCGTAGTAGAGCCTGAGGTCAGGCAGGTTGATTCCTCCTGTTCCATTCTTCTTTCTAAAGATTGCTTTGGCTATTCAAGGTTTTTTTGTATTTCCATACAAATTGTGACATTATTTGTTCTAGCTCTGTGGAAATTACCGTGGGTAGCTTGATAGGGATTGCATTGAATCTATAGATTGCTTTGGGTAGTATACTCATTTTCATATATTGATTCTTCCAATCCATGAACGTGGTACATTTCTCCATCTATTAGTGTCCTCTTTGATTTCTTTCATCAGTGTTTTATAGTTTTCTATATATAAGACTTTAGTTTCTTTGGGTAGATATATTCCTAAGTATTTTATTCTCTTCGTTGCAATGGTGAATGGAATTGTTTCCTTAATTTCTCTTTCTGTTTTCTCATTATTAGTGTATAGGAATGCAAGGGATTTCTGTGTGTTGATTTTATATCCTGAAAATTTGCTATATTCATGGATTAGCTCTAGTAATTTTCTGGTGGAATATTTAGGGTTTTCTATGTAGAGGATCATATCATCTGTAAACAGTGAGAGTTTTACTTCTCCTTTTCCAATTTAGATTCCTTTTATTTCTTTTTCTGCTCTGATTGCTGTGGCCAAAACTTCCAAAACTATGTTGAATAGTACCGGTGAAAGTGGGCACCCTTGTCTTGTTCCTGACTTTAGGGGAAATGCTTTCAATTTTTCACCATTGAGGATAATGTTTGCTGTGGGTTTGTCATATATAGCTTTTATTATGTTGAGGTATGCTCCTTCTATTCCTGCTTTCTGGAGAGTTTTTATCATAAATGGTTGTTGAATTTTGTCAAAGGCTTTCTCTGCATCTATTGAGATAATCATATGGGAAATTTTTTAAAATAAAAAATGAAACATACAATAACTGGGCAAATATATTCTCTATTTTAACAATAAAAAATTCAGTTTGTTTCCAAGAGAGGCTAGACACAATGTCCAACTATGTTCTCTCTCAGTAGCATTCTTTCATTTGTTTAAATGACCATGGGTCAACTTGAGTGGAAAGATTTTGTCATATGACAGTATCTATATACAATGCTGTAACTTGGAATAAAAGGCCTGGTTAGCCAACCAGAGTCACATAGGCAGGCCTGTGGATGGACAGATGATGCCATGCAATATCATTGCCAACTTCTTTAGACAGAAGAAGTATATTTCTTAAAAGGATACATTAGACATTTGTTTCTACAAAAGTTTTCGTTCACCAACTTTAAAAGAAATATAGGTAAATATATTATAATAAGATTATTAATAATTTAAGAAAATGTATACCGTCTATAACGCATCTGTTTTCTGTTTGAATTTTTTGTGCTCTGAATTAATATCTGCTAGTAATAGCTTTTTTAATATAAGAAAATTAATAGTAGTTATTACAGTTTAAATAGCAATAACTGGAACTTGAACATATGCAGGAAAATATATCTCAAGATTCTATATAATATAATGATTTTTAAAATGCCATTATAATTCATTAACTATGCACAAAGAATTAAATCATAAAGACAGATAATAGTAGAGGTCAAGGTACATATCTCCCCATCTGAGCATTACTCAGGAGGCTGGCACACACTGAATTTTCTCTATGTCAGATTTGAAACAGTCTCCAGAAAAAGTTAAAATACTCCCTATCAATTATCTATTATCACCAACATCAAGCTCAGGAATGATAATTGTTAAAATGGGTGTGTGCATAGAAAGACACTTGCTGGGATATAGATATTCTCAATATTTCCTGTAGAGGGATAACTGGAAAGTCCAAGGGTAGATTAAGCTTCTGAGACAAGTCCAACCAACATTTGTCCTATATCCATTACTTTTTACATCAAGGGGACCTATATGCTAGAAGATTTCCAGAAATATCTTTCAAATGAAGAGAGATCAGGAAATAAAATGTAGCATGCCTGAATTTGTCCTCATAATCTCTATACATGAGTATTCATTTTAAGAATGATGGCTGTGATCAAACTCAGATTTAGGGATACTAGTGAGGGTTAAAAGTAAAGCTTTTGCAGGTTGTATGTGTTAAGACACTGTTGAGAAGAAGGTGACTAAATTGTTAGAATAAAAGGGAGTAAAAATGCAATTCAAGGTGTAGAAGATAAAACAGTACAACTGATGGAATGTGTCATGTACATATATATATGCACATGTATATACAGACACACACACACATTTACCCAAGGGAAGATAACTTTTATTATTCAAATGAATGCTTTTCAAACTGTAGTGCCAGAGTCCAGAGCATTTCAGATATTGAGACAATCAAAGAAGAGGGTGCTAGGTGATTTGGATTTCTCACAGATAATACAATGCATGCATGCCAAGTCTCTTCAGTCAGCTCTGACTCTTTGTGACTCCATGGATTACAGCCCACCAGGCTCATCTGTCCATGGAATTCTCCAGGCAAGAACACTGGTGTGGGTTGCCATTTCCTTCTCCACAGATAATACAAAGTCCACAGCAAATCTATCCACATCATAATATATATATATTTTTTATTAACATATGATCGTATGTGGGTCAAGAAGCAAATAAATAAATTTATATATAAAAAAAAAAAAGAACCAGATATGTAACAACAGACTGATTTCAAATTGGGAAAGAAGTATGACAAGAATGCATTTGTCACTCTGCTTTTTTAACTAACATACAGAGTACATGACATGAAAAGCTGGACTGGATGAATCACAAGCTGGAGTCAAGATTGCTTGGAGAAATATTAATAACTTCAAATATGCAGATTATGCTATTTTATGTCAGAAAGTGAAGAGGAACTAAAGAAGCTCTAGATAAGGATGAAGGAGAAGAGTGAAAAAGTTGGCTTGAAAGTTAGCATTAAAAAACAAACAAACAAACAAACTAAGGTCATGTTATCCAGCCCCATGACTTCATGTCAAAGAGAAGGCAAAAAATGAAAGTAGTGACAGATTTTATTTTATTGGGCTCCAAAAATCACAGTGAACGGTGATTACAGCCATGAAATTAAATGATTTTTGCTCCTTGGGAGGAAACCTGAACACTATTTTTAAAAACAGAGATATCGTATTGTTGACAAAGGTCCATATAGTTGAAGCTATGGTTTTTCCAGTAGTCATGTATGAATGTGAGAGTTGAAGCATAAAGAAGACTGAGGGCCAAATAATTGATACTTTCTAATTTTGGTGCTGGAAAAGACTGTTGAGAGTCCCTTGGACAGCAAGGAGAGCAAACCAGTCAATCCTAAAGGAAATCAACCCTAAATATTCATTGGAAGTACTGATACTGAATCTCCAATACTTTGGTTATTGATGTGAAAAGCTAACTCATTGGAAAAGACTCTGATGCTGGGAAGGATTGAAGGAAACAGGAGAAGGGGGTGGCTAAGGATGAGATGGTTTGATAGCATCACCAATTTAGTAGACATGAATTTGAGAAAACTCCAGCAGATAATGGAGGGCAGAAGAGCCTGTTGTGTTGCAGTGCATCAAGTCATAGAGTCTGACACGACTTAGCAACTGAACAACAAACAACAAATACATTTTGTTTTTTCACAGAGAAAAAGTCTGAAAGAAAGAGTCCATTGCTATAAAGGTATAGAAATTATTGAGCTAGACTTGTTGCCTTTTCAAATATTAATATGAATTTATTTATAAATGTCATGCCATTGTAGATATCATTCGCATTATAATCATGAATGACAGAGGTTTTTAAAGGATGCACAATATTTTAACTTCAATTATTAAACAAGGTTTTAGGCCTCATTAAAATCTAATATTGATATATTAATGAAAGAAATAATTGATTATGCTTATGCATCTCTATTTTTGAATATCTTTATTTAGAAACTTGTGGTAATGAATTTATGACCTTGTCCAATACAAGTATAATTCACAACTGTGTTTTAAAGACCATCATACCTGAAAAATATACTATGAAATATAAGATGTATAGATCTAAAAGAAAGCAACCCATCAGGGGTTGTGATGACTTATGCTGAGTAGCATGTTTAACCCAAACAAACTGTTCACACATGCTTTTACTGAAATGTTGCTAATAAACATTTAGAAACTAACAGGAATGTTTTTGAAACTATTAGTAAATTGGTTTAAACCTCTCCTTAATCTCTTTATAAGATTTTTAAAAGAAAGAAAAAAATCCTTTTTCCAATTATCTTATTTTTGGTTGTTTTTTTTTTATGTGCATTGGAAGTTATTTGCTCAGTCCTCTCCAACTCCTTGTGACCCCATGGACTAGAATTCTCCAGGCAAGAATACCCCAATGAGTTACCATTCCCTTCTCCAGGAGATCTTATGATCCAGGGATTGAACCCAGATCTCCTGCATTGCAGGCAGATTCTTTATCCTGTGAGCCACCAGAAAGCCTTTTTATGTGCATTATATAAGATTTTTAAAGGTGTTAACTAATCTTATTATGAAAATAAAATCATATGATAACTTCTACAATTCTACATACCTGTTTTCATATTGATGTTGATCATAGCACAAATTTTTTTTGAAAAGCATTAACTCTCATTTATTGTAAAAGGTTTATGTTGAAAGAATAAACATTTATATACATTTTCAGTTTAATATTAGTTCATCAACAGGTTATTGGTTATAATCACTTGTCATTTAAGAAAACATCAACAAATTTAGAGCAATATAAACAAAAAATATATCATTCATTTTTAACTTTGATAATTCTTAAGGACTACATAGTACTATGTTAGTGTGTATAAAGATTTTCATAATAATTTTTCTCAATAGAAAATATGATAAAATTTTACATTTAAATGTATTTTATTATAACAATAACTATATTGGAGATATTTTGGTACACAAGTATGGTATGTTGAATCAGCTGAAGTATATACACAGTGAGAGCAATATGACAAAGTCTCTGCTTCCCTGAAGCTATATACTTTATGAAATGAGTTAGAGTTCCAATAGCAAGCCATATATCAAGCTGTAAAAACTAAATGCTTTTATGACTTAGATAAAAATTTAAATAAAGACTATTAAAAAATACTATTTCTTGCTGTACTTCTGCAGAACATATAATAAATACACTGATGTATACACTTGCCACCATGTTCTTGTTCTACTATATTGTTGGGAAAGATTGAAGGCAGGAGGAGATCAGGATAACAGAGGACGAGATGGTTGAATGGCATCACCAACTCAATGGATGCGAGTTTGAGCAAGCTCCGGGAGTTGGTGATGGACAGGGAATCCCAGCGTGCTGCAGTTCATGGGGTCTCAAAGAGTCAGAAACGTCTGAGTGACTGTACTGAACTGATCATGCCTTGTTCATGTTTATATTCTTAAATATCTGGAAATATTGAGCTTGATAACTTTGTTGAATTTAAATTTTGCTCATTAATGAGAACTTATGCTGAGATGGCTGGATGGCATCACTGACTCGATGGACATGAGTCTGGGTGAACTCTGGGAGTTGGTGATGGACAGGGAGGCGTGGCGTGCTGCGATTCATGGGGTCGCAAAGAGTCAGACACGACTGAGCAACTGAACTGAACTAAACTGAACTGATGCATATTAATACAAGAAAAATAAAGCAAAACCAGTTCCCTAATATTTCTGGATGAGCAGTAAGTAAAGAGTAACTTGGCAATATCTTAGCTTTCCTTAGGACTTCCTGGTGGCTCAGATGGTAAAGTGTCTGTTTACAATGCAGGTAGACCCGGGTTTGAGCCCTGGGTTGGGAAGATCCCCTGGAGAAAGAAATGCCAACCCACTCCAGTACTATTGCCTGGAAAATCCCATGGACAGAGGAGCCTGGTAGGCTACAGTCTATGGCGTCACAGAGTTGAACACGATTGAGCCACTTTACTTTCCTTAGCATTCTGCCAGTTCAACTTCATGGATGATAGTAAATTGCCTTTCCTTACTTACTTCTTAATAAATGGTTGTTTACTTATATTAAAAATAATTCTGTATGACATTGATATTGCTTTTATAGCTCAAAACTGTAATTATTATTTCCCTAGACCTATTACAGTTAATGTAAGATAGTACAAATAATTTTATAATTTGAGACCATAAAGAAAAATACCTCAAAAATCTTAATTAAGAAAGAAAATGTTTTACTACAGTATTTACAGGAAGAATGAAAGAAACACTCTGTATCATATATAATTTCAAAGCAATTGATAAATTCAATGCATAATTTTCCCAGTTATTCTACCACATAAAGCAAGTAAACCCTGAACTTGACATTCCAGGGACCTACCTAGAAAATTCTGGAAGATAATATATTTTTAAAAGCATTTAACGGCTGAGTAATACTCCATTGTGTATATGTACCACAGCTTTCTTATCCATTCATCTGCTGATGGACATCTAGGTTGTTTCCATGTCCTGGCTATTATAAACAGTGCTGCGATGAACATTGGGGTACATGTGTCTCTTTCAATTCTGGTTTCCTCGGTGTGTATGCCCAGAAGTGGGATTGCTGGGTCATAAGGGAGTTCTATTTGCAATTTTTTAAGGAATCTCCACACTGTTCTCCATAGTGGCTGTACTAGTTTGCATTCCCACCAACAGTGTAGGAGGGTTCCCTTTTTTCCACACCCTCTCCAGCATTTATTGCTTGCAGATTTTTGGATCGCAGCCATTCTGACTGGTGTGAAGTGGTACCTCATTGTGGTTTTGATTTGCATTTCTCTAATAATGAGTGATGTTGAGCATCTTTTCATGTGTTTGTTAGCCATCCGTATGTCTTCTTTGGAGAAATGTCTATTTAGTTCTTTGGCCCATTTTTTGATAGGGTCGTTTATTTTTCTGGAGTTGAGCTGCAGAAGTTGCTTGTATATTTTTGAGATTAGTTGTTTGTCAGTTGCTTCATTAGCTATTATTTTCTCCCATTCAGAAGGCTGTCTTTTCACCTTGCTTATATTTTCCTTTGTTGTGCAGAAGCTTTTAATTTTAATTAGATCCCATTTGTTTATTTTTGAATCAGTTCTGATGAGATGGATGAAACTGGAGCCGATTATACAGAGTGAAGTAAGCCAGAAAGAAAAACACCAATACAGTATACTAACACATATATATGGAATTTAGGAAGATGGCAATGACGACCCTGTATGCAAGACAGGGAAAGAGACACAGATGTGTATAACGGACTTTTGGACTCAGAGGGAGAGGGAGAGGGTGGGATGATTTGGGAGAATGACATTCTAACATGTATACTATCATGTGAATTGAATCGCCAGTCTATGTCTGACGCAGGATGCAGCATGCTTGGGGCTGGTGCATGGGGATGACCCAGAAAGATGTTATGGGGAGGGAGGTGGGAGGGGGGTTCATGTTTGGGAATGCATGTAAGAATTAAAGATTTTAAAATGTAAAAAATAAAAAACTAAAAAAAAAATAAATAAATAAATTTAAAAAAAAAACAAAAGGATAAAAGCATTTAATAAGTTATCATCTACATTTCTGTTTTGAAATGAGCTTTTTCCAATTGAACTGAAAAAGTAAAAACGATTTAGGCTTTTCTTTGATGTGATAACTTCATATGTCATAGTTACGGCATACAATTCCAGATAACACAAAGAAATAAAGACTAATTTAAGCACAAGCTGGAATCAAGATTGCCGAGGGAAATGTCAATAACCTCAGATATGCAGATGACACCACCCTTACGGCAGAGAGTGAAAAGGAACTAAAAAGCCTCCTGATGAAAGTGAAAGAGGAGAGTGAAAAAGTTGGCTTAAAGCTCAACATTCAGAAAATGAAGATCATGGCATCTGGTCCCATCACTTCATGGGGAAAAGACGGGGAAACAGTGCAAACAGTGTCAGACTTTATTTTCAGGGGCTCCAAAATCACTGCAGATGGTGACTGCAGCCATGAAATTAAAAGACACTCCTTGGAAAGAAAGTTATGACCAACCTAGATAGCATATTCAAAAGCAGAGACATTAGTTTGCCAACAATGGTCCATCTAGTCAAGGCCATGGTTTTTCCAGTGGTCATGTGTGGATGTGAGAGTAGGACTGTAAAGAAAGCTGAGCACCAAAGAATTGTTGCTTTTGAACTGTGGTGTTGGAGAAGACTCTTGAGAGTCCCTTGGACTGCAAGGAGATCCAACCAGTCCATTCTGAAGGAGATCAGCCCTGGGATTTCTTTGGAAGAAATGATGCTAAAGCTGAAACTCCAGTACTCTGGCCACCTCATGTGAAGAGTTGACTCATTGGAAAAGACTCTGGTGGTCGGAGGGATTAGGGGCAGGAGGAGAAGGGGACAACAGAGAATGAGATGGCTGGATGGCATCACTGACTCAATGGACGTGAGTCTGAGTGAACTCCAGGAGTTGGTGATGGACAGGGAGTCCTGGCATGCTGCAAATCATGGGGTCGCAGAGTCGGACACAACTGAGAGACTGAACTGAATTGAACTAAAGAGTATTTTTTCTGATATACAATTGTATGGTTATAGTAAATAGATATTTTTTAAAATCTCATGTTCTCTGTTGATTGAAATAGCATTAGATTATCAGCAGACATTGAAAACTGCTATAGATTTTAAATTGGGCTGCTAACAAAGCAGTTCACTCACATGAATGCTGAATTCAGAGAACTGCTTAAGAAACTCATTGAAAAAATAATATTTAAAACATCTATTTTTCCCTCAACTGTCCCATCGCTTTTTATTAAGTGGTCCTTTCTATTGATTGAATCATTGCCCATTGGCTTATTATTTCTAAGGTCAGTAGGTGGCATTTTTAAAAGCAAAATCATGTGAATAAAACAGTGCTTGGCCTCAATAACAGAATAAATTTCTCCTGGTGAAAAGTTATCAAAACTTTTATTCAATCAGGAAAAATGGTTTATCATGGGTAGTTGTCTCTTTAGTTTTGTGAATCATTGGAAAGCATAAAAAGAATACTTAGGAGATTTATTATTCAAAATAAGAGATCTGAGTTCTAAAAATCATGGTTGTGACAAAGGGAGAGTCAAGTCTCCGAACTGAATGAAACTGTCTGAGGAAGATTATCCTGAGAAGTATTGGTTAAATGTGTAAGGAGCCTTTCTAAAGCCCTTAAGAACCTTCATGTTGAAATTTACCAAAGTCGTTTATGGTCCTAGGCAAGTGCTTTCAGTTCAGTACAGTCAGTTGTATCTGACTATTTGAGACTCCATGAATTGCAGCATGCCAGGAGCACCTGTCCATCACCTACTCCCAGAGTTCACTCAAAACTTACGTCCATCGAGTCGGTGATGCCATCCAGCCAACTCATCCTCTGTTGTCCCCTTGTCCTCCTGCCCCCAATCCCTCCGACCATCAGAGTCATTTCCAATGAGTCAACTCTTCGCATGAAGTGGCCAAGGTACTGGAGTTTCAGCTTTAGCATCATCATTCCTTCCAAAGAAATCATAGGACTGATCTCCTTCAGAATGGACTGGTCCAAAGGACCAAAGGACCAAAGGACTTGAGGTCCAAAGGACTCTCAAGAGGCTTCTCTAACATCACAGTTCAAAAGTATCAATTCTTTGGCGATCAGCTTGCTTCACAGTCCAACACTCACATCCATACGTGACCACTGGAAAAACCACAGCCTTGACTAGACGGACCTTTGTTGGCAAAGTAATGTCTCTGCTTTTAAATATGCTACCTAGGTTTAACCCTCCTTCAAAGGAGTAAGTATCTTTTAATTTCTTGGCTGCAATCACCATCTGTAGTGATTTTGGAGCCCCCAAAACTAAAGTCTGACACTGTTTCCCCTTTTCCCCATCTATTTCCCATAAAGTGATGGGACCAGATGCCATGATCTTCATTTTCTGAATGTTGAGCTTTAAGCCAACTTTTTCACTCTCCTCTTTCCCTTTCATCAAGAGGCTTTTTAGTTCCTCTTCACTTTCTGCCATAAGGGTGGTGTCATCTGCATATCTGAGGTGATTGATATTTCTCCCAGCAATCTTGATTCCAGCTGGTGCTTCTTCCAGTCCAGCGTTTCTCATGATGTACTCTGCATAGAAGTTAAATAAGCAGGGTGACAATATACAGCCTTGATGTACTCCTTTTCCTATTTGGAATCAGCCTGTAGTTCCATGTCCAGTTCTAACTGTTGCTTCCTGACCTGCATACAGGTTTCTCAAGAGGCATCTCAGGTGGCCTGGTATTCCCATCTCTTTCAGAATTTTTCCACAATTTATTGTGATCCATACAGTCAAAGGATTTGGCATAGTCAATAAAGCAGAAATAGATGTTTTTTCTTCTGGAACTTTCTTGCTTTTTTGATGATCCAGTGGATATTGGCAATTTGATCTCTGGTTCCTCTGCCTTTTCTAAAGCCAGCTTGACCATTTGGAAGTTCATTGTTCATGTACTGCTGAAGCCTGGCTTGGAGAATGTTGAGCATTACTTTACTAGCCTGTGTGATGAGTGTAATTGTGTGGTAGTTTGAGCATTGTTTGGCATTGCCTTTCTTTGGGATTGGAATGAAAAGTGACATTTTCCAGTCCTGTGGCCACTGCTGAGTTTTCCACATTTGTTGGCATATTGAGTGCAGCACTTTCACAGCATCATCTTTCAGGATTTGAAATAGCTCAACTGGGATTCCTTCACCTCCACTAGCTTTGTTTGTAGTGATGCTTTCTAAGGCCTACTTGACTTCACATTCCAGGATGTCTGGCTCTGGATGAGTGATCACACCATCTTGATTATCTAGGTCTTGAAGGTCTTTTTGTACAGTTCTTCTGTGTATTCTTCCCACCTCTTCTTAATATCTCCTGCTTCTGTTAGGTCCGTACCATTTCTGTCCTTTATCGAGGCCATCTTTGCATGAAATGTTCCCTTGCTATCTCTAATTTTCTTGAAAAGATCTCTCTAGTCTTTCCCATTCTGTTTTTTTCTTCTATTTCTTTGCATTGACCTCTAAGGAAGGCTTTCTTATCTCTCCTTGCTATTTTTTGGAACTCTGCATTCAGGTGCTTGTATCTTTCCTTTTCTCCTTTGCTTTTCACTTCTCTTCTTTTCACAGTTATTTGTAAGGCCTCCCCAGAGAGTCATTTTGCTTTTTTGCATTTATTTTCATGGGAATGGTCTTGATTCCTGTCTTCTGTACAATGTCATGAATCTCCATCCATAGTTCATTAGGCGCTCTATCAGATCTAGTCCCTTAAATCTATTTCTCACTTTCACTGTATAATCATAAGGGATTTGATTTAGATCAAATTGATTTAATTTGATTTAGAATGGTCTAGTGGTTTTTCCTACTTTCTTCAATTTCAGTCTGAATTTGGCAATAAGGCGTTCAAGATCTGAGCCACAGTCGGCTTCTGGTCTTGTTTTTGCTGACTGTGTAGAGCTTCTCCATCTTTGGCTGCAAAGAATATAATCAATCTGATTTTGGTGTTGACCATCTGGTGATGTCCGTGTGTAGAGTCTTCTCTTGTGTTATTGGAAGAGGGTGTTTGCTATGACCAGTGAGTTCTCTTGGCAAAACTCTATTAGCCTTTGCCCTGCTTCATTCTGTATTCCAAGGCCAAATTTGCCTGTTACTTCAGGTATTTCTTGACATCCTACTTTTGCATTCCAGTCCCCTATAATTAAAAGGACATCTTTTTTTGGGTTTTCATTCTAGAAGGTCTTGTAGGTCTTCATAGAACCGTTCAACTTCAGCTTCTTCTTCTGAAGAGAATATTTTAATATACAATATTTAAAAACATGAGCATTTCCTTCCCATTTCTCTATAAAAGCATTTGAAACACTTGCAATGTATGTAGACATTTTGCTCCAGTGGGAAACATCAGAAAACTTTTCTTTAGTATATTTTAATTATTCATTTACTTATCCATTAAATAAATATTGTCTGTACATGTGCTAAGTTGTTTTAGGCATGTCTGACTCTGTGATATGATGGACCATAGCCCACCAGGATCCTCTATAAAGTGCCTAATATTCAACAGTTACAGGGCTTAATTCTGAAGTCTCATGACCTAATATGAAATGCAGTGATCCCAGAGGGGTACAGAGTATATGAACTGGAAGAAGAGACAGCTATTCCAAATTGCAGTTGATTGAGGGTCCCTTGGACTGCAAGGAGATCCAACCAGTCCATTCTGAAGGAGATCAGTCCTGGGTGTTCTTTGGAAGGAATGATGCTAAAGCTGAAGCTCCAGTACTTTGGCCGCCTCATGTGAAGAATTGGCTCACTGGAAAAGACTCTGATAATGGGAGAGATAGGGGGCAGGAGGTGAAGGGGACGACCGAGGATGAGATGGCTGGATGGCATCACAGACTCAATGGACATGAGTCTGAGTGAACTCTGGGAAATGGTGATGGACAGGGAGGCCTGGCGTGCTGCGATTCATGGGGTCACAAAGAGTCAGACACGATTGAGTGAATGAACTGAACTGAACTGAGAATCAACTTTCCAAAGGAAGTGACAGGATGAATTATAGTAGCCAAGTAAAGGAGCAACCCCACACCCAAAAAGCAGTGGCTGCATGAGTGCAGGAGGGCCTAGAGGAGCTACTCCACATTCAAAGTCAGGAGGGGCAGCCCTGAGGAGATACCCCTCATCCAAGGTAAGGAGCAGTGGGTGCGCTTTGCTGGAGCAGCCGTGAAGAGATACCCCATGACCAAGGTAAGAGAAACCCAGGTAAGATGGTAAGTTTTCCAAGAGGATATCAGAAGGCAGACACACTGAAACCATACACACAGAAAACTAGTCAATATAATCGCACTAGGACCACAGCCTTGTCTAATTCAATGAAACTAAGCCATGCCCTGTGAGGCCACCCAAGATGGACGGGTCATAGTGGAGAGATCTGACACAATGTGGTCCACTGGAGAAGGGAATGGCAAACCACTTCAATATCTTGCCTTGAGAACCCCATGAACAGTATGAAAAGGCAAAATGATAGGATACTGAAAGAGGAACTCCCCAGGTCGGTAAGTTCCCAATATCTTCCTGGAGATCAATGGAGTAATAACTCCAGAAAGAATGAAGGGATGGAGCCAAAGCAAAAAACAATACCCAGTTATGGATGTGACTGGTGATAGAAGCAAGGTCCGATGCTGTAAAGAGCAATATTGCAGAGGAACTGGAACGTTATGTCCATGAGTCAAGGTAAATTGGAAATGGTCAAACAGGAGATGGCAAGAGTGAATGTTGACATTCTAGGAATCAGTGAACTAAAATGGACTGGAATGGGTGAGTTTAACTCAGATGACCATTATACCTACTACTATGGGCAGGAATCCCTCTGAAGAAATGGAGTAGCCATCAGGGTCAACAAAAGAGTCCAAAATGCAGTACTTGGATGCAATCTCAAAAATGACAGAATGATCTCTATTCATTTCCAAAGCAAATCATACAATGCTACGGTAATCCAAGCCTATGCCCCAACCAGTAATGCTTAAGAAGCTGAAGCTGAATGGTTCTATGAAGACGTAGAAGACCTTTTAGAACTAACACCCCAAAAAGAAGTCCTTTTAATTATAGGGGACTGGAATGGAAAAGTAGGACGTCAAGAAACACCTGGAGTGACAGGTGAATTTGGCCTTGGAGTATGGAAGAAAGCAGGGCAAAAGTTAATAAAGTTTTGCCAAGAGAACTCACTGGTCACAGCAAACACCCTCTTCCAATAACATGAAGACTCTACACATGGACATCACCAGATGGTCAACACCAAAATCAGATTGATTATATTCTTTGCAGCCAAAGGTGGAGAAGCTCTATACAGTCACCATAAAAAAAGACCAGAAGCTTATTATGACCCAGGTCATGAACTCCTTATTGTCAAATTCAGACCAAAATTAAAGAAAGTAGGAAAAACCACTAGACCATTCAAGTATGATCTAAATCAAATCCCTTATGATTATACAGTGGAAGTGAGAAATAGATTTAAGGGACTAGATCTGATAGACAGAGTGCCTGATGAACTATGGACGGAGGTTCATAACATTGTACAGGAGACAGAGATCAAGACCATCCCCATGGAAAAGAAATGCAAAAAAGCAAAATGACCATCTGAGGAGGCCTTACAAATAGCTGTGAAAAGAAGGGAAGTGAAAAGCAAAGGAGTAAAGGAAAAATATAAGCATCTGAATGCAGAGTTCCAAAGAATACCAAGCAGAGATAAGAAAGCCTGCCTCAGTGATCAGTGCAAACAAATAGAGGAAAACAACAGAATGAGAAAGACTAGAGATCACTTCAAGAAAATTAGAGTTCCCAAAGGGATATTTCATGTAAAGATGGGCTTGATAAAGGACAGAAATGGTATAGACCTAACAGAAGCAGGAGATATTAAGAAGAGGTGGCAAGAATACACAGAAGAACTGTACAAAAACAAAGCTTCACGACCCAGATAATCACCATGCTGTGATCACTTACCTAGAGCTAGACATCCTGAAATGTGAAGTCAAATGGGCCTTAGAAAGCATCACTATGAACAAAGCTAGTGGAGGTGATGGAATTCCAGTAGAGCTATTTCAAATCCTGAAAGGTCATGCTGTGAAAGTGCTGCACCTAATATGCCAGCAAATATGGAAAACTCGGCAGCAACCACAGGACTGGAATAGGTCACTTTTCATTGCAATTCCAAAGAAAGGCAATGCCAAAGAATGCTCAAACTACCGCACAGTTGCACTCATCTCACACGCTAATAAAGTAATGCTCAACATTCTCCAAGCCAGGCTTCCAGCAATACGTGAACTGTGAACTTCCAAATGTTCAAGCTGGTTTTAGAAAAGGCAGAGGAACCAGAGATCAAATTGCCAACATCCGCTGGATCATCAAAAAAGCAAGAGAGCTCCAGAAAAACATCTACTTCTGCTTTATTGACTATGCCAAAGCCTTTGACTGTGTGGATCACAATAAACTGTGGAAAATTCTGAAAGAGATGGGAATAATAGGCTGTCTGAGCTGCCTCTTGAGAAACCTGTATGCAGGTCAGGAAACAACAGTTAGAACTTGACATTGAATGACAGATTCATTCCAAATAGGAAAAGGAGTACATCAAGGCTGTATATTGTCACCCTGCTTATTTCACTTCTATGCGGAGTACATCATGAGAAACGCTGGACTGTAAGAAACACAAGCTGGAATCAAGATTGCCGGGTAACCTCAGATATGCAGATGACACAACCCTTATGGCAGAAAATGAAGAGGAACTAAAGAGCCTTTTGACGAAAGTGAAAGAGGAGAGTGAAAATGTTGGCTTAAAGCTCAACATTCAGAAAACGAAGATCATGGCATCTGGTCCCATCACTTCATGGGAGATAGAAGAGGAAACAGTGGAAACAGTGTCAGACTTCATTTTGGGGGACTCCAAAATCACTTCAGATGGTGATTGCAGCCATGAAATAAAAAAACGCTTACTTCTTGGGAGGAAAGTTATGACCAACCTAGATAGCATATTCAAAAGCAGAGACATTAGTTTGCCAGCAAACGTCTGTCTAATAAAGGCTAGAGGTTTTCCAGTGGATGTGATGACAGAGAATGAGATGGCTGGATGGCATCACCATCTTGATGGACATGAGTTTGAGTAAACTCCGGGAGTTGGTGATGGACAGCGAGGCCTGGGGTGCTGTGATTAATGGGGTGGCAAAGAGTTGGACACTAATGAGCTACTGAACTGAACTGACTGAAAGATATTTAGACTCAGAGAGAAGAAAAGGATATTGCAGAAATAAGAGGCAGTAAATGCTAATAAAATAGTGCAGGTTACCAATGTGGGGGGTGGGGGTGAGAGGGAGGACAAAACTAATTTGAATCTTCAGAAACATAAAATACAAGGCATAGCATGACTAAATATGTGCCTGGAAACAGTCAGAGGACATGTCACAGCCTACCTGGTATATTAGGTGAACTACACAGTGCTAAGTACTTCAGTTGTGTCCAACCATTTGTGACCCTCGGCTGTAGCCCATCAGGCTCCTCTGTCAATGGGATTCTCTAGGCAAGAATACTAGAGGGGTTTGCAATGCCCTTCCTACAGAGGATCTTCTGACCCAAGGATTGAACCCATGTCTCTTACATCTCCTGCACTGGCAGGTGGATTCTTTACCACTAGCACCACCTGGGAAGCCCAAAGTACTCAGTAAGTGATTAAAAAAAATATCCTTGGATACTTTTAAGCAAAGATATAATGTTGTTAAGCTGCACTTGACAAAGAACTTTTAAGCTATGAATTTGATGAGAGCAAGCAGAAAGTAGAAAGAATGCTAAAACAGAAACATTTAAATAAGGCCTTTTTTGTGTGTTTGTTGGGAGAGTTGTACTTGTGTGTGTGTGTGTGTGTGTTTCTTTTACCCTAACAGACTAGTTGTTAAACAATTACCGACACTTGACTCGCTATATCCTACTAAATGAACATTTAAGGACCACATCCTGTTATTTTTAAAATGTTCAGAAACAAAAATAGGATGGTGTGCTATTAGTAAAAACAAGAACTCTCCAATGCCTCATAAAATCATGCACATACAATATCAAATTAACCTACATGTTGAAATCAGGAAACAGCATGTGCCTCTCAGTTACATGAAGAGCTGACTCATTGAAAATGATCCTGATGCCGGGAAAGATAGAAAGCAGGAGGAGAGGAGAAGAGGATGACAGAGGACAAGATGGTTTGATGGCATCGCCAACTCATTGGACATGAGTTTGAGCAAACTCCAGGAGATGCTGAAAGACAGAAACCTGGCATGCTGCAGTCCTTGGGTTTGCAACAAGTCAGCCATGACTTAGCAACTGAGCAATTTAGCTCAACTAAAATACACATTAGAAGTTAAAAGAGTTTGCATGTTATAATCTGTAAAGGAATGGCTTTTGCTACAGAAATCACTGCATTCATCAGTCATACTTTTCTATTCAGGGACCTCTAGTCACCCCAGTCCTGTCATGAACATTGGAAGTAGTTTCTATTTTTCTTTCCCCCCAGAGGTTCTCTTATGTCACAACTGCTTTCAGAAATCTCTGCATAAAAAAGTGTCATCAAGGAGGAAAAAAATCTCACAGGCACAAAAAAATAATTACATTTTTTAATGAAAAAATTCAAAATTCTAAACAAATGCCACGTAATAATACACATATGAACTTTGACAATGTGTAAAGCACCATGGTAAATATTTGTATTAATATTTTACATATTATCTTATTGAATTCTCATACAAGATCTATTTTTTAAATTATCTTCAATTTCTGCTTATGAAAATTAGGACTTGGAATGATGGTGGTAGGTTGGGGGCTTAACTGTTGAAAACTGGTTGATGGATTACTGGATTCTTGACTTTCTCTTGTTTGGTTGCCTAATATACCCTAACATTCTCTATAGTAAGTCTCTTCAGAAAAAAATGAAAGAGGTAACCATGTAAAAAATCTCACAAAGTGCAAGCCAAATTACTGATTCAGAAAATGAATTTCAGGAGCTAAAAACCAGAGGCTCTCTTTAGTAATACAAAGAGCGTTGGTTTTAGAGTCACACAGATCTTAATGGGATTTCCTGTTTTCAACAGTCAGATGAGCTGGATAAATATGGGAAAATTAGCCAGTGTGGGCCTCAATGCTATCATCTGTAGCACAGTTATTAGAATTAAATATGAAATTGCCAATAAAGTCTCTAGTGCAGACCCAGGTAATAATGAGTGCTCATTAGCAGGTTAATATAATTGCACTGCTGAAGTGTAAGCCAGAATAAATGGAGAGAATAGAAATATTGATATTTCTTTTTTTCTCAAAAGCAGCTTGCAACTTAGCCAACAATAACACTATCAGACATGGAGGTTGATTTCAATATTTTTTCAGAATTATATATATATATATATGTGTGTGTGTGTGTGTGTGTGTGTGTGAGTGTGTGTGTATACACACACACATACATATACAAGATCTTCATTTTGTTTTCTGCTTAAATTATAAACTAAGGGTCAAGAAGGAAAATAAAATGAGAAAGGGAAGCACAACTTATGTTATTCTAAAACTATTATAATTTCCCTAGGAAATTGCGACTAAAATGAAAGTAATGTCACTAAATTAAATTACAAGCAAGCATTACCAAATCTATAGAGTTTATGTGACTATTAAGGACATTGTTTTGAAAACTAGTAAGGAAAGAACGATTAAATGAGCCTGACATTTGTGAAGTATTAAAGAACTATTCTTGCTTTCTTTTAAGAAATACAAAATGAATTTATGGGCATGAACAGGAAAATGTAGCAAATCATAAAAGTAGTGTAGAGCAAGATAGAAAGTCCTTATTGTAACTCAGTATCTTCTTCACCTGCCTCAAATTTGATCTCAAAAGTTTAATATTCTGATACTTTTACTCATACCTCACAGAAATTAATCATTCTTGTTACAGGTAGTACCACTTTCACTTTCCCAGAGACAACACTTCTTGGGTCATGTCAGTGTCTGCAACACCAGTATCACTTATTAGTTTTCTTTACACACTGAAGCAATGATCGGAGGGTGAAAGCAAAGCTACTGTTGATAATTGGTAAGATATATTCAAGCCTCAGAAACTTGCTTCCTGGTATAAAACATCCATCAATGTCTCAAACACTCTTCCCTCTGTCTCCCTTTAAAATAATTTTAAAAAATGAATGTCTGAGAACTATTTTGATCTTTGATATTTAGAAATGTATGTAATGCAAACAAAAATATCTTGATTTCATTCCTTATACTTTCATTATCATTGAAATTTGTAAATGATCATTATTGTGACACTAACATTTATTGTCAATATAACTTTAATTTATTACTTAATATTATATGTTTCTATAGAAAATATGAGGATTATTAAAATTATTGGAATTTCTTCTATGTATGTGAATCTGAAGCAAATTAACATCGTTTTATCAGATCCTTAAATAATAAACAGGTGAAATTCATAACGGTGTCTTATAGTAAGTAATAAAGACACACACACACACAAACACAGAAATATACACACAACCTTCTCCATAACAACACAGAAGACAGTTTTCAAAAGTGTCATCAGGCAAAAGCTTTCACAGAGCAGCATATTTGAGTAACATTTTTTTTAACAAAATTACCATTCATATCACTGTGCTTACTGAATATGTAAAATAGATTTCAGTAATTTCACCTAATTTTAATAGCAGTAATGGATATTATTTTTACAATGCACAATGCACAAAGTGTCTTTATATATCTCATCACTTATGACCCTCACAATCTGGAAGTAGGCAGGGTAGAATCACTTTTCTATCTCTGTAGATAATGAATCTGGGGTTTACAGTCAGGTGGCTAGTAGGTGGTAGTGTTGAAATGATACTGCAGCACTTCTGAGTGCCCTTTCACTACTCATTTTCCTTTATGCAATAATCTGCTAAACTACAATTACCTTTTAAAATACTTCAAATTAAAATATTTAAAAGAATAAGAAAATTTAACACATCAAAGTAAGAACATGTCAGGCAATGAAAGTGATAACTCGATCCAAGGATGAGTGTCATAAAATTCAAGTTCTCAATAACTTTAAGGCCTAAAATATGTGAAAAGTTAATGCATGTAAGAATTAAAGATTTTAAAATTTAAAAAATAAAAAACTAAAAATTAAAAAAAAAAAAGAAATAATTACATTATAACATATTTCAGAAAATACAACTATCTAGAACATATCTCACAGTAGCAAAAGATAAGGATTGATGCATAGCCAGGACATGGAAAACCCTGAGTGCCAATCCAAACAGTCCCCCCCATTACAGATAATATAATATAAATAAAGTGTAAGCAGGATAGTAATGAAATAAGACTTGCATTTTGAAAGTCTATATTACCAATAATATAAGGAACAGATTGGAGGGACATCAGGAGAGAGTTCAGAGGCTATTTTTAAAATCTAGAAGAGTGAGAGAAAAAGAGAGATTAAATAAAGAAAGGTATTTTGTGACATCTAACTCTCCTGAGTTTGAAAAGCATAGAGACAATGAACCACAAACTCTCAATAAAAGGCTGCACTAGGGAAAGAAGAACCACTGAGATATCTGCATTAACAGAAGTAACTGTGAATCTGAAAATCAAAAGACTGGTTTCTAGGTAAAAAAAAAAAAAAAACACACAGTAAAAGCAGAAACAGTAAGAATTTCAGTCAGATTCCTTGAGTGTCAAAACTATCAAGTTTCCAGTTAACTGCATTTTCAAATTGGAAATAGTGGATGACTTTTTCTTTACCATAAAAAAATAATTTAAATGTGCAACATTTGATACTTGAAGAACAGTATAGTAAAGTAGCCATCTATCATTGTCACTAAGACATGCATAAAAAAAAATTGTAGAAAGTATGAGTCATTGAATCCTTCATGAAATCAATTAAGATAGATTATATTTTCTTTTTCATCTCCTCTATGTCATAACCCCAAAAGTCCAATTTATCTTAAATGAATCCTGTATTCGATATATGTGTAAGGAACACCATACAATTACCTTTTCTTTTGTTGTTGCCTAAAATAATAATCAACAAAACATCTTATAGTTAGTTAGCTTCTTAGAGGGTAAAATGTATTTTTTTCCAAAGATAGAAATTTGCTTTCTGTCAGTTTAACTGGTTTAAATAAATTTTACTTAAAGGATACCATTAGCTATCTATTGTAGTGGGGATAAGCTATTTTTTTCTGGTAAAGTATAAAATACAAACAAAAAGCTTGAAATAGAGTCAAACCATTAATCACATAAAACCACTATATCATATAAATAATAAGTTTAAGAAGGGGAGTGGCCTGCATGGACCTACCTGGATGAGACTTACACTCCAATACATTATAAAGGCAACTGATTAATTGTACAAATTGGAAACACCTCATTTTCAAAATAAACATAGATAATTTTTAAAAGGGACATGATAATCGGCTTCAATTATATTGCCAAGATGACTAATATCATCAGAAATATGAATAGTATTCTCTATTTTACTTATCAAGTTAAAATACATAGATACCCAAATACAGGATTTTGTTTCAAAGCCATGGTATGCTTTAATTCATATAGATAAAGATGAAATAAAACCCAAGGACTCTAAATTCTAATTACCCAGGGTAACTTGAATAAAATTCTTTTGACAAGTTTCTCATTAATGTATTTTAAAATTACTAAAAATAAATATTGAATTTTCTATGCAAAATCTGGTTGTCAGAAAAAAAAAGAACAAGCTATATTCATGGAGTTTTATATAACAAAAATTTCACATAATGAGAAGAGTTCAAAATTTAAATAAACTCACATAAACAAATGCTACTATTGAACTCCGAGCCCCACTACTTACTCATTATGAGTGATTTAACTATCTTTCATTTTTCTGAGACTAATTTTCTCATTCGTTAAATAGGAACAATAGAACTACCTTGAAGGGTTGTTATTGGATTGGAAATCACAAAGTTGTAATACAAAGTGAATTTCCTTGCACTTAAAATACTCTCAAAAACAGACAAAAAATGTAAGAGTTTCACTTTAGAGTCTTGCTCTGTCATAGACATATAATTTCCTTTCAGACGGTTTGCATACAGCAAGTTGCATGATCCTGTGTTATCCCATTTCCCTCTAAAACTGTTCTGCATAAATCCACATGACCAACTCAACCACATCCTTCAAGTCTTTGCTCAAAACTGATTTTATCAATGTGTGTCTTGATTTCTGAAACTTACTACCCATTTCCACCCTCAATATCCATCATCCCTCTTAAGTGAGTCTACATTTTTTTCTTGTTATTTACCACCATTAAACATATAATATTTTATCTAATCATTATATTTTAAATTTCTGTCAATACTTATTTATTACATTTCTTAATTTCTATCAAAGAATTTTCTAGACTTCAAGCAATCAGATTTATTTTGCTATTTGGTTTGTTCACAGATATGTCCCAACATATATCATAGTGCCTGAAACATGATATGTACGCCAAAATATTTGTTTTTGAATGAATATGCTAATTAGATAATCCTTGCATTTAAAGAAGACACAAATTGCTATAAATATTGCCTAGAATAGGAAAAAGGCTGAACATATTCCAATGTTCATGAATAAAGAAACAGTAAAATGATCAGAAATCTTTCAAAAGAAAGAAAAATTTTAAAAAAGCATACTAATTTAATCTGAAATTGTTACCTATCCTCCAGAAGAATTAACCACATCCACTTATACACTACTAGGTAACACCTACATTTTACCTAACCCACTGAGTTGCTTTTTGGAAATTCTCTCTGCATCTTTATATTTGAAGATACAATTTAATGTGTCTGTTTCTCTTATCCATACAGTAGTTCAGCGTATTTTTTGTTAAATAAAATATTGAAAGTATTTCAATGACAAGAATTGTATGCTTGAGAGCAAAAGATATAATACTATAAAAGGCTTTAGGTATTCAAATGCAGAGATTCATATTCATCTATCTTTCCAACTCATCTGTGAGATGTAAAACCTGTTCTCTCCTTGGATTCCATTGAATTTCTTTCATTTCTTTTTAGCTCAGTGCTGTATCTCAGATATGCACTCCCTTTCCTTTGAAAAGTTGCCACAAACTGGGATGTGCTTTGCATTTACACAATGCTGGAGAAGAGGAACACTTAAAATGGTGAGAGACATTTACGTTTAGGGTTTAGGATGCTTCATTAAATGTTGCATTTAGGATGGCATTACTTCTCCTTGGAGTAGGGAACAGCAACTCACTCTAGTATTCTTGCCTGGAGAATTCCATAGAATTCCATAGAGGAGCCTGGAGAGTTACTGTCTATGTGGTCTCAAAGAGTTGGCACTACTGAAGTGAATTAGCACACAAACCACAGATATACTTCTTAGAGAAACAAATGTTTCACAAAGTTCCCAGGATTGGCAAATTCTGAACCTCTTTATTCCCTGAAACATGACAGAATTCAAGTTCAAAGAAATGAGGACACAATGCACAGCTTGTTTTGTTGAGAATAACACAGAAGTTGATCTATGTCTAGTTTATATATAACTATAAACATTGAAATCTGAAATAGCCATTCAGACAATTCACTGTCTTCAATTCAACATAACAAAGTTTTAAAATACTGTATTTTACACACAAGAAAGCATGATTTAAGCTAAAAATAAGCAGTGAATGCTCACTACACAAAAGGAACTCTGACTGTTCCCAGATAATAAAAAATGAAATCAGAAACAATCCCAGTACTTATGAAATTTACTATTTTTGATAAAGCAAAGCAAAAATTAAGTTCATAAGGAGTCCAAAGGAGAGACTCCTTAATTCTGATTGTAAGGATGAGTAAAACTTTTTAAAAAAGGTTGAAGTTAATGAGGCATTGAAGAAGATTTCTGACTTTGCTGAAAGAGGTAAAAGGATTCTAACTAAAATAAATAGCATGAAAAACACATATAAGCATGAAATGACACAGATTTTTAGAAGATTCCATAAGTGGCTGCTGTGACCAGAAATTTAATGTCAATAGATCTATGAGTAAGAAAAAGTTGGCGGATAAAAGCAAGCAAATTGTTAAAAGCTATGTATTTTTACTTCCCAGCTGGGACTAGTGTGAAAATATCCACCTGCCAATGCAGAAGACGCAAAAGATGAGGTTTTAATCCCCGGGTTGAGAAGATCCCCTGGATTAGGAAGTGATAACCCACCCCAGTATTCTTGCCTGGAGATGCTCACTGACAGAGGAGACTGGAATGTTACAGTCCTTGGGCTACAAAGAGTCAGACACAACTGAGCATAGAAGAGCACACACATAATAACTAATACTGGAATTTGAATTAAAATGTTAAGTTAATAACACGATTACATAAACTACAGTGAAGTAGTAATAGTGGCAATGATGTCCTATTTTTCATTTTTGACACCCTTACTTACAATTAAGATCATTAAATTATAACCTGAAAGAATGATATTTTTTTAGTACACATACCCTTGTCTCTGAAGTCACCCTGAAAATATTGCATTTTTTTTCTTATTTCAGGAAACTAGAGATATGACTTGGTTAATTACTCAAATGAGGCAATGACATTAAACTAGTGCTAAGAACCTAAAGTGCCCAAACTGGAGCAGGTAAAGCTGTATGTGAGTGGAGTATAAAGTGTTTTTCAACTAGAATGACAACAATTCTTAAAGATAGATTACAAATTTCCAGTATGAAGTCAAACTATTAAAATTGAAATATATTTTAAAACACAATGTGCAATAGTGAGCATTTTAAAATAGTGCAGTATTTTAAAATACAATGTGAATTTTAAAATTTTATTCCTAAATCATTAGGAATAAATCTAAAAATAAAAATTTAAGAAATATACTAAGATCTCTAAGGGCATAGAAAACTATGTTCAGAGAAATTAAAGAAATTCTTTAAACAATGGAAAAAAAACATAAATAACTGTGAGGATAAAACAGTATTTCTGATTAGGTCTCAATAATGTAAAAATCAATTCTCTGAAATTGGTCTTTAGGGTCAGTATAATCCCAATTTAATATAGTTCAATATAATGTAATTAAAACATCAGAATATATTTCTCTGTGGTACTAAACAAGATCATTCTAAAATTAAGCAATAGGAAAGTTTACTGTAAGAAGAAAAAAAAGTGGAAAAAATGACTATCACATTTCTAGACTTAGAATAATGTTCAGTTCAGTTCAGTTCAGTTGCTCAGTCGAGTCCGACTTTTTGCGACCCCATGGACTGCAGCACGCCAGGCTTCCCTGTCCATCACCAACTCCTGGAGTCCACCCAAACCCATGTCCATTGTGTCGGTGATCCCATCCAACCATCTCATGCTCTGTCATCCCCTTCTCCTCCTGCCCTCAATCTTTCCCAGCATCCGGGTCTTTGCAAATGAATCAGCTCTTTGCTATACTTGGTACCATCTTTGTAATTTTCCTGTAAATATAAATGTATTCTAAACCTTTAGAAGTCTTTAAAAACTGGTTTAGAATTAGAGAAAAGGATGGACTTCCTGTGAAAAGGAACAACATATGTAAAGACTAGAAGGAAAATGAAAATGTGTCTTGCTCATATAATCATGAGGAAAATGCTTTGTTGGAATAGAGAATGCATAAGAAATAGGTGCAGTAGTTGAGATGATGGAGAGTTTTGAAGGCTAGACTGAGTAGAATGTGGCTGAGAGGATCAAACATTTTTCTCTGAGGAAGGCAGAAAGCAAGTTTGGGCCTGGCCAAGAAGTAAGATTTCTCCAGGTACCATAAATCTCTCAAGACAAAAACTTCCTCTTCATCATTCAGCTCACCCATCCAAAGACACCTGTTCTCTATCATGTGCTCTGACTGGGCAGAGGGACAGAAGGACAGAGCCTTGTCCCCTGGAGCTACAACATCTTGGCAGAGGCACACAATCAGGCCTGAGTCAAAGTGACCTGTGGGGGTTTCCTGGTGGTCCAGTGGTTAAGAATCTGCCTGCTAGTTCAGGGGACACAGGTTTGATCTTTGGTCAGGGAAGATCCCCTATGCCATGGAGAAATTAAGCCCATGCACTGCAAATACTGAAGCCTGAGCACCTAGAGCCATGCTCTGTAACAAAGAAGCCACTGCACCACCCACGAAGAGTAATCTTCACTCTCCACAACTAGAGAAAGCCTGAGCACAGCAATGGAGACCCAGTGCAGGCATAAATACATAATTTTTTAAAAATAAAATAAAATAGCAAAAATAAACTTAGGGTCTGTCATCTTTATTTATAAAGAAAGTGACTGGGATGATGGTGTGTGCATTAGCATGGGAGACAGAGGGGTGAGAAGGAGCCAGGCTGCTGCTCCCTCCTTCCCAGGAAGGTCTTCCTAGGGGAAGTGATGCCTGCACTGAGACATGAAGGATGAGCAGGAACTGGACAGGTATACAAGAAGGAGAGGGTACCTGAGAAGAAAATACTATAATGTACAAATAATGGGGTTTGAGGTTGACTTGAGCAACTACAAGCCATTTATGGAAGACTTTCACTATGGTTCCATGAGAGAAAATGACCCAGTCTCCCTTGATTAAATACAACGATGCAAAATATATTGAATATTTTGTACAGGCTAAGAACAAAATTCCACATTTATCACCTGAAACAATGTGTTTTAACATTTAAGGAAATCATTAGGGACGTGGGGTAGCTCCTGTCAGCCACTCCTGCACTGTGGCAGCCTAGCACTCTCAGCCATCGCCCCTGACCTTGGACATGGGGTAGTTTCTCTTGGCTGCCACCCCTGACCTTGGATGTGGGGTAGCTCCAATAACCTCAGATATGCAGAAGACGCCACCATTATGGCAGAAAGTGAAGAGAAACTAAAAAGCCTCTTGATGAAATGGAAAAAGGAGAGTGAAAAATTTGGCCTAAAGCTCAACATTCAGAAAATTAAGATCATGACATCTTGTCCCATCACTTCATGGGAAATAGATGGGGAAACAGTGTCAGACTTTATTTTTGGGGCTCCAAAATCACTGCAGATGGTGATTACAGCCACGAAATTAAAAGATGCTTACTTCTTAGAAGGAAAGTTATGACCAACCTAGATGGCATATTCAAAATCAGAGACATTACTTTGCCAACAAAGGTCCATGTAGTCCAGGCTATGGTTTTTCCATTGGTCATGTATGGATGTGAGAGTTGGACTGTGAAGAAAGCTGAGCACCGAAGAATTGATGCTTTTGAACTGTTTTGTTGGAGAAGACTCTTGAGAGTCCCTTGGACTGCAAGGAGATCCAACCAGTCCATTCTGAAGGAGATCAGTCCTGGGTGTTCTTTGAAAGGAACAATGCTAAAGCGGAAACTCCAGTACTTTGGCCACCTCATGTGAAGAGTTAACTCATTGGAAAAGACTCTGATGCTGGGAGGGATTAGGGGCAGGAGGAGAAGAGGACGACAGAGGATGAGATGGCTAGATGGCATCACCGACTCGATGGACATGAGTTTGAGTGAACTCCAGGAGTTGGTGATGGACAGGGAGGTCTGGCGTTTGTAATTCATAGGGTAGAAAAGAGTTGGACACAACTGAGGGACTAAACTGAACTGAACTGAATCATTAGGGAAATGATCTAAATTTCACTGATTTAAAAAAAAAAAAGAAGAATTCAAGAAATTTAGAAATAATATTACAGTGATTTAAACAGTGTGGTAGGCAGAGTAATGATCCCCTAAAGATATTCATGTTCTTTCAGGAACTGTGCATATGCTAATTTTATGGTAGAAGAGTTTTTCGTGCTATTTTTTGGGGGGTTGGTTATGATTAAGAAACTTAAACAAGGATGACTCACTTGTATCATCTAGGTGGCTCCAATTTAATCACAATCCTTAAAAATGGTTGAGAAAGGCAAAAGAGTTAATGAGAGAAATGTGATGATAGATAAGGAGACATGAGATTCAAAGTCTGAGAGAGACTCAATCCAACACTGCTGGCTTTGAATTTTGAAGGAAAGAAAGCATATAATTTCCATAAGCCTAGAGAGGCTCTCAGTCCTACAACCACAAGAAACCAAATTCTGCCAACAAGCTAAATAAGAGAGAAAACAGCAATCCCAGAAAGAAATCCAGTACTGCCAACTCCAGTTTTATGAAAGTGAGAACGGTATCCCACTTTGACCCTCAGAATTATAAGACAACCGTTACCTTGTTTTAACCCAGTAAGTATATGGCAGTTTGTAACAATAGATGGGGGGAAAAGCTGGGGAAAAAATGGAAACAGTAAGGGACTTTATTTTCTTGGACTCCAAAATCACTGCAGATGGTGACTGCTGTCATAAAATTAAAAGACACCTGCTCCTTGGAAGAAAACTAAGACAAATCTAGATAATGTATTAAAAAGCAGAAATACCATTTTGCTGAAAAGGTCCTTTCTTTATAGTCAAAGCTATGATTTGTCCAGTAGTCATGTATGGATATAAGAGTTGGACCATGAAGAAGGCTGAGTGACAAAGAATTGATGTTTTCAAACTGGTGCTGGAGAAAACTCTTGAGAGTCCCTTAGGCAGCAAGGAGATCAAACTAGTCAATCCTAAAGGAAATCAACCCTGAATATATATGGAAGGACTGATACTGAAGCTGAAGCTTCAATATTTTTGGCCACCTCATGCAAAGAACTGACTCATTGGAAAAGACCCTGATGCAGGGAAAGATTGAGGGCAGGAGGAGAAGAGTTGACAGAGGATGAGTTTGTTGTATGGCATCATTGACTTAATGGACATGAGTTTGAGCAAACCCATGGAGATGATGAAAGACAGGAAATCCTGGTGTACAGCTGTCCATGGGGTTGCAAAGAGTTGGGCACAACTGAGTGACTGAGCAGCAACAGAAACAATAGTGACAAAAAGCTAATACACACGTGATAATATCAGAGGAAAACTAAGTAGATAAGGAAATAAAGAAGAGAGTTCAGAAACAGTCCCATATACATCTCAACACTTCATATATGTAAGAGCTGACTGAAAAAAAAAAAATGAGATAGCAATCTTTTCAGTATATAAGCTGAGATAAATATGTAACTGTTCAGGAAAATAATATTATTTTAATTTCTAAATATGTAAAGCAAAGCAACAAAGATCTTAGAATATAACATAATATATTCATAAAGTAGTTATCGAAAGACACCATTAAAAGTGTGGAAATCAAACCTGAGAGTGGGAGAATATACTTGCAAAATATAATATTATATAATATATACAGAACTCCTGTCAATCTCCAAGAAAGTCAGACCACTTTGAAAACTTGGCAAGAAACTTGAACTTTACAAAAAAGTAAAATTAATTGTTCATTAAAAGGATGAGATAGTAATTGACATGATTAGTAACCAGGAAAATTCAAATGTAACCTAAAGCTCCTCTTCAAAATGCATAGATGGGGAAAGAGGGCTGTAAAAGAGGGAGGATAAAGAAAGAAAAAAAGATGACTTGACTTTTTGTTTCTCATTCTGCAAGGAAAAAGCTATGCCACTACCATACTAGTAAAAGTAAAAACATACACAGAATAAAATATAACTTTTCCTGAATCTGTAAGAAAAGGGAAGACACAGGAAAAACTGCAAGCCCTGAGATTTCAGAGACACACAGTTGAATACTGGGAGTTGTGACTTACTAGAGCAGAGACTTATGAGTAGAAACTGCTGTCAGGATCAGTGCTTTGGTAGGAAAAACTAAACTGGAAACGACTGATTGCTGGAAGCTTTCTGTGGATAATTCTTAGAATTAGAAACGCTAGAATGTCCCAGTCATAGCAGTGGGAGTTTGCATACTTCTATGAGTTTTACCTCCAGGAACTTAACTGAGTTCTCAGTAAATTAAGGAGGAAAATACTGTTATACTTCAAGCAGGAGGAACCATTTTGAAATACGATAGAACACTGTTCTTCTAAAAAAATGCTTGGCCTCAGTTGAAACTAACCAGAACCTAACTGGAGGGGATTGTCAGAGCCTACTTGACTTGGGGAAGGGGAATCCTGGACACCAGCTGCCTCTAGCATCCCCTGTGGATAAATGAAAGTGAAAGTCACTCAGTCGTGTCTGACCCTGTGACCCCATGGGCTATATAGTACATGGAATTCTCCAGGCCAGAACACTGAAGTAGGTAGCCTTTCCCTTCTTCAGCAGATCTTCCTGATCCAGGAATCCAACCCGGGTCTCTTGCATTGCAGGCGGATTCTCTACCAACTGAGCTATCAGGGTATGGAGAAGGGGAATATTCAAATCCAGCTGATTCCAGATATCCTGTCCCACATAGTCGGGGGGGGGGGGAGATAAAAGAAAAAAATCTGAGAAACTCTTGTGAAGTTTACAGCCAAGAGGAATGGGTTCCTAAAAGACTGAGATTAATCCTGGGACTAAAGGATGATTCGTCTTCCCTGACTCCTCACCACTATACTACTAAAGCCTAATTGCAATAGTTCCTTTTATCATATATAGCTGTCAAGAAAAAAATTACAAGGCATACCAAAAGGCATGTTTCCTGATCTCCTGCATCGCAGTTCAGTTCAGTTCAGTTGTTTGGTTGTGTCCAACTCTTTGAGACACCATGGACTGCAGCATACCAGGCCTCCCTGTCCATCACAAACTCCGGGAATTTACTCCAACTTATGTCCATTGAGTCAGTGATGCCATCCAACCATCTCATCCTGTCATCCCCTTCTCTTCCCACCCTCAATCTTTCCCAGCATAAGGGTCTTTTCAAATGAGTCAGTTTTTCACATCACATGGCCAAAGTATTGGAGTTTCAGCTTCAACATCAGTCCTTCCAATGAATATTCAGGGCTGATTTCCTTTAGGATGGACAGATTGGATCTCCTTGCTGTCCAAAGGACTCTCAAGAGTCTTTTCCAACACCACAGTTCAAAAGCATCAATTCTTCGGTGCTCAGCTTTCTTTATAGTCCAGCTCTCACATCCATATATGACTACTGGAAAAACCATAGCTTTGACTAGACAGACCTTTGTTGGAAGATTTATGTTTCTGCTTTTTAATATGCTGTCTAGGTTGCTCATTAACTTTTCTTCCAAGGAGCAAGCATCTTTGAATTTCATGGCTACAGTCACCATCTGCAGTGATTTTGGAGCCAAAATAATAATAATAATAAAATCTGCCAGTTTCCATTGTTTCCCCATCTTTGCCATAAAGTGATGGGACCAGGTGCCATTATCTTAGTATTTTGAATGCTGAGTTTTAAGCCAACTTTTTCACACTCCTCTTTTGCTTTCATCAAGAGGCCCTTTAGTTTTCTTTGCTTTTTGCAGTAAGGGTGGTGTCATCTGCATATCTGAGGTTATTGATATTTCTCCCACAGTCTTGATTCCAGCTTGTGCATTATCCAGCCCAGCGTTTCTCATGATGTACTCAGCACAGAAGTTAAATAAGCAGGGTGACAATATACATTGTATTACAGATGGATTCTTCACTGTTAAGCAACCAGTGAAGCCCTAACAAAGGGCAAAAAACACAATTAGAAAATACAGAGTAAACATTAGGATCAGCTGTGGCAGAGGTCTTGGAATACTCAGACTGGAATTTAAAACAACTAAGATTAAAATGCTAGGGACTCAAATGGATAAAGTAGACAACATTCCAGGACAGATGGGATGTAATCAGAGAGAGAGAGACATTCCGAGAAGGAAAGAATCAAAAAGAATGCTAAAGATAAAAATAAATAAATAAATAAATAAATAAATAAAAGCAACTGTAAGAGAAATGAAGGAGGCCTTTGTTGAGCTCATTTGTAGATAGGACACACTGAGGGGGAAAAAAAGTCTGCACTACAGCATAATATCAATAGAAACTTTGAAAATCCAAAATAAAGAGAATAAAGACTAACGAAAGAAGAATATAGTATTCAAGGACTTTGGGACAGCTGCACAAATTATAACAAATGTACTAGGAATACCAGAAGAAGAAGAAAGAAAAAGAAAAGAGAGAAAAAGGAAGGAGGTAGGGAGGAAGAAATGAAAGTAGCTCTTTTGCCTCTTTCCTGTTTGCCCATTTCTGTTCCCCTCTAAACTTGAAAGAACCTAATTAACTTGTTGATTATTTTACTAGATAAAAAGAAGTAAGAAGGAAGAATTAAGTAGTTAAAGAATAAATAGCCCAGTACTCCAACAGCCCCCTTAGCAATATCACAAGCAAATCAGACAAGCAAGCTGGCTTCTGGAGTGTCAGCCAGCCTGGACACAGAGGAGAATAATGCCGAACTCAAACTCCTGCCTCAAGATTCACTGAGATTCTTCCACCCCTTTTCCTTTTACAAACTATCATGACTGAGCAGAATCTTTAGAGCTGGTTTCAGGATATGAGTAAAATTTCTTTTCTAATTAAAGTACCTTTCCTTTCTATTGACATTTACATCTTGAATTAATGGAATTGAGTGGTGAGCAGCAGAACCTGTATTTGGTGAAAGAAAGTAAGGAAAGAAATATATTTTCATGGATTCACTCTTACTTCCTCTAGGTCTTTGCTGAAGTTTCACTTTCTCAACTAACAACTTATTTAATATTATAAAGTGTCATCCTGCTGAAACTTCTTATTGGCTTTTCCTATTCTTTATATTTCTTTTTAGTTTCTGTGATCATTTGGTTAATATATGTTTCGCTTATTATCACAGTTGTTTGTCTTTATCATCTATGGGAAAAATGTTAGCTATGTGAGAGCAGGAACTTTCCACTAAATCAAGAAGTGAATAATTGAGTGAACATTTTTGACATATAGCATTCTCATAGCTTCCAAGGATTTCACCTATGGTGAACATAGATTTGATGATCATTACACATTTTATTTTAAAGTCCTACAACTTTTATGTGGCAGTATTTTTTAAGTATTTTTACAAGAGATTATTTTATGATCAACACCTTATTTTATTTATTAGAATGTGAATTTAATCATATGCCTTCAGAATCTAGGCTTGGATTAAAAAGCAAAGTTTTATTGTAAATAAGCCCATGGTCCTTTGAGAAATAATATTCAACAAGGCAAGATTGTGTTAGTGCTCTAATAAATATACCATCTTAGGGTTTAACAGAGCAAAGATTCCAATAGGCTGGTCTTCACCCAGAGAAGCCTACAATTTGAACACAATGGGAATGCTGTATATGCAAAGAAAAACTGTTGTAATTTGAAAGGAATCTTGGCACATTTTGCCTGCTGAGGGAAGATTTGGCAGCTTGACATATTTTAATTGGCTGTCTATTCCACGTATTAAAGTGAGCAAAAGAAAATAAAATAATAAGAGGAAATTGAGAGTAAGAAGCAAAGATATTCAAAGAAATATTGAAGAAGACTGGAATGATTGATCTATGGGAATCTGTAAAAATATATACTAAATTATGAGAAAGTGCTGAGATGAGAATGCTATAATTCCCAAGAGTTAAATGTTGAGAATTGGATAAATTGTGAACCAAGAAGCATGGATAGCAAAAAGAGTACATACATTTTTGTTCAAAAATATGTTCATTTTTGTGTGTGGTGTTAGAAAGTGATCTAGTTTCATTCTTTTACAAGTGGTTGACCAGTTTTCCCAGCACCACTTGTTAAACAGATTGCCTTTAATCCATTGTATATTCTTGCCTCCTTATGTGTCCATATGTGTGTGGATTTATCTCTGGGCTTTCTATTTTCTTCCATTGATCTATATTTCTTTCTTTGTGCCAGTACCATACTGTCTTGATGACTGTGGCTTTGTAGTAGAGCCTGAAGTCAGCAAGTTGATTCCTCCAGTTCCATTCTTCTTTCTCAAGATTGCTTTGGCTATTCAAGGTTTTTTGTATTTCCATACAAATCTTGAAATTATTTGTTCTAGTTCTGTGAAAAATATCGCTGGTAGCTTAATAGGGATTGCATTGAATCTATAGATTGCTTTGGGTAGTATACTCATTTTTACTATAGTGATTCTTCCAATTCCATGAACATGGTATATTTATCTATTAGTGTCCTCTGATTTCTTTCATCAGTGTTTTATAATTTTCTATATATAGGTCTTTAGTTCTTTAGGTAGATATATTCCTAAGTATTTTATTCATTTCATTGCAATTGTTAATGGAATGGTTTCCTTAATTTCTTTTTCTACTTTCTCATTATTAGTGTATAGGAATGCAAGGGATTTCTGTGTGTTGATTTTATATCCTGTAACTTTACTATATTCATTGATTAGCTCTAGTAATTTTCTATGGATTAAAGATCTAAACGTAAGACCAGAAACTATAAAACTCCTAGAGGAGAACATAGGCAAAACACTCTCTGACATAAATCACAGCAGGATCCTCTATGATCCACCTCCCAGAATTCTGGAAATAAAAGCAAAAATAAATGGGATCTAATTAAAATTAAAAGCTTCTGCACAACAAAGGAAAATATAAGCAAGGTGAAAAGACAGCCTTCTGAATGGGAGAAAATAATAGCAAATGAAGCAACTGACAAACAATCTCAAAAATATACAAGCAACCCCTACAGCTCAATTCCAGAAAAAGAAACGACCCAATCAAAAAATGGGCCAAAGAAGTAAATTAACATTTCTCCAAAGAAGACATACAGATGGCTAACAAACACATGAAAAGATGCTCAATATCACTCATTATAGAGAAATGCAAATCAAGACCACAATGAGGTACCACTTCACACCAGTCAGAATGGCTGTGATCCAAGTCTGCAAGTAATAAATGCTGGAAAGGGTGTGGAGAAAAGGGAAGCCTCTTACACTGTTGGTGGGAATGCAAACTAGTACAGCCACTATGGAGAACAGTGTGGAGATTCCTTAAAAAATTGCAAATAGAACTGCCTTATGACCCAGCAATCCCACTGCTGGGCATACACACCAAGGAAACCAGAACTGAAAGAGACACATGTACCCCAATGTTCATCACAGCACTGTTTATAACAGCCAGGACATGGAAACAATCTAGATGTCCATCAGCAGATGAATGGATAAGAAAGCTGTGGTACATATGTGCAATGGAGTATTACTCAGCCATTAAAAAGAATACATTTGAATCAGTTCTAATGAGATGGATGAAACTGGAGCCGATTATACAGAGTGAAGTAAGCCAGAAAGAAAACACCAATACAGTATACTAACACATATATATGGAATTTAGAAATATGGTAATGACGACCCTGTATGCAAGACAGCAAAAGAGACACAGATACACAGATGTGTAGAGAGGACTTTTGGACTCTGAGGGGAAAGGGTGGGATGATTTGGGAGAATGGCATTGAATCATGTATACTATCATTTAAGAAATGAATCGCCAGTCTATGTTTGATGCAGGATACAGGATGCTTGGGGCTGGAGCACAGGGATGATCCAGAGAGATGATATGGGGTGGGAGGTGGGAGGGTGGGTTCATGTTTGGGAACTCATGTACACCCGTGGTGGATTCATGTCAATGTATGGCAAAACCAATACAGTATTGTAAAGTAAATTAAGGTTAAAAAAAAAAAAAAAACCTCAAACCATATCAAAACAAGCAACACACCAAAAAAAATATGTTCATATAAAAATATTAGTGTTAAAAAGAATACTTGAATCAGAGAGTGAAGATTGGCTTGGCAGGAAAAAATAATCATCAACTGTCACTTCCTTTCTTTTTAGGGTGATATGTAAGAACAACAATAGAAACAGTAGAAAATAAGTGGCAAGTTATAGAAAAGTCTGAAAGCCTGAGTTTTTGGTGAGTGATATAAAAGTCAAATGGTCAAAAAGTATCTGCAAAGAAATGGTATAAACATGGCAGTTTGAAAGTGCCATCTGAGTTAATGTCATGTGGCTTAGGCAAGCCTAACAGAGGACAAGGAAAGAAAACTCTGACACTTCAAATGTGAATACATGAATATCTGTGCCTTGAAGAGCCATTGGCTGATATGAAAGTGAGAAAGATCAAAATAGATTTTACACACACACATACACAGAGGGTTGACACATTTTATTATCTACTGAGTTTTGGACTTTGAAAGATGGCAAATAACCAGGAGATAATGATGAAAAAAAGTGCTGGACTATAACACTCAAAAGTATAAAAAAAACTCTCGACAAAAGTATATGGTGAAAGTTTAATAAAATGAAGATGAAAGTTAAAATGTTAAGCAGTAATATTAAGTAATATTTGCAAAATTCCTTGATGAGATCCACCATACTTTTAAGGCACACATACTATTAGTATAATAATAAAACAAGATATCTAAAAAGTCCAAGTTGAATTTTAAAAATATTTAAAATCATTAAATTTAACTGTCACTATAAGATGGAGAAGCTCTATACAGTCAGCAAAAACAAGACCAGGAGCTGACTGTGGCTCAGATCATGAACTCTGTATTGCCAAATTCAGACTTAAATTGAAGAAAGTAGGGAAAACTGCTAGAACATTCAGGTATGACCTAAATGAAATCCCTTATGATTATACAGTGGAAGTGAGAAATAGATTTAAGGGACTAGATCTGATAGAAGAGTGCCTGATGAACTGTGGACGGAGGTTCATGACATTGTACAGGAGACAGGGATCAAGACCATCCCCATGGAAAAAAAAATGCAAAAAAACAAAATGGCTGTCTGGGGAGGCCTTAATAATAGCTGTGAAAAGAAGAGAAGCGAAAAGCCAAGGAGAAAAGGAAAGATATAAACATCTGAATGCAGAGTTCCAAAAAATAGCAAGGAGAAATAAGAAAGCCTTCTTCAGCAATCAATGCAAAGAATTAGAGGAAAACAATTGAATGGGAAAGACTAGAGATCTCTTCAAAAAAATTAGAGACACCAAGGGAACATTTCATGCAAAGATGGGCTCTATAAAGGACAGTAATGGTAGGGACCTACAGAACTGGAAGATATTAAAACGAGGTGGCAAGAATACATAGAAAAACTGTACAAAAATGATCTATATGATAAAGATAATCACGATGGTGTGATCACTCACCTAGAGCCATTCATCCTGGAATGTGAAGTTAAGTGGGCTTTAGAAAGCATCACTATGAACAAAGCTAGTGGAGGTGATGGAATTCCAGTTGAGCTGTTTCAAATCCTGAAAGATGATGCTGTGAAAGTGCTGCACTTACTATGCCAGCAAACTTGGAAGACTCAGCTGTGGCCACAGGATGGAAAAGGTCAGTTTTCATTCCAATCCCAAAGAAAGGAAATGCCAAATAATGCTCAAACTACCACATAATTGCACTCATCTCACACGCTAGTAAAATAATGCTCAAAATTCTCCAAGCCAGGCTTCAGCAATATGTGAACTGTGAACTTCCTGATAGTCAAGCTGGTTTTAGAAAAGGCAGAGGAACCAGAGATCAAATTGCCAACACCTGCTGGATCATGGAAAAAGCAAGAGAGTTCCAGAAAAATATCTATTTCTGCTTTATTGACTATGCCAAAGCCTTTGACTGTGTGGATCACAATAAACTGTGGAAAATTCTGAAAGAGATGGGCATACCAGACCACCTGACTGGCCTCTTGAGAAACCTATATGCAGGTCAGGAAGCAACAGTTAGAACTGGACATGGAACAACAGACTGGTTCCAAATAGGAACAGGAGTATGTCAAGGCTGTATATTGTCAACCTGCTTATTTAACTTCTATGCAGAGTACATCATGAGAAACACTGGGCTGGAAGAAGCACAAGCTGAAATCAAGACTGCCAGGAGAAAATCAATAAAATCAGATATGCAGATGACATCACCCTTATGGCAGAAAGTGAAGAGGAACTAAAAAGCTTCTTGATGAAAGTGAAAGAGGAGAGTGAAAAAATTGGCTTAAAGCTCAACATTCAGAAGATCATGGCATCTGGTCCCATCACCTCATGTCAAATAGATGGGGAAACATTGGAAACAGTGTCAAACTTTATTTTGGGGGCTCCAAAACCATTGCAGATGGTGACTGAAGCCATGACATTAAAAGACGATTACTCCTTGGAAGAAAAGTTATGACCAACCTAGACAGCATATTCAAAAGCAGACACATTACTTTGCCAACAAAGGTCTGTCTAGTCAAGGCTATGGTTTTTTTCCAGTGGTCATGTATGGATGTGAGAGTTGGACTGTGAAGAAAGCTGAGCGCTGAATAGTTGATGCTTTTGAACTGTGGTGTTTGAGAAGACTCCTGAGAGTCCCTTGGACTGCAAGGAGATCCAACCAGTCCATTCTAAAGGAGATCAGTCCTGGGTGTTCTTTGGAAGCAGTGATGCTAAAGCTGAAACTCCAGTACTTTGGCCACCTCATGCGAAGAGTTCTCTCATTGGAAAAGACTCTGAGGCTAGGAGGGATTGGGGACAGGAGGAGAAGTTGACGACAGAGGATAAGCTGGCTGGATGGCATCACCGACTCAATGGGCATGAGTTTGAGTGAACTCCAAGAGTTGATGATGGACAGGGTTGCCTGGCATGCTGCGATTCATTGTGTTGCAAAGAGTTGGACATGACTGAGCAACTGGACTGAACTAAACTGAACTGATAAGTTATAAATGGGCAATAATAAATCAGTGTAAGCCAAAAATGGCAGTAAATAATTATAGACTTATTCTATGATTAACATAAAGAGTTTATATTATACCTTTAAATCTGTTGTTTTAAAGAACAGTCTGTCCATGTTAACCTTATTACAAAATTTTCTCATACAATTCTTACACAGTACTATTATGCATTATAAGACATAACCCCCTTGTTTGTTTTGCTTTATTGTATTTACTAATATTGCATTTTTGACAAATTGAAGACTTGTAGCAACCCTGTGTCAAACAAGTCTATTAGCACCATTTTTTCAACAGCATTTGCTCACTTTGTGTCTCTGTATCACATTTTGGTAATTCTTACAATATTTCAAAATTTTTCATTATTATCTTACTATTTGTTACAATGATCAGTGATCTTTGATGTTACGATTGTAATTGTATTGGGGCATCATGAAGTGTACCCAGGTAAGTCAGTGAACTTAATGGATTGTTGAAATGACAACAGAAGATTTACTATCTTACATAAACTTAGTTGATAAAGCAATAGCATGGTTTGAGAGGACTGATTCTAGTTTGGAAAGGAGTTCTATGGGTAAAATGATTTCAAACAGTATTGCATACAACAGAGAAATCATTCATGAGAGGACGAGTGAATCAATGCAGTAAGTTTCACTGTTGTCTTAATGTAAGAAACTGTCACAGCTACCCCAAACTTCAGCAACCACAACCTTAATTAGTCAGCAGCCATCAACATCACATTTCAGCGAAATGATCACAACTTGCTGAAGACTTAGATGTTGGTTAGTATTTTTGGCAAAAATATTTTCAAGTTAAGGCATTTACATTGATTCTTTAGACAAATGCTATTGTACTTTTAATAGACTAGAGTATAATGTAAATACATATTTTACATGCACTGGGAAATTTTAAAAAAATGGCATGACTCATTTTATTTTGCAATTTGCTCTATTACTGTGGTCTGGAACCAAACCCACAGTATCTCCAAGCCAAGATACGCCTGTATAGTGCAGTATTACTGAATAGAAAGAGAAAAATAAATTATTTTTATGACTTATTTATGGTTGTAAAATGGAATGAGACAAGTACCATAGAAGAAAAAAGTTTGACACACTGCTGCTGCTGCTAAGTCGCTTCAGTCCTGTCCGACCCTTTGTGACCCCATAGATGGCAGCCCACCAGGCTCCACCGTCCCTGGGATTCTCCAGGCAAGAACACTGGAGTGGGTTGCCATTTCCTTCTCCAATGCATGAAAGTGAAAAGTGAAAGTGAAGTCGCTCAGTCGTGTCCGCATCTTCACAACCCCATGGACTGCAGCCCACCAGGCTCCTCCGTCCATGGGATTTTCCAGGCAAGCGTACTGGAATGGGGTCCCATCGTCTTCTCCGTTGACACGCTAGTATGGGAGAAAAAAAATATATATATATATATATTCTTAACATCTATATAAGTAAATTTATAATGCATTAAGTGCTTAATAATAAGCTTTCCATGTAGGTCAATCGGTCAAGCATCTCCCCGCAATGAGGGAGACCTGGGTTCAATTCCTGGGTTGGAAAGTTCCCCCAGAGAAGGAAATCACAACCCACTCCAGCATTCCTGCCTGGAGAATTCTTGCCCCATGGACAGAGAAGCCTGGTGGGCTACGGTTCATGGGATCGCAAGAGTTGGACATGACTTAGCACTATCTCTCCTTTTTTCTTTCTTTCAAGCACTTTCAAGCCTCAGGGATGCTATTAAGCATGTCACACACATTCTCTTATGCAAACACAAACACCCCTAAAAATGGTAAAGTTACTATAAGTGCATTAAAATAATAGCCCAAAAGAGAACTATGAAAGTTCAGAAAAGGGAGCTATTTTTTTCTACAGAAGTTTCTCCACAAATAATGTACTATGAAGATAACTTGCTTTAAAACTCAGCCTTGATGAGAAGGTAGGATTTGGATGCACAGAATAGGAGAATACAGCATTCTATATGGGTGTAATATTGTAAAAAATATATCAAAATGGCAAAACAAAGGACGCATATGGAAAAAGAGGAAAGCAGTTGATGTGTAGCAGATGTGCATGGTGGGAAATACTGTAATGAGAGAAAGAAAAAGCTAAGCTGTATCATGTTTGCCATATGCCATAACAATATGTAAGATCATGGAACTAAATTTCTTGATAATAATTGGAACTGTAATCATTCCAGTTATTTTGAATTCTTTGTCTTGATATAGAATTAATAATCTCATTGCTGAAAAGTAAAGTCAAAATACAGATAATGCCCTTTAGTCATTAATTCTACAGATATTTGTTAAATGTTTAATTATAAGCAAAGATTAATGTATATATATATTGTTCATTTTTTATTTTTATTTTACCATTACAATTTTTGATAGAAATAAAATACATAGGTTTGTGATAGAAAACAGTGATATTTCTGAGCATTCCTACTGAAGATTCAGTCTGTCAATGATATAGTTTCTCTTTAGGTAACTGGAGATGGAAATGGCAACCCACTCCAGTATTCTTGGCTGGGAAATCTCATGGACAGAGAAACTTGGCAGGCTACAGACCATGGGTCCCAAAGAGTCAGACATAACTGAGCACACTACTTGAGCTGAATTGTAGGTCACTGTAGTAGACATATTCTAAAGTAACCTCAGTGACTCACAGCCTTGTATAATTCCTTCCTCTTGAGCAGGAACACAACTGTACTTGCTGCTAGCCAATGGTATAGAGCAAAAGTGAAGGTATTTTGCAGATGAAATTAGTCTTAAACTGTTTAATTTTGAGTTTAAAGAGATTATCCTAGGTGGGCCTAATTTAATCAGGTTTAAGCCCTTAAGAAAGCAACCGGTGGTTTTCCTGAAATCAGAGACTCACTGTTTTGCTGGCTTGAAGAAGTAAGCCACTGTGAGTTCTACAACCACAAGGAAGTAAATTATTTAAGCAATCAGGTTACACTTGATGCTTCCTGTTAGTAATTTTCCATCTACTGACCCCCACCCTGCTGGTTGGCTATAAATCCCCATTTATCCATGCTATATTAAGAATTGTGTCCATGTCTACAATAAGGTCTCTTTTCCTGTATTGCAAAAGTCCTAAATAAAATCAGTTTGTTTGGTTTGTTTTTGTTTTTCTGCTTTAACTACTGTTTAGCTCTGGTTTTTTGTTACCTGAGCTAACCCATGCCAGGACTCCTGATGCACACCAATTAGTATGTTGTGTTAAACCATTGTTTGTGGTTGTTTTTTATATCATAATAATAAATATAGCAGCCAACATAAAAGTACATCTTCTTTTCAGTAATGGGAATGAAAAATTTAAAATTCTACATCTGAACACAGAATTCTCCCTCAAAATAACAGTAAAAAAATTGCATATGAGGAACAAACAGTGTTCTCCCAAGCACATATTCATGGTTCCTTACATCTTTTGTGGATCATGGGGTTAGTAAGTATTTTCTTTCCTACTGTTTTTACAATCTTTTCAAAGTATTACAAAGAGTGAAAAAATATTAACAAAACAAAAGCAGCAATCAAGAACACTTGTTTTGCTAACAATATTTTGACAATGTTGATAAATATGCCTATGGAGATTTGAGAATGGACCACAAAGATTTCTAGAGATAAATTCTAATATCTTTTCAAGGTGCATAGGAATTATTCACAAAGCCTTGTTTAGCCAAATTTTTAAAAGGATTTAGATTGATAAGAATCTGGAGATTTTAATGCTATTTTTCTTGACATATATATTGACTGATTTGGTTTTAACTGGAATGAACCACCAAGAAGAGTTAAATAATTCATATGAAAGTATGTTAACTCTAAGTGGCAAGAGACTCCAGGAGAGTCCTGAATAATAAATAACAGCATTTCTTCTTTGTTAGCCTCTCATATCTATGCTTACTGAGCATCACGCTGAGTATCCAAAGAAAGTGGGTGTGTGTGTCTGTGTCTGTGTGTATGTATGTGTGTGTTTGTGAAAGAAGCAAGACTCTACAGAGCCAACTTCAGGCTATCTTCAGAGCATCTCTTGCTGTGCCAGCCAGACAATCACCACATTCCCTTGGTGAGCTACCTGGAACACAGCAGTGCAAAGAAAGTGAAATTGAATTTATCTAGCTTTTAACCATTTTCTTAGAACCATTTCAAGTGGGATTTTGAAGGACTGATTCTTAATGATTGTTTGCTTACTATACTATTATATTTTATGTAAGTGAATTTTTCTAACAATTTTCCAATACATTTACTAACTACATCTTAAATGGAAATACAATTAAATAACTGTATTGATAAAACACTGAAAATAAAACAGAGTTTTAATGGCCACATAAGACAAGTGGCCCTATATTATTAATCAGCTGCTGTGGTTTCACAGTATAATGATATGACTAAGATCAAAGATAAAATGAAACCAAACAATAATGCTGAAGTAGTATTTTGTGCACTATAAAATTGAAATAAAGAGATTAAACATGTAAAAAACCTAACTCTGAGTACAGGACAAGGAATCTTATACATACTGCTAATACCACATCTTAAGAAATGATGAATATTCATGTCATAAAGAACACTGTCTGAGTATGAAAGCCATGGGCTTTCCTTTTAAATTGAGATAACCTAATCAACTGTTATTCCAATAACAATGTAAAATCTCATACACAGAATGATTATTTTAATAATGATGAGAAATGATTTATGGAATCTGTATTTAAGCTCTTCGTATTACCTCATCTTCAATTATTTTAAAATTCAGTGGAATTATACAACTCAAAGAAAATTATCATGTTTTAGGTAATATGAGAAAGAAAAGAGATTAGTATAATTCTTTTTTGATATTTAGGAGATCATTCTTGTAGCAAAGACATCTCTTTTCTCTATATTCTTATATTTACTACATATAGATTTATTTACTATATATTAAAGGTAGTTAAATTTATGTTCTAAAATGTTTCCTTATAATAATATTCCATATGGAGTTATCCTTTGATGAAAATCTGTTAAATATCTTCCAGATTTCACAGATTTTACTTAGAAATTCTGGCTCTCTTAAAATATTCATATTAGAAAGTTCAGGTGTTAACTTTTAATGGCTGCCATAGTCTGAATATTTGCATCTTCTCAAAATCCATTTGCTGAAAACCTCATGTCCAAGATGATGGTATTAGGTGATGGAGCCTTTGGGAGGGGATTTACTCATGAGGGAGAAAGCTGTCATGAATAAAATTAAATTTATGAGAGCAAGCTAGGGCAGCTTTCCCCTCTCTGTTCTCAGTCCTGTGTGGATACAGTGAGAAGACAGCAGAAGAAAGGCCTTGCCAAAACTTGACCATGCTGACACCCTGATCTCAGGCTCCTACTCTTTAGAAATATGAGGAATCAATGTTTATTACTTAGAAGCCACCCACGACTACTTTAACAAGATGCCACAGACTGATCATGTAAAATTATTTCATTTTGCTCCAAATATTTGTGTTAGAGATTCTGGAAGAGAATGATTCAGGTGGTTTGTCTACATGATATTGGCTGGGAATTGAACCTGGGTCTCCCCCAATGCAGGTCTATCTGGTTCAGTCCCTGGGTTGAGAAGATTCCCTGGAGAAGGGAATGGCAACCCACTCCAGTATTCTTGTCTGGAGAATCCCATGGACAGAGGAGCCTAGCAGGCTATAGTCCATGGGGTCGCAAAAGAGTCAGATACAACTGAACTACTAACACACAGACTAAAATAGTTGTATACCTGAATATTTTATTATTTTTACACATGAGTTACATTAAAGGATGATAATTGTGAGAGATTATACTCTCTAAGGAAGGTCACAGGTTATCGTCTATCAGACATGCTTGTCTGTAATGTGGCATTGTTAGTCTCTCATGAAGAGATGGAGATCCCTCTATACATCACTTTTAACCTGGAAGGTCCTATTACTGCCTTGACTATAGAGTACAACAGAATTGATGCAGTGCCAGTTCCAGGGGTTCACATTAACTCGCCTGGAATCTTCTACTGCCTGACATTTGGAAGCTGATCAGCTTTATGAAATGCAATTACACTGACACCAACATGCTTTGAAAAGCTCAAAGTTCATGCTCATGGAATGTGAGCTTTCTTGTAGAGACAGGCATAGAGACAGAGACAAAGAAAAAGAGATCAGAATCATCAAGATTCCAGACATTTGAGTTAAAACAAAAAAATCATAAAAGTGAAAGTTCAATTCCCCATCAACATCATTTAAACAAACCAGCTGAATCATTCTCTTCCAGAACCTCTAAAACAAATATTTGGAACAAAATAAAATAATTTTTTCCATAGTGTTTGCTACACATTTTTTTCACATGGATTTTGTTAACTGGAAGCAGGATACAGACATAATAGAGACAGGAACCAGGAATGATCTTAAAAAGACTGTAAGGAGAGACTGGAAAGACAATGAGGGAATTATATTCAGACCAGATCATGTACTGGTGAAAAGTTTAATGAAACTGAAATTTTTGATAACACAGAAAATGTTTTATAATGAATTCAAAGAAGGATATATCCAGAGAGGATGTAGACAGTACTAACTGGTTTCTTTCAGCTTTAGAAAGCCCAAGCCAATTTCAAAGGCCATGGAGGATGGAACTACATGGAAACAGAGAAATCAAGTCCAAGGAGCTCCAAGGTGCCTAACATGCAAGCAATAAGTCATCTTAAGAGTCCTCCTTTCAGCTTTAGAAGCCCCAGCTGACAGATACTACATTCAGAGGCACACCATCTGACCAATCACCTTCCAAATTCTTACATATTAGATTGTGAGCAAAATAAGTTGTTTCTTTAAGCCACTCTGTTTGGAATGGTTTTATTATGAAGCAATAAATAGTTAGAATCTAAAGATTGCTTTCTTTTTTTGTAACTATAATTTAAATAAATTGCACCATTACTTTTTTTTAATTGTAGAAAATGTTAGAATATTGGCTCTAAATATGTCATTTAAGGCTATAGAAATTTCTAAACAATAAATGGCATCTTGATTTAACAGCTGTGTAATTGGATTTTTAGAATTGTTTTGTATTTTCTAAAATCTACATAAAGGATTAATTTTTAGTAAATGTTATTTTCAATATGTTTTATTTTATTTAAGGAAAGCCAACTAAAATAGGTAAGCCTAACTATTCAGACATCCAGAAATAGTAGTGTGTGTCTATATGTATGTTTGTTTATGTTTCCTCTCAGTTTTTTTAATGTAATATTTCAGTGCCATCCATTTTGGTTGATAAGAAGTTTGTTTTCAGACTATTTGTCATTCGTGTGTGATCAGTTTTCCTTTTCTCTCTCTTACAGCTTTAAAGATGTTTTTTCGTTACTATGTTCTGCAGTATCACTACAGTGGAGTAGGTATGGATTAATTGTATTTATCCTTTTAGCAGTCTGTGTGTATTTCAGTCTGAAGACTAAGATAATTCTTCAATTCTGAAAAAAATCAGGTATTTTCACTTAGGATAAGCTTTCCATTAGCTATGAAAGAAAAGTGATGAAAGTGAAGTCACTCAGTCGTGTCCAACTCTTTGTGACCCCCTGGACTGTAGCCTACCAGGCTCCACCCTCCATGGGATTCTCCAGGCAAGAGTACTGGAGTGGGTCGCCATTTCCTTCTCCAGGGGTATTTCCAACCCAGGGATCAAACCCGGTTCTCCTGAATTCCAGGCAGACGTTTTAACCTCTGAGCCACATTAGCTATAGTTGAGTCCTCAGTATATTTTCTATACTCTCAACTTCTCTTCCTCATCTTTAATTTCTTTATTATTCTATGCTGAATTACATGTGAACGTCTCAGTACACTCTTCCTGTTTGTTACGAGGACAGTTATAGTGCCATAAGAAGTTGTATTTCTATATGTTACTGTATTTTATTATCCAGGATCTCAATTGAACTTCAATATCCAGGAGTTCTTACATGATTCTTTGATTTATAGTTTCTTACTGGTTTTAGGGATGGTATATATTTTTCATTGTCTCTTTTAAGATTGTCAATATACTTTAAAATCATTTTGAAAGTTCTCCAATGTTTTCATTTCATTGCTTTCCTCCTATTTCTCAACTGTTGATTTTGCTGGCCAACTTTTTTCAGTGTTTGCACTCCTCATATGCTTGAAATATTTGCAAAAGTCTCACATACAAAGCCTATATCCCTCCCTCCCTCTCCCTATCCCTCCACCCTCTATCTTTGTCCAGTGATTTTGGATCTGCCTCCACCTGGCTTCCCCAACCCAATTCTGGAATTAGGAATTATATCAGTTCTCATACAGCAACAACCCGGGGCTACTTCAGATCCAATCACTGGGCTAACAGGCAATTCATCCCAGACTCCATAGGTGATGATTTCTTCACTTTCCCCATCCATTCAAGATGAGTAGCTTTATAAAAGTGATAGCTCTTAGAAATGTTCAATTTTTTTAGGTCTCCTTTCCTGAATGGATGCATAGTCTTATTCCAGCCTTCATATCCATATCAAGTAGATGGTTTTTTTCCTCTGACCCAAGTGATCTGCCAGCTTAATATCTTCACTCCACATGGGGTGAAATGTGATGATCCCTCTGCTTACTTAAAGTTCTTAACATTTGGATGCTAATAATATTTTTACCAACTTATGAAAATATTTTCTAAATTTCAGTTATGTCATGTTTGGAAGAAAGGGAAAAATGTGAATTCACAAAGCCATCTTAATCAGAAACCCCTTGAGAGCTCACTATTGCCTATGTTCCTCATCAGCATATATTTCCCCTTCATCTAGACACCAAAGCTTCAACCCTAAATATCAGGCAATATCCATCTTTTGCAGATATATAGATACTGTAAATAATATTTAGCTATGGGTGAGTAAAGACAATAAAATTGTTCATTAAAAAAAGTTTAAGCACAGTTATTAAAATATTTAAATTTTACTGCATAAAATCTATAAATAACTATAAAATATACTTTAATAACAGCTTCTCTTTCTTATCCAGAAACAGGGAATAGATCTAGAATAGTTGAATTAAGAGTTTGCTTCAGACTATGACTAGTTTCCATTTTGTATGCATTTGATCCTGTTTTATATACCTGGCTGCCTTGCCAAACTTACATTGAGTCTTCCATCATTAACCATTGTCCTTTATTCTTTTCTTTAAACTTATTAGTTTTGTTAATGATTGTGTTATACTTCTTTCCTTTTCTATTTAACCAGATCCCTGGAAGTGTATTTCTCTCAGTGGGGTCAATGTTCTTGCTCTACTCAGGCTAGGGTAAAAGACTTTTTTTTTTCCTAGTATCTGAAGTATAGTTAGTTAACAATGGTATGTTAGTTTCAGTTGTACAGCAAAACAGTTTAAATATATATAATATATATGCTATTTTCAGATTATTTTCTACTGAAGATTATTATAAGATTTTGAATATAGTTCCCTGTGCTAAACAGTAGGACCTTGTCGTTTACCTATTGTATATATAGTAGTGTATATCTATTACTCTCAAACTCCTAATTTATCCCTCCCCCACCTTTCCTCTTTGGAAATCATTTTATTTACTATGTCTGTGAGTTTATTTCTGTTTTATAAATAAGTTCACTGTATAACATTTTTTAGATTCCACAAAAAACTGATATTGTATGACATGTGTCTTTCTCTTTCTGACTTACTTCATTTAGTATAATAATCTCTGGGCCCAATCAAACGGCTGCAAATGATATTATGTCATTTTTATGGCTGAGTAATATTCCATTGTATAAATTAATCACATCTTCTTATGCATTCATCTAGCAAAGGACACTTAGAGATAAAATTATTATATGCAAATGACATGATACTGTATATAGAAAACCCTAAGCCTGGAGACAAAAACTATTAGAACTGATAAACGAATTCAGCAAGGTAGCAGGATACATTATTAAAAGACAAATCTGTTGCATTTCTTTTCAACAAAATACGCAAAAAAGAAAGTAGAAAAGTAAAATAAATAAATAAAAATCCCATTCAAAGTCACATAAAAAAAAAAAAAAACTAGAAATGAACCTGACCAAAGAGATGAAAGATTTACATACTGAGAACTATAAAACATTGATAAAGTAAATTGAAGATAATTCAAAGAAATGGAAAGATGTCCCATGCTTTTGGATTAGAAGAATTAACATTTTTTTAAATGCCATATTACTCAAAGCAATTTACAGATTTAATGCAACACATATAAAACTATACATGATATTTTTCACAGAACTAAAGCAAACATTCCTAAAACTTATATGGAGCCAAAAAGACCCAGAATTGCCAAGCAATCTAGAGGAAAAAGGACAAAACCAGTAGCATAACCTTCCCAGACTTCAGACAGTAGTACAAAGTTACAATAATCAAAACAAGGTGGTACTCATACAAAAACAGACATATGGTGAAAGAATTTTTAAACTAATTTTGTTGCGAAAAAGCTGACATAAGTTTACATCTGAAAAGAGAAAACCTCCACTGACAAAATGATGTAAATTCCATGAATCTTTCCACCTAACACCATCGAATTTTAATCACAATCAGTAGTTTGCTTTCTATTAGTGCATAGTTACACCATGGTCACATAGTTATTCCTGATGTTACCTGGATCAAATAAGTACACACAGTGTCAAATACCGACAGTATATACAGAAAGGCATGGTTCTTACCTTTAAGTAGTCTGTTTGGAAAGACAATAAGAAACATTTTTAATGTGTAAATTTTATTCTGTGTAGGTTGGATTGAAAGCAGATGAAAATAACAGAGATTAAATAGGATAAAATTGTAATAGCAATTTGAGCTAACAAGGGCCTAGATCACAATGATGATATGGGAATAAAAAGAACAAACCAAGAAAGACACACAACAAAAGGAGTCAACATACCAGGAGACAAGGCCTAAGAAATAAAAGAGGAGTGAAATTGATAATGATGATGGTAACAAGGGTAAGAGCAAGAAGAACAAAAGCAGGTTACATTTGCTAAGTGCTAACTGAAATATTTCAAGTGGAGGAAAAATAAAACCATATTAGGGAGAAAACCTGTAAAGAGAATAATTTAAATGAGGAAAATTTATGAATTTATAGAAACCCCAAATGTGATGTGACTGTAGGTTGTGCAAGAAGCAGCCCTAAGTTAGGTGAAGGCAATGGGTATATATTTTCAGGCAACAGTGGAGACTAATTTTTAAAAGGCAGCAAGATAAAGTAGAGCAGTACTTTAAAGAACACTCAAGAAACTGAGTAAAATGAGAAGGGTTTTTTTCTTAGAAGATAGAGTTACTCTTATCAAATGCATATAAGTCTGAGGACTTAGGAAATTTAATTTTTTAATTATCACTACAGCAAATAAGTAATGAAGCAATGTCTTTTTATTATGTTTTATTTCTACATCTTCCTGAATATGAATATTTATGTTTTCATTGTTTGCTTAATTGCCAATAGCTGTCCCTAAAGCATCAAATCCCTGCATTAAAAGTCAGTATAGAAAACTAAAAATGCATTCTCATTTTCATCTGTAATTTAATTCCAAAGAAAAGTTATCATTTCATACATGCAGACACATGAAGTACGTGTGAATCTACAATGGTTATTGGAATTATCTCTTTGGAACGTCTTAAAGTACCTTGAAATACACTGTGAATTAATAAAACTGCAACAGTATTCATGGACTTTTTCAAGCAACAAAGATCGAGAAAGAGAATAATTACCAGGATATAGAGATTGGAGTGACCATTTCAGTTTGTTTCATGCTGCTTTTGTTTTTTAACTTAATGTTTTTTGATCAGCCAGCATGTGCAATGTCCCTAAAAACATTAAAATGACATATTAATATGAAGCTCACATAAAGTGGTTTGTATTCCTTTTTCCCTGGGCACGAGAGCCTCCTCTGTAGAGTACTCCATAGAGAATTCTGTAACACTGGGTGGCGCTATATACTAACAAAACAATATTTGCTTGCATATAGGCTTTTCTAGCTTCAGATCATTTTTGCAGTCTAGATATCAAGCATCACTAGATATTATTTTTCTGGTCCTTCTGATATTCCACTCACACAACCGTCTGCTGCAAATTGGCTGACTAACAGGGAAATGTCAACTATGTTGTTCCAACTAGGTAATATGTTCATGATAAAGTATTATGACCAATAAACTGGAAGAAAATAAAAACATTTGATAGAGAAGCATTTTTCCCATGTTAATGACAGGATATTTGTTGCAGGGAAACAGCAAACAATTTATAAATTTGCATAGCCAATGAATTCCTAATTCATCGTTTTCTACAACTTTTTTTTAACAGTGATGTAATAACTCATTAAGTGTAATATTAATATGTAAATTACTCATTTGGATTTCCCAGTTACTTACACAAATTAAGCTATATTTTTAGTAAATTGGATACCAAAGCATTTATATTCAGAAAGGATAAATAGAAAAGTGTTCTGAAATGTTAACAGAGCATTTGTTGTACAGTTGAAGACCAAAAGTTCATTGGAAGAAGATATTAATTAAATATTAGAATCCCGATTAAAATGAAAGCAGAAGATGAAATATATTTCTGAAAGCAGGAGTGTATCAATTTTACTCTTAAAATTGATATATAACAAATACACTTTTTTAAATTATAAAATAAAGAATACCAATAGCATCTGAAAGTCCTCTCTCATCAGCACCCCCTCTGTCCTCACCATTCATGTATGTGTGTCTGCTCAATCACTCAGTAGTGTCTGACCCTGCAGCTCTCATAGACTGTAGACCACTTGACTCCTCTGTTCATGGGGTTGTTCAGACAAGAACACTGAAGTGAGTTGCCACTTCCTCCTCCAGGGGACCTTCCCCATCGAGGCATTGAACCAGCATCTCCTGTGTCTCCTGCATTGGCAGGCTAATTCTTTATCACTGAGCCAACTGGGAAGCCCCTCCTTATCATTCATGTCCCAAACCAAGAGATAAAACCTGATACATCCAACCGTTCCTTTTTGTATGGTTGAGGTGTGTATATATACACAGACATACACATACATACACACACATTTTGTATTTTAAACTGATAGGATCATATTATGTATATTGTTCAGGGGGAAAGGGTAGCATGGAGGGAAGGATTGAGAGTCTGGGAAAATCAGATGCAAGCTAGTATATATAGAGAATGGATAAACAATCAGGAACACCCGTGGTGGATTCATGTTGAAGTATGGCAAATCCAATACAATATTGTAAAGTAATAGCCTCCAATTAAAATAAATAAATTTAAATTAAAAAAAAAACAATCAGGTCCTATTTTATAGCACAGGGAAGTATATTCAATATCCTGTGATAAACCATAATGGGAAAGAATATGAAAAAAGAATATATGTATGATTCAACAATTTGCTTTTAAAATTTAAAACATAAACAACTTTCTGTGTCAACATAAAGGTCTAATCAAATTTTTTTTTAAGCAGCATGACATTTTACACAATAGATAATGTCTTAAATACTTTAACTATTTTCTAATTGAATACTCAATGTTTTTCCCCCTTTATTACAAGAAATATTGCAATAAACATCCTTGTGCATGTATCTCTGTGCATGTATTGATATTACTGTTAGATGGATTTTAGAAGCAGAATTGCTAAAGCAAAAGGGATGCATGTTTACTTAAGTCTGTCTAATTTTAAATTTCCTCCGACAGTGTTAGGAGAGTGTTTTGCCAGAATCTCAGCTCCAACTCTTGGCAAAAATAAATATCATAGAATTTTAAAAGATTTTCCTATATTTAAACACTGGGATGTCTCTCTTCATTGCTGACTAAATGTGAAATTGTGGATTATTTTATTTGTATTAGAATTTATGGGTTTTCCACTTTAGTATTATATATTCATATCACTTTTGCACATTGGCAAGTTGAATTAATACTTGTTTTGTACAACATTGAATGAGATTTTATATTATGGAGCTTATGTTTTTGTTAATAATATACATCATAAACATTTATTCCAGCCTGTCATTTTTCTACTAGCTCTTCAGTGAATATAGACTATAAGATAATAGTCATCTCCATTATTGCTTTTTTAAGAGTTCTGATTTTATGTTTTACTTAAGAAAGCATTTTCCACTCCCAAATTTTCAATATATTTGCATTTACTTAATTCCTTTTATATTTAAGCTTATTGGATTTCTCTTTAATTCTTTTAAAATTCAGTTTTTACATGGCACGTGGGAGGGAGTTAAACTCTTTTCTCAAATTTATAGCCAATTTTCCAGGCCATTTATTAAAGCATTTATCCTTTCCCCATTGATTTGAAATACTGCTTTAATTATAAATTCAAGATATCATTTTTGAGGTTTTGAATAGATGGTTGTATTCCTTTGGTTTTATTGTATGTACTTTGTCATATTTTTTATAAAAAGTCTATCGTTATGGTCAAATAATATCAGCAACAATCATAAGTTAATTTTTAAAACATTTGATTACGAGATTTTACCTCTCAATAATACAACTGAGTTAAGCTAAAAAAAATTGATATTCTCTTTCAAATAATGTTAAAATGTTATTTTTATTTTTAACCTTGTTCCTTAGTTCACATAGTGACTTCTGAATATTCATAAAGTTTTTTTCTCAAGAGATCAGAACTGTACAAAAAAGATCTTCATGACCGAGATAATCACAATGGTGTGATCATTCACCTAGAGCCAGACATCCTGGAATGTGAGGTCAAGTGGGCCTTAGAAAGCATGACTAGGAACAAAGCTAGTGGAGGTGATGGAATTTCAATTGAGTTAGTTCAAATCCTGAACGATGATGCTGTGAAAGTGCTGCACTCAATATGCCAGCAAATTTGGAAAACTCAGCAGTGGCCACAGGACTGGAAAATGTCACTTTTCATTCCAATCCCAAAGAAAGGCAATGCCAAAGAATGCTCAAACTACCGCACAATTGCACTCATCACACATGAAAGTAAAGTAATGCTCAAAATTCTCCAGGCCAGGCTTCAGCAATATTTGAACCATGAACTTCCTGATGTTCAAGCTGGTTTTAGAAAAGGCAGATGAACCAGAGATCACATTGCCAACATCTGCTGGATCATGGAAAAAGCAAGAGAGTTCCAGAAAAACATCTATTTCTGCTTTATTGACTATGCCAGAGCCTTTGACTGTGTGGATCACAATAAACTGTGGAAAATTCTGAAAGAGATGGGAATACCAGACCACCTAACCTGACTCTTGAGAAACCTATATGCATGTCAGGAAGCAACAGTTAGAACTGGACATGGAACAACAGACTGGTTCCAAATAGGAAAAGGAGTACATCAAGGCTGTATATTGTCACCCTGCTTATTTAACTTCTATGCAGAGTACATCATGAGAAACGCTGGTCTGGAAGAAGCACAAGCTGAAATCAAGATTGTCGGGAGAAATATCAATCACCTCAGATATGCAGATGACACCACCCTTATGGCAGAAAGTGAAGAGGAACTAAAAAGCCTCTTGATGAAAGTGAGAGAGGAGAGTGAAAAAGTTGGCTTAAAGCTCAACATTCAGAAAACGAAGATCATGGCATCTGGTCCCATCGCCTCATGGGAAATAGATGGGGAAACAGTGGAAACAGTGTCAGACTTTATTTTCAGGGGCTCCAAAATCATTGCAGATCGTAATTGCAGCCATGAAATTAAAAGACGCTTACTCCTTAGAAGGAAAGTTATGACCAACCTAGATAGCATATTGAAAAGCAAAGACTACTTTGCCAACAAAGGTCCATGTAGTCCAGGCTATGGTTTTTCCATTGGTCATGTATGGATGTGAGAGTTGGACTGTGAAGAAAGCTGAGCGCCAAAGAATTGATGCTTTTAAACTGTGGTGTTGGAAGACTCTTGAGAGTCCCTTGGACTGCAAGGAGATCCAACCAGTCCATTCTAAAGGAGATCAGCCCTAGGATTTCTTTGGAAGGAATGATGCTAAAGCTGAAACTCCAGTTCTTTGGCAACCTCATGCGAAGAGTTGACTCATTGGAAAAGACTCTGATGCTGGAAGGGATTAGGGGCAGGAGGAGAAGGAGATGACAGAGGATGAGATGGCTGGATGGCATCACTGACTCGATGAACATGAGTCTGAGTGAACTCCGGGATTTGGTGATGGACAGGGAGGCCTGGCGTTCTGCGATTCATGGAGTTGCAAAGAGCTGGAAATGACTGAGGAACTGAACTGAACTGAACTAAACTGTCCTGAACTTGGAAACTAACAGTCATATATTTGATCGTGGTATGAATCAATTTATGCTAAAAAGAGATGAGATAATGATTTAGTAATTTTGCAATTATTACATATGTACTTCAGTAGGCATGCTAAAATGTGTCCATATAAGCTTGAATTTTTTGGAGTCTAATGCTAGACAAACTAAACATTTCTCCTAATAAGTTACTTGAAGCTTTTTTGGCCTAGATATTTGGCCTTCTGAGACACTTTTAAAAAATATGATTTTATAATAATTTCTTAAACCAAGGCTTTCTTTTCCACTTGGAACATCTTAAATAGCAAAAACAGTGCTCCATATCTAACTGATAAAAGTATAATGTTTACATTAATATAGTGTGGATGCTACAAACTGTATTTATTCACATTTTTGACACAAATGTGTGGATTTTTTCATCACCCAACAAATTCCCCAACTTTCTGGACACCAAATGAGTGTCCTATAATTCAACTCAATACTGACATTAATTACCTGTAGTAATTAATAGGTTAAGGGCTCAGTCTCACAAAGCTTCCCACCCGCCCGCGAACACACACACATTTCAGATGCCAGTCACAAGTATTAGGCCTCCCATATTTCTGACTGACTGCTATAAATCAGTTTGATATTTGCTAGAATGATTCACGGAACTCAGGAAAATGCTTTACTTACTATTACTAGTTTATTATCAAAGATACAACACAGAAACAGCCAAGAGGAAGGGATACAAAGTAAGAGGGAAGGGCATGGAGTTTTCATGCTTCCTCTAGGTACATCACTTCTTAGTATGTCAATGTATTCACTAACCAGGAGGTTTAGTTACATAGACTGTTTTTCAGTTGCCAAGTTGTGTCTGACTCTTCACAACCCCATGGACCACAGTACACTAGGTTTCCCTGTCCCTCACCATTTCCAGGATTTTGCCCAAATTCATGCCCATTGCATTGGTGATGCCATCCAAACATCTCATCCTCTGTTGCCCTCTTCTCTTACTGCCTTTAATCTTTCCCAGGATCAGGGTCTTTTCCAGTGAGTTGGCTGTTCACATCAGGTGGCCAAAGTTTTGGAGCTTCAGCTTCAGCCTTGTTCCTTCCAGTGAGTCTTTTGGGTTGATTTCCTTTAATATCGACTAGTTTGATCTCCTTGCTGTCCAAGGGACACGCAAGAATCTTCTCTGGCACCACAGCTTGAAATAATCAATTCTTCAGCACTATGCCTTCTTTATTGTCCAGATCCCACAACCATATGTGACTACTGGGAAGACCATACCCTTGACAATATGGACTTTTGTTGGTAAAGTGATGTCTCTGCTTTTTAACACACTGTCTAGGTTTGTCAGAGCTTTCCTGCCAAGAAGCAATCAACTTCTAATTTCATGACAGCAGTTACCAGTCCACAGTGATTTTAGAGCCCAAGAAAACGAAATTTGTCACTGCTTCCAACTTTTCCACTTCTATTTGCCATGAGTGATGGGACTGGATGCCATGATCTTAGCTATTTTAGTATTTAGTTTTAAGCCATCTTTTTTTCACTCTCCTCCTTCACCCTCACTAAGTGAAGTCACTCAGCCACTCTGCGACCCCATGGACTGTAGCCTACCATGCTCCTTTGGCCATTGGATCTTCCAAGCAAGAGTACTGGAGTGGGTTGCCATTTCCTTCTCCAGAGGATCTTCCTGACCCAGGGATTGAACTTGGGTCTCCCACATTGTAGGCAGACCATCTGAGCCACCAGGGAAGTCCTCTCATTAAGAAGTTCTTTAGTTCCTTTTTGCTTTCTTCCATTAGAGTGATATCATCTGCATATATGAGATTGTTGATATTTCTCCCAGCAACCTTATTTCCAGCTTATAACTCATCCATCCTGGCATTTGTCATGATGTGTTCTGCATATAAGTTAAATAAAAGGGTGACAATAAACAGCCTTGTCATACTCCTTTTTCAATGCTGAACCAATCTGTTATTCCATACTGGGTTCTAACTGTTGCTTCTTGAGCCACATACAGGTTTCTCAGGAGACAGGTAAGATGATCTGGTATTCCCCTCTCTTTAAGAATTTTCCATAGTTTGTTATGATCCACACAGTCAACAGCTTTAGTATAATCAATGAAACAGAGGTATATGTTTTTATTTTGTTTTCTGGAATCCCCTTGCTTTCTCTATGATTTTTCAAATGTTGGCAATTTGATCTCTGTTTCCTCTGCCTTTTCTAAACCCAGCTTGGACATCTGGAAGTTCTCAGTTCACGTAATGCTGAAGCCCAGCATGAAGAATTTTGAGCATAACCTTACTAGCATGGGAGACGAGGAGAACTGTATGGTGGTTTGAAAATTCTTGTGCCTATCTTGGGAATTGGGATGAGGATTGACGTTTTCCAGTCCTATGGCCACTGCTGTATTTTCAAAATTTGCTGACATATGAAGTGCAACACTTTGATATCATCATCTTTTAAGATTTTAAATAGCTCTGCTCAAATTTCATTGCCTTCACTAGCTTTATTGACAGCAGTGCTTCCTAAGGCCCATTTGACTTCATACTCCAGAATGTCTGGTCTTACCACCTCTCATCATGGCAAAAGGGCTTGTGTAATTCAATGAAGCTATGAGCCATGCCTTGCAGGGCCACCCAAGATTGATGATTCATAGTGGAGAGTTCTGATCAAACATGATCCATCAGAGGACAGAATGCAAATCACCCCAGTATACTTTCCAGGAGAACCACATGAACAGTATAAAAATGCAATTACATAGGTATGATTGATTAAATAGGCGGCAGTTGGTGATTAACTCAACCTGCAGTTCTCTCTCACTCTCACCCCCAACTCTGCAGTGGGGCTGAAAGTTATAACCCTCTAAATATTCCTTCATCTTTCTGGAGATCAGCATCTATTCTGAAAATATCCAGAGGGCCCTAAGATTCTGTCATCTTATTCCATAAACTCAAGTACGGATGAAATTCATGCATGCTCAGTTGCTTAGTCATGTCTAACTGCTAGTGACCCAAGGACTACAGCCCACCAGGCTCCTCTGTCTATGCAATTCTCCAAGCAAGGATACTGGAGTAGGTTTCCATTTCCTTCTCCAGGCGATTTTACCAACTCAGGAATCAAATGTGCCTCTCCAGTGTCTCCTGGATTGCAGGTGGATTCTTTACCACTGTACCACCTGAGAAGCCCATAAAAGGGGCTTATTATAAATAGAAAAAAAAGATGCTTCTTTAACCCTGTCACTCAGAAAATTCCAAGGTATTTAGAAGTTATTTTAAGCCCTGAGGACAAATGCAAACTATGTGTTTTTCATTTTATTATAGATGTTTATATAAGAAATACAATGTAATTTTCTAATACACATTTTACACTTCTTATATATGTTTTCATGAGAAAAACACTAAATTTTTCAATATTTAAGAATTATTCCACATATTAAAGCATTAAAATGATTTCTTATAAGCAAAATTTCACTGTAGTCATAATGAAACATTGTAATAATCTTTATGGTAGAATATATTGATTAAGCAATGAAATGTAAGCATTGTCTGAGTATTTTTCAAATATAAAATACATTCATAAGCAGTGTAGACTATAATTCTGTCATAATACATATATTAATGACTCATAGTTCAGTTTCCTTCAATTTGGTTTCTTTTTGTTTATAATTGGAACCATTAAACTCTACATTTAAAATCATGATGATGACAATCCATGTGTCCTAAAAAAATCAAGAAGCATTTATTATATCAGGTTACTTTGATTCAACCAAATACACCATTTAAAATATGCCTAATTGGCAGTAATTAATTACATCATATTAGTGTTTTTTCTCCCCTATAGTAAATATTTTTGCCTTCAGCTTGGGATTTACGTACATAGCATTCAAATATCAGCAGTAAGCACTATTCAATGTATCTGTCACGTTTATTATCATTATTTTCTAAACTAGCATGCATTTAAGATCATCATTAAAATCTAGTCTATCTTCACACTACATGGATGATTATAAAATCTGTATTTTTAACTTATAAATCAATAAATGATTACTTAGATTTCTTCATAACAATATCCCTTATATGCATTTTGTTTAAATGTATAAACATGATAAAACCACATTATTTTAATTTGTATACCTGGCTTTCCTGGTAGCTCAGCAGTCGACAATCCCACTGCAATGCAGGAGATGCTAGAGACATAGGTTCAATCCCTGAACTGGGAAGATCCCCTGAAGGAGGAAATAGCAACCCACTCCAGTATTCTTGCCTAGGAAATCCCATGGAGAGAGGAGCCTGGTGGGCTATAGTCCATGGGGTCACAAAGAGTCAAACGAGACTAAGTAACTAAACCACAACAACACTAAAAATTTGATAAATAATTCATATTCTACAAAGAAATGAAAGAGGTAAGATTATTTATTATTTGTATTAATTCAGTTTTTGTAAATTAGTTTCAAGACTAAGAGTATATCTTACTGCTTTCTGGGCAATATGATTTCATGCATGAAAGATTTTATTAAAGTGAGAGATAGAGGTGATTTGTACTAAGTGGTAATACAGGAGATGGTGGACACAGAGGTGGAGCTGCACTGAAAGTACTCACAGGTAGGATGGATAAGGGTGACAAAAAAGACAAATCAAAGTGGATTCCAGAGTTTTAAACTACAAAGTTGATTAACATGGCTTGTCATTGACTGAGGAGTAGAAGTAAATTTGTGTATAAATAGGTAAAGCTACACCTGATATGTAATGAGACTTCATGAAAAGACACAAGAGCCATTTCAGGATTATGATTATAGAAGATGAACCCAGGTTATATTCAACACAACAAAGAAAAAAGAAATAACAATGTCTTTCTACATTTAACAAATCTTGCTTTCCCAAGATGAATTGCTCTCAAGTCTGCTCTTTCATCGACCAAAGCTATCATAGTCTATTGTTTTTGCCTTATTAATAATAATTCCCTTACTGTATTCCTATAAGAAATAACTCAGATAGAAACAGACTTTGTACAGTCAGGTTATATGAAATAGCCCTTTATGGGAACATACTAGCAAAACTGTATATTTCAATACTGTTATTGTTGTTGTTTAGCCACTAAGTCATGTCAGACGTTTTGCAACCCCATGGACTGTAGCTCACCAGGCCCTGTCCATAGGATTTCCCAGGCAAGAATATTGGGGTGGGTTGCCATTTCCTTCTCCAGGGGATCTTCTGGACCCAGGGATCAAACCCAAGTCTCCTGCCAGATTCTTTACCACTGAGCAACCAGAGAAGACTCTGTTTCAATATACTAATATGTAAAATGTCATATAAATGCTGTAATTATTATTAAGCAGTATATATTTATTGAATATATTTTGATTATCATTTGCGATGTGCTAAATGTTGCTCTAGATGTATTTAACACAGAAGTAAATATGATAGATGGCAATTGCTCCGATCTCATAGAGTATACTATTATTAAGCATTCTATTAATATTAAATAGGAAAGTCAAACAAATAATTAATCCAACAAAGATTCATATTAAGCACCGAAAAACTTCCTGGGAACTACTGTAGGAAATTTAGAAGTAGAACATAACAGATAGAAATCTCTTCCTTCCTGGAAATGACAGTGAAGCAAATAAGAACAACAGCATAGAAGACAGATAATATTAAATTCTGGGAAAATGTTTACAATAGAGTTATGTGATAGATTTAGTGAGTGGCAACTGTGATTACTTAGAGAGCAAGTCACACACTTCACCTGTTCTCAAAAAGCTTGTGTCTATCACAGTCTTCAAACACTGAACTTGGTAAGTTTCATGTATTCTAAAACATACAAAGATGTTGAAAAAAGGCTGATGTATTTGCAATAAAGCTTTAATTTTTATGCAGTTTCCACAAATAACTTACAAACTGAATATTAATAGTATTTATGGACACTGAGTCATAACATACCTTTTTAAATGTAAGATATCATTCACATTGATAAAAATAATACACTGCTTTGGAATAAACTAAAGATCAAGTTATATGTTAGAAAATTAATTCTCTTTAGATTATCTAAATAGAAATCACAGTATGAAAGTAAGAAAAAACCTGAAGGTTCATGAGCAGCTCATTATCATCGCTTCCTCACAAGACTAAATAAAACACTGCAGCTAATATCTTCTGAACCAACTCTTTTCACTGACAGTCTTTGAAATGTCCAGACTGGTGCTACAGAAGTCTCTCCACTAAGGGTGTCTGAGTTATAATCCTCAATCAATTAAGGGATGCGAGTCAAAATAAACTAAGTGCCTTTCTCAAGAGGAGGAAGGTAAAGTAATGGAAAATGAAGAGACTTTTAAGTCAGATAGATATGACTGGAATCCTACTTATTAGCTGAGAGAACTTGGTTAAATGCTTGAATCTCATTGAGATTTAAATTTCCCATCTGTTCAATGGAGATAACTATATCTCTTTTGTAGAATTATGGTAAGGCTGGAAGGAGAAAATATATGTAACTCATTGAGCACTCTGCCTTACACATAAAAACTCAGCTCAATACATTTCTGATTTTTCAGAATTAATAAAATTGTTGTTATACTCACTCTAGTCTTAATCTTACAATGTTCCTAGCAACAGAAAATTTTGATGGTCAGTTACTTAAAAATTTTACTCACAGATGGTATACCAGACCCATTATACTTCATCACCTTTCAATTACTATAATGATAACTTTTAAAGTGAATGATCAGTTATAAAAACACTAGAACAATTTTTTGGGGGTATATTTATTACTAGATTCCAAGATAAATGGTTTTCCACAACTCCTGTTAAAAAGAGAAAATGTAAAAACTTGGTAGATAACTCTTCTCATCAAATTGTCCTGCCATATTTTCTTAGTAACATTTTTCATCATTCTTCCACAGTCATCACAAATTAGTTAGATTTTCCTCATTGCACCATCACTATCTTTATCTCTGAAAATGCTATTTCCTCTTCCTCCTATTTCTCCAGTTCTCTTTGGCTGTTCAAAGCCAACTCTGCTCAATGTATTGTGCAGGTGCCAATCTGTGTTCTGACTGAAACATTCACATTTTCATCTTGTAACAATGTTAACCATGAGTTCCGGGAGATGGGATTAACTAATCTTGGTTCTCTCATGGGAATATGTATGTTAGTTGCTCAGCTGTGTCTGACTCTTGGCCACCCCATGGACTGTGTAGCCTGTCAGGCTCCTCTGTCCATGGAATTCTCCAGGGAAGAATACTGGAATGGATTGCCATTTCCTTCTCCTCACATTAGGATAGAGCCTGGATAATCAACACTAAGTAAATAACTGATGAAATAAAAATGAAACCCAAAGTGTTCAAATACACAGATATAAACTGACACACTTTAATAGTATGTAGAATCACAATGGATTATTGAAATCACTAATGGACTGTGCCCACTCTACCACCCCCTGGTAATTCATGTGTTGAGGTCCTAACACTCATGTGATTGGACTGTATTTGGAGAAGAGATGATAAGGGTGAATGAGGATATAGAGTCAGGACTCTAATCTAAAGGGCTGGGACCCCACAAGAAAAAGAAAAGGCACCAGAGCTCCTTCTCCAACACGTGAGAATACAATGAGAAAGCAGCACTCTACAAACAAGAAAGAGAATTCTCACCAAGAGCTGAATTGGCCAGCACCTTGATTTCAGATTTCCCAACCTCCAGAACTGTGGGAAAATAAATTTATGGTGTTTAATATAGTCTATAGTATATTTTTTATGGCAAGTGGAGCAAAGACAATTACATTTTATTTAATATAATGGATTTTATGTTTTAAAATATTCTTTAAGAATTAACTCATCATCTGAATAACTCTGCTGCTGCTGCTGCTGCTAAGTCGCTTCAGTCCTGTCTGACTCTGCTAGTAGAATGTATATAAATAGTTTTTCAAAGCAAAACTAATATTAATAAATTGTGGAATATAAGACTGCATTTGACATTTTTTACTTAACTAAATGATATGCAGATGTGAAACCAAAGAGTCTATTAAAAATCCCATTGACTGCCAAGAATCCCAGATAAAATTGAGTTGCCTCCAGTTTTATACATCTATTATAAAATTTATTCTCCCTTGGGTATTTTAGACAAATGGGGTACATTTTGAGACCCAAATAATATCATTTAATAAAGCTTTGAACCATGGAAAAGATAGTTACAGTTTCTCTAAAGAACCTACAGTAAAAACTGTATATAAAAATATTTCTTTGGTTAATATACTCTGAGATTGAATATTTTATTTACATAAAAATTTGGACTTCAAATTTTAAAATAAACTAACAAAAAAAAATACTCAGGTAGTCAGAGGAAATTTTTTGAGAAAAACAATTCTCTACTTTTTAATCTATACCTCTTCTGTGATATGGGAGAATATGGTTAATCTACCCTTATCTCAATATTTTTCTGTTTATCTCCATAATCTTTAAAATTAACAGGTCAATAAGTTAGAAAGTTCTTGGTCTTACAGCTGATTTATTGAGGGAAACATCCTTTATCCTAACTTCTTCTTAATGATTTGGAGTTGAAAGAAACTCATGAATATGTATAGTGAAAAGTACCCTCATACTAATTCAGGAAACTCTGGAAGAGTTACATATGGCAACTGTTCTCATTTCATCTTCACACAACCTTAAAACATTGGTATTATTCCTGTTTTATAAAACAATAAATGAAGCAAAAGAATTGATAAGTAACTTGTTCAAGATCACATTTGTCATTAAGTGGTAAATGTAAGATTTGAATTGTATTTACTTTAGAAATTCTGAAAAATTTTTTATAAAAATGATGAGCAAATAATGATAATGAATAATAATTTAAAAAATAATAATTAAATAGTTTCTCCCTCAAAGCTCTTATAATGGACATATAATCTCTCACCTAAACACTTGAAAATAATTCAAAGATGTCTACAAAAGATATTAAGTTACAAGTGCTTAAGTAGAATATAAGTCAAAGTGAGGGAAAATAAGCAATACTAAAACCATGGAAGAGTTTTCAGGCAAAACCATCTAGTCAACATAGTTTATTTTGTGTCTTAAGTATAATATGTTATATGTAGTTATTTGTCCCTGGAGGAGGGCATAACGACTTGCTCTAGTATTCTTACCTGGAGAATCCTAGGGACTGAGGAGCCTGGCAGGTGACAGTCAATAGGATCACCATGAATTAGACACAACTGAAGCAACTTTACACACAAGTATTTACCTGCAGTATAAGAATATTTTTTTCCTTGAATTCTATAGTGCCAGGATATGTTATATATTAATACTTTAAGTATTACTTTAATTTCAATTTTGAAATGAAAAAAGAAAATTGAGTTTAAGTACAGAGTGACTTACTAAGGTGATTTAGCCAAAAGATGTTAGTGCTGGGTCAAGAATCCAACTTTCTTTACTCCTGTCCCAGAAACATTTTCTTTAAATCCTCAAAACTAAAACAAATGCCACTTCTTTTCCCATAAAACTGTGCTTAAAATTGCCTTCAAGCTATAAGGAATTCATACATCTTACAATAAGAAGTGCTAATATTCATCAATCAAAGTACTTGTTTATTGGTTTTGTTATCAGGGGAAAAAACATACTTTGAATAAATATTTAATTTTCCCCGAAGGGCACCAAGTAAATAACACCATTCATCTTCTAAACCTTGTACATACAGGCAAAGAAAGGTGGCTGAGGAATAAAGTCCTTGCAGGACTCAATATTAGACAGTTTAGATTCACAAATTATTGGTGATAGTAATGTTAGTAAATATAGCCCTTTTATCACTTTTTTATTTTAAACTCGGAATGGAAATAACATAATCTCTCACTCACAGCATCTACTGAGTTATTAAACCAATAAAATTAAGATCAGATATTAAGTAAAAGAGATGATAGGCAGAACAATGGGTACAGATTGATATCAGTACATTTCAGTTCAGTCGCTCAGTCGAGTCCTACTTTTTGTGACCCCATGAACTGCAGCACGCCAGGCCTTCCCATCCATCACCAACTCCCAGAGTCCACCCAAACCCATGTCCATCGAGTTGATGCCATCCAACCATCTTATCCTCTGTTGTCCCCTTCTCCTCTTGCCCTCAATCTTTCCCAGATTCAGGGTCTTTTCAAATGAGTCAGCTCTTAGCATCAGGTGGTCAAAGTATTGGAGTTTCAGCCTCAACATCAGTCCTTCCTGTGAACACCCAGGACTGATCTCCTTTAAGATGGACTGGTTGGATTTCCTTGCAGTCCAAGGGATTCTCAAGGGTCTTCTCCAACACCACAGTTCAAAAGCATCAATTCTTCAATGCTCAGCTTTCTTGATAGTCCAATTCTCACATCCATACATGACCAAAGGAAAAACCATAGCCTTGACTAGATAGACGTTTGTTGTGAAAGTAATGTCTCTGCTTTTTAATATGCTCTCTAGGTTGGTCATGGGACTTCCCTGGTGGCTTAGACGGTAAAGCATCTGTCTACAATATGGGAGACCTGGGTTCGATCCCTGGGTAGGGAAGATCCCCTGGAGAAGGAAATGGCAATCCACTCCAGTACTATTGCTTGGAAAATCCCATGGACAGAGAAGCTTGGTAGGCTACAGTCCATGGGGTTGCAAAGAGTCGGACACAATTGAGCAACTTCACTTTCTAGGTTGGTCATAACTCTCCTTCCAAGGAGTAAGCTTTTTTTAATTTCATGGCTGCAATCACCACCTGCAGTGATTTTTGAGCCCAGAAAAATGAAGTCAGCCACTGTTTCCACTGTTTCCCCATCTATCTGCCTATGAAGTGATGGGACCAGAAGCCATGATCTTCATTTTCTGAATGTTGAGCTTTAAGCCAACTTTTTCACTCTCCTCTTTCACTTTCATCAAGAGGCTCTTCATTTCTTCTTTACTTTCTGCCATAAGGGTGGTGTCATCTGCCTATTTGAGGTTTATTGATATTTCTCCCGGCAATCTTGATTACAGCTTGTGCTTCCTCCAGCCCAGCGTTTCTCATGATATACTCTGCATATAAATTAAACAAGCAGGGTGACAATATACAGCCTTGACGTACTCCTTTTCCTATTTGGAACCAGTCTGTTGGTCCATGTATAGTTCTAACTGTTGCTTCCTGACCAGCATACAAGTTTCTCAAGAGGCAGGTCAGGTGGTCTGATATTCCCATCTCTTTCAGAATTTTCCACAGTTTATTGTGATCCACACAGTCAAAGGCTTAGTCAATAAAGCAGAAATAGATGTTTTTCTGGAACTCTCTTGACTTTTCCATGATCCAGCAGATGTTGGCAATTTGATCTCTGGTCACTCTGCCTTTTCTAAGACCAGCTTGAACATCTGGAATGTCACAATTCACATATTGTTGAAGCCTGGTTTGGAGAATTTTAAGCATTATTTTACTAGTGTGTAAAAGAAAGAAAGAAAGTGAAATCGCTCAGTCATGTCCAACTCTTTGCGACCCCATAGACTGTCGCCTACCAGGCTCCTCCCTCCATGGGATTCTCCAGGCAAGAGTACTGGAGTGGGTTGCCATTTCCTTCTCCAGGGATCTTCCTGACCCAGGGATCAAACCCAGGTCTCTCGCATTCCAGGTAGAATTATTTCCTCAGGGCAAGAATTCTTAAAAAGATAATTTTTTTCTTCAAGCTTTCTCTGGATTCTAAAGAATACTGTGATCACATTGTCAAAAATAATATTTTTTCTGTGATCATTGTTTTATAGCCAGAATTTATACCAGATAGTGCTCAAGTTGGTCCTTATAACAAGGGCAGATTGGTTCCAGTAGGGATTGTCACTCTAGGGAAATGAGGGTCTTAGTTTGATCAGCCCCAGGCTGTTAATTACAGAAGGAAGCCCTAGATATAAGGGAACTTTAGTCCATTTTCCTATCATATTGTTAGTAAAGATCTAATATTTTAGGCCATTTTTCTTGTCATAGCTATAGATTGACCAGTCCAAAAAAAAAAAAAATCTATTTTTCCAAGTGGTTTCCAGGTGGAGTGTGGAACCTTAGAATGAGCAATTCCCATATTAGCTCAAGCAGTATGTACCAGATGTCTCCACACTCAAACCAAACCAAACCAGAACTTCACCAGCTAGGAGTCACACTCTGAAACAAAAGGCAAGATGAGTGCAATTGTGCAGTACTTTGAGCATTCTTTGGCACGGCCTTTCTTTGGGATTGGAATGAAAACTGACCTTTTCCAGTCCTGTGGCCACTGCTGAGTTTTCCACATTTGCTTGCATATTGAGTGCAGCACTTTCACAGCATTATCTTTTAGGATTTGAAATAGCTCAACTGGAATTCCATCACCTTCACCGGCTTTGTTTGAGCTGATGCTTCCTAAGGCCCACTTGACTTCATATTCCAGGATGTCTGACTCTAGGTGAGTGATCACACCATCATGATTATCTGAGTCATGAAGATCTTTATTGAACAGTGTATTCTTGCCACCCCTTCTTAATATCTTCTGCTTCTGTTAGGTCTATACCATTTCTGTCTGTTATTGAGCCCATCTTTGGATGAAGTGTTCCCTTGGTATCTCTAATTTTCTTGAAGGGATCTCTAGTCTTTCCCATTCTATTGTTTTCCTCTATTTCTTTGCATTGATTGCTGAGGATGGCTTTCTTATCTCACTTTGCTATTCTTTGGAACTCTGCATTCAGATACTTATAGATTTCCTTTTCTCCTTTCCTTTCACTTTCAGTCTTTTCACAGATATTTGTAAGACCTCCTCATACAGGCATTTTGTTTTTTTGCATTTCATTTTCTTGGGAATGGTCTTGCTCTCTATCTCCTGTACAATGTCATGAACCTCCATCCATAGTTCACCAGGCACTCTGTCTATCAGATCTAGTCCCTTAAATCTATTTCTCACTTCCACTGTATAATCATAAGGGATTTGATTTAGATCATACCTGAATGGTCTAGTGGTTTTCTCCACTTTCTTCAATTTCAGTCTGAATTTGGCAATAAGAAGTTCATGATCCAAGCCACAGTCAGCTCCTGGTCTTGTTTTTGCTGACTGTATATAAGTTTACTAAAACTTTAATTTGGAAAAAAAGAAAACAAACAAACAAAAAAGGCCTACTAAAACTGTTTAACACTTTCAGAGTGCCATCTCATTTTCAGTTGCATGATCAACTATGGGACTACCATGAAGATGCAGCATTAATATCAGTCCAAGACATATTTGAAAAAAACAGTAAAGTTATATATGGTATAGACAGCTTTAAGCAGTTTAAAATATTGCCAATTTGTTAAATGAAAAAGAAAAAGTTAAATGTAGAAATAGGATATCATATAATGTAATGACCACTTATATTACTTATAAACTGAAACTTTTTCACTAATTAGGTCAACACTAGAAATAATTAGTAATTAGGGTACAAAAATTCACATTTTGATTAATAACCTTTTCTTTCTTTTTGCTGCTTTTATTACCCAGAGGAATGTCTCATCATTATGTATTTTCAAATAAGAGCAGACTAAGCAGAATTCATTCATGTCCCTCTTTCACAGGTTAATATTTGTAAATTTAAGTAACTCAGTTACTGATCACAGTTCAGCACATTAGGAGGCAGGATTTAATTTGATCTCAGCTATTTTAAATCTTAGCTCATTGAGTTAAGAAATACATTTAATCAGTAATAATGCTTGTTGCTGGCAAGACAACAAATCACAGATTTTCAAATAAATATGTTAAGTTTTTCTGATTAGGTTGACATATTTTTCTTTGTATGCATGTAACTACTTTTTTAAAAAATTATCATCATTTTACCTTCCTTGTTTTCCCAGAGAAAATCAATCAATAAAATATGAAAGATGATAAAAATCCAAGTACCTCATCTTACTAATTTCTAGAGAGCATAATGTTGTCATTTTAAATGGATGTTTACATATTTGCAGGCAAAAATTAGTGCATTTTAAGATTATTGTTTCATTTTTTGACAAATTTTATTAACATTTTCTTCACTGGAACTTAGAACCAGTCAGACTTTAGACGTTCATTATGTAAAATAGTGAAGTTAAAAATATTCAGAATAGGACTCTCAAATAAATACAAAATTTACACTTCAGGAACCAGAAAAAGAATAACTGAACCCAAAAGTTAGTAGGAAAAGGATCAGCATAGAATTTAAATAGAGGCTGAAATGACAATGAAAAGAGAAATCAACGAAACAAACAGCTGGTTCATTGAAAAGATAAACCAAATTAACAAATCATTAGCTAGACTCACTGGAGAGAGAACTCAAATTAATAAAATCAGAAATAAAAGAGGAGATGTTACAAGTGAGATCACAGAATGACAAAGTATCATAGAGACTGCTATGAACAAATATATGCCAACAAATTGGACAATGTAAAAGAAATGAATAAGTTCCTAGAAACAAACATCTTTCCAAGCCCGAATCATGAAGAGTCAAATTTTCAAACAGACCAATTACCAGCAAGGAGACTGAACCAGAGATCAAAATTCCCCAACAAAGAAAATTCCGGGACTAGTTGACTTTGATGACAAATTCTATCAAACATCCAAGGAACAATTAATACCTCTTCCTCATCAAACTCTTCCAGAAAAAATAACAGGAGGGAAAACTTTCAAATAAACCTAAAGAAGACAGCATTCAGTTCAGTTCAGTCCCTCCATCGTGTCTGACTTTTTGCGACCCCATGGACTGCAGCACACCAAGCCTCCCTGTCCATCACCAACCCCAGGAGTTTACTCAAACTCATGCCCATTGAGTTGGTGATGCCATTTCATTCATCTACTGTCATTCCCTTCTCCTCCTGCTTTCAATCTTGCCCAGCATCAGGGTTTTATCAAATGAGTCAGTTCTTTGCATCACATGGCCAAATTATTGGAGTTTCAGCTTTAACATCTGTCCTTCCAGTGAATATTCAGGACTTATTTCCTTTAGGATGAACTGATTGGGTATCCTTGTTGTCCAAAGGACTCTCAAGGTCTTCTCCAACACCACAGTTCAAAAACATCAATTCTTCAGTTCTTCAGTGCTCAGCTTTCTTTATAGTCTAACTCTCATATCCATACATGACTACTGGAAAAAATCATAGCTTTGACTAGACAAACCTTTGTTGGCAAAGTAATGTCTCTGCTTTTTAATATGCTGTTTAGGTTGGTCATAGCTTTTCTTCCAAGGAGCAAGTGTGTTTTAATTTCATGGCTGTAGTCACCATCTGCAGTGATTTTGGAGCCCAAAGAAATAAAGTCAGTCACTGTTTTCACAGTTTCCCCATCTATTTGCCATGAAGTGACGAACTGGGTGAATTTAACTCAAATGACCATTATATCTACTACTATGTGCAGGAATCCCTTAGAAGAAATGGAGTAGCCAACACGGCCAACAAAAGAGTCTGAAATGCAGTACTTGGATGGAATCTCAAAAATGACAAATGATCTCTGTTCATTTGGAAGGCAAAACATTCAAAATCACAGTCTATGGCCTAACCAGTAACGCTGAGGAAACTGAAGTTGAACGGTTCTATGAAGACCTAAAAGACCTTTTAGAACCAACACCAAAAAAAGATTTCCTTTTCATTATGGGGAACTGAATTGCAAAATTAGAAAGTCAAGAAACACCAGGAGTAACAGGTAAATTTGGCCTTGAAATACGGAATGAAGCAGGGCAAAGGTGAATAGAGTTTTGCAAGAGAACGCATTGGTCATAGCAAAGACCCTCTTCCAACAACACAAGAGAACACTCTACACATGGACGTCACCAGATAGTCAACACTGAAATCAGATTGATTACCTTCTTTGCAGCCAAAGATGGAGAAGCTGTATACAGTCAGCAAAAAGAAAAACAAGGAGCTGACTGTGGCTCAGATCATGAACTCCTTATTGCCAAATTCAGACTTAAATTTAATAAAGTAGGGAACACCACTAAACCATTCAGGTATGACCTAAATGAAATCCCTTATGATTATACAGTGGAAGTGAGAAATAGATTTAAGGGACTAGATCTGATAGAAGAGTGCCTGATGAACTGTGGACGGAGGTTCATGACATTGTACAGGAGACAGGGATCAAGACCATCCCCATGGGAAAGAAATGCGAAAAAGCAAAATGGATGTCTGAGGAGGCCTTACAAAGAGAAGTGAAAAGCAAAGGAGGAAAGGAAAGCTATTCCCATTTGACTGTAGAGTTCCAAAAAATAGCAAGGAGAGATAAAAAGAGCCTTCCTCAGCGATCAATGCAAAGAAATAGAGGAAAACAACAGAATGGAAAGACTAGAGATCTCTTCAAGAAAATTAGAGATACCCAGGAAACATTTCATGCAAAGATGGGCTTGATAAAGGACAGAGATTGTATGGACCTAACAGTAGCAGAAGATACTACGAAGAGGTGGGAAGAATACACAGAAGAACTGTACAAAAAAGATCTTCATGACCCAGATAATCACAATGGTGTGATCACTCACCTAGAGCCAGATATCCTGGAATGTGAAGGGTAAATATAAGGGCTAAGAGAATTTCATTTGGAACACTATAGACCTGGGTTTGAGTTCCAGCTCTATCATTTAATAGCATTGCTACTGCTGCTGCTAAGTCGCTTCAGTCTGTGTCCGACTCTGTGCGATCTCACAGATGGCAGCGCACCAGGCTCCCCCGTCCCTGGGATTCTCCAGGCAAGAACACTGGAGTGGGTTGCCGTTTCCTTCTCCAAAGCATGCAAGTGAAAAGTGAAAGTGAAGTCGCTCAGTCGTGTCCGACTCTTAGGGACCCCATGGACTGCAGCCTACCAGGCTCCTGCGTCCATGGGATTCTCCAGGCAAGAGTACTGGAGTGGGTTGCTTAGCCATATCACTCAAACTTTTAAATCACAATTTTCTACATCTACATCATAGATAAATAAAACAATTGCCCTAATTGGAATGTCATCATTAAGTTCAGAGTAAATATTTAATGGATATGTCTAGTGGATTTGTAGCTATTATTGAAGTGACAATAATAGTAGGAGTAGTAATACTATTTTACTACTTTGAAGATTCATCTCTAGCATATTTGAATTAGGACCTATTGGACTAACAGTAGCACATTCAAGGCCCTGCTTTGTGCCAGCATTATTACAAGAAGAGAGTGAGAGATAGAAATTTGATCTGTAGAGAGAGTTCATTAAAGTCCTACAGATCCACAGACATGGGCTTACTAAGAACCATTATTTAAGATTAAAAGTATAGTGAAACCGATCTAATGAACTAAATATGACTACTTGAAATAGTGACAACAGATAAAATTTATGTTCAAGTCATTAAAACTTTTCTCTACCCTACGGTCATAAGTTTCTAATTGAATACCAGTGAGAATAAAAGGGGAAAATTGCTCAAATAATGAGGAAAATGAATTTAAAACTGTGTAAACTCATCAAAATAAACTATAGTTGACACTTGCGATAGGGAAATGGCTACAACATCAGTCAAGAAGACAGCCAAATCATAAAGGTTAGAATCAAAACTTTTTTTTTTAATTGTAGTTATCTCTTTTAAATTTGCATACAAGCCACAAGGTATGCGAGAAAATTAAACAGTGATCATTGTTGTTAAATGGTCTGTAAATAGTAACTAGATAAGTATCATTATCTTAATCAAAACCATTCATTAAACCTACCTCTAAATTGGCTGGTGGTACTGTGTTGAACACTGGGAATAAGGCCACTTAAAATGTAGTGATCTTTATCTTGGGTGGTGGGGGAAGGTGAAAGAAGAAAACTGTATATTTGGTATAAAAGACAAATGAAGTAGCATTAATCAAATACACTAATAAGAAAAGTGTATGTATTAGGTTTAAGATAGAAAGAAAGAAGGGATTCCTTGTTTCTAAACAACTCTACATGAAAACTATCTCCTTGTTCCTTTGAACAGAAAGATTCATTAGTGCACTAATATCACAAGAAAACTGACTGACTTAATTCCAATTTTAAAGGTCACAGTAATTACATATATTGTGGTACATTTAACTGATATCGTCTGAATACGTTTGCAAAAGGCAAAGGAAGTAGCCAGTGTAGGGTACACTCAGCAACCCACAAATCTCGAAATCATCACCTTCAGAATTATCGTAATAGAAAAATCTCTCTACATGCATTTTACTATAATGAGTTTTCATGTAAGTAGTTGCCAGCATTTTACCATATTATAATTAATGTGTGACATAATCAGGATATTGTAGCATGTGTGTTTGTGTGTGTGTGTGTGTGTGCACGCACCTGCCTATATTGCAGTAGAGAGGGATACCATAAATGTATTCAAGAAGCGGGAGATAACTACAGAGAGCATTCAGAATTCTTCACCTTGCACTTAAAATATGGTTCTAAGTTAAAACTGCATATCATTACAAAGCTTCCTTAGTGTCTCAGATGGAAAAGAATCTGCCTGTAATTTAAGAGATCTGGGTTCAATCCCAGGGTTGGGAGGATCCACTGGAGAAGGGAACGGCAACCCACTCCAGTATTCTTGTCTCGAGAATTCCAGGGATTGAGGAGCCTGGCAGGCTACAGTCCATGGGGTCTCAAAGAGTTGGACAAGATTGAGAGGTTAACACTTTCACTTTATTTTTACAAGAATTAGTTTTAAAAAAATCTTCTTGAAACCATGATTTTTTTAAAGAATAGTCTAGTTAGATTTGGAGAATAGTTACTCCATTTCATTTGTACAAGCCTTGTTGTGCACTGCAAACCTACAGAAAATGTGCAGATGTTTTATAAATGGACACACTTTAAAAATGTTTCTTTTATCCTCTTGTAAAGGAAAGATAACATCAGCCAATCAAAAGAAGAAGCAAGAGCGATTCAAGGGGAGACTTTTTTCATTGCTAATTTCCAGAGGGAATTAACCAATTTTCTGTATTATGATAGAATCAGCATATTGAGGATTGGACCTATAGATAATGTCAAAGCAGAAGAGGTGCTTTCAGCTTTGTGTGCCTGCTGAATCTTAACTATGAATGGCTGCTGTGCTTCTGTTTGCTCCACGATTACTGGTCAGGTTTCATCAGATTGGAGCCTGCTGTTTAAGCTGTATTTAGGACATGACCCTAGCAGCTGGCTCCATTGAATGAGCCGCTTCAAGGTGGTTATTACTGTGCATGTAATAACTAAAGAATTTGGAGGAGCTAAGGAAAGCACTAATCCTTGTGTACTCTACTGAATATTTTGGTAGATTAGTAGATTTGAAATCCAACTAAGCAAAGCACATATGAAAAATAAAAGTATGGTAATTTATACTACAAATAACTTTAATATTACCATCCAGATGACAGAAAATGCCATATGACTTTGTCAGAGCAGGGAGAATATATTTTTTTAATGCCCATAACTTAAAAAGATTTTGAGAGTTTTTACAATAAATTTACAAAAGCATTGTTTAAATGATTGGTTTGAATAATATCTTGAAAAATTAAAAATGTCAAAATACATTTACTTTTATACCCAAAATCTATAAGGATGAAGATTATATCTTATTTAGTCTAATATCCCATAGGATATATCATATTTCAATCATCCATGATGTTTATTGAATTAAAAGTTATCTACCAACATTTGAAAATGTAAAAATGAGAGCTTTGGAGAAGTCTACAGAAATTTCAAAGCTACCAAAACATGTGCATTATAATATGAAAAAATCCTAAATGTTCAGGAGAACTAAATCTTCTATTATCTATGCATAGGACTGAAAACAAAAATAAGGTTAATGATAAATATATTTCAATTTTATAAAGATCAAGAAAGGAAAGTAGTAAGTATATTTTTAATAGGTTTTTCATTATCTGACTCCAGAAAAGATAAGATGTAAAAAGAGCTGTATCGTTTTTCACAGGTAAACAATTTAGATGTGGTCAATGTAGATGTAGTCTTTTACCTAAATATGTAGGCATGTGTGCTATGTTGTTTCAGTCATATCCAACTTTGTGTGACCCTGTGGACTGTAGCCCACCAGTGTCCTCTGTTCAGGGGATTCTCCAGACAAGAATACTGGAGTGGGTTGCCATGTCCTCCTCCAGGGGATCTTCCCAACCCAGGAATCAAACCTCTGTCTCTTGGTGTCTCCTGAATTGGCATACAAGTTCTTTACCACTAATACCACCTGAGAAACCTTGACCTAAATATAATGGTTATCAAATACTTCAGTAACAGTTACCATTATCAGAGTTACCAAATCACTTGGAGTTAGGAAATGACACACACTGAAAATGATTGCTAAGTATTTCTATGCAGTTTGTTAAATAAATTTCTTTTAGGGCAACAATCTAGGGTTGCTTGAACACTAAAATATTCATTAAAACCTCCAGGAAAAATTGTAGTATTAGAAACCCCTGAACTCTAGGATCTGACCAAAATGGATAATGAAAAATTAAAATGTTGGGCATGAGGGCATCCCTCTGAACGTGAGATAAAGTGTCAACTATATTTTATAAAATTATGAAACATTACAAAGTAGCATTGTTTTCACTGTTAAAAAAAAAGCACATACAATTAAAATATTTTTTCTCCTTGTTTATTTCCTAAGTCTATTATGCCAGGAGAGCCACACTGGGTGGGGTTCTGTAACCTCCCTCTAGGGAACTACCATGACACAAACATTTATCTCCCCAGGACATCTGGGGATAATCTTTCAGGTTGTATAAAGTTCCCCTCTCTTTTTGCTTTACCTGCAAGATTTAGAAATGAACATTTTGTACAGTTATATAAATAAATATTTTGAGTTAGGACTTCTGTCTATTGACCTGCCTTTATTCAACAGAGGCTTAATGGATTCATTTTGCTTTCACTCAATTCTTTTCTATTCATTCCAAATGCCTAATGCAATTGCAGGCCCTTATATTGCAATTACTCAATAAGAAAATACTTTTAAATGGGAGCTTATGAAAACATTTTATAGCATTTCAATTGGAGCCAAAAAATAACTGCAGGTACAATTATTATAAGAAAAAAACAACTACTCAGTAAATAGAAAAGCTACTCTAAGAAATTTCTCCTCATGCAGGATGCTAGAGCTGAAATATTTAGAGTTAAAGAAAACTACATTCTGTCCACTATATTAAGTTTGATATAAAGAGTTTGACTGGCAGATGACTTCAAAGTCATTTATTTTGTAGTTTCCAGCAATTATATATTAACATATTTATATACACTAAAGTACTTTGATTTCCCTAGAAATGTATTAGGATGCTTTTAAAGACATATTTTTTTTAAAGAAAAATCATTCTAAAACATTTCCACCTTATAAATTAGGTGGCACTAGAAGCAAAGAACCTGCCTGCTGAAGAAGGAGACATGAGAGACATGGGTTTGATCCCTGGGTCAGGAAGATCCCCTGGAAGAGGGCATGGCAACCCACTCTCTTGCCTGGAGAATCCCCATGGACAGAGGGACCTGGTGGATTATAGACCATGGGGTCACAAAAAGTTGGACATGACTGAGTGACTAAGCATAGCACACCACAGTACAGCATACTGAGTGTACACTGAAACCTATACTGAACATGAACTTGGGCAAACTCTGGGAGATGGTGAGGAACAGGGAGGCCTGGTGTGCTTCAGTCCATGGCGTCACAAAGAGCTGGACACAACTGGGCACCTCAACAACAACAACAACAACATATTTAAACCACATTAGAGTAACTTATCCTTAACAATGCATTTAAAAGTCAATCAAAATAAAAAAAGTGGAGCAATGCTAGTTGTTCACTTAATAAGATCAAATCTGTAAGGAGAGGGTATGATTGGTTAGTTCTTAGTTTGTATTCTATATGTTAACTATGTAAGTTAGCTAGTAACTCTATGTCATAGAAGTAATATCTTTAATACAATTTAAAATAATTTGAACAAAGCTCAAAGTAATATATTTTAAATCTTGGATTTATTTATTTTTTTTAAATCAGTATTGAAGGGTGAATCAGCAAGGACAAAACTTACTGGAAACATTATAGTAGTCAGAGGCTACAGATAGCTATATGTTATTTATCTGTTTAGTGCAAATATCTATTTTCTGTCATTTAATTATCTCTAATCAGGAAGTAGAAACACAATAATTTGAACAAGGAGAATTTAACATAAAGAATTATTAATTATAGCAGGAGACTGGAGTAACAAGGGATTGGCTAGTAAGACATAAAGAAAATTAGGAATAAGATAGGAGGCAAAGATATAATTAATAATTTAATAGCAAAGATAATATCACATAATATAGTAGGAATAAACATTTCCCCTTTTCTCCCTCCAGAATTAATGTACTGAAACCATGAACCCTAGTGTGATGGTATTAGGAGGTAGGGCCTTTGGGAGGTAACAAGCGTTATATGAGGCCACAGGAGTGAAGCCCTCATGAATAAATGTTTGCCCTTATGAGAGTCATGAGAGAGCTTGCTTCTCCTCTCTGCTCTCTGCCATGTGAGGATACAAAGAGAACTTAGCAGTCTGGAACCCTAGGAGAAGAGCTTTTCTAGAACTTGATCTTGCTGGCACCCTGATCTCAGACCTCAAGTTTCCAGAACTTCCATTCTATAATACATAAATTTCTATTGTTTAGGGCACCTAGTCTATGATATTCTACTATTGTTACCAAAAGTAAGACAGTCATTATTCCTGTGGGCAAGAGAGAACACCCAAGGAAGTGTTCCCTCCTTAATTACTCCTCCTCCTCCAGCCCAAGGTTGAGACCCAGACCTCCCTGGAAAAGGCATAACCATGACTTGTTTTTAATGGCAAAGCACTTGCTCTGGTGATGTGTAGGAGCAACTAGCTGGAAAAACCTTGCTCTGGAACTCACTGGAAACTTGCCCTCTTGGGTGCCAGGAGAAGCCTCCCACTGGGAGGTGTCGTTCCTCAGAATTTGCTATGAACCAGACCAAAGGACTGCCAAAGGAAGCTGCTTGCTGCTGAGTGCTGCTGGCTGCCTTGAACTGCAGAGTCAGGAGCTACAGAAGGTACAAGGTGACAGGAACACAACAGAAACTAGGAAGAGAAAACCCTTCCTCCTCCTGCACTTCTACTGGCAAAGCTTTATATTAGTTCAGCTGACAAAGAAATTATGCCACTGAGAGGCAATAAACTGATCAATTGATCCTTATCACAGTTATTTATCTTATCAACAAGTATGTCTCTTACTGCCTCATCTCTTCCAACTAGATTTGTAACACTGATTCTACTAGCTTTGTTTCTCTTTCTTCACAGAACATAAAAGTATCCACTATCTCAAAACATTAAAAATCCTTTATTTTGATAATAATAAGTATTTTACATCACTATATGGATTTAAAGTATCTTTTTTCTTAACATATAAAGCAGTCAAATATGGAAAAAACTATTAACAATATTACACAGAAGACAAATCTAAAGCAATCAACCCAGTCCACTTCTACACTCTTCTCACAATAAGCTGCTATGTTAGAATACTGCATAAAAACATGTTTTGGTTTCCTTCTTTTTACAGAATTATATTTAAATTCAATTGGCCACATATTCACATTGTGAACCCAATTTATTTTTCATCCTTTATTTCTTTTAATGTATCACACTCAGCATTCACTCTGAAGATACAACATAGCTTTCTCGTTCCTCATTAAGTCATGTTCCTTTTTGGCAAATATATTATTCAGTATAGTGTATTTCTTCTCCTGGATCAGAAAGCCAAAGTCAATAAGTGGAGTAATTATGTATACTTGGTGGAAATGGAAGAATCATATTACTTAATTACTTTTAAATATAGTAAGTTAATACATGTAATGTATTCAGAACATTGCCTAGCACATTCTAAATACTCTGTAAATGTTAGCTCTTTTGTTATTTTTTGTTAATTTCAGTTTATTCTCACCTTCAACATTGGTCAAATAGCTCTATTAGAACTACTACACTTTCAGATTTCCCAGCTTCTGGTGTGAACAGAAATCTAAGAAAACACTGCACAGTATAGACTAAATGGTAGGAAAAAATCAAGTGGATTATATGGTAACTCCCACATCCAATTTCCCATGGCCAGAATTTCTTCCTAATCTTTGCCATTGCTGTTGCCTTTCCATCATCATTATTGTCATATATAAAAGTACAACGCAATGAGTCATTGTGGTCAAGTACATAATCATAAATGGGCCAAGAGCAAAACCCTGGACCTATGGAGAGTAAATGAGCGAAGTGAAGTGTGAAAGTAGACCAAGCCCTTTGGGGAGAAATCACATATTATTCAAAGGAGGATAAATGAATGCTGGAGAAAATACAAAAGACGCCTACTACATATATCCATTAAAATTTATTTTAAAAAAATAATTCCAAAGTAACAGATGCCAGATATACATCGGAAATGCAGGTGCATTGATAATTACTTCTGCTTCTGCTATTTTAGAGGCAAATATATCAATGGTCCAGAGAATGTCAAACCTGGGAAATATCAGAGCCTGGAGTAGAAACAGCTATTTTAATCAGGTGAGTGTTCTTACAAAGACGTATGCTTTAAAATGTGCTCTAACATAAGCCAAGAAATATAACTAAATTAGAAACATCAGTAAGGAAAACTAATAATTTGCAAACTGCTGCATAGCAGATAGCAAAGAAGGAGTATTCTGCTGAATATTGTATCGACCGTTCAGATCTAACCAAAACTCACAAAAATTCCTAAGAATGCATTTCTTTAACTTTTCTTCAAAACCATTATTCGATATTAGCTCTTGGCTTCATGTTTCCCATTAGCTGAGTTATTACTCCAGTGTTGTGTAGATTTAGCATATCTGTCTGTAATGTGCTTTTCAGCACTTCTAAGGAATGCTGATGTTCCTTGCTTCCTAATAACATCCTCTTTTTGATATTGATCATGTTATATAAGCTGTATGGAACCGAGTAAGCAACTAAAAATTGAGTATTACAGACTCAAATTCTCAGAGATAACCTCCATCAATTTTGTGTTATCCTATAATACAGAAGCTACAATATTTATCTCAGGACAGAAGATCTGAGTTCAAATCCCAGCTGGAACGTACAAACTGTGTGTCCTGCAGCAATTTGCTATTACCTTGGATCTCAGATTCCACATCTTTAAAAATGATATAATATTGATATTCAACATACACTGTTACTCTTATGATTAAATGAAATAAAAATATATAAGGCACTTAACACTGCCTTGCTCACAGGAATCACACAATTAATTACATGATTGTTGCTACTGTGGCTATTCATGGAGTTCCAAGTTCTGGAGGAAAAACTAATCATTTCACTATGAACAGTAAATGAACTGAAAATGAACTGCTGGGGAAAAAAAAAAAAAAACAGGGACACCAGACCTTTATAGAAAAGATAGAAAAGTCAGCATCCAAATGAGCCAAAGATTAAAACCTGGAAGGTTGGTGACTGCATTTACTGCAAGGAAGGTCTCAAATATAGATTAATTACAGAGGCTAGCTATATCACTTTGGGCAATTCTTCTCCTCTAAAGATCAGTTTCTTCCTTCTAAAAATGATATTTGTGGCTTACATTCACTGAAAGATAGTTTTTGCCAGGCATTGTTTAAACATTCAAAACAATCAATCTTAAGAGTTAAGTTCAAATTATGATTTCCCCTTCAGAGAAGAGGAAATAAATTCCAGAGAAATGACATAAATTGCCCAAGATCATCCCAAATTTACTGGTGGAGCAAAGCCATGCAGTTTGGCTCCAGAGTTTCAGCTCTTAGTTACTTGGCGATTCAGCCTCCACTAGGCCATTGCAGAAACTATGTGTAAAGTCTGCCTAAAGATGAAGTGAGGTATGTATGTGAAACAATAAGGACAAATCCTTTCACACAGACAAACTGCAATAAGTTTTAGCTGTTACCATTAATATAATACTATTCCAATGAAGAGTCTGCTAAAATCTGAAATAATAAAATCTATATTATACAGAGATCACTTAAATGTACAGTTGACCCTTGAACAAAATGGATCTGAACTGCATAGATCCACTTGATAAGTGGATTTTTTTCAATAAATACTACTAGAGTATGGAACAATCTGCAGTTGGTTGAATCCACAGATGTGTAAACTACGGATCCAGAGGGCTGACTGCAAAGTTAAACTTGAATTTTCAACTGTGGGGAGGGTTGGTGCCCATAACTCCCATATTGTTCAAGGGTTTACTGTATTTTACCCTATATAAAGGAAAAAAAATATTGAAAATTCAGTTCCATGATTCAAAGAAGAAATTGTATGCTTATTTGTGTGAACAGCTCAAGAAACCACATTTTCTATACTTTCATATCTGTTATTGTATTTTAAATGGTTATGAAGTTTTCCATCACATATGGTTTTCTCTCCATTTTTTGTCAAATCTGTTCTCTGTTATAAGAATAACAAAATAATATATATTTTAAAATGTAATATCACCCAAGCTTTGGGGACAACTTTTTTTATGTAACCTAAATTAATGATAATTAGCACAAATTTGTAGACTTATATATCATATTTAGCCTTTTTGAGTTTTTATCTAAGTTCTATAAACTAGATATCATGATAACTGACCACCCTAAGTAACAAATGTTATAATGAATTGTGGAAAAGAAAGGTCTTGAAAACTATAAAACTCTTTTAAAAAGTAGTTTATTTCTCTTCATTTTTAGCAAGATAACTCCAAAAGATCTATTCCAAAAAAAGAATGTTAGCCAAGGTTTGTAATCTAAGAGTTTGTATTTCAACTGAACTTTTCCATTATCCTAATCTGTTAAATATATCCACAGCCAAATCCATCATTTCCTTCTCATTACGCCAGCAGCTTCTTTTAATGGGTAGAAAAGTGTAGTATTACACAAAACAATAAAACTTCTAGGTCATAGTGGATTCATGGAAACCAGAGCCCTGATCTTCTAATTTAATATACTTCTAGATAATTGAAGGGGAGTAGAAAATGTTAAAGACAGTATAGCATGGGGTTTTAGGTATTCTGTATCTGCACTACTGGGTGTGATTCTCTGTTCTGCCACTTCCTGCATATGACCTTAGGAAGTTACCTAACCTCAGGGGATTTTTTTGTTTATTTGTTTGTTTGATCTTACTCACTTGAACCCTATATATTTCAAATGGCTACTGTGGAGACTAAATATATAAATTTATATAAAGTGCTTAAAAGAATCTGACATATACTGCACATTAGATAAGTGTGAGAAATTATTATATACTGCTTGTAGTTTGAACATGTTAATTCATCTTCCCTTCTCCCTTTCAAGTTCTGATCAAATGACAACAGACTCAAAAATTCAAATGGGAATTAACATAAATGTTAATTCTCACTTGTAGAGCTAGATTACAGAATATGATGGTATCTTCTATCCCACTTGGGACTGAAACTTCTAGACCCACATAAGCCTGTCTTATTCAGGTAAAGAAGAGAGAAGCATAATACACTTCCTCAGGACCCACTTCACCGACTTGGAGGTTTGGGCCAGAGGATAAGAATCAGAGGAGGTGGGAGAGCACAACAATGAGAATGCTATGACAGCAACTGATACATTGAAAAGGGGAACCAATAGATATGAAATTAATAAATCAGGTAAGTCTTTCAGCATCAAGAAGGAGAGGTGAGTAAGGTGACAGAAGATGGCTTATAAACATTTAGAAGACTACTCCTTCCTTGAGAAAAGAAGCTGAGCTTTTTTCTCTTTTATGAAAAACAAAAATGTGGTGAGGGAATAAGTATTTTCTGACTGGATATTACATAAGTGTTGGAACTTCAGTTGCTTAGGAATATTTTCTGCAAGTATTTGTTCTTTTAACAAACATTGATTAAGACTGTATTATGTGCCAGTTATTTGTGCAAGTACAGAGCGAAAAAACAATAGCCAAAATTAATAGTCAGATTCAATGATGTATGGACTATAGGTCTCATTAAGCATGTGAGTAGAGGTCATTGATTAGAATCTCTATAGAATATTGTGTACTCTACAATGTATGTGTAGTAATATGTCCTCCCAATATGTCATACTGTCCAACACAAATACTTTGTAATATGCCAAGAATATATTCTTAAGCATTCCATAATTGTTTGGTCTAGTGCTAAAGAAGGTGGACTAGATAAATGACTCAATTTTTTTCTTAGCCCTGATAAGCAGGATAATCTCTTATTTAAAACCTTGAAATGTAAACTAATAACAGATTCTCTGTTTGGTCTTGCCATTACCACCTTCAGCTTCCTTGGAGGACTGATGAAGAAATTTCACCTCTAAAGAACATATCTGAAAACCACTGGACTCATGAGCAACAAGGATTTTTTTCCAGTTTATTAAAGTGTTAATTCTAAGAAACTCTACTTTTATCATATGTATGTATATAGTTGGAAAGCTAAAATGAAAAGATGATGCTAGGAGAATTGAAGCTTCCAGAGGCTCAGACAGTGAAGAATCTGCCTCCAATCAGGGAGACCTGGGTTTGATCTCTGGGTGGAGAAGATCCCCTTGGGGAGGAAATGCTACGCAGTCCAATATTCTTGCCTGGAGAATCCCATTGACAGAAGGACCTGGTGGAGTACAGTACACAGGGTTGCAAAGAGTTATATATGATTGAACGACTAACACTTCTCTCAAAACATTTTCTTTAAATGTAGGCAAAAAATAGAAAAAAAAACCTACTTGTTTCTATGAATGTCTTAGTAAACTCATGATTTTTCTGAATCACAAACAAATAGTTATTAATTATAAGGATAGCTCCATATAAGTAAATTAAAATAGTGGTTTTGCTCTAAACGTCTCTAAAAATGTTGTTTTTGCCTAAGTGTAAATTATATTAACAAAATATTCATATAAGATAACGTTTAGCAGATTTTCCTTCTTATAGGGTTTTCATTTGTCAAGTTCTCTGAATATAACCTAGTGCAATCATTCTCTATTATATTTCTATGCATTTCTAAATATTTATAACAAAATTTAAGGCTAAACATGCATATATTATGATACACATATTAAAATATGTTGTCAAGTATTCTTTTGCCCTCAAATATAATATAGTAACATATATCAATCCAGTAGCTTGTAATGATAGCTCTAGCTGTTTTCTTTTTTTCTGTGCCTCTGTTCTTCCTGCTTCTTTAAACTACAGACTATTGAGAAGTGAAATCATCAGAATACCCACTTTATATTAGCACTCATAGTACACTGTGAAGTTGAATGAAGAAATTGGCAAAGGACAAGAGCTTGACAGGGTTTTTTCTGTTCTTTGCTATTTTTCTTGGGCACATGCAGATGGCTGTTTAAGAATGGGCACAGTGTTCAGCCTAGGTTTGCCAACAATGTAGACTTAGAGGGTAGAATAAAGAAACTCATCAATGAACACAGTAATGGCAGGAAATGGTTCAAAAGAGAGCCCTGTGTTGCATACAGAAATATCCTAAAAAGCCTAAAAGTAACTTCAGTAATCATTAATGATAAAACTTAGATTTTCATTTTGGCAGACTGTACATGGCCAAAAAAAAAAAAAAAATCTGAGCTGAAAAATGTAGTTACCTAAAAACTTTGGGAAGCTAATCTATATAACTAGGAAATTATTAAAGCATTCAGTTTCATTTATAGCATCAACAAATAGTCATAGCTTGTTAATGATGTGCCATTCACTACACTACAAACCAGAGATAAAATGCTGGGCCAGAAAGCCTTCGTTATGCTTTCACAGAACTTTCATCTGAGAAAAACAGACATACAGTTAAAGACACAAATCTAATTAAGAGTTATGTGTCTCATAAAGCATTTTGTCTAGGAAGCTAAGTGGAATAGTGGAGATCGTGAGCTTTGTGGTCCTAGATAGCTGCTTTCAGGATTCTTACTCAGACACGCTAATTTCGTTAGCTTAGAAAAGTTGCTTAACTTGTATAAGACTGTTTCACTCACTGAACAATAAATAGCTAAACTTGCTTCATGGTTTTGCCTCAAAAGTTAAATGAAGCAGTAAACATTAAGGACATTGTAGCTAGCACAATGCAGGTGTCTGATGTTTTGTACCTGTTGTCACAAATTTTCAACAATAAAAGTAGAGCTTAAGGAGGTCCTAAGCTTTTACCAAAGTTAGTCTCAGAGAAAGTCTGTGGGCCACTCCAAAGTCATTACTATAATTGCGGAGAATACTTTGATTTGGGGGTATGTATAACATTATTCCAAGATAATTCAATTTGAAATTTCTCTTCATCGTATCCTGCTTTAATTTGTCCTACATGTATTTTTATTTACATAACCTAAGAAGAGTCCCTTGGACTGCAAGGTGATCCAACCAGTCCATTCTAAAGGAGATCAGCCTGGGTGTTCTTTGGAAGGAATGATGCTAAAGCTGAAACTCCAGCACTTTGGCCACCTCATGTGAAGAGTTGACTCATTGGAAAAGACTCTGATGCTGGGAGGGATTGGGGGCAGGAGGAGAAGGGGACGACAGAGGATGAGATGGCATCACCAACTCCATGGACATGAGTTTGAGTGAACTCCCGGAGATGGTGATGGACAGGGAGGCCTGGCATGCTGTGATTCATGGGGTTGCAAAGAGTCAGACACGATTGAGTGACTGAACTGAACTGAACTGAAGAAGGAATACTAAAAAGCAGAATTGACCCTCATTATTTACTGATCCTGTATATGTCAGTTTGTCTAAAAGCTAACATTTATTTGTAACTCTTAAATCAATATTTGCAGTTCTGTGGGATGATTTGCCTACATGTGCAAAATGAAGGGAAAAGATTGAGTTGCCCAAATGTCATGTTCCCACTTGAGATGGCAGGAAGCAACATTGTCTTCTTCTTTGACTTTCATACATATGTTGTCAGGGAATAGAGATCGTAGTGGGGAGTATGGTTAGAGCAAGAAACGCTTGCTCTAGGGGCAGTCAGATAGGGTTAGAAGCCCAATTCTGGCACTTGTTCCTATGGGGAGGGGATCCTCAGGCAGGTGACTTACTCAGAAACTTTGTTTTCTTTTCTGTAAAATAAAAACATAATATCTACCATAATGAGTTGTTTTTATAATGTGATTACATTCTATGCAAGATAAATATGTTTATTTAGGTAGGCAGATCAATAGATATGAGTATATTTCCACTGGGTTTCCCAGGTGACTCTAGTGGTAAAAAACCTGCCTGCCAAATGCAGAAGACACAAGAGACATGGGTTTGATCCCTTGGTTGGGAAGATTCCCTAGAGAAGGAAATGGCAACCCTCTCCAGTATTCTTGGAAAATACCATGGATGAGGAGTCTGGGTGGGGGTCTACAGTCCATGGGGTTGCAAAGAGTCAGACATGACTGAGTGCATGTGCGCGCACACACACACATGCACACACACACACACACATTTCCACTAGGAACATTGATTCAGTGTTTGCTAATTCAGTGTTTGTGAGACTTTACAGAACTTAACTACCATGGATAACAGAATCAGTTGTAATTTTTTTTATTATGTCGACCCTTAAACAACACAGGTTTGAACTATATAAGTCCACCTATATGTGGATTTTTTTTTCAATAAATACTTAGTATAGTACTACAGGATCTGAGATGTGGAACCATGGATAAGGGGGACAGACTGTAAAGTTATACCCAAATTTTTTACTGCCTTGACAAGGATGCACCCTAATGCCACCCATTGTTCAAGAGTCATCTATAGATAATTCAAACTTCACTTTCAACTCTGTGTGCTAACACAGTAAATTACTAAACAAAAAAGCTACACTCTGGAACATAACCCAAATATTCTAGTTCATCTCTTTTGGAATAGAAAAAAATCATTAATATTAGTATTGGGAGGCAATGAGATTCACACAGGAAAAGAGAAGGTTATGTTTCATTATAAAGTGCTTCAATATCTCCCTATTTATGGCATGATAAAATAATTCAGAAGGCATTTGTTGCTTCTATAGATACAAATTTTAAATGTTAATATGGTAGGAAAGTTTATTGTTCCATTTTGTGAAAACAAGTTATCAGATTATCACATTTCAATCTCTTAAGTAAACTGAGTCAAGTGGTCAAAATCATGATGAAACTATGAGCATAAGACATCCTCAGTAGTCAGTCAAAATATATTTTGTGTAGACAGTTCAATATATCTATGTTTAGACTGATTACCAATAATTATCTTTATAATTAGATATGAAACTGCAAATTTAAAAATCCCATTATTTAAAATTAAATATTATAGAAAAATTCTATGAGGTTTCTATGAGTTAAAAGTATAAACTTTCAAAATCTGAAATATAGCTGAACACAATATTCTTACTTTGGCCTTTATGATCCAAACACTTCAGACAAAATAGCTTAAACTTAAGCTTTGAATACTCAAGACTTTGATCAGACAACATATTGTGAAAAATAACCCATAATAATTTTAAAGCAATCTTTCCATGTGAAGAATAAACTTCTTTCAGAAAAGTTTTTAATGAGATTTGTCAGACAATGCAGACTGCAGTTGAAATGATCTCAAAATATTCTAAATATATTAAGCAAAAGCAGCTGTTCAGAACTAATGTTCATATATTATTATGTAAGTTAAACCAAGCTCATGCTTAAAGGACGAATGGAAGAAAAGGAATTTGAAAATACTTCTCATGTGGACAAAAAAGCTTCCACAAATACTGAAGAAACATGCTAGCAGAGGTCCTAGTTTTATTCTTTTTTCTTTTCTGCCTAAGATAGCTAATTTACAAAGTCCGTTAAAACATGCATTGTGTATAGAAATGTTTTTGTAAAATAATAAAATTTTATTAGTGAGAATATGTATCCTACTGTCTCTTTGAATGATAGCCTAAAATAAATTTGCATTTTTCTTCAAACTAGTATTAATAGAGTTGTGACCTCAAATTTACCAACTTATAATTTGCCCTGCAAGTACCTGAAAATAGCTAAAGTAATCACTTTTTGAAATGGTAAAAAAGTCATAATTATAATACAATTCTTATTCTGTCACAATATGATTTCTATAACAAAGACATAAAATTAAGCAGGTAACTGAATAAAATTATGTATTTTTTTCAGTGTCATGTAACCTGAGCATAATTTCTAGGATTCCTGTCTTTTTTTTTTTTTTCAGTATGAGCACAAATTGTTCAGAGATCACAGAGACTAATTTCTTTTCTGAACTTAACATACAAATATAATTCTATAGATATCAGTACAGAAAGCAGAAGTTGGCAATGTTTAAGTAACATCAGTTGAGTCTAGCTGTGTAGATCTGACACATTAGACAAAATGAAAATGAGAAGAAAATATCTTAATAGTAAATAAGGATGAGGTATTGTAAAGGGAAATTCAGCATTAGGAATTTTAGCTTCATTAGTGGTACAAGTAACTAATAGCTTATTTGAACTCTGGTGCCTAGTTATTTCTACTATGCTACAGTGCTTCCTTAAAATGGTTTTGAAACACAATTACACACTTCATAAATATATTAGAATTCCATTATAGCTGAGTTTATTATTAGATATACAGAAATATACCTTGGATCAAGTCATGTTGCTTAAACCTCAACCTCCACCAAAAATTATTATAAATAAAAGGATAAGCCTATAAGGTGAGCATTCAATTTGTACCTTCAAACGAGCAGAAGTAGAGACTATATCATTTATTTTTCAAAATCATAAGCTAGAAAATATCAAAGAAGAAGGAAAAAATATTATACTTCCAGAAAACCAGATAATGTAAACTATCCTGTAATAGGCAGAATAAAGTCCCCTCCAAATACATCTACATTTTATATCCAGAATTTATGAATCTTATCTTACATGGTAAAAGTCATTTTCCAGATGTAGTTCAATTAAGGCTGTTAAACTTAAAAGCTTTTGCACAATGAAGGAAACTATAAGCAAGGTGTAAAGACAGCCTTCAGAATGGGAGAAAATAATAACAAATGAAGCAACTGACAAAGAATTAATTTCAAAAATATACAAGCAGCACATGCAGCTCAATTTCAGAAAAATAAATGACCCAATCAAAAAATGGGCCAAAGAACTAAATAGACATTTCTCCAAAGAAGACATACGGATGGCTAACAAACACATGAAAAGATGCTCAAGGTCACTCATTATCACGGAAATGCAAATTAAAACCACAATGAGGTACCATCTCATGCCGGTCAGAATGGCTGGTATCCAAAAGTCTACAAACAATAAATGCTGGAGAGGGTGCAGAGAAAAGGAAATCCTCTTACACTGTTGGTGGGAATGCAAACTAGTGCAGCCACTATGGAGAACAGTATGGAGATTCCTTAGAAAACTGGAAATAGAACTCTCATACAACCCAGAAATCCCAATGCTCAGCATACACACTGAGAAAATCCGAATTGAAAGAGACATGTGTACCCCAGTGTTCACTGCAGTACTGTTTACAATAGGTAGGACATGGAAGCAACCTAGATGTCCATCAGCAGACAAATGGATCAGAAAGCTATGGTACATATACACAATGGATTATTTAGCTATTAAAAAGAATACATTTGAATCAGTTCTAATGAGGTGGATGAAACTGGAGCCTATTATACAGAGTGAAGTAAGTCAGAAAGAAAAACACCAATACAGTATATTAATGCATGTATATAGAATTTAGAAAAATCATAACGTTGACCCTATATGTGAGACAGCAAAAGAGACACAGTTATAAAGAACAGACTTTTGGACTCTGTGGGAGAAGGCAAGGGTGGGATGATTTGAGAGAATAGCACTGGAACATGTATATCACCACATGTGAAATAGATCACCAGTCCAGGTTTGATGCATGAGACAGGGTGCTCAGGGCCAGTGCACTGGGGTGACCCTGAGGAATGGGATGGAGAGGGAAGTGGGAGAGGGGGTTCAGGATTGGGGACACATGTACACTCATGGCTGATTCATGCAAATGTATGGCAAAAACCACTACAATATTGTAAAGTAATTAGGCTCCAATTAAAATAAATTAATTTACAAAAAATTTAAAGAAAAATAATGAGATTATTCTGGCTTAATCAAGTAGGCTCAGTGTAATCACCAGGCCCTTTGTGAGACTGAGGAGGAAGGCAGAATCAGAAAGACAATAATGTGAAAAGGATCCAGTTCCAGCCCAATCTTGCTGGTTTTGAAGTTAATGGAATAGAGACATGAACCAAGGAAATGTGCCGGGGTCCAGCCCCAGTGGATCCAGGGAATTCGAAGGGTGGACGGCGTTGGCGTGGAAAGACTTGTTTATTGATTGATATAAGATTAGATTAAGAAACTATAGCATAGTAGGAAGATTAAGTGGAGGAAGAGAGCTGAATAGCTTGGTTTACGCGGAAGACCAATAAAATTTCAGACAAGGAATTTGCACCATCTACGTTGGGCCACCGGCGCCCGCTTGAATATCTAAGGGTGCCTCGCCTTAAGCTCCCTTTCGCGCGGGTCTTAACAGCCAGGGCAAGTAAGTAGACCTGGCGAGCCTCCGCGCCCCAGGTGGAGATTCAGCCTGAAATTAAAGTAAAGAGCAGAGAGAGGGAAAGGGAGAGAAGAAGAGAGACAGAAAGACAAGGGGGGAGCCAGATTCCCAAGAAACCAGGCCAAGAGACTAGTTTGAGAAACTGGTCTGAGAAGCTGGTCCGAGAAGCTGGTCCCATCCTTTATTGTTCAGAAGGCCTTTTATACTTTTGATAAAACAGGGAGATCAATGGGTAACACAAAATTATGTAGCGTTCGCAACCCAGATTCTTTCCGTATATCATTTTGTATACAAAAGGTCTCAGGTGATTTCCATTATCTTCTGGCCAAGAGGCTTCTTAACACTTTTTGGCTCTCTTCCTTAATGAATGTTATTTTTGTTTCCCCTGAAGTGTTTTTCTTTAATCTACATCTCCTTAAAGTGCTAAAGTTACATCTCTATAGAACAAAGGCGCAGTGGGTTATAACAAAGAAGGTACTTAACTCAAAGATCTAATGTTGCTAATACAAGGTCTACTACTTGTTTTTCTATATACCAACTATATCTAAAAATAAAGGATATGAAAAATTCAGCAGCAAGCATTGACTCAACAAATGAAACCTTTAATCAGTCCTATTCTAAAGATTTTGACTCCTAGGAAGCCCCTACATTCCTAGGATGTTTTAAGCTTCCTGTGCCACCTGCAGTCAGGAGGCCTCAAACAATCACATGTGCAGCTGTACGAGTCCTGCAGGCAGGCTAGAAAGCCATCAGAGGAGTTTTTGGATTGAAACACTCTTTCAAATGCAGAAGACTAAAGCCCTGAATTGACTTTTTCCAGAAAATGTCAGAAGAGTGGAAAAGCAGAGCACAAAAACCGGCCGACTTTTGTTGGGGTACCTGCTTAGGAATTTCCAGAGGGGCCCCTGAAGTCTGAGCACGCCTTGCGTATGTCAGGTTCCTTCCTCATGACCTTGTCACGGGCGGGATTCCTCACACTGGCTCCCGGCAGAAATGCAACTAGTCTACAAAAATTTTAAAAAGACATGGTGACAGAGTCTCTTAGAACTCCTAGGAGGAAAACAACCCTGCAACACTTGAATTTTTGCCCAGTTAGGCAGACCCAGACCCATTTTGGACTTCGGATCTCTAAATACGTGTGTGTGTGTGTGAGTGTGGGTGTGTGTGTGTATGTATTAAAGATTATTTGGAGGTGATGGATCTATTCTGTACATTGATTGTGTTTGTAATAATATGTCACTATGTGTTTGTTAAATCTCACAGAAGTGTGAAATAAGAGTACTAAATTTTACTCTAGGTAAATTTTAAGTTTTTAAGAGCTAACTTTAATTCTGAAAGAAGTGATTCAAATTTGTACTTAGAAAATTCTGATTTCCTTTGTTTCTCAAGTATTTATTTTACAATCAATCTCTAAAAGTAAATTAATAGATTCTTTTTTCATTAAATACATTTGAAATACTAGTATTGATGGGTTGGAATCTTACATGTGACTTTTGACACGCTTAAAAAAATCAATTATACCTTGAATAAAAAATTTTTTAAGTGTTTATTCTGTGTAATACAGTTGAGTTGAGAAGAGCATGAATGGAAAGATTATAGGGTAATCTAAGATGCCATATCAAAGAAAATATTTGAAGAAATAATGCCATTTTCCTTATTTGCTGAAAAATATAAACTCATAGAAGTTAGAAGCTCAGAAAACTCCAAGAAGCATTAATACAAAGCAAATTACAACAGAACACCTCATATTCAAAATTTTTTTAACATATCCCTTATTGGTTTTATTTATTTTTATTTATTTATTTATTTTTACTAATGATAGAGGGAAAATCTTTGAAGCATGTGATAGTTTTGATTATGAGCCTTCAGAATTTTATTCTATTTCATAGGTTTTATGGTCATATTATTATTTTATTTGCTTAAAAAAAAATCTGGAAGCACTTCGTAAAACACATCGCACTTGAAAGAGACTGATTACAAGAACAAAAGGAAGGAGAGACAAATTGGGAGATTGTGATCAATATAAACACACAACTATATTTAGAAAAATAGCTAATAAAAACCTATTGAATAGCACAGAGAACTCTATTCAATACTTGGTAAAGATCTATACGGGAGTACTCTAAAAAGGAGTGGATTTATGTGTATGTGGAACTGATTCATATTGCTGTTCAGCAGAAACTAACACAACATTGTAAATCAATTATACTCCAAAAAATAATTAAAATAAGAAAAAAGATTGTGAAAGAGATGATTACTAGCACAAGTGTGAGTTAATGGTGACGTATATTGTCAGTAGAAATAAGAAAACATGTTCAGTTTCTTTAATAAAATCATGTATATTATTTCCTTAAACCCATTTGCAGAATGTCTATTATAAATTGTGTACTGTACCAAGAGCTGAGAGAGTGAAAAACATAAATAAGATTATTAAGACAAAAATGAAAATGTGTTATTAAAAAAGGTAGTTGCCAGATACTGATTTGGGGAGATAATTCATATTCCTGCATATCAATAACAGTCAATTTCCTCATACTGTTTTTTCAAGAATATTGTTCTCAGTGAAAGATACTTACAGTTGGCGTCTCCTAAATTCCATATGGGCTTCCCTGGTTGCTCAGACAGTAAAGGATCTGCCTGCCAATGCAGGAGACCTGGGTTTGATCTGTGGGTCAGGAAGATCCTGTGGAGAAGGGACTGGCTGCCTATGCCAGTATTCTTCCTTGCAGAATTCCACAGATAGAGGAGTCTGGAGGGTTACAGTCCAAGGGGTCGCAAAGAGTCAGACAAAACTGAGCAACTAACATTTTCACTTTTCTCCTAAATTCCATGGTAAGAAAGAGAGAGATCTCCCATTGCCCAAAACCCCAGGTTTATTTCCACTCCAGGACAAGGAAGATAGAAATACATTCCTCTCTTCCTTAGCATAGATATCCCTATATTCTGGTAAAATAGGATAATCTCTCTCTCTACAGGAGAAGGTGAACACTTTTCCAGCAGCCCATTTGCAAGATTGAGGTTTCCTAAATGCCACATGGACAGGCAATATCGAGCCCTCTTTTCATCTCTCTGGGAACTGGGGCTCAGGGAATTGGGGCTCAGATAACTGGCACAATATATAACTCTGGCTACAGTACTTCCCTGGTGGCTCAGATGGTTGTGTCTGTCTACAATGTGGGAGACCCGGGTTCGATCCCTGGGTCGGTTAGATCCTCTGTAGAAGGAAATGGCAATCCACTCCAGTCAGTACTATTGCCTGGAAAATCCCAAGGACAGAGAAGCCTGGTAAGCTGCAGTGCATGAGGTCACAAAGAGTCAGACACGGGCACGACTAAGCAACTTCACTTCACTGTAACTGTACTAAGAAACTTTCTTGTATTTTGGACCAAAAATCTTGGATTTTCCACCATGATTTATGAAAATCTGAGAGACTAACTTATTTACCTTGAGGTTGGGTAAAGTCTCACACTTTTTACAGTTTCTGGTTTCTTAATGAGGGCATAAGCAAGAGAAAGGATTAAATATACAGAGAAGTCACCTAAAACTTCATTATCACAACTGACATTACACTGGATCTTGAAGACCAAGTAGAAGTGTTTGAACTTGTAGGCAGGGAAAGCTGTTTGTCTTTTAATCTAAAGAGAGTTTTTGTGAGCTGGAGTGCAAAGCCATATTTTCAATCTGGTAAATAATGACTAATACTTAGCTTGTAGAACTGGAAGGATTTCTTAAAATAAGCAAAATCCTTTCCACAAACCCCTAAAATGCAGGTATACACCCTCAAGACTCCCCGTCCTGCCTCTGAGATTCCAGATCTTTAGAATCAATGATAATGAATCACTTTTATAAATGTGTTATATCTACTGTTATTCAGGTGGGAGATAACAGTCTTGAAGCTATTATACAGGCAGTGTTAGTTAACTAGTTAATTATTTAGCTAGTTGTTAGTTAAATGTATTATGAGAAGGTTTCCAAACTTTTACAAAAAATTAAAGATACAAGAGAAAGTTTATAAACAAAAAATAAATAAGAGGAAATGAATCTTCAGTTACATTGCTGATTTTCAGTAGAGGATGGCATTCTAGACACAGGAAGTTGCCTGGCATTTAACCCAGGGCAAGTTTTTGTACTTATAAATGCTAACTGAAGAGAACATTACAACCATGGCTTGCATTTGTAGTATTTTGCTGCAAAATTTATTAAAAACAAAGTGTTGTATATGTCTACTATGCAACTGGTAGAAAATATTAGGTGCTTACATGAAATCAATGCATTTCAGGTCCCAGTCGGGGATCCTTCAGTCACTCAAAATCCATGTAAAATTGATTTATTTCACAAACCACTTTCTTCTCTGTCATTTCTTCTCTGCATGGTAGAGCAAAGTCCTATACAAGATTTTCAGTAAATTCCCAAGAAGCTTCCATTTTCATATAAGGTTCTCCTTTTGTACATGTAGGAAAAGGTAGAGTCTTCCTGAAAAGAATGCTAAGTATATTACATTTTATTCAAAATTACACATTTGTTTTACATGATAAGAAAATATCTATGAACTAAATAATAAAAATTAACATTGCTACCATGCTTTCAATCTTTACAAGGCTGAGAACACTGTACTTAAACTGGTGTCTCTAACTAACTGAAAACAAGTTTATTAAATGTCAATGCTTATTTATTTAGGTATTTTTATAGAAAACATGGATGTGCCTTTGAGATGACCAGCAAGAATTATTGCTGTATTATCAATATCTTTTACCTGTGAAAATGTAACAAAGAAAAGGGAAAGAGTATAATAAAAAAATTCATAAATGGATGGCTTTAAGGAAAATTTCTGGTTTAGCAAACTGTCTAGAATGAAGAGTTAATCCACAGGCAAAACAGTTCCAGAAAGAATCCATGGTTTTGCTACTGCAGCATAAAGTTTTCTCCTTTAAGGATAGGATCAGGTACATTTAACACTTAAACTTGTATAGAAAATTGCTGAACTGTTTTCAGAGTTGCTGAATTGTTCAAATTAATGTGAGGCAGGTGCTAAGGTATGCAATGTTGATGCCTTCCAGAAACTTAGCAAGTGGGAAAGATATTCTTCTAGTATTTGCTGAATTAGACAATCAACAAATGCATTATTACTAACTTGTGTGATTGAATATATGGTCACAGTATTTTCTATGGCTAGATGCATGTCCCTCCATAATTCATGTGTTGTACCCATAACCCCCAATGGGACTGTGTTTGAAAATACAGGGTCTTTAGGAGGTGATTAAGGTTAAATTTGATCTCTGATTCCTATGCCTTTTCTAAAACCAGCTTGAACATCTGGAAGTTCACAGTTAATGTATCGCTGAAGCCTGCTTGGAGAATTTTGAGCATTACTTTACTAACGTATGAGATGAGTGCAATTGTGTGGTAGTTTGAGCATTCTTTGGCACTGCCTTTCTTTGGGACTGGAATGAAAACTGACCTTTTCCAGTCCTATGGCCACTGTTGAGTTTTCCAAATTTGCTGGCATATTAAGTGTAGCACTTTCACAGCACTCATCTCACACACTAGAAAAGTAATTCTCAAAATTATCCAAGCCAGACTTCAGCAATACGTGAACCATGAACTTCCAGATATTCAAGCTGGTTTTAGAAAAGGCAAAGGAACTAGAGATCAAATTGCCAACATCTGCTGGATCATGGAAAAAGCAAGAGCGTTCCCAAAAAACATCTATTTCTTCTTTATTGACCATGTCAAAGCCTTTGACTGTGTGGATCACAATAAACTGTGGAAAATTTTGACAGAGATGCAAATATCAGACCACCTGACCTGCCTCTTGAGAAACCTATATGCAGGTCAGGAAGCAACAGTTAGAACTGGACATGGAACAACAGACTGGTTCCAAATAGGAAAAGGAGTACGTCAAGGCTGTATATTGTCAACCTGCTTATTTAGTTTCTATGCAGAGGACATCATGAGAAATGCCAAGATGGATGAAGCACCAGTTGGAATCAAGATTGCCGGGAGAAATATCAATCACCTCAGATATGCAGATGACATCACCCTTATGGCAGAAAGTGAAGAGGAACTAAAAGGCCTCTTGTTGAAAGTGAAAGTGGAGAGTGAAAAAGTTGGCTTAAAACTCAACATTCAGAAAACAAAGATCATGGCATCTGGTCCCATCACTTCATGGGAAATAGATGGGGAAACTGTGGAAACAGTGTCAGACTTTATTTTGGGGGGCTCCAAAATCACTGCAGATGGTGACTGCAGCCATGAAATTAAAAGACGCTTACTTCTTGGAAGAAAAGTTATGACCAACCTAGATAGCATATTTAAAAGAAGAGACATTACTTTGCCAACAAAGGTCCATCTAGTCAAAGCTATGGTTTTTCCAGTGGTCATGTATGGATGTGAGAATTGGACCATGAAGAAAGCTGAGCGCCGAAGAATTGATGCTTTTAAACTGTGGTGTTGGAGAAGACTCTTGAGAGTCCCTTGGACTGCAAGGAGATCCAATCAGTCCATTCTGAAGGAGATCAGCCCTGGGATTTCTTTGCAGGGAATGATGCTAAAGCTGAAACTCCAGTACTTTGGCAACCTCATGCGAAGAGTTGACTCATTGGAAAAGACTCTGATGCTGGGAGGAATTGGGGGCAGGAGGAGAAGGGGATGACAGAGGATGAGATGGCTGTATGGCATCACTGACTCGATGGACCTGAGTTTGAGTGAACTCTCGGAGTTGGTGATGGACAGGGAAGCCTGGCGTACTGCGATTTATGGGGTCGTAAAGAGTCAGACACGACTGAGCGACTGAACTGAACTGAAAGGTTAAATGAGGTCAGAAAGATATGTCCTTAATCCAATAGGGCTTATAGCCTCATAAAAAGAGGCAGAGAGAGAGGCCACTTTCTATCTGTGTTCACATGTGAATGGAACATCCCTTGTGGCTCAGTTGGTATAGAATCCGCCTGCAATGGGGGAGACCTGGATTCCATCTCTGGATTGGGAAGTTCCCCTGGAGACGCAAAAGGCTACCCATTCCAGTACTCTGACCTAGAGAATCCCATGGACTGCATAGTCCATGGAGGTGCAGAGTCAGACACGACGGAGCAACTTTCACTTCACTTCACATGTGAAACACAGTGATAAGTCAGGTTTCTTCACGAGCTGGGACTAGAGCTCTTACCAGGAAGTGAGTCAGCCATTATATTGATGGGGAGCTTATAGATGCAAGGAAATAAATCTCTGTTTAAGCAACTTCGTGTAAGGTTTTTTGTTGTTGTTGTTGTTTTTGTTTGTTTGTTTGTTTTTTAATGGAAGCCAAAGCAGATTAAGACAGTATTTATTTCCGGTTTAGGAATCCTAACCTGCTGCCTCATAGACATGTATCAGTTTCCCACTAAGACAGCATTAACAGCAAGACCATAATTTTTAATAGTCCATAGAAAAGAAAATCAGAATTTCTTAACTCAAACTAAATTCATGGTATGTCTGGAGTTATTGCCATGGCTTTATTTAGTTTTCTATTGCCTTAGATAAATTTCTTTCTATTCTCCATTTGGATATGTTTTATTTTGTTCTTACTAATTAAACATTCAATTTTCATAAGTTAAGTTGGATCTGTTGCCTTAAAACCCAGCTTACATATTTGCTTTCCATATCTAGAATGATAGACATACTCATATTCTTCATATGTAAAAGAATATTCTTCATTTTAGAAGAATATAAATGGTTTAAATGCATAAATAAATTTTTATTTATTGTAAATATTACTAATAAAAAATGGACTATTTCACTTGATATTCATCAAAGACCCCTAAATATTGGTCATTCAAAGCACCAGAGAGATATATATTTACTGACAATAACATGGGCTCAATTCAAAGTGGGGATATATTCTACATCTCCATTACTAATTTCTCATAAACTAAATATTTGAAACAATGAGAAAACTTAATAACAAACACTGAATATTTTAGTATCATGTATTCTGAATATTTTTTAGTTAAATGTAAACCCCAGAAGCCATTTGTTAACATAAAATCTGTCTCCTCATTATTCAACTAACTCATAGTTATGAAAATTTTTCCTTATATCAATTCAGTTAAGTTCAGTTCAGTTGCTCAGTCTTGTCCGACTCTTTGAGACCCCATGAATTGCAGCACGCCAGGCCTCCCTGTCAATCACCAACTCCCAGAGTTCACTCAAACTCACGTCCATCGAGTCAGTGATGCCATCTAGCCATCATATCCTCTGTCGTCCCCTTCTCCTCCTGCCCCCAATCCCTCCTAATGTCAGAGTCTTTTCCAACGAGTCAACTCTTTGCATGAGGTGGCCAGATTACTGGAGTTTCAGCCTTAGCATCAGTCCTTCCAAAGAAATCCCAGGACTGATCTCCTTCAGAATGAACTGGTTGGATTTCCTTGCAGTCCAAGGGACTCTCAAGAGTCTTCTCCAAAACCACAGTTCAAAACGATCAATTCTTCGGCGCTCAGCTTTCATCACAGTCCAACTCTCACATCCATATATGACCACTGGAAAAACCATAGCCTGGACTAGACGGACCCTAGTCGGCAAAGTAATGTCTCTGCTTTTGAATATGCTATCTAGGTTGGTCATAACTTTTCTTCCGAGGAGTAAGTGTCTTTTAAATTCATGGCTGCAGTCAACATCTGCAGTGATTTTGGAGCCCAAAAAAATTAAGTCTGACACTATTTCCACTGTTTCCCCATCTATTTCCCCTGTTTCCCCATCTATTTCCCATGAAGTGATGGGACCGGATGCCATGATCTTCATTTTCTGAATGTTGAGCTTTAAGCCAACTTTTTCACTCTTCTCTTTCACTTTCAACCGGAGACTTTTTAGTTCCTCTTCACTTTCTGCCATAAAGGTGGTGTCATCTGCATATCTGAGGTGATTGATATTTCTCCCAGCAATCTTGATTCCAGCTTGTGTTTCTTCCAGCCCAGCGTTTCTCATTATGTAGTCTGCATAGAAGTTAAATAAGCAGGGTGACCATATAAAGCTTTGACGTACTCCTTTTCCTATTTGGAACCAATCTATTGTTCCATGTCCAGTTCTAACTACTGCTTTCTGACCTGCATACAGATGTCTCAAGAGGCAGGTCATGTGGTCTGGTATTTCCATCTCTTTCAGAATTTTCCACAGTTTATTGTGATCCACACAGTCAAAGGCTTTGACATAGTCATAAAGCAGAAATAGATGTGTTTCTAGAACTCTCTTGTGTTTTCCATGATCCAGCGATGTTGGCAGTTTGATCTCTGGTTCCTCTGCCATTTCTAAAACCAGCTTGAACATCAGGAAGTTTATGGTTCACGTATTGCTGAAGCCTGGCTTGGAGAATTTTGAGCATTACTTTACTGGCATGTGAGATGAGTGCAATTGTGCGGTAGTTTGAGCATTCTTTGGCATTGCCTTTCTTTGGGATTGGAATGAAAACTGACCTTTTCCAGTCCTGTGGCCACTGCTGAGTTTTCCAAATTTGCTGGCATATTGAGTGCAGCACTTTCAAGCATCATCTTTCAGGATTTTAAATAGCTCAACTAGAATGCCATCACTAGCTTTGTTCGTAGTGATGCTTTCCAAGGCCCACTTGACTTCACATTCCAGGATGTCTGGCTCTAGATTAGTGATCACACCATCATGATTATCTGGGTCATGAAGGTCTTTTTTGTACAGTTCTTCCATGTATTCTTGCCACCTCTTCTTAATATCTTCTGCTTCTGTTAGGTCCAGACCATTTCTGAACTTTATCGAGCCCATCTTTGCATGAAATATTCCCTTGCTATCTCTAATTTTCTTGAAGAGATCTCTAGTCTTTCCCATTCTGTTCTTTTCCTCCATTTCTTTGCATTGATTGCTGAAGAAGGCTTTCTTATCTCTTCTTGCTATTCTCTGGAACTCTGCATTCAGATGCTTATATCTTTCTTTTCTCCTTTGCTTTTTGCCTCTCTTCTTTTCACAGCTATTTGTAAGGCCTCCCCAGACAGCCATTTTGCTTTTGTGCATTTCTTTTCCATGGGAAGGTCTTGATCCCTGTCTCCTGTAAAATGTCATGAACCTCATTCCATAGTTCATCAGGCACTCTGTCTATCAAATCTAGGCCCTTAAATCTATTTCTCACTTCCACTGTATAATCATAAGGGATTTGATTTAGATCATACCTGAATGGTCTAGTGGTTTTCCCTACTTTTTTCAATTTGAGTCTGAATTTGGTAATAAGAAGTTCATGGCCTGAGCCACAGTTAGCTTCTTGTCTTGTTTTTGTTGACTGTGTAGAGCTTCTCCATCTTTGGCTGCAAAGAATATAATCAATCTGATTTCGGTGTTACCATCTGGTGATGTCCATGGGTAGAGTCTTCTCTTGTGTTGTTGGAATAGGGTGTTTGCTATGACCAGTGCATTTTCTTGGCAACACACTATTAGTCTTTGCCCTGCTTAATTCCACATTCCAAACCCAAATTTGCCTGTTACTCCAGGTGTTTCTTGGCTTCCTACTTTTGCATTCCAGTCCCCTATAATGAAAAGGACATCTTTTTTGGGTGTTAGTTCTACAAGGTCAGGTAGGTCTTCATAGAACCGTTCAACTTCAGCTTCTTCAGCGTTACTGGTTGGGGCATAGACTTGGATAACTGTGATACTGAATGGTTTGCTTTGGAGACCAACAGAGATCATTCTGTAGTTTTTGAGATTGCATCCAAGTACTGCATTTCAGACTCTTTTGTTGACCATGATGGCTACTCCATTTCTTCTGAGGGATTCCTGCCCGCAGTCGTAGATATAATGGTCATCTGAGTTACATTCACGCATTCCAGTCCATTTTAGTTCACTGATTCCTAGAATGTCGACGTTCACTCTTGCCATCTCTTGTTTGATCACTTCCAATTTGCCTTGATTCATGGACCTGACATTCCAGGTTCCTATGCAATATTGCTCTTTACAGCATCGGACCTTGCTTCTATCACCAGTCACATCCACAGCTGGGTATTGTTTTTGCTTTGGCTCCATCCCTTATTCTTTACGGAGTTATTTCTCCATTGATCTCCAGTAGCATATTGGGCACCTACTGACCTGGGGAGTTCCTCTTTCAGTATCCTATCATTTTGCCTTTTTCATTATATAAATTAGCTAATTCTGATTTTGCTTGTAATATCCAATAAATTATATCAGTTTACAGCATATATTTTATTTTATTTTTATGAAGATAGTGAACTTCATTTTCACTTAGATAGCTGATGTACATAAATTTTCTGCACAAATATTTTTATTTTAAAAATATGCTACATAGGACGGGTATTATAAGAATTAAAATGTCTATATTAAAATATATATAAATGCAATTTCTAATTAAATCATCAGCATAAAATTATTTTTTTCAGTTTGCAGTTCTCTAAGTTATTTTCTTTCCCTTCATGAATAATTTCATTCACTGTTCCAAAGAAAATGACAGTAAAAAGTTAAATTTGGCGGAAAAAACTTCTTTTAAGTCTAATGATCTTGCTTCTGAAAACTGAAAGCTAAACTAGCATTTTCCTCTAGAAAGAAGAAGATTGAGCCATATACTGGAACATTATAACATTTTTAAAACAAGTTAAGTACATAACCATACTAACCAACATCACCTCTTATGTTTATTTCTATCAGAGGACATGAGAATAAAGACTTTTTTGTCTTTATTTGTAATATATGTATATGGATGGCTGAGTCCCTTCACTGTTCACCTGAAACTATCACAGAATTGTTTATTGGCTATACTTCAGTACACAATAAAAAATTAGTCATTATAGCATGAAATTAAACAATATTATGAATATTTTGGAAAAAGCTTAAAAGGTAAAATGAAGGATGAAAAGTTTCACATTCTTTTCATACTGTCTTGAACATCCATCCAATGTGTATTTTATACTTCAATCACATCTCAATTCAGATACTAATCTTTATTGGATATAATTCAACAGTATTTAGATTTCATTCTTTTCATTTAATCTCATTTTTCAAGTTTTCAGTAGCCACTTGTGACTACTGATTATCCTATTGGATAACATAGAATTAAAAACTACTAATGGCAGAATCTGTGTTATTTCTCAAATCCACTTGGTAGATTTCTTCCCAACACACTCTGTTTTGAAAAGGTGCCTCAGGTATATGGCTTGCTTTTTCAGTCTTGAAAAACCCATTTCAAAGAGATGGAAGATAAACTATTTGCAAAATTGTGCTGTTGAATATCAGCAAATGGAGTGCAACATAAAGAGGAAAAAACAGAAACCATATCCTGAGCCTGAGAGTGAAAAGAAAGGCATCAGGAGTAACAAAGCAAGGGTGCAACTCAAGGAATATGACTGATATATATCAAGAATGAAGGGAGAGGAATTAGACAGATATTAAGAGAAAAGTGTATATTTGTGGTATAAGAGATTGAAATAAATTCAAATTATTGTGAGAAAGTATTTAAGGATACAAGCATTAAGAAAATTGAAAAGACAAAAAAAGATTAGAAATTGAATTTGCCAACATCTTAGTTCAACTCTCCCATTCACCTCCCCCAAAATGAAAGACTAAATGACTACAATTCTAAAAGGAATATAATCATAACCTTAATATTTTGTTATTATTTTGGAAGTCAACTATTATAATAGTGAATACTGAGTTAAGATTGTAATAATTGCAATACTGTTAAATACTATGTTAACATTGCACAGTAACTATGAGCTTAAATAAATTTTAATTGAATATTGAAATATCTTATTAATCTTTCATGATATATTATGAACCAGATATCTAGATAAATTCCTGAGGAAAGATATTTTATTTTTAATAAAACCAACATAAAACCATGTATTTAAAATGTTAATATGCAGTCTAAGACTTGCCACTCTACATAATTTCATTTTTTAAAATTCCCTATTTATTGACTATTTGGTTTATATTTCAAATTCTTCACTTTTTTAGAAATATAAAGAATGTTAATAATACATTTTGCATGGAGACCATTTATTGCAGACACATTACAAGTAGATTTACCCTTGATTTACACAAATGTTTATGAAGGAATATTTTATTTCTTTTTAAATATATTTAGTTACTGAAAGTGAAAGAAAAGGTACAATGAAATGCAAACTTGAGGTTACTCTTATTTAAGTGAGTACCAACTAGCATAAGCACTACAATATGAATATTTTAGTACATATATCTATCATTACCCTTGGGTAACACAAATCCTAGCCTAATGATAGAACACTTGCAAGTGACAATTATATTATTTGAAATACTTTGAAAAGATAACAGATGCAGGGAAATTAATGCTATGTGTTGATAACTCCCATGATGCTCCTTAGAAGTCATTGAATGCACCATTGATCTGTCAATATCTGTTAATATCACTATGAATAAAACTATATGGAAGCCAGTGTAAATTGGTAAGACTACTGAATATAATTTTATAACCTCTTTTGTTTTTCTGAGCATTTGGATCTTTGTTATATGCTCTTTTTTTCCTTTATTTGATTTTACTTTTCAAAAAAATTTATTTCTCATGCTGTCAGAGCTACTACGGGATAACTTTAAAACACGATTGTAAAAAAAAATCCCATTGCTTAAATATGCTCTTTCTTACTGTTCTCAAATTCAGGTCTTGTATTTAAGAGACAATGGTATCAGCTAAAGAGTCTCAAAGTCATGTCTTTATGACATTATCTTGTGATGTGAGCAAAGAAGAAACAAAATGTTTTGTTGTAACACTTTTGCTATGTAACTATGGATGAGACCTTTTCCCCCAAGACAGTTCATTAAAAAGTCTCAGAGGCTGTTTCCTATCCTTGTGATGAATGTTTTGCTCATGTAGAGTAGGAAATAACTGCTATTAGTTTTTGTTATGTCTTCCAGAGGTTCCTCTGCTTCAGAAACTGTAACAATTCTGGATTTGTTAGTCAGATACCTCAGGTGTGCCATATTTAATTGGGCTACATGGAGGCATTGATAGTTAAATAATACATTTTCGCATGAGCTATAGCATTTTTCTCTCTGAATTTTTTTAAATATGCCACAACTAAAGAAAGACTATGAAACACAGCAGAGTTACCAATGCCTTATCATAAAATAACTTTGTTATATCACAGAGCTACTAATAAACTCAACCTTATTCCATGTTTTTGAGCTTCTACTGATTACTGTATTATGCTGCTGCTGCTAAGTCACTTCAGTCGTGTCCGACTCTGTGTGACCCCATAGACGGCAGCCCACCAGGCTCCTCCGTCCACTGGATTTTCCAGACAAGAGTACTGGAGTGGGTTGCCATTGCCTTCTCCACTGTATTATGTTAATGCACTTCTATTTTCTTTTTTGTTTTCAGTGCCTAACATACAAAGAATGCTTTTTCTTGCTATCTCAGAAATAGGCAATTTTGATCAAAGACATCACTGGATAAGTGAGGGCATACAGATAAGTCATTTTATTAGGAACAAAATGTAAACAGAAAGTAAATAATAAATAGTTTAAAAGTAAGCTAAACCCAAAGTAAATTAATTCATCTTTTATGCAAATAAGAATTTTTCCTCATTATGCCTACCATTGTGTTACATATAACATTTTTGGCTAGGAAAACAAAACTTGCTATGATAGATGAACAAAACATCCTGTCTCCCAACCTCCCTCTAGACCTAAAGAAATAGTATTGTTTTATTTTTCCTTAAAGTGTAATAAAACTTTGTTTAAACAATAACATTTCAGATAAATATTTATTGTACAAATTACTACATGCTAAGCACTAGGTCATCACAACACACTCCAGACCAGCCACCTTAGAATGTATCAGGAAAGTGGGGTTGTTTTTACACTTGGCTTGTGGTAATTTTTCTGCCAAAACATTTAAATTATATTTTACTTTACTTCCTAATATCCTACTTTTTATTTTAATACCTCACTAAAAGAATGTCCAAAGCCCAGTTTTGTTTACCATATTATGCAGGCATTTTGGACTTGTGTATTAGAAACAGAGGATATCAAGCCAAGAAACAAAAAAAGGTAAGAGCCATAAACGGTTGGAATAAAGATTGTCTTTATTCTCCTTCCAAAGATTTCCCTCACATCAGAAATTAATAATTCAATTGCTGTTGCTGCTGCTAAGTCGCGTCAGTCGTGTCCAACTCTGTGCGACCACATAGACGGCAGCCCACCAGGCTCCGCCCTCCCTGGGATTCTCTAGGCTAGAACACTGGAGTGGGTTGCCATTTCCTTCTCCAACGCATGAAAGTGAAAAGTGAAAGTGAAGTCGCTCAGTAGTGTCCGACTCTTAGCAACCCCATGGACTGTAGCCTATCAGGCTCCTGGGTCCATGGGATTTCCCAGGCAAGAGTACTGGAGTGGGGTGCCATTAGGTTTGTACTAAAAGAATAATGCAATGACCTTTGTTATCATTATGTTGTGACATTTAAAATACTCTATAAGGGGCTTCCCTGATGGCTTCAGACAGTAGTAAACAGTCTGCCTGCAATGCAGGAGATGCAGATTCAATCCCTGGGCTGGGAAGATCCCCTGGAGAAGGGAATGGCTACCCACTCCAGTATTCTTGCTGGGAGAATCCTGACAGAGGAACCTGGTGGGTTACCATGCAGTCACAAAAAGTCAGATACGACTGAGCGTCTCACATAAAGCAAGACACAGATATTAGACATCATAATATATAGATTTATTATAAAACTAGAGCTGAGTACTATTTTTTCTTTTAATGACAGAAAGAAACCTAAAAATATTTTAAAATTATTATTTAGCACTTGAGTTACATCTTTAGATTTAAAAGAGAACTTCAAGCCTAAATAATCATGCTCACTAAATATAAAGCTTCTATCTACCAAAGAGGGAAAATAACTTGACCAACATAAACAAGGCCATGTCTCATTCATTTTTTAATAAACACTTGATGCTTATTATTTTAGTTACAGGTGGCAAGTGATAATAGACAAATAATTTGGAAAATCTGAATCTAGTTCCTTTCTCCGAACTTTCAGTTTTCTCTGTGTTTTACCATTAAATTTGACACTTTCTCCCATCCTAGCCTCTCCCATATGCATTGAGAATTGAAAAAAAAAAAAAAAGGAAAGAAGTATTCTTTTTGTTTCCTTCACAAGTCTCTCTTTTTTTTAAATTTTTATCAATGTGTCATAATCCCAGATGCAAAATTCTAATCCTCTAATATGATGCATCTTTATGATATAAATCTACAGATCTTTGTAAGTCTTTAAATAGAAAAGAATATGAGGCTATCTTACAGAATATTTTGAGAGGAAAAAGGAATAATAATAATAAGTTTCTGAATATGAAAGTTTAATTGGCAAAAGAAATCATTTGCTTATTAAACAGATTTTACAGTATGAATGGTTCATTTTATTGTTACTAATTTGGGAATGAATTTAATGTTTGTTTATATATGTTATTTCAGTAAAAGTAAAATCAAACAGCTAGATTATTTTATAGATATTAAATAAATGATTATTAGTTTTTTGTCTTTATTTTCTCTTTGACAGAATCAATCTGACATAATAGATATATCATTGTTGGAGAAAAAATGGAATGATAACACAAGAGGTTTTCGAAGCAGCAAACTTAGAAAAAAAACTAAGCCTCATTTAATATAAATATTACAATCAATGTATTATAATTATAAAAACTGGTACTAGTTGTTTAGAGTTAAAAGACAATGTTTTAATCCTTTACTGGAAGTTTTAAGAGGCCTGGACTTCAGTAAGATGCTACTTTTTTTTCTTTCTGAATTTCTATGAATAGATCTCAATCTTTACTCATGCTTTGTTCAAATTGCAATTTTGTTAATCTCAGAGTTGACTCCATAATGAGGCAATGTTTTCTCTAATCTAGGTATTTTCTATAAGGGTATTCTCTCTTGTTTTCTGTCTTCTCTATCAGCATTTTGAGTTTACTTTGATAAAGGGAGGGCTTCTTAAGCTCTTTTAGAGGAAAAAATCATTCCAAGATGAACTGAAACAGAATCAATCATTTCTGGAACATAGAAGTCTGGGTTCTTCAGGATGACATGAACAGAACTCTAAAAGGAAAACTAACCAAAGAGGAGAAAGATATCATACTTTGAAACACCTCAGAGTCAAAGGATCAAAAGAGAAATAAGATCAAATCTGAAACCAAATTGTGCATATTATCTCCAAAACAGTTCTTCACTTATTGAATATGAATGTTTATATAGATTCTCTTTTAAAATTAATACTGCTAGTCAAATTTCTGCATAAGGATTCAACTTGAATAATTCAAAGAATTGGTTCTGATAAATAACAAAATATGGCAACCATTAATTTAAAAATTAAAACCATTTTTATCTTTAAAACTGCTGTATAATTCTATATTGTGTATATTTGATTTAGAACTAATACATGAGTGATTTATAAACCCACCTCATCACACTATGCAAAGTATTTGTGATTTTTAACCTGCCATGCTCTTTTTATTTGTTCAAAAATAAACTTCCAAGCTTGTGGAACTTTCTACTCTCTCTCAAACTTTTAACTCCTGAATAACTCTGAGATCTTATCTCAGTTTCACTATATTATGAAAGTCTTTGCTCTTTTAAACCCAACTCATTCCACAGTCTTTTATTTAATGTGTTCACACAAATACATGTACACATTCATTATTCTTATGAGGCAATGAAGTCAATATTTACTAGAACATCAGTCTCATTAAGTGATTAGAAACAGGAAGACAGATTCTGCCCTTTTCATTGTTCAAGACCACTATTTATCACAATGCCTACCACAAAATATACACTCAATATTGTTCAATAGGTGAATTGTTATAATGTAAACTACCAGAATAGTATTGATGGTAGGAACAAGCATCTCAATTCTCTTTTAAGACTGATTTTATTCAGGTATTTTAAGGGTTATAGACAACAGAACCATTCAATTTAATCCAAGTTCTATATAAAGTGACAGAGTTGAATTTAAAATACTACAGCATCATAGAGAGGAAAACTTTTCATGCATTTCTGGCTTTTATTTGGCCACAAATAAAGCTTGCAAATAAGACTGAATACTTCTTCAATGTTCTGGCTTAATTTTTTTCCACCTTATTAACAAGACCACCTCTCAAGCTTGTTGCTTCTTTTTTTAGTTGATCCACCTATTTTTCTTTTATTATTTAATACTTTTCTTCATTGTTGTTGTTTTTGTTATCTGTGGTTGTTGCTGTTTCATCTGCTGCTAAGTTCTTACTCAGAAGGTTCTTTGATATTGGGTATCATGAGAAACTTGAAAATTAGAACACATACATAAAATATTGGGAAGTTTCCTAGTATTTTCCATTTCTATACTTTAGGGCAGAATTTACAGTCTCTCCATAATCCAACTTGACTTGGTATTTCTATGGGGGTGTTTATTTAAGGTCTATAACACACAAAGCCACAGTGTAAAATAGCACATTAACAATTAGCACTGGGTTGGGTTTTCAAATAGGCAGTGATACAATTTTAAGAGTTCCCCAAAGTGTTTTAAAGACTGAGAAAACATTTGTGTCATTACAGAGCCAGAGTTTAAAGCTTATGAGCTTTCCACCCTACTAAGAAAAGCTTTAAAAAAAAAAAAACCCACAGAGGATAGGGTAACACAAAAAATAGGTGGATCTGGAATTACCAGGAGCATTATAATGTTTCAGCAAACAAAAGAAGATCACTCTTTTACTTACAAATATTTAATGGTAGAACATGTTTTCTTTAGTAGTTAGCCACTAATAGTCAAATTTTCTAAATTTACCATGCCTTGGTAATATAGAAATATAGACTTTTTCTATTTTTTATGAGAAGTACATTTAAGTCATAGTCATTCTGCACTTATATTTGCACTTCAAGCCAAAGCTGCTTTTATGAACAGTATTTCTGTTTCAAAACTCAACTGTTCTGATATAATTTTCTACTGTTATTGACATAGGTTGCTTGTGTCTTTTACTTGGACAATTTTAATAGCTGCTAGAGACTAAACTAATTCACCCTAAGCACCCCAATGAGAGTGTTCTTCATAGAATGCAATTCTGATCATGTTAAAAGGCATTGTTGTATAGGTACAAAAATTGGGAATTCAGATATTGGTGTCCCCACAAATTACCAATGTGTTTAAACTATCCACGACTCAGTTACCTTCTCTGTGAACTGGGAATAATAATGTAGCCTGCCCCATAAGACTGTTGAAAGAGTTAAGAATTTCTTCATGTAAGACACTTACCTCAGATCCTGGAAATATTTAACCGCTCACAAGATGTTAGGTATTAGTACTTGCACCATGTTTTAAAAATGTGCAATTGTTCCCTGCTGAATATAGAAGTAATAAATTAGTGATCCCTGCATAGAATCATGAAAATTTGCCTTAATCTACTTTTCTACATTTGAAAATAAAGACTTGAATACCAATCTATATTCTATTTTTACACAACTTCATTAGGATAGAATTTACATACCACAAAATCAACCCTTTTAAAGTATACAATGCAGTAGTTGTTAGTCTATTGAAAAATTTGTGTAACTATAACAGTGATTTAATTTTATAACATTGCATCATCCTATAAAGAAATTTCATACTTCTTGATAGTCATTTCACTTCCCATTCACTACCCTTTCACAGTCCTTTGCAACAACTAATATACTTTCTGTCTCTCTTGATTTGTCTTTCTTGACATTTTTATATATATTGAATCATGCAAGATATGGTCATTTATATCTGGCTTCTTCCAACTGTCATAAGGCTTTCAAGTTTCATCCATGTTATACAATGTGTGAGTACTAGATGCATTTCTTATGGCCAAATAATATTTTGTCCATCTGTTAATTAAAATGTAAATTATTTCCAGCTTGTAACTATCAAGAATAATGTTGCCATAATTGGGTGGACATTTGTTTTCATGGGTATATCTTTCCTTTTCTCCTTTGACTTTTGCATCTTTTCTTTTCTCAGCTATTTGTAAGGCCTCCTCAGACAACGATTTTGCCTTTTTGCATTTCTTTTTTTGGGGGATGGTCTTGATCACTGCCTCCTGTACAATGTCATGAACCTCTATCCATTGTTCTTCAGGCACTCTGTCTATCAGATCTAATCCCTTGAATCTATTTGTCACTTCCACTGTATAATCATAAGGGATTTGATTTAGGTCAAGGAAAGATATACCCATTTTAATGCAGAGTTCCAAAGAATAGCAAGGAGAGAGAGAAGAAAACCTTCCTCAGTGATCAATGCAAAGAAACAGAGGGAAAAAATAGAATTGGAAAGGCTAGAGATTTCATCAAGAAAATTAAAGATACCAAGGGAACATTTCATCCAAAGATGGGCTCAATAAAGGACAGAAATTGTACGGACTTAACAGAAGCAGAAATTGTATGCACCTGACTCTTGAGAAACCTATATGCAGGTCAGGAAGCAACAGTTAGAACTGAACATAGAAAAAAAGACTGGTTCCAAATAGGAAAAGGAGTGTATCAAGGCTGTATATTGTCACCCTGCTTATTTAACTTCTATGCAGAGTACATCATGAGAAACGCTGGGCTGGAGGAAGCACAAGCTGGAATCAAGATTTCTGGGAGAAATGTCAATAACCTCATATAGGCAGATGACACCACCCTTATGGCAGAAAGTGAAAAACTAAAGAACCTCTTGAAGAAAGTGAAAGAGAGGAGTGAAAAAGTTGGCTTAAAACTCAACATTCAGAAAACTAAAATCATGGCATCCAGTCCCATCGCTTCATGGCAAATAGATGGGAAGACAATGGAAATGGTGACAGGTTTTATTTTCTTGGGCTCCAAAATCCCTGCAGATGGTGACTGCAGTCTTAAAATTAAAAGACACTTGCTCATTGGAAGAAAAGCTATGACCAAATGAGACAGAATATTAAAAAGCAGAGACATTACTTTGCCAAAAAAGTTATGTCTTGTCAAAGTTATGGTTTTTCCAGTAGTCATGTATGGATGTGAGAGTTGGGCTATAAAGAAAGCTGAACACAAAAGAATTGATGCTTTTGAACTGTGGTGTTGGAGAAGACTCTTGAGAGTCCCTTGGACTGGAAGGAGATCCAACCAGTGAATCCTAAAGGAAATCAGTCCTGAATATTCATTGGAAGAACTGATGCTAAAGCTGAAACTCCAATACTTTGGCCGCCTGATGTGTAGAACTGACTTACTGGATAAGACCCTGATTCTGGGAAAGATTGAAGGCAGGAGGAGAAGGGGACAACAGAGGATGAGATGGTTGGATGACGTCGCCAACTCTTTGGACATGAGTTTGAGTAAGCTCCAGGAGTTGGTGATGGGCAGGGAAGCCTGTTGTGCTGCAGTCCATGGGGTCACAAACAGTTGGACACACCTGAGCTACTGAACTGAACTACATTTGTTTTCATATTCATTGCAGTATGTACCCAGGACTAGGATTGGAGGAAATAGTACCTCCATGTTTAACATTTTGAAGCATGCCAAACTGTTTTCTAATATGGCTGCACCATTTAACAATCACACTAGCAGGTTTTGGGGGGTTCCAATTTCTTCACATGCTCACCAGCATTTGTTACTCTGTCTTCTTTTAATTTTAGCCACTTTCATGGGTGTAAAGTTGCATTACAGTCTATAATGTTTAGTTCTCTCTATACTCTCGCACCTCTGTTCATTTATTCCTGCTGTTCTCTGTCTACAACAGCCCCCCTTTCTCCTACCCAATCTCCTGTTGTGGAGTTGAACCCCTATTCTTCACTGAAGGCCTAAAACCTCACCTATTCTAGGAAGTATAATCCAATGCACCACTAAAATAAGAAATCATCTTCCGCCTACACAGAAAGCAAATTAATCTTTATTACAGCATCTTAAATGTTTTGCTTTATAACAAAAGCAAATACATTTTTATTGATTTTCTCAACTGACTCTGAAAAGAAATGACCTTACTTAACAGTGTTTCACACACAGGAAACACTTATTATTTCCCAAATTCACATGTGCCCAGTCATTCGTTTTGATTACTAGAGAAATGAGCCTTTTGACTAAGGCACCTCAAATGTTCTTAAATAAAATATTAAGATGAAAAGAGCAAATTCACTTCTTAGATTACCTAGAGACAAACTGAATTGATATTTTACAATATTTGTTAATAATATGTTGACCCTTTCATCTCCCTCAACTGATATAAATTCTTTCGAGGATGGATATCACCCTAGGGCCTAAAACAATTGAGCAGAGCCATATAAGGCTGCAGACTTCTACTTACTCAAATTACTGAATTACAATGAAATAATAGTTATCATTTCTGTTCTCTCTCTCTCTCAGCAAAAGACAATGACACAAGTGCTAAAATATCATTTATTTCTCTGGCTATAATACTCTCACAAATTCAAGTATGAGTGTGAGTCAAAATGATATGTCCTTTAAAATTAATTAGGTTACTTGTGAAAATTCTGTAACCACTAAAGGGTTGATATATACAGATATATTCACATTAAGTATAGAGATGTGCGTCTTGATGAAAGTGTCTTGGGTAGAAATAGAAAATAATTGATGATACATTTTTTAATTGGTTACTGTTTTTACTTTATATACATCATTCACACCGAAGAAATATAACCACAAGGAGCTCTGATCTTCATATGGGATACCCAAGCTGTTCTGCATCAAATGTCCTCCAAAAGATTCTCTAATCATTCCCTTCCCTTTCAATAATGATGGCTATTATTACATGTTTATTCATCTCTTACTCCTGACCAGATGCTGTATCAATTCCTTCATATAGCTGATCTCATTCACACACACACACACAAAAAAACAGGCAAATTGTTTTCCTGGAAAACACTGTCTCCCATTTATTAATCCCAAATTTATGTAAATATCAAAATGCACAGCATGTGAAATAAAAGCAGTGCTTCTTAGAAGTATTCCAAGTTCAGGACTCTATAGTTAAATCAACATTACTCATCGTCTTCTGTCCAATCAGCTCCTCAATCTTCTCCTGCCTCTCACATTTTTAATGTTAAATAATTTAATTGCCTTTTAGAGTTTTACAGTATAAATGTGGCAATTGATCTCTCTTGGGTTATCTCAAAGTCGTGGCTAAGAACTACTTGCAATTTTACCAAAGTAATTATGACACATTACACAGTAGTTAGAGAAGCCCTGAAGAATATGAATAACACCTACATCCATGTGAGACAGAGAAACAGAACTATCTACTCGGTGCCAAGTTTGAATACAATATATTGCATTTACACTAGATATGTAGAGCTGCATGTTGCAGCCTACTCTTTCCAGTCCTCAGTGTGATAAGCTCCAATTCCAGAAACTGCTCCATAAAGAAACATTCTTGGAAATATTATTACTGGAAAGCTAATCAAGTTGACAAGGTTGAAAGAAAAAAGATAATAAATGACATCCATATATCTTTAAGGATATATGGATTTCTTTAAGGAATACTCTCTTAAAGTATAGCATAGACAGCCTGGTTGAATTCTAACTTGATCATTCATGCCCAGACTTTGTTGTCTGCCTGCTTAGAACAGTAGTAGCACCACCACAAGAAGTCAGAGTGAACTGGATGCATGGAATGAGCAATATATTTTTTTTTCTCTCAATACTACTTACTGTATCCACATTTTAAAAGAATCTTGAAGGAACTCTTCAGCGTTCATGAATTTTATTTAAGCACACAGATCCCTACTATTAAAATGATAGGGTAGTTTTTAGACTTTTTTAAGAAACAATCATATTCTGTGTTGTGCCAGCGGCTTAGCACAGAGATAAATTTTGGAAGACTGCACTAATTTTGAGACAGAATGATATAAACACGGGCAATGGATTAGTTTATCAATTTGTCTCCACATATTTTCACAGTAGCCATTTCCCTACTGAACCACATTTATTAGTTCACCCCCTTTTTTATTCCAACTTCCCTTTCTTAGCAAAATAATTTTCTCAAGGTTGATTTAGTTTATTCCCTAACACAATGCGTCTTCCCTGAATATTAAGAAAAAATAGAAAAAAAAGAAAAGAAAAGTCTGATGAAGATCAAAAGGAGTAGCAAACACTGTTAATTCAGATGCTTAGAAATTCTTGGAAAGTATCATGCATCGAACCTGGACTGGTGATTTGTTTCATATATGTTATTGTACATGTTTCATTGCCATTCTCCCAAATCATCCCACTCTTTCCCTCTCCCACAGAGTCCAAAAGACTGTTCTATACATCTGTGTCTCTTTTGCTGTCTCAGAACTGATACATCAGTATATGCAGTCATTCATTCAACCAGCAAATATTTATTGAGTCAGACATGTACTAGCTATCAGAATATCTTTCTGAAAAAGACATAAATTGTGAAACCCTAACCCTAATTTACCAAACACTGAATAGTGTATACTTTCCATCACTATCCAGACACTAGTTGTTCTCTTTATTTTTCAATAATTCTAATTTCTTAATGCAACTGCACACTAAAACTCTTGTATTTTCTATGATCTACTATAAGCAAGACATACTATTATTGATAGGAACAAAGCAGTAATAAATTTAATTTCTTAACTGTCTTAATCAAATTGCTAATATTTTTTTAAAAAATAAGGATTACAGATCATTTTAGCACACTGCAATTATATTATCAACTGATTACTATAAAATAAAACAAAAAATTTTGCATAAGTCCCAGCTATTTTCAGCACTTGAAGTTCATATCTTTTGCATCAGTGGTAACATAACAGATGGTATGTTTTCTTAAAGAGTTTTTTTTAATATGAAAATATGTGCTAAATGTGGATAACCTGCTTATTCTCTTCTAAACAACAGTTTTATGGGCTTTCTGTCCAAAGTTTAATTAGCTCTTCCACACTCTGTCCTTTTTTCAAATTGTAGTTATTTCCATTTTAATTTGGGTTAAGGAAAAGGTTGTGATGTACAATATGTTTAAAACATTAGCTAGTCACTGAAGAGTAGAACTGTCTCCTGTGTTCTGCCAAGGAGAGTAAATTGCTTGGAAACATATCAACAGTGAAAAACTGTCAATAACTTTTTTGGCTGCTGTTGTTCAAAACATTTTATTAGTATTTGATCTGTGTTTTTAAAACAGATCAAAATACACAGGATTTATAGACTTTGGACGTAAATGATTATATGTTGAGCCAAAATCCTTTTCTTTCTCACTATGTTGTTTCATTCAAAAGTATGAACCCATATTTGAACTTCTGACATTTTGGGGGGATATAATATATGTTCCATCTGGATTCCTTCCAGAGAGCTTTTTAATAATTAAAGTACCAGTGAGGTATGGTACATGATCTCTTAATGAAGGAAAAGCATACAATTAAGATTTAGGAGACCTAGATCCAACCATCATAGTAGTCAGATTCCCTAGGTATTAGTTTTAAAAGATGTAGAGAAAACTTTTGCCTACCCATTTTAAGGGGTTGTTGTTAATATAAAATAAAATCGGCATCTAAATGAACTTTTCTAAATTATAAATAAGTGCTTTTAGTTTATAGACATCTGCTAGTAATACAAATGTACCAGAGAATCTTAAGATAATTGGGTAATTTTATTGAAACGAGTCAAAATGTTTTAAATGCAAAGAATAAGAGGGAAAGAGTATATACAATACATATGCTTAGAAATACAAGGAGGAAGTATGCTAAAATGTTATCCATATTCCTTTCTAGTTACAGTACCTATAGGCAAATATTACTTCCTTTTTAACTCATCCATTTTTTCAAATTTTCAGTATTGCTACTGCTGCTGCTAGTATACATTAATTTTATAAGAAAATATCAATGAAAAATGAGAATTATCTTTTTCACTATATTTCAGTTGACTAAGTGAATAAGGCATTTAAATTTTATATCTATATTACTGAAAATTGCTTTAAATGATCAAGATTGGGTTATTTGCACTGTTTTATAAGCAATCCTACCTCTGGAATTCTCTTTCCAATACATGATCTATATCTCCCATGTATTATGAAATGAAGAGAAATATCTTCTATCTTACATAGTTTTTAAGAAATAGCTTTCATGATTATTTCTTGTTCTTTTCTGTTCTTGTTTTAAAAGTTTTATACTTATTTAATTTTCCATGTGAATAGATTATTTTTATCTAGAGTTTTTTTCTCCTACAGTGTGCCATGCTTTTCAGCTCCTTGTACCATGCCTGAACTCTCGCCAGGAAGAGTATCTGATTACTTGCATGCTCTTAGACTCCACAGATAAGGTAAATTCAGTGTTTTCATTTCTGCAACTCATGGATAATGACAAAATGACTCAAACTGAGGAACAATTTTAAAAGGGGAATTGAAAACTTAATTTTGTATATGATGCTTCCGGAAAAGTAGGTATGAAGTGAAGTCAAGTGAAGTCGCTCAGTCTTGTCCGACTCTTTGCAACCCCATGGACTGTAGCCTACCATGCTCCAGGCAAGAGTACTGGAGTGGGTTGCCGTTTCCTTCTCCAGAGGATCTTCCAAACCCAGGGATCGAACCTGGGTCTCCCACATTGTAGGCAGATGCTTTACAGGGTGAAATGTTTGTAAATAGTTCTATAATACTAATAAAGTTGAAAGTTGAAATTAATCTTCTTCCCTATATTATTTCTGCCTTACAATAATATCAAACTCCAAAAATGCTGTAGAAATTAAGGTTTGGTGCTGTATATTTCAGGTTCTTTTCTTGTAATCTTGTATGAGGAGTTCAAGATTTCAAAAGCAAAAATATGTTTGAAAAAGAAAATGTTTGACCATAAGAAAGATAATTTTTTCCCTAGTGTCTATCAGATAAAATATTTTAGAATAATAAAAGAAAATTGAAAATTGGCTCATGCATTCCTTCTATTAATACTCCTCTTCCCTCCCATATAAATTCCATGAAAGGCAATAGATTAACTCTCTCAATGGTACCTGTGTTCCCACACTAAAGTTAATTGAACTTAAAAGACAAGTCTTTCAATACTCTGATCTTATTCAAAGATCATAAGGTGCACTGACTAGTGAATGAATAAGGCACTTTGAAAACCATCTAAAATATAATATATAATTATCTACCATTAGGGGAACATATCAGAAAGTTTTACTTTCATTTTTTTAACAGTTGACTTCAGGCCAGTTCCTCATTTTGCTTTATTTTTCTCATCTTGCTCTGGCTTGTGTTCAGAACTCCCATTGACTTCCAGAAGGATCTTTGCATTTGGCTCAGTTTCAGTAGTAGAAAACAAGATATTGAACAGACCCTTACTGCTTCTCAATATCTCTAAAATAACAACATTCCACCTTCAAACTAGCTATTCCAGAATGGATTTTTTCCTCATCAACATCAAACAGTGCAAACAATTCTACACAAGATAGTTTATAAAATGAATTCAAAGAGTATAAAGAAGTTTGCTTACCTTTTTGTGGAATGTTTCATGTTTTCTGTTATTGTAAATGCATTATTTCAGGTAATCTTTACAATGTTTTGTGAAATTTTTACGGTGGATACAAGTTTATCTATTGTGCAGAAGGGAAAACATGGAATAGAATTATCTATTTAAAAATACCTCCTAGCTCTGTACTACAGCAGTCTCTGTACTACAGATTTCTGAAAGGTTTTAGCACTACTTAAGGGAGTTTTACACATCTTTATGTACACCATCTATTGTCTCTAGAATGGAAACATTTCTCTCACACATGTATGTACTCTAGTTTTAAAATATGTTTAGGTACCATTTGATTAATAAACCACATGCCAGTCCTATAATATTATAATAGTACAGTAATATTTTTCATTGTTTACAATATCACTCAGTGGCTATAAAAGAACAATTTTCTTATATACAATCACACTCAAATGTTCAAGCTGGTTTTAGAAAAGGCAGAGGAACCAGAGATCAAATTGCCAACATCCACTGGATCATCAAAAAAGCAAGAGAGTGCCAGAAAAACATCTATTTCTGCTTTATTGACTATGCCAAAGCCTTTGACTGTTTGAACATGAAGTCATTCAGTTGTGTCCAACTCTTTGGGACCCCATTGACTGTAGCCTACCAGGCTCCTCTGTGCATGGGATTTTCCAGGCAATAGTACTGGAGTGGATTGCCATTTCCTTCTCCAAGGAATCTAGATCCCAAAAAACTGTGGAAAATTTTCAAAGTGATGGGAATACCAGACCACCTGACCTGCCTCTTGAGAAATCTGTATGCAGGTCAGGAAGCAACAGTTAGAACTGGACAAGAAACAACAGATTGGTTCCAGATAGGAAAAGGAGTATGTCAAGGCTGTTTATTGTCACCCTGCTTATTTAACTTCTATGCAGAGTACATCATGAGAAACGCTGGACTGGAAGAAACACAAGCTGGAATCAAGATTGCAGGAGAAATATCAATCACCTCAGATATGCAGATGACACCACCCTTATGGCAGAAAGTGAAGAGGAACTAAAAAGCCTCTTGATGAAAGTGAATCAGGAGAGTGAAAAAGTTGGCTTAAAGCTCAACATTCAGAAAACGAAGATCATGGCATCTGGTCCCATCACTTCATGGGAAATAGATGGGGAAACAGTGGAAACAGTGTCAGACTTTATTTTTGGGGGCTCCAAAATCACTGCAGATGGTGACTGCAGCCATGAAATTAAAAGACGCTTACTTCTTGGAAGAAAAGTTATGACCAACCTAGAGAGCATATTCAAAAGCAGAGACATTACTTTGCTGACTAAGGTCCATCTAGTCAAGGCTATGGTTTTTCCTGTGGTCATGTATGGATGTGAGAGTTGGACTGTGAAGAAGGCAGAGTGCCGAAGAATTTTTGCTTTTGAACTGTGGTGTTGAAGAAGACTCTTGAGAGTCCCTTGGACTGCAAGGAGATCCAACCAGTCCATTCTGAAGGAGATCAGCCCTGGGTGTTCTTTGGAAGGAATGATGCTAAAGCTGAAACTCCAGTACTTTGGCCACCTCATTTGAAGAGTTGACTCATTGGAAAAGACTCTGATGCTGGGAGGGATTGGGGGCAGGAAGAGAAGGTGACGACCGAGAATGAGATGGCTGGATGGCATCACTGACTCAATGGATGTGAGTTTGAGTGAACTCCAGGAGTTGGTGATGGACAGGGAGGCCTGGCGTGCTGCGATTTATGGGGTCGCAAAGAGTCGGACATGACTGAGCGACTGAACTGAACTGAAAGAATTTGAAAAATATTGAGCTTCATTTATGGCGCTAGAGAAAGTGGCACTGCTGCTGCTGCTGTTAAGTCACTTCCATCGTGTCCGACTCTGTGCGACCCCATAGACGGCAGCCCACCAGGCTCTCCCGTCCCTGGGATTCTCCAGGCAAGAGCATTGGCATGGGTTGCCATTTCCTTCTCCAATGCAGGAAAGTGAAAAGTGAAGTCGCTCAGTCGTGCCTGACCCTCAGCGACCCCATGGACTGCAGCCTTCCAGGCTCCTCCGTCCATGGGATTTTCCAGGCAAGAGTACTGGAGTGGGGTGCCATTGCCTTCTCCATTGCACTAGGGAATAAAATAGTTAACCTGGATAGAGTCTAACTATTGAGGCTGTCTTGGTGACACAGCTGGTAAAGAATCCACCTGCAATGCAGCAGACCTGGGTTCAATCCCTAGCTGGGAAGATCCCCTGGAGAAGGGGATGGCTACCCACTCCAGTATTCTGGTCTGGAGAATCCCATGGACTGTAACAGTTGGACATGACTGAGAGACATTCACTTTCATTGAGGCTGTCACATGAAACTCTACATTTTAGAAAACAAGTTTACAGTTATCAAGGTGGAAAGAGAGGGCAGAATGAATTGGGAGAGTGGCATTGGCATATATACACTATTATGTATGAAAAAGATAACTAATGAGAACCTACTGTACTCACAGGGAACTGTACTCAATAGTCTATGACAACCTAAATAGGAAGGAAATCTACAAAAGAGAGGATATATGTATAAGTTTCTGATGTACAGCAGATACTAATGAAACATTGAAAAGCAACTACAGTACAAATTAATAAATGAAAAGAAACTCTACATTCAAATGTACTTTTATTAGTTCTTATTTTTTTCAATAAGAGATGTCTGACTCTTTGTGACCCCATGGACTGTAGCCCATCAGGCTTCTCTGTCCATGGTATTTCCCAGGCGAGTATACTGGAGTGGATAGCCATTCCCTTGTCCAGGGGATCTTTCCAACCCAGGGATTGAACCCTGGTCTCCTGCACTACAGGATGATTCTTTACACTGAGATTTTCCCAAAGACAAACATCCCATAGCCCCAAACCAAGGTAACTTAGCCTTAGAGAATAAATTTAAGCAAGATCCTGATGCTGGGAAAAATTAAGTGCAGGGGAAGAAGGAGGTGACCGAGGATGAGATGGTTGGATAACATCACCAATTCAATGGACATAAACTTGAGCAAACTCTAGGAGACAGTGAAGGACGGGGAAGCCTGGAATGCTGCAGTCCATGGGGTCACAAAGAATTGGACACAACTTGGCAAGTGAACAACACAACAAATAGACCCTACCTTTAGGTTGAAATTGCAGAGACTGATCATAAAGTTCTAAAAGGTGCCATTCTAGAAGCCATTCTTCACTGGTTCAAGATAAGCTGTAGAGAGAAGAGGTCTTTTCTCATTATATTTGCAGTATCTTCAATGACATAATACAAATAAGAAACCATTATATTTATGAGCGAAGAAAGGAATCATATTTGAAAGAACTTAGAATTCTCCAATTTGTTAATAAACTATTAGATAATTTCTACTTATAATACTATAATATTCATTATTGTCATAGAATTATGGGAAGAAAGATGACATGTTAAGTGATGAAAAGAGAGAAAATAGAATTTAGAGCAAAGCATTTTAAGTGAATACCAATATAGTAAAACAGAAAAGTAAGATCAGAGGTCCATCAGGCCCTGAAAGGAGAATATCTATAGATGGGAAGAGACAATGGGAAATTAAGACAAAGGACATTTATTATTTTTCATAGAAGGAAACAATATGCCCTTAGTTTCCATTTTGACTCAGTTCTATCTTTTGGTTCTAGTACCATCTCATCTCATCATTAAACCAGCTCCTGACCACACTTAGTCCCTAAAAAAGGGATAATACTTCAGTTCATATTCTGTGCTGCTGACAAATGTTTCTCAACCTCAAATTTTGCAGTATTACAAATCATTGTTTTGTTTTCTTTTCTTGTTTTCTTCAAGATGTGATAGAAATAATACAATAATTTACCAGTGTTTTCAGTAACTTTGGATATAGATCTTTATCAGATGGATGGGAATTAGATTAAATCCATTTTCACATTTAAGACATGAAAAAGAGAGGATTGTCTGAGTCAGACTTAGTCACTCTTTTCCATCAAGCAAAAAGTTAAGCTCATAGAAGCATAATAAATATTGTAAGCCAAAAACTGCCACCTAACATTTAGTCAGTGCTATAGACATGAGGTGACTCTTACAGTACCATATTAAAAATAACATAGTTATCATTATACCACATCTATAACAGGATCTACTAGGCCCTGCAGTTGTATAATGAAGTCATAATGACTAATAATAATAATAATCACAGTTAATATATAATTTCAAGAGACAATCATGCATCAGTTCATGCTGTGGCATTCTTATTAAAAAGGAAGTCCCAAAATAAGTTAGAAATTATAAGGTGGATTTATAGAAATGACCGGGCATAAATTACTTCATTGGCAGTAGAGCACAAGCCAGTGATTAACATGTCTACTTTTTTCATCATAAATAGTATCAGATTGTTGATTTTTCTTCTTGTTCAATAATTATTAGTAAAAATGTGAACAAGAGGCATGCACAGAAACAGTGTGACATTTACAATATGACAGCAGACTCACAAAAACAATAGGAAGCTGATCTGGGCATTTATCCCCTGTCTTCTCTACAAAACAAACACTTTAACATATAGTTTGTTGTTAAAGCGTCTTCTAATTTCATGGCTGCAAGTCACCGTCCACAGTGATTTTGGAGCCCAAGAAAATATAGTCTGTTACTGTTTCCATTGTTTCCCCATTGACTTGCCGTGAAGTCATGGGACCAGATGCCAAGATCTTAGATTTCTGAATGCTGAGTTTTAAGCCAACTTTTTCACTCTCCTCTTTCACCTTCACCAAGGGGCTCTTTAGTTCCTATTCACTTTCAGACATAAAGGTGGTGTCATATGGAAGGAAGGGCAACTAACACCACTACCATAGTGCGTAAATAAAATTTCACTGCACCTGTGAGGGGAAGAAGAAAAAGATCCAAAATCTAGAGGAAAAGAAGAAATACATACTAGGTTCAGAAGTATGCCCAGAATCAGAATCAGTAGGCTACACATCTATGTCTGTAAAATACAGAGATTATCTGACACAGAAGCTTCATGAGAACAGTAGAAAAAGTATCTGAAGACTAGTACAATGAGAAAACTTAGAGCAGAAAGGACAGCAATCATCAGGTAACAAAATATTCTCCAAGCAAACCATCTCCCACACTGAACACAAGGTACCACCAGAGGTAGCTGAAGCCAGTGTTGTAATGAGAGAGGATAACTAGAAAAGCAAAAAAACCTCAAATCTAACTCAATTCCAAATTAGATGATCACATACTCTGAACTAGAAATGTAGCAAAAGGAAAACATTGCCAGATGCAATATCTATGTACTATACTTCTTTCTATCTAACAAGTGATTTCCATTTCTCAAGAAAAATATATGAGATAGATTAAAATGCAAGGAAAAACAATACTACTAAGAGACAAATCAGTCCAGCACCAGATCCATATATGTCAAATTATATTATACATGTAGTTTAAAAAAATAATATGTAATAAGCGGAAGTATATCCAAGAGATGAGATTAAAATGAAAATTTAACACACACATAAAGTACAATTTCTTTATATAATCTCTATTATATACATAAGTACTTAATTTGTAAATATGTGTGTGTGTATGTGTGAACATGCTAAGTCACTTCAGTTGTGTCCAATTCTTCATGACCCAATGGACTGTAGCCCACCAGCCTCTTCTGTCCAAGGGGTTCTCCAGGCAAAAATAGTTCAGTGGGTTGCCATGTGCTCCTCCAGGAGATCTTCCCAACACAGGGACCAAACCCATGTCTCTTTACATTTCCTGCACTGGGAGACGGGTTCTTTACCACCAGAGCCACCTGGGAAGCAGATATTTATATAGAGCTATTAGCAAAATCAATCTATATATACATATAAATTAAAGAGCTTCAGTACTTTAAAATTTGCTCTTGACATTCTTATAGGTGTTACTTATAAAGACACTCACGAACATATAGGTATATATACATGTTTACACACACATAAATATGTTTATACAATTACTCAATAGTTATCACATGAAACACATTTTTCTCATTTTCTCATTTTTGCTTTGATGAACAATTTGCAGTAAATATTCTTATACATATGTGTGTGAGAATGTGAATTTGTAAACAAATATACCTATACATATATACAAATGGTAGAGCTTTTTGGATATTAACATCCTAGAATTTCTGGGTAATAATGCTTGTGTATTTAATATTTTTTAAGATATTTACAGTATAGGCCATTGAAATTTGGGGAAGATCCTAAAAGTTTCAGAGACTATGCAACAAATAAATATCTGTATAAAGTCATTTTCCTTTGCAAAAGGAAGGCAGAGTATAGTGACAAAATCTTGCCACCAGAGCTAGAACGCTATTCCTAGCAAACTGCTTTCCAGAAAGATTTTAACAATTTATATTCCCAACAGAGCTACTTATCTCTGTCACAGAATCATCAGCCAATAGCTGCTAATGTCATTTCTAAACACTAACTGTATTGTTGAAAACTATATTACAGTACTATTTTAATTGCTGTTTACTTGACTTTTATTGAGATTGAGCATGTTTTTATATATTTTATTGGTAAAGTCGCTCTATTTATTTTAAATTATATATTTATTAGCTTCTTATTTTTCTTTTATGTTTAAGTTCAGTTCAGTCGCTGAGCTGTGTCCAACTTTTTGTGACCCCATGGACTACAGTACACCAGGCTTCTCTGTTCATTGCCAACTCTTGAAGCTTATATTTATTTCTCATAAATCAGAAGAAATTCTTGTTATACTACCCATATTGGCTTTATTTGTCATAAGTTTGCATTTCATTTGCATTGATGTTGTATATTGCTATAAAAATATTTAATTTTACACATTTTTGTTGTTGTTCATTTGCTAAGTCATGTCTGACTCTTTGTGACCCCATGAACTGTAGCATGCCAGTCTTCCCTGTCTTTCACTATCTCCCTGAGTTCACTCAGACTCATGTCCATTGAGTTAATTACGCCATACAACAATCTCTTCCTTTGCTGTCCCCTTCTCCTCCCATCCTCAATCTTTCCCAGCATCAGGGTCTTTTTCAATGAGTCAACTCTATGCATCAGGTGGCCAATGATGCTTCAGCTTCAGCTTCAGCACTAGTTCTTTCAATGTATATTCAGGGTTGATTGCCCCTAAGACTGACTGCTTTGATCTCCTTGCTGTCCGAGTGACTTTCAAGAGTCTTCTCCAGCAACACAGTTCAAAAGCATCAATTCTTCAGCATTCAGCCTTCTTTACAGTTCAGCTCTCATATCCATACATGACTACTGGAAAAACCACAGCTTTCACCATACTTACCTTTTTTGGCAAAGTGATGTCTCTGTTTTTCAATACACTGTCTAGGTTTCTCATAGGTTTTCTTCCAAGGAGTAAGTGTCTTTTAATTTTGTGGCTGCAGTCACAATCTGCATTGATTGTGGAGCCCAAGAAAATGAAATCTTAGACTGCTTTCACTGTTCCCCGTTTATTTGCCAAAAAGTGATAGGACCAGATGCCATGATTTTGTTCTTTGAATATTGAGTTTAAAGCCAGCTTTTTCACTCTCTTCTTTGACCTTCATCAAGAGGCTCTTTAGTTCATCTTGCTTTCTGCCATTCAAGTGGTATCTGTATATCTGAGGGTATTAATATTTACCCCAGCAATCCCGATTCCAACTTGTGAGTCATCCAGCCTAGCATTTCATATAATGTACTCTGAATATGAGTTATGTCTATATTTAGATATATTAAAGATATTTCATGGCTTTCTTCTTTCTTTCTATACATGGCTTCTTTTGTTTGAGTTACACACCTGTGATCATCAAATATTATTTTTTTAACAAACTGTTTCAC